>NC_090443.1:1012040096-1012650262 GCF_031143425.1 Pleurodeles waltl
AACTCCTACTATCTAGTAAATTATATTTTCATCAGTACACCTGACAATTTCCTCTTGCATATTGATTATACAATGTTTTCTATTCAAGCACTCTTTGTTTAAAACAGGCCTTCTTTCAAAGGCTATTTTGGTAAATGATTTTGGGTGAAGCTGAAGCTGCATTGTTTATTGCTATTTCAATTCGTTATGAAAGAAATTGAGCAATAATATTGACTCTGGTGGGATTCGAACCCACAGCCTTTGAATGCCTTTTTTAACATTTTCCTAGAAGTCCAATGCGCTATCCATTGCGCCACAGAGCCAACCTGCACCAAGAAACTTTTCAGAAATTCTGAAATAAAATAATGAGCAAGCAACTGATGATCAACTTTACAAAGTTGATAGGATACTATAATCATGGTTACATGTTGAGCATTGCATGGGGAAAAAGATATTCAACATGCCAAACTACATGATACAGTTGGATAAGTCTACTCAAAAGGCCTCTGACGGATAAAATCTTGACAATTTAAAAAACTCCATTTAAGAAGGTTTTGCAATTCTGTCAATGTAATATCTTGTTCATCATGCAATAGAAACTAAAAGAGTACTTCTTCTTAAACATAGCACCCCGCCTGAACAGGGACTTGAACCCTGGACCCTCAGATTAAAAGTCTGATGCTCTACCGACTGAGCTATCCAGGCTCTGCTTACTCTAATCTTCAAATCACATTAAAACAATTTGGAAGGATACCAACCTTACATTTACTGACAATCATTTATTATTATCATTACATATATTGATAATCAATATGTAGAGTTTTATCATGAATTGATATTTCAAGCTTTTGACATCTCAGCATTATATTTTATCTCTTTAAGTCCTGAAATTTGTACCATCTCATTTTCTGCTGATTCGGAATTCATGCTTCTTCATTGACAATACACAATTAAGAAAGGACCAAAAACTCTTACTGCCTAATACATTATATTTTACTCAGTCTACCTGTCAATTTCCTCTTATATGTAGATTATACAATATTTTCTATTAAAGTGGTGTCGGTTGAAAAAAGGGCTTCTTTCAAAGGCCATTTTGGTGAATGATTTCAGAGCAAGAAGAAGCTGCATTATTTATTGCAATTTCAATTCATTATAAAAGAAATGTAGGACAACATTGCCTCTGGTGGGATTCAAAACCACAACTTTTGACTGCCTTCTTTACATTACTCTTGAAAGCCAAAGCAGTATCCATTGTGCCACAGAGCCAATCTTTTTAGGATGTCGGACAGAAATGATCAAATAAAATAATGAGCTAGCAGCTGCTCATCAACTTTATAAAGTTGTTAGGAATCTATGATCCTGGATTTATGTTGAGCATTGAATAGCAAAAATGATATTCAACATGTCAAACCATACAATGCAGTTGGTTAAGTGTTAAGTCGACTCAAAAGGCATAGCACAGATAAAACAGCAAGGAGTTTAACAACTCCATATAAGAAGGTTTTGCAATTCCCTTAATGTAATATCTTATTCATCAAGCAGTGGAAACTTAAAGAGTGCATCTTCTTAAACGTAACACACTGCCTGAACAGGAACTTCAAACCTGGACACTCATATTAAAAGTCTGCTGTGCCACTCACTGAACTATCCAAGGTCTACTAACTTTCCTCTTCAAATCATCTTAAAACTATGTGGAAGGATACCAACCGACACTACATTTATGAATATGATTGCATATATTGACAAGCATTATGTAGCGTTTGATAGTGAACTGATATTTCAAACTTTTGAAACCTCAGCATTAAATGTCATCTATTTTAAGTCCTGAAATATGTACTATCTCATTTTCTGCTGACTTAGAATTCATGCTTCTTCAGTGACAGTATACAATTGAGAAAGGGCCGAAACTCCTACTATCTAGTAAATTATATTTTCATCAGTACACCTGACAATTTCCTCTTGCATATTGATTATACAATGTTTTCTATTCAAGCACTCTTTGTTTAAAACAGGCCTTCTTTCAAAGGCTATTTTGGTAAATGATTTTGGGTGAAGCTGAAGCTGCATTGTTTATTGCTATTTCAATTCGTTATGAAAGAAATTGAGCAATAATATTGACTCTGGTGGGATTCGAACCCACAGCCTTTGAATGCCTTTTTTAACATTTTCCTAGAAGTCCAATGCGCTATCCATTGCGCCACAGAGCCAACCTGCACCAAGAAACTTTTCAGAAATTCTGAAATAAAATAATGAGCAAGCAACTGATGATCAACTTTACAAAGTTGATAGGATACTATAATCATGGTTACATGTTGAGCATTGCATGGGGAAAAAGATATTCAACATGCCAAACTACATGATACAGTTGGATAAGTCTACTCAAAAGGCCTCTGACGGATAAAATCTTGACAATTTAAAAAACTCCATTTAAGAAGGTTTTGCAATTCTGTCAATGTAATATCTTGTTCATCATGCAATAGAAACTAAAAGAGTACTTCTTCTTAAACATAGCACCCCGCCTGAACAGGGACTTGAACCCTGGACCCTCAGATTAAAAGTCTGATGCTCTACCGACTGAGCTATCCAGGCTCTGCTTACTCTAATCTTCAAATCACATTAAAACAATTTGGAAGGATACCAACCTTACATTTACTGACAATCATTTATTATTATCATTACATATATTGATAATCAATATGTAGAGTTTTATCATGAATTGATATTTCAAGCTTTTGACATCTCAGCATTATATTTTATCTCTTTAAGTCCTGAAATTTGTACCATCTCATTTTCTGCTGATTCGGAATTCATGCTTCTTCATTGACAATACACAATTAAGAAAGGACCAAAAACTCTTACTGCCTAATACATTATATTTTACTCAGTCTACCTGTCAATTTCCTCTTATATGTAGATTATACAATATTTTCTATTAAAGTGGTGTCGGTTGAAAAAAGGGCTTCTTTCAAAGGCCATTTTGGTGAATGATTTCAGAGCAAGAAGAAGCTGCATTATTTATTGCAATTTCAATTCATTATAAAAGAAATGTAGGACAACATTGCCTCTGGTGGGATTCAAAACCACAACTTTTGACTGCCTTCTTTACATTACTCTTGAAAGCCAAAGCAGTATCCAATGTGCCACAGAGCCAATCTTTTTAGGATGTCGGACAGAAATGATCAAATAAAATAATGAGCTAGCAGCTGCTCATCAACTTTATAAAGTTGTTAGGAATCTATGATCCTGGATTTATGTTGAGCATTGAATAGCAAAAATGATATTCAACATGTCAAACCATACAATGCAGTTGGTTAAGTGTTAAGTCGACTCAAAAGGCATAGCACAGATAAAACAGCAAGGAGTTTAACAACTCCATATAAGAAGGTTTTGCAATTCCCTTAATGTAATATCTTATTCATCAAGCAGTGGAAACTTAAAGAGTGCATCTTCTTAAACGTAACACACTGCCTGAACAGGAACTTCAAACCTGGACACTCATATTAAAAGTCTGCTGTGCCACTCACTGAACTATCCAAGGTCTACTAACTTTCCTCTTCAAATCATCTTAAAACTATGTGGAAGGATACCAACCGACACTACATTTATGAATATGATTGCATATATTGACAAGCATTATGTAGCGTTTGATAGTGAACTGATATTTCAAACTTTTGAAACCTCAGCATTAAATGTCATCTATTTTAAGTCCTGAAATATGTACTATCTCATTTTCTGCTGACTTAGAATTCATGCTTCTTCAGTGACAGTATACAATTGAGAAAGGGCCGAAACTCCTACTATCTAGTAAATTATATTTTCATCAGTACACCTGACAATTTCCTCTTGCATATTGATTATACAATGTTTTCTATTCAAGCACTCTTTGTTTAAAACAGGCCTTCTTTCAAAGGCTATTTTGGTAAATGATTTTGGGTGAAGCTGAAGCTGCATTGTTTATTGCTATTTCAATTCGTTATGAAAGAAATTGAGCAATAATATTGACTCTGGTGGGATTCGAACCCACAGCCTTTGAATGCCTTTTTTAACATTTTCCTAGAAGTCCAATGCGCTATCCATTGCGCCACAGAGCCAACCTGCACCAAGAAACTTTTCAGAAATTCTGAAATAAAATAATGAGCAAGCAACTGATGATCAACTTTACAAAGTTGATAGGATACTATAATCATGGTTACATGTTGAGCATTGCATGGGGAAAAAGATATTCAACATGCCAAACTACATGATACAGTTGGATAAGTCTACTCAAAAGGCCTCTGACGGATAAAATCTTGACAATTTAAAAAACTCCATTTAAGAAGGTTTTGCAATTCTGTCAATGTAATATCTTGTTCATCATGCAATAGAAACTAAAAGAGTACTTCTTCTTAAACATAGCACCCCGCCTGAACAGGGACTTGAACCCTGGACCCTCAGATTAAAAGTCTGATGCTCTACCGACTGAGCTATCCAGGCTCTGCTTACTCTAATCTTCAAATCACATTAAAACAATTTGGAAGGATACCAACCTTACATTTACTGACAATCATTTATTATTATCATTACATATATTGATAATCAATATGTAGAGTTTTATCATGAATTGATATTTCAAGCTTTTGACATCTCAGCATTATATTTTATCTCTTTAAGTCCTGAAATTTGTACCATCTCATTTTCTGCTGATTCGGAATTCATGCTTCTTCATTGACAATACACAATTAAGAAAGGACCAAAAACTCTTACTGCCTAATACATTATATTTTACTCAGTCTACCTGTCAATTTCCTCTTATATGTAGATTATACAATATTTTCTATTAAAGTGGTGTCGGTTGAAAAAAGGGCTTCTTTCAAAGGCCATTTTGGTGAATGATTTCAGAGCAAGAAGAAGCTGCATTATTTATTGCAATTTCAATTCATTATAAAAGAAATGTAGGACAACATTGCCTCTGGTGGGATTCAAAACCACAACTTTTGACTGCCTTCTTTACATTACTCTTGAAAGCCAAAGCAGTATCCATTGTGCCACAGAGCCAATCTTTTTAGGATGTCGGACAGAAATGATCAAATAAAATAATGAGCTAGCAGCTGCTCATCAACTTTATAAAGTTGTTAGGAATCTATGATCCTGGATTTATGTTGAGCATTGAATAGCAAAAATGATATTCAACATGTCAAACCATACAATGCAGTTGGTTAAGTGTTAAGTCGACTCAAAAGGCATAGCACAGATAAAACAGCAAGGAGTTTAACAACTCCATATAAGAAGGTTTTGCAATTCCCTTAATGTAATATCTTATTCATCAAGCAGTGGAAACTTAAAGAGTGCATCTTCTTAAACGTAACACACTGCCTGAACAGGAACTTCAAACCTGGACACTCATATTAAAAGTCTGCTGTGCCACTCACTGAACTATCCAAGGTCTACTAACTTTCCTCTTCAAATCATCTTAAAACTATGTGGAAGGATACCAACCGACACTACATTTATGAATATGATTGCATATATTGACAAGCATTATGTAGCGTTTGATAGTGAACTGATATTTCAAACTTTTGAAACCTCAGCATTAAATGTCATCTATTTTAAGTCCTGAAATATGTACTATCTCATTTTCTGCTGACTTAGAATTCATGCTTCTTCAGTGACAGTATACAATTGAGAAAGGGCCGAAACTCCTACTATCTAGTAAATTATATTTTCATCAGTACACCTGACAATTTCCTCTTGCATATTGATTATACAATGTTTTCTATTCAAGCACTCTTTGTTTAAAACAGGCCTTCTTTCAAAGGCTATTTTGGTAAATGATTTTGGGTGAAGCTGAAGCTGCATTGTTTATTGCTATTTCAATTCGTTATGAAAGAAATTGAGCAATAATATTGACTCTGGTGGGATTCGAACCCACAGCCTTTGAATGCCTTTTTTAACATTTTCCTAGAAGTCCAATGCGCTATCCATTGCGCCACAGAGCCAACCTGCACCAAGAAACTTTTCAGAAATTCTGAAATAAAATAATGAGCAAGCAACTGATGATCAACTTTACAAAGTTGATAGGATACTATAATCATGGTTACATGTTGAGCATTGCATGGGGAAAAAGATATTCAACATGCCAAACTACATGATACAGTTGGATAAGTCTACTCAAAAGGCCTCTGACGGATAAAATCTTGACAATTTAAAAAACTCCATTTAAGAAGGTTTTGCAATTCTGTCAATGTAATATCTTGTTCATCATGCAATAGAAACTAAAAGAGTACTTCTTCTTAAACATAGCACCCCGCCTGAACAGGGACTTGAACCCTGGACCCTCAGATTAAAAGTCTGATGCTCTACCGACTGAGCTATCCAGGCTCTGCTTACTCTAATCTTCAAATCACATTAAAACAATTTGGAAGGATACCAACCTTACATTTACTGACAATCATTTATTATTATCATTACATATATTGATAATCAATATGTAGAGTTTTATCATGAATTGATATTTCAAGCTTTTGACATCTCAGCATTATATTTTATCTCTTTAAGTCCTGAAATTTGTACCATCTCATTTTCTGCTGATTCGGAATTCATGCTTCTTCATTGACAATACACAATTAAGAAAGGACCAAAAACTCTTACTGCCTAATACATTATATTTTACTCAGTCTACCTGTCAATTTCCTCTTATATGTAGATTATACAATATTTTCTATTAAAGTGGTGTCGGTTGAAAAAAGGGCTTCTTTCAAAGGCCATTTTGGTGAATGATTTCAGAGCAAGAAGAAGCTGCATTATTTATTGCAATTTCAATTCATTATAAAAGAAATGTAGGACAACATTGCCTCTGGTGGGATTCAAAACCACAACTTTTGACTGCCTTCTTTACATTACTCTTGAAAGCCAAAGCAGTATCCATTGTGCCACAGAGCCAATCTTTTTAGGATGTCGGACAGAAATGATCAAATAAAATAATGAGCTAGCAGCTGCTCATCAACTTTATAAAGTTGTTAGGAATCTATGATCCTGGATTTATGTTGAGCATTGAATAGCAAAAATGATATTCAACATGTCAAACCATACAATGCAGTTGGTTAAGTGTTAAGTCGACTCAAAAGGCATAGCACAGATAAAACAGCAAGGAGTTTAACAACTCCATATAAGAAGGTTTTGCAATTCCCTTAATGTAATATCTTATTCATCAAGCAGTGGAAACTTAAAGAGTGCATCTTCTTAAACGTAACACACTGCCTGAACAGGAACTTCAAACCTGGACACTCATATTAAAAGTCTGCTGTGCCACTCACTGAACTATCCAAGGTCTACTAACTTTCCTCTTCAAATCATCTTAAAACTATGTGGAAGGATACCAACCGACACTACATTTATGAATATGATTGCATATATTGACAAGCATTATGTAGCGTTTGATAGTGAACTGATATTTCAAACTTTTGAAACCTCAGCATTAAATGTCATCTATTTTAAGTCCTGAAATATGTACTATCTCATTTTCTGCTGACTTAGAATTCATGCTTCTTCAGTGACAGTATACAATTGAGAAAGGGCCGAAACTCCTACTATCTAGTAAATTATATTTTCATCAGTACACCTGACAATTTCCTCTTGCATATTGATTATACAATGTTTTCTATTCAAGCACTCTTTGTTTAAAACAGGCCTTCTTTCAAAGGCTATTTTGGTAAATGATTTTGGGTGAAGCTGAAGCTGCATTGTTTATTGCTATTTCAATTCGTTATGAAAGAAATTGAGCAATAATATTGACTCTGGTGGGATTCGAACCCACAGCCTTTGAATGCCTTTTTTAACATTTTCCTAGAAGTCCAATGCGCTATCCATTGCGCCACAGAGCCAACCTGCACCAAGAAACTTTTCAGAAATTCTGAAATAAAATAATGAGCAAGCAACTGATGATCAACTTTACAAAGTTGATAGGATACTATAATCATGGTTACATGTTGAGCATTGCATGGGGAAAAAGATATTCAACATGCCAAACTACATGATACAGTTGGATAAGTCTACTCAAAAGGCCTCTGACGGATAAAATCTTGACAATTTAAAAAACTCCATTTAAGAAGGTTTTGCAATTCTGTCAATGTAATATCTTGTTCATCATGCAATAGAAACTAAAAGAGTACTTCTTCTTAAACATAGCACCCCGCCTGAACAGGGACTTGAACCCTGGACCCTCAGATTAAAAGTCTGATGCTCTACCGACTGAGCTATCCAGGCTCTGCTTACTCTAATCTTCAAATCACATTAAAACAATTTGGAAGGATACCAACCTTACATTTACTGACAATCATTTATTATTATCATTACATATATTGATAATCAATATGTAGAGTTTTATCATGAATTGATATTTCAAGCTTTTGACATCTCAGCATTATATTTTATCTCTTTAAGTCCTGAAATTTGTACCATCTCATTTTCTGCTGATTCGGAATTCATGCTTCTTCATTGACAATACACAATTAAGAAAGGACCAAAAACTCTTACTGCCTAATACATTATATTTTACTCAGTCTACCTGTCAATTTCCTCTTATATGTAGATTATACAATATTTTCTATTAAAGTGGTGTCGGTTGAAAAAAGGGCTTCTTTCAAAGGCCATTTTGGTGAATGATTTCAGAGCAAGAAGAAGCTGCATTATTTATTGCAATTTCAATTCATTATAAAAGAAATGTAGGACAACATTGCCTCTGGTGGGATTCAAAACCACAACTTTTGACTGCCTTCTTTACATTACTCTTGAAAGCCAAAGCAGTATCCAATGTGCCACAGAGCCAATCTTTTTAGGATGTCGGACAGAAATGATCAAATAAAATAATGAGCTAGCAGCTGCTCATCAACTTTATAAAGTTGTTAGGAATCTATGATCCTGGATTTATGTTGAGCATTGAATAGCAAAAATGATATTCAACATGTCAAACCATACAATGCAGTTGGTTAAGTGTTAAGTCGACTCAAAAGGCATAGCACAGATAAAACAGCAAGGAGTTTAACAACTCCATATAAGAAGGTTTTGCAATTCCCTTAATGTAATATCTTATTCATCAAGCAGTGGAAACTTAAAGAGTGCATCTTCTTAAACGTAACACACTGCCTGAACAGGAACTTCAAACCTGGACACTCATATTAAAAGTCTGCTGTGCCACTCACTGAACTATCCAAGGTCTACTAACTTTCCTCTTCAAATCATCTTAAAACTATGTGGAAGGATACCAACCGACACTACATTTATGAATATGATTGCATATATTGACAAGCATTATGTAGCGTTTGATAGTGAACTGATATTTCAAACTTTTGAAACCTCAGCATTAAATGTCATCTATTTTAAGTCCTGAAATATGTACTATCTCATTTTCTGCTGACTTAGAATTCATGCTTCTTCAGTGACAGTATACAATTGAGAAAGGGCCGAAACTCCTACTATCTAGTAAATTATATTTTCATCAGTACACCTGACAATTTCCTCTTGCATATTGATTATACAATGTTTTCTATTCAAGCACTCTTTGTTTAAAACAGGCCTTCTTTCAAAGGCTATTTTGGTAAATGATTTTGGGTGAAGCTGAAGCTGCATTGTTTATTGCTATTTCAATTCGTTATGAAAGAAATTGAGCAATAATATTGACTCTGGTGGGATTCGAACCCACAGCCTTTGAATGCCTTTTTTAACAATTTTCTAGAAGTCCAATGCGCTATCCATTGCGCCACAGAGCCAACCTGCACCAAGAAACTTTTCAGAAATTCTGAAATAAAATAATGAGCAAGCAACTGATGATCAACTTTACAAAGTTGATAGGATACTATAATCATGGTTACATGTTGAGCATTGCATGGGGAAAAAGATATTCAACATGCCAAACTACATGATACAGTTGGATAAGTCTACTCAAAAGGCCTCTGACGGATAAAATCTTGACAATTTAAAAAACTCCATTTAAGAAGGTTTTGCAATTCTGTCAATGTAATATCTTGTTCATCATGCAATAGAAACTAAAAGAGTACTTCTTCTTAAACATAGCACCCCGCCTGAACAGGGACTTGAACCCTGGACCCTCAGATTAAAAGTCTGATGCTCTACCGACTGAGCTATCCAGGCTCTGCTTACTCTAATCTTCAAATCACATTAAAACAATTTGGAAGGATACCAACCTTACATTTACTGACAATCATTTATTATTATCATTACATATATTGATAATCAATATGTAGAGTTTTATCATGAATTGATATTTCAAGCTTTTGACATCTCAGCATTATATTTTATCTCTTTAAGTCCTGAAATTTGTACCATCTCATTTTCTGCTGATTCGGAATTCATGCTTCTTCATTGACAATACACAATTAAGAAAGGACCAAAAACTCTTACTGCCTAATACATTATATTTTACTCAGTCTACCTGTCAATTTCCTCTTATATGTAGATTATACAATATTTTCTATTCAAGTGGTGTCGGTTGAAAATAGGCCTTCTTTCAAAGGCCATTTTGGTGAATGATTTCAGAGCAAGAAGAAGCTGCATTATTTATTGCAATTTCAATTCATTATAAAAGAAATGTAGGACAACATTGCCTCTGGTGGGATTCAAAACCACAACTTTTGACTGCCTTCTTTACATTACTCTTGAAAGCCAAAGCAGTATCCATTGTGCCACAGAGCCAATCTTTTTAGGAGGTCGGACAGAAATGATCAAATAAAATAATGAGCTAGCAGCTGCTCATCAACTTTATAAAGTTGGTAGGAATCTATGATCCTGGATTTATGTTGAGCATTGAATAGCAAAAATGATATTCAACATGTCAAACCATACAATGCAGTTGGTTAAGTGTTAAGTCGACTCAAAAGGCATAGCACAGATAAAACAGCAAGGAGTTTAACAACTCCATATAAGAAGGTTTTGCAATTCCCTTAATGTAATATCTTATTCATCAAGCAGTGGAAACTTCAAGAGTGCATCTTCTTAAACATAACACACTGCCTGAACAGGAACTTCAAACCTGGACACTCATATTAAAAGTCTGCTGTGCCACTCACTGAACTATCCAGTGTCTACTAACTTTCATCTTCAATTCATCTTAAAACAATGTGGAAGGATACCAACCGACACTACATTTATGAATATGATTGCATATATTGACAAGCATTATGTAGCGTTTGATAGTGAACTGATATTTCAAACTTTTGAAACCTCAGCATTAAATGTCATCTATTTTAAGTCCTGAAATATGTACTATCTCATTTTCTGCTGACTTAGAATTCATGCTTCTTCAGTGACAGTATACAATTGAGAAAGGGCCGAAACTCCTACTATCTAGTAAATTATATTTTCATCAGTACACCTGACAATTTCCTCTTGCATATTGATTATACAATGTTTTCTATTCAAGCACTCTTTGTTTAAAACAGGCCTTCTTTCAAAGGCTATTTTGGTAAATGATTTTGGGTGAAGCTGAAGCTGCATTGTTTATTGCTATTTCAATTCGTTATGAAAGAAATTGAGCAATAATATTGACTCTGGTGGGATTCGAACCCACAGCCTTTGAATGCCTTTTTTAACATTTTCCTAGAAGTCCAATGCGCTATCCATTGCGCCACAGAGCCAACCTGCACCAAGAAACTTTTCAGAAATTCTGAAATAAAATAATGAGCAAGCAACTGATGATCAACTTTACAAAGTTGATAGGATACTATAATCATGGTTACATGTTGAGCATTGCATGGGGAAAAAGATATTCAACATGCCAAACTACATGATACAGTTGGATAAGTCTACTCAAAAGGCCTCTGACGGATAAAATCTTGACAATTTAAAAAACTCCATTTAAGAAGGTTTTGCAATTCTGTCAATGTAATATCTTGTTCATCATGCAATAGAAACTAAAAGAGTACTTCTTCTTAAACATAGCACCCCGCCTGAACAGGGACTTGAACCCTGGACCCTCAGATTAAAAGTCTGATGCTCTACCGACTGAGCTATCCAGGCTCTGCTTACTCTAATCTTCAAATCACATTAAAACAATTTGGAAGGATACCAACCTTACATTTACTGACAATCATTTATTATTATCATTACATATATTGATAATCAATATGTAGAGTTTTATCATGAATTGATATTTCAAGCTTTTGACATCTCAGCATTATATTTTATCTCTTTAAGTCCTGAAATTTGTACCATCTCATTTTCTGCTGATTCGGAATTCATGCTTCTTCATTGACAATACACAATTAAGAAAGGACCAAAAACTCTTACTGCCTAATACATTATATTTTACTCAGTCTACCTGTCAATTTCCTCTTATATGTAGATTATACAATATTTTCTATTAAAGTGGTGTCGGTTGAAAAAAGGGCTTCTTTCAAAGGCCATTTTGGTGAATGATTTCAGAGCAAGAAGAAGCTGCATTATTTATTGCAATTTCAATTCATTATAAAAGAAATGTAGGACAACATTGCCTCTGGTGGGATTCAAAACCACAACTTTTGACTGCCTTCTTTACATTACTCTTGAAAGCCAAAGCAGTATCCAATGTGCCACAGAGCCAATCTTTTTAGGATGTCGGACAGAAATGATCAAATAAAATAATGAGCTAGCAGCTGCTCATCAACTTTATAAAGTTGTTAGGAATCTATGATCCTGGATTTATGTTGAGCATTGAATAGCAAAAATGATATTCAACATGTCAAACCATACAATGCAGTTGGTTAAGTGTTAAGTCGACTCAAAAGGCATAGCACAGATAAAACAGCAAGGAGTTTAACAACTCCATATAAGAAGGTTTTGCAATTCCCTTAATGTAATATCTTATTCATCAAGCAGTGGAAACTTAAAGAGTGCATCTTCTTAAACGTAACACACTGCCTGAACAGGAACTTCAAACCTGGACACTCATATTAAAAGTCTGCTGTGCCACTCACTGAACTATCCAAGGTCTACTAACTTTCCTCTTCAAATCATCTTAAAACTATGTGGAAGGATACCAACCGACACTACATTTATGAATATGATTGCATATATTGACAAGCATTATGTAGCGTTTGATAGTGAACTGATATTTCAAACTTTTGAAACCTCAGCATTAAATGTCATCTATTTTAAGTCCTGAAATATGTACTATCTCATTTTCTGCTGACTTAGAATTCATGCTTCTTCAGTGACAGTATACAATTGAGAAAGGGCCGAAACTCCTACTATCTAGTAAATTATATTTTCATCAGTACACCTGACAATTTCCTCTTGCATATTGATTATACAATGTTTTCTATTCAAGCACTCTTTGTTTAAAACAGGCCTTCTTTCAAAGGCTATTTTGGTAAATGATTTTGGGTGAAGCTGAAGCTGCATTGTTTATTGCTATTTCAATTCGTTATGAAAGAAATTGAGCAATAATATTGACTCTGGTGGGATTCGAACCCACAGCCTTTGAATGCCTTTTTTAACATTTTCCTAGAAGTCCAATGCGCTATCCATTGCGCCACAGAGCCAACCTGCACCAAGAAACTTTTCAGAAATTCTGAAATAAAATAATGAGCAAGCAACTGATGATCAACTTTACAAAGTTGATAGGATACTATAATCATGGTTACATGTTGAGCATTGCATGGGGAAAAAGATATTCAACATGCCAAACTACATGATACAGTTGGATAAGTCTACTCAAAAGGCCTCTGACGGATAAAATCTTGACAATTTAAAAAACTCCATTTAAGAAGGTTTTGCAATTCTGTCAATGTAATATCTTGTTCATCATGCAATAGAAACTAAAAGAGTACTTCTTCTTAAACATAGCACCCCGCCTGAACAGGGACTTGAACCCTGGACCCTCAGATTAAAAGTCTGATGCTCTACCGACTGAGCTATCCAGGCTCTGCTTACTCTAATCTTCAAATCACATTAAAACAATTTGGAAGGATACCAACCTTACATTTACTGACAATCATTTATTATTATCATTACATATATTGATAATCAATATGTAGAGTTTTATCATGAATTGATATTTCAAGCTTTTGACATCTCAGCATTATATTTTATCTCTTTAAGTCCTGAAATTTGTACCATCTCATTTTCTGCTGATTCGGAATTCATGCTTCTTCATTGACAATACACAATTAAGAAAGGACCAAAAACTCTTACTGCCTAATACATTATATTTTACTCAGTCTACCTGTCAATTTCCTCTTATATGTAGATTATACAATATTTTCTATTCAAGTGGTGTCGGTTGAAAAAAGGGCTTCTTTCAAAGGCCATTTTGGTGAATGATTTCAGAGCAAGAAGAAGCTGCATTATTTATTGCAATTTCAATTCATTATAAAAGAAATGTAGGACAACATTGCCTCTGGTGGGATTCAAAACCACAACTTTTGACTGCCTTCTTTACATTACTCTTGAAAGCCAAAGCAGTATCCATTGTGCCACAGAGCCAATCTTTTTAGGATGTCGGACAGAAATGATCAAATAAAATAATGAGCTAGCAGCTGCTCATCAACTTTATAAAGTTGTTAGGAATCTATGATCCTGGATTTATGTTGAGCATTGAATAGCAAAAATGATATTCAACATGTCAAACCATACAATGCAGTTGGTTAAGTGTTAAGTCGACTCAAAAGGCATAGCACAGATAAAACAGCAAGGAGTTTAACAACTCCATATAAGAAGGTTTTGCAATTCCCTTAATGTAATATCTTATTCATCAAGCAGTGGAAACTTAAAGAGTGCATCTTCTTAAACGTAACACACTGCCTGAACAGGAACTTCAAACCTGGACACTCATATTAAAAGTCTGCTGTGCCACTCACTGAACTATCCAAGGTCTACTAACTTTCCTCTTCAAATCATCTTAAAACTATGTGGAAGGATACCAACCGACACTACATTTATGAATATGATTGCATATATTGACAAGCATTATGTAGCGTTTGATAGTGAACTGATATTTCAAACTTTTGAAACCTCAGCATTAAATGTCATCTATTTTAAGTCCTGAAATATGTACTATCTCATTTTCTGCTGACTTAGAATTCATGCTTCTTCAGTGACAGTATACAATTGAGAAAGGGCCGAAACTCCTACTATCTAGTAAATTATATTTTCATCAGTACACCTGACAATTTCCTCTTGCATATTGATTATACAATGTTTTCTATTCAAGCACTCTTTGTTTAAAACAGGCCTTCTTTCAAAGGCTATTTTGGTAAATGATTTTGGGTGAAGCTGAAGCTGCATTGTTTATTGCTATTTCAATTCGTTATGAAAGAAATTGAGCAATAATATTGACTCTGGTGGGATTCGAACCCACAGCCTTTGAATGCCTTTTTTAACAATTTTCTAGAAGTCCAATGCGCTATCCATTGCGCCACAGAGCCAACCTGCACCAAGAAACTTTTCAGAAATTCTGAAATAAAATAATGAGCAAGCAACTGATGATCAACTTTACAAAGTTGATAGGATACTATAATCATGGTTACATGTTGAGCATTGCATGGGGAAAAAGATATTCAACATGCCAAACTACATGATACAGTTGGATAAGTCTACTCAAAAGGCCTCTGACGGATAAAATCTTGACAATTTAAAAAACTCCATTTAAGAAGGTTTTGCAATTCTGTCAATGTAATATCTTGTTCATCATGCAATAGAAACTAAAAGAGTACTTCTTCTTAAACATAGCACCCCGCCTGAACAGGGACTTGAACCCTGGACCCTCAGATTAAAAGTCTGATGCTCTACCGACTGAGCTATCCAGGCTCTGCTTACTCTAATCTTCAAATCACATTAAAACAATTTGGAAGGATACCAACCTTACATTTACTGACAATCATTTATTATTATCATTACATATATTGATAATCAATATGTAGAGTTTTATCATGAATTGATATTTCAAGCTTTTGACATCTCAGCATTATATTTTATCTCTTTAAGTCCTGAAATTTGTACCATCTCATTTTCTGCTGATTCGGAATTCATGCTTCTTCATTGACAATACACAATTAAGAAAGGACCAAAAACTCTTACTGCCTAATACATTATATTTTACTCAGTCTACCTGTCAATTTCCTCTTATATGTAGATTATACAATATTTTCTATTAAAGTGGTGTCGGTTGAAAAAAGGGCTTCTTTCAAAGGCCATTTTGGTGAATGATTTCAGAGCAAGAAGAAGCTGCATTATTTATTGCAATTTCAATTCATTATAAAAGAAATGTAGGACAACATTGCCTCTGGTGGGATTCAAAACCACAACTTTTGACTTCCTTCTTTACATTACTCTTGAAAGCCAAAGCAGTATCCATTGTGCCACAGAGCCAATCTTTTTAGGATGTCGGACAGAAATGATCAAATAAAATAATGAGCTAGCAGCTGCTCATCAACTTTATAAAGTTGTTAGGAATCTATGATCCTGGATTTATGTTGAGCATTGAATAGCAAAAATGATATTCAACATGTCAAACCATACAATGCAGTTGGTTAAGTGTTAAGTCGACTCAAAAGGCATAGCACAGATAAAACAGCAAGGAGTTTAACAACTCCATATAAGAAGGTTTTGCAATTCCCTTAATGTAATATCTTATTCATCAAGCAGTGGAAACTTAAAGAGTGCATCTTCTTAAACGTAACACACTGCCTGAACAGGAACTTCAAACCTGGACACTCATATTAAAAGTCTGCTGTGCCACTCACTGAACTATCCAAGGTCTACTAACTTTCCTCTTCAAATCATCTTAAAACTATGTGGAAGGATACCAACCGACACTACATTTATGAATATGATTGCATATATTGACAAGCATTATGTAGCGTTTGATAGTGAACTGATATTTCAAACTTTTGAAACCTCAGCATTAAATGTCATCTATTTTAAGTCCTGAAATATGTACTATCTCATTTTCTGCTGACTTAGAATTCATGCTTCTTCAGTGACAGTATACAATTGAGAAAGGGCCGAAACTCCTACTATCTAGTAAATTATATTTTCATCAGTACACCTGACAATTTCCTCTTGCATATTGATTATACAATGTTTTCTATTCAAGCACTCTTTGTTTAAAACAGGCCTTCTTTCAAAGGCTATTTTGGTAAATGATTTTGGGTGAAGCTGAAGCTGCATTGTTTATTGCTATTTCAATTCGTTATGAAAGAAATTGAGCAATAATATTGACTCTGGTGGGATTCGAACCCACAGCCTTTGAATGCCTTTTTTAACATTTTCCTAGAAGTCCAATGCGCTATCCATTGCGCCACAGAGCCAACCTGCACCAAGAAACTTTTCAGAAATTCTGAAATAAAATAATGAGCAAGCAACTGATGATCAACTTTACAAAGTTGATAGGATACTATAATCATGGTTACATGTTGAGCATTGCATGGGGAAAAAGATATTCAACATGCCAAACTACATGATACAGTTGGATAAGTCTACTCAAAAGGCCTCTGACGGATAAAATCTTGACAATTTAAAAAACTCCATTTAAGAAGGTTTTGCAATTCTGTCAATGTAATATCTTGTTCATCATGCAATAGAAACTAAAAGAGTACTTCTTCTTAAACATAGCACCCCGCCTGAACAGGGACTTGAACCCTGGACCCTCAGATTAAAAGTCTGATGCTCTACCGACTGAGCTATCCAGGCTCTGCTTACTCTAATCTTCAAATCACATTAAAACAATTTGGAAGGATACCAACCTTACATTTACTGACAATCATTTATTATTATCATTACATATATTGATAATCAATATGTAGAGTTTTATCATGAATTGATATTTCAAGCTTTTGACATCTCAGCATTATATTTTATCTCTTTAAGTCCTGAAATTTGTACCATCTCATTTTCTGCTGATTCGGAATTCATGCTTCTTCATTGACAATACACAATTAAGAAAGGACCAAAAACTCTTACTGCCTAATACATTATATTTTACTCAGTCTACCTGTCAATTTCCTCTTATATGTAGATTATACAATATTTTCTATTAAAGTGGTGTCGGTTGAAAAAAGGGCTTCTTTCAAAGGCCATTTTGGTGAATGATTTCAGAGCAAGAAGAAGCTGCATTATTTATTGCAATTTCAATTCATTATAAAAGAAATGTAGGACAACATTGCCTCTGGTGGGATTCAAAACCACAACTTTTGACTGCCTTCTTTACATTACTCTTGAAAGCCAAAGCAGTATCCAATGTGCCACAGAGCCAATCTTTTTAGGATGTCGGACAGAAATGATCAAATAAAATAATGAGCTAGCAGCTGCTCATCAACTTTATAAAGTTGTTAGGAATCTATGATCCTGGATTTATGTTGAGCATTGAATAGCAAAAATGATATTCAACATGTCAAACCATACAATGCAGTTGGTTAAGTGTTAAGTCGACTCAAAAGGCATAGCACAGATAAAACAGCAAGGAGTTTAACAACTCCATATAAGAAGGTTTTGCAATTCCCTTAATGTAATATCTTATTCATCAAGCAGTGGAAACTTAAAGAGTGCATCTTCTTAAACGTAACACACTGCCTGAACAGGAACTTCAAACCTGGACACTCATATTAAAAGTCTGCTGTGCCACTCACTGAACTATCCAAGGTCTACTAACTTTCCTCTTCAAATCATCTTAAAACTATGTGGAAGGATACCAACCGACACTACATTTATGAATATGATTGCATATATTGACAAGCATTATGTAGCGTTTGATAGTGAACTGATATTTCAAACTTTTGAAACCTCAGCATTAAATGTCATCTATTTTAAGTCCTGAAATATGTACTATCTCATTTTCTGCTGACTTAGAATTCATGCTTCTTCAGTGACAGTATACAATTGAGAAAGGGCCGAAACTCCTACTATCTAGTAAATTATATTTTCATCAGTACACCTGACAATTTCCTCTTGCATATTGATTATACAATGTTTTCTATTCAAGCACTCTTTGTTTAAAACAGGCCTTCTTTCAAAGGCTATTTTGGTAAATGATTTTGGGTGAAGCTGAAGCTGCATTGTTTATTGCTATTTCAATTCGTTATGAAAGAAATTGAGCAATAATATTGACTCTGGTGGGATTCGAACCCACAGCCTTTGAATGCCTTTTTTAACATTTTCCTAGAAGTCCAATGCGCTATCCATTGCGCCACAGAGCCAACCTGCACCAAGAAACTTTTCAGAAATTCTGAAATAAAATAATGAGCAAGCAACTGATGATCAACTTTACAAAGTTGATAGGATACTATAATCATGGTTACATGTTGAGCATTGCATGGGGAAAAAGATATTCAACATGCCAAACTACATGATACAGTTGGATAAGTCTACTCAAAAGGCCTCTGACGGATAAAATCTTGACAATTTAAAAAACTCCATTTAAGAAGGTTTTGCAATTCTGTCAATGTAATATCTTGTTCATCATGCAATAGAAACTAAAAGAGTACTTCTTCTTAAACATAGCACCCCGCCTGAACAGGGACTTGAACCCTGGACCCTCAGATTAAAAGTCTGATGCTCTACCGACTGAGCTATCCAGGCTCTGCTTACTCTAATCTTCAAATCACATTAAAACAATTTGGAAGGATACCAACCTTACATTTACTGACAATCATTTATTATTATCATTACATATATTGATAATCAATATGTAGAGTTTTATCATGAATTGATATTTCAAGCTTTTGACATCTCAGCATTATATTTTATCTCTTTAAGTCCTGAAATTTGTACCATCTCATTTTCTGCTGATTCGGAATTCATGCTTCTTCATTGACAATACACAATTAAGAAAGGACCAAAAACTCTTACTGCCTAATACATTATATTTTACTCAGTCTACCTGTCAATTTCCTCTTATATGTAGATTATACAATATTTTCTATTAAAGTGGTGTCGGTTGAAAAAAGGGCTTCTTTCAAAGGCCATTTTGGTGAATGATTTCAGAGCAAGAAGAAGCTGCATTATTTATTGCAATTTCAATTCATTATAAAAGAAATGTAGGACAACATTGCCTCTGGTGGGATTCAAAACCACAACTTTTGACTGCCTTCTTTACATTACTCTTGAAAGCCAAAGCAGTATCCATTGTGCCACAGAGCCAATCTTTTTAGGATGTCGGACAGAAATGATCAAATAAAATAATGAGCTAGCAGCTGCTCATCAACTTTATAAAGTTGTTAGGAATCTATGATCCTGGATTTATGTTGAGCATTGAATAGCAAAAATGATATTCAACATGTCAAACCATACAATGCAGTTGGTTAAGTGTTAAGTCGACTCAAAAGGCATAGCACAGATAAAACAGCAAGGAGTTTAACAACTCCATATAAGAAGGTTTTGCAATTCCCTTAATGTAATATCTTATTCATCAAGCAGTGGAAACTTAAAGAGTGCATCTTCTTAAACGTAACACACTGCCTGAACAGGAACTTCAAACCTGGACACTCATATTAAAAGTCTGCTGTGCCACTCACTGAACTATCCAAGGTCTACTAACTTTCCTCTTCAAATCATCTTAAAACTATGTGGAAGGATACCAACCGACACTACATTTATGAATATGATTGCATATATTGACAAGCATTATGTAGCGTTTGATAGTGAACTGATATTTCAAACTTTTGAAACCTCAGCATTAAATGTCATCTATTTTAAGTCCTGAAATATGTACTATCTCATTTTCTGCTGACTTAGAATTCATGCTTCTTCAGTGACAGTATACAATTGAGAAAGGGCCGAAACTCCTACTATCTAGTAAATTATATTTTCATCAGTACACCTGACAATTTCCTCTTGCATATTGATTATACAATGTTTTCTATTCAAGCACTCTTTGTTTAAAACAGGCCTTCTTTCAAAGGCTATTTTGGTAAATGATTTTGGGTGAAGCTGAAGCTGCATTGTTTATTGCTATTTCAATTCGTTATGAAAGAAATTGAGCAATAATATTGACTCTGGTGGGATTCGAACCCACAGCCTTTGAATGCCTTTTTTAACAATTTTCTAGAAGTCCAATGCGCTATCCATTGCGCCACAGAGCCAACCTGCACCAAGAAACTTTTCAGAAATTCTGAAATAAAATAATGAGCAAGCAACTGATGATCAACTTTACAAAGTTGATAGGATACTATAATCATGGTTACATGTTGAGCATTGCATGGGGAAAAAGATATTCAACATGCCAAACTACATGATACAGTTGGATAAGTCTACTCAAAAGGCCTCTGACGGATAAAATCTTGACAATTTAAAAAACTCCATTTAAGAAGGTTTTGCAATTCTGTCAATGTAATATCTTGTTCATCATGCAATAGAAACTAAAAGAGTACTTCTTCTTAAACATAGCACCCCGCCTGAACAGGGACTTGAACCCTGGACCCTCAGATTAAAAGTCTGATGCTCTACCGACTGAGCTATCCAGGCTCTGCTTACTCTAATCTTCAAATCACATTAAAACAATTTGGAAGGATACCAACCTTACATTTACTGACAATCATTTATTATTATCATTACATATATTGATAATCAATATGTAGAGTTTTATCATGAATTGATATTTCAAGCTTTTGACATCTCAGCATTATATTTTATCTCTTTAAGTCCTGAAATTTGTACCATCTCATTTTCTGCTGATTCGGAATTCATGCTTCTTCATTGACAATACACAATTAAGAAAGGACCAAAAACTCTTACTGCCTAATACATTATATTTTACTCAGTCTACCTGTCAATTTCCTCTTATATGTAGATTATACAATATTTTCTATTAAAGTGGTGTCGGTTGAAAAAAGGGCTTCTTTCAAAGGCCATTTTGGTGAATGATTTCAGAGCAAGAAGAAGCTGCATTATTTATTGCAATTTCAATTCATTATAAAAGAAATGTAGGACAACATTGCCTCTGGTGGGATTCAAAACCACAACTTTTGACTTCCTTCTTTACATTACTCTTGAAAGCCAAAGCAGTATCCATTGTGCCACAGAGCCAATCTTTTTAGGATGTCGGACAGAAATGATCAAATAAAATAATGAGCTAGCAGCTGCTCATCAACTTTATAAAGTTGTTAGGAATCTATGATCCTGGATTTATGTTGAGCATTGAATAGCAAAAATGATATTCAACATGTCAAACCATACAATGCAGTTGGTTAAGTGTTAAGTCGACTCAAAAGGCATAGCACAGATAAAACAGCAAGGAGTTTAACAACTCCATATAAGAAGGTTTTGCAATTCCCTTAATGTAATATCTTATTCATCAAGCAGTGGAAACTTAAAGAGTGCATCTTCTTAAACGTAACACACTGCCTGAACAGGAACTTCAAACCTGGACACTCATATTAAAAGTCTGCTGTGCCACTCACTGAACTATCCAAGGTCTACTAACTTTCCTCTTCAAATCATCTTAAAACTATGTGGAAGGATACCAACCGACACTACATTTATGAATATGATTGCATATATTGACAAGCATTATGTAGCGTTTGATAGTGAACTGATATTTCAAACTTTTGAAACCTCAGCATTAAATGTCATCTATTTTAAGTCCTGAAATATGTACTATCTCATTTTCTGCTGACTTAGAATTCATGCTTCTTCAGTGACAGTATACAATTGAGAAAGGGCCGAAACTCCTACTATCTAGTAAATTATATTTTCATCAGTACACCTGACAATTTCCTCTTGCATATTGATTATACAATGTTTTCTATTCAAGCACTCTTTGTTTAAAACAGGCCTTCTTTCAAAGGCTATTTTGGTAAATGATTTTGGGTGAAGCTGAAGCTGCATTGTTTATTGCTATTTCAATTCGTTATGAAAGAAATTGAGCAATAATATTGACTCTGGTGGGATTCGAACCCACAGCCTTTGAATGCCTTTTTTAACATTTTCCTAGAAGTCCAATGCGCTATCCATTGCGCCACAGAGCCAACCTGCACCAAGAAACTTTTCAGAAATTCTGAAATAAAATAATGAGCAAGCAACTGATGATCAACTTTACAAAGTTGATAGGATACTATAATCATGGTTACATGTTGAGCATTGCATGGGGAAAAAGATATTCAACATGCCAAACTACATGATACAGTTGGATAAGTCTACTCAAAAGGCCTCTGACGGATAAAATCTTGACAATTTAAAAAACTCCATTTAAGAAGGTTTTGCAATTCTGTCAATGTAATATCTTGTTCATCATGCAATAGAAACTAAAAGAGTACTTCTTCTTAAACATAGCACCCCGCCTGAACAGGGATTTGAACCCTGGACCCTCAGATTAAAAGTCTGATGCTCTACCGACTGAGCTATCCAGGCTCTGCTTACTCTAATCTTCAAATCACATTAAAACAATTTGGAAGGATACCAACCTTACATTTACTGACAATCATTTATTATTATCATTACATATATTGATAATCAATATGTAGAGTTTTATCATGAATTGATATTTCAAGCTTTTGACATCTCAGCATTATATTTTATCTCTTTAAGTCCTGAAATTTGTACCATCTCATTTTCTGCTGATTCGGAATTCATGCTTCTTCATTGACAATACACAATTAAGAAAGGACCAAAAACTCTTACTGCCTAATACATTATATTTTACTCAGTCTACCTGTCAATTTCCTCTTATATGTAGATTATACAATATTTTCTATTAAAGTGGTGTCGGTTGAAAAAAGGGCTTCTTTCAAAGGCCATTTTGGTGAATGATTTCAGAGCAAGAAGAAGCTGCATTATTTATTGCAATTTCAATTCATTATAAAAGAAATGTAGGACAACATTGCCTCTGGTGGGATTCAAAACCACAACTTTTGACTGCCTTCTTTACATTACTCTTGAAAGCCAAAGCAGTATCCAATGTGCCACAGAGCCAATCTTTTTAGGATGTCGGACAGAAATGATCAAATAAAATAATGAGCTAGCAGCTGCTCATCAACTTTATAAAGTTGTTAGGAATCTATGATCCTGGATTTATGTTGAGCATTGAATAGCAAAAATGATATTCAACATGTCAAACCATACAATGCAGTTGGTTAAGTGTTAAGTCGACTCAAAAGGCATAGCACAGATAAAACAGCAAGGAGTTTAACAACTCCATATAAGAAGGTTTTGCAATTCCCTTAATGTAATATCTTATTCATCAAGCAGTGGAAACTTAAAGAGTGCATCTTCTTAAACGTAACACACTGCCTGAACAGGAACTTCAAACCTGGACACTCATATTAAAAGTCTGCTGTGCCACTCACTGAACTATCCAAGGTCTACTAACTTTCCTCTTCAAATCATCTTAAAACTATGTGGAAGGATACCAACCGACACTACATTTATGAATATGATTGCATATATTGACAAGCATTATGTAGCGTTTGATAGTGAACTGATATTTCAAACTTTTGAAACCTCAGCATTAAATGTCATCTATTTTAAGTCCTGAAATATGTACTATCTCATTTTCTGCTGACTTAGAATTCATGCTTCTTCAGTGACAGTATACAATTGAGAAAGGGCCGAAACTCCTACTATCTAGTAAATTATATTTTCATCAGTACACCTGACAATTTCCTCTTGCATATTGATTATACAATGTTTTCTATTCAAGCACTCTTTGTTTAAAACAGGCCTTCTTTCAAAGGCTATTTTGGTAAATGATTTTGGGTGAAGCTGAAGCTGCATTGTTTATTGCTATTTCAATTCGTTATGAAAGAAATTGAGCAATAATATTGACTCTGGTGGGATTCGAACCCACAGCCTTTGAATGCCTTTTTTAACATTTTCCTAGAAGTCCAATGCGCTATCCATTGCGCCACAGAGCCAACCTGCACCAAGAAACTTTTCAGAAATTCTGAAATAAAATAATGAGCAAGCAACTGATGATCAACTTTACAAAGTTGATAGGATACTATAATCATGGTTACATGTTGAGCATTGCATGGGGAAAAAGATATTCAACATGCCAAACTACATGATACAGTTGGATAAGTCTACTCAAAAGGCCTCTGACGGATAAAATCTTGACAATTTAAAAAACTCCATTTAAGAAGGTTTTGCAATTCTGTCAATGTAATATCTTGTTCATCATGCAATAGAAACTAAAAGAGTACTTCTTCTTAAACATAGCACCCCGCCTGAACAGGGACTTGAACCCTGGACCCTCAGATTAAAAGTCTGATGCTCTACCGACTGAGCTATCCAGGCTCTGCTTACTCTAATCTTCAAATCACATTAAAACAATTTGGAAGGATACCAACCTTACATTTACTGACAATCATTTATTATTATCATTACATATATTGATAATCAATATGTAGAGTTTTATCATGAATTGATATTTCAAGCTTTTGACATCTCAGCATTATATTTTATCTCTTTAAGTCCTGAAATTTGTACCATCTCATTTTCTGCTGATTCGGAATTCATGCTTCTTCATTGACAATACACAATTAAGAAAGGACCAAAAACTCTTACTGCCTAATACATTATATTTTACTCAGTCTACCTGTCAATTTCCTCTTATATGTAGATTATACAATATTTTCTATTCAAGTGGTGTCGGTTGAAAAAAGGGCTTCTTTCAAAGGCCATTTTGGTGAATGATTTCAGAGCAAGAAGAAGCTGCATTATTTATTGCAATTTCAATTCATTATAAAAGAAATGTAGGACAACATTGCCTCTGGTGGGATTCAAAACCACAACTTTTGACTGCCTTCTTTACATTACTCTTGAAAGCCAAAGCAGTATCCATTGTGCCACAGAGCCAATCTTTTTAGGATGTCGGACAGAAATGATCAAATAAAATAATGAGCTAGCAGCTGCTCATCAACTTTATAAAGTTGTTAGGAATCTATGATCCTGGATTTATGTTGAGCATTGAATAGCAAAAATGATATTCAACATGTCAAACCATACAATGCAGTTGGTTAAGTGTTAAGTCGACTCAAAAGGCATAGCACAGATAAAACAGCAAGGAGTTTAACAACTCCATATAAGAAGGTTTTGCAATTCCCTTAATGTAATATCTTATTCATCAAGCAGTGGAAACTTAAAGAGTGCATCTTCTTAAACGTAACACACTGCCTGAACAGGAACTTCAAACCTGGACACTCATATTAAAAGTCTGCTGTGCCACTCACTGAACTATCCAAGGTCTACTAACTTTCCTCTTCAAATCATCTTAAAACTATGTGGAAGGATACCAACCGACACTACATTTATGAATATGATTGCATATATTGACAAGCATTATGTAGCGTTTGATAGTGAACTGATATTTCAAACTTTTGAAACCTCAGCATTAAATGTCATCTATTTTAAGTCCTGAAATATGTACTATCTCATTTTCTGCTGACTTAGAATTCATGCTTCTTCAGTGACAGTATACAATTGAGAAAGGGCCGAAACTCCTACTATCTAGTAAATTATATTTTCATCAGTACACCTGACAATTTCCTCTTGCATATTGATTATACAATGTTTTCTATTCAAGCACTCTTTGTTTAAAACAGGCCTTCTTTCAAAGGCTATTTTGGTAAATGATTTTGGGTGAAGCTGAAGCTGCATTGTTTATTGCTATTTCAATTCGTTATGAAAGAAATTGAGCAATAATATTGACTCTGGTGGGATTCGAACCCACAGCCTTTGAATGCCTTTTTTAACAATTTTCTAGAAGTCCAATGCGCTATCCATTGCGCCACAGAGCCAACCTGCACCAAGAAACTTTTCAGAAATTCTGAAATAAAATAATGAGCAAGCAACTGATGATCAACTTTACAAAGTTGATAGGATACTATAATCATGGTTACATGTTGAGCATTGCATGGGGAAAAAGATATTCAACATGCCAAACTACATGATACAGTTGGATAAGTCTACTCAAAAGGCCTCTGACGGATAAAATCTTGACAATTTAAAAAACTCCATTTAAGAAGGTTTTGCAATTCTGTCAATGTAATATCTTGTTCATCATGCAATAGAAACTAAAAGAGTACTTCTTCTTAAACATAGCACCCCGCCTGAACAGGGACTTGAACCCTGGACCCTCAGATTAAAAGTCTGATGCTCTACCGACTGAGCTATCCAGGCTCTGCTTACTCTAATCTTCAAATCACATTAAAACAATTTGGAAGGATACCAACCTTACATTTACTGACAATCATTTATTATTATCATTACATATATTGATAATCAATATGTAGAGTTTTATCATGAATTGATATTTCAAGCTTTTGACATCTCAGCATTATATTTTATCTCTTTAAGTCCTGAAATTTGTACCATCTCATTTTCTGCTGATTCGGAATTCATGCTTCTTCATTGACAATACACAATTAAGAAAGGACCAAAAACTCTTACTGCCTAATACATTATATTTTACTCAGTCTACCTGTCAATTTCCTCTTATATGTAGATTATACAATATTTTCTATTCAAGTGGTGTCGGTTGAAAATAGGCCTTCTTTCAAAGGCCATTTTGGTGAATGATTTCAGAGCAAGAAGAAGCTGCATTATTTATTGCAATTTCAATTCATTATAAAAGAAATGTAGGACAACATTGCCTCTGGTGGGATTCAAAACCACAACTTTTGACTGCCTTCTTTACATTACTCTTGAAAGCCAAAGCAGTATCCATTGTGCCACAGAGCCAATCTTTTTAGGAGGTCGGACAGAAATGATCAAATAAAATAATGAGCTAGCAGCTGCTCATCAACTTTATAAAGTTGGTAGGAATCTATGATCCTGGATTTATGTTGAGCATTGAATAGCAAAAATGATATTCAACATGTCAAACCATACAATGCAGTTGGTTAAGTGTTAAGTCGACTCAAAAGGCATAGCACAGATAAAACAGCAAGGAGTTTAACAACTCCATATAAGAAGGTTTTGCAATTCCCTTAATGTAATATCTTATTCATCAAGCAGTGGAAACTTCAAGAGTGCATCTTCTTAAACATAACACACTGCCTGAACAGGAACTTCAAACCTGGACACTCATATTAAAAGTCTGCTGTGCCACTCACTGAACTATCCAGTGTCTAC
This sequence comes from Pleurodeles waltl, assembly GCF_031143425.1. Lineage (NCBI taxonomy): Eukaryota > Metazoa > Chordata > Amphibia > Caudata > Salamandridae > Pleurodeles > Pleurodeles waltl. The sequence continues at coordinate 1,012,068,111 of NC_090443.1, forward strand.
TAACTTTCATCTTCAATTCATCTTAAAACAATGTGGAAGGATACCAACCGACACTACATTTATGAATATGATTGCATATATTGACAAGCATTATGTAGCGTTTGATAGTGAACTGATATTTCAAACTTTTGAAACCTCAGCATTAAATGTCATCTATTTTAAGTCCTGAAATATGTACTATCTCATTTTCTGCTGACTTAGAATTCATGCTTCTTCAGTGACAGTATACAATTGAGAAAGGGCCGAAACTCCTACTATCTAGTAAATTATATTTTCATCAGTACACCTGACAATTTCCTCTTGCATATTGATTATACAATGTTTTCTATTCAAGCACTCTTTGTTTAAAACAGGCCTTCTTTCAAAGGCTATTTTGGTAAATGATTTTGGGTGAAGCTGAAGCTGCATTGTTTATTGCTATTTCAATTCGTTATGAAAGAAATTGAGCAATAATATTGACTCTGGTGGGATTCGAACCCACAGCCTTTGAATGCCTTTTTTAACATTTTCCTAGAAGTCCAATGCGCTATCCATTGCGCCACAGAGCCAACCTGCACCAAGAAACTTTTCAGAAATTCTGAAATAAAATAATGAGCAAGCAACTGATGATCAACTTTACAAAGTTGATAGGATACTATAATCATGGTTACATGTTGAGCATTGCATGGGGAAAAAGATATTCAACATGCCAAACTACATGATACAGTTGGATAAGTCTACTCAAAAGGCCTCTGACGGATAAAATCTTGACAATTTAAAAAACTCCATTTAAGAAGGTTTTGCAATTCTGTCAATGTAATATCTTGTTCATCATGCAATAGAAACTAAAAGAGTACTTCTTCTTAAACATAGCACCCCGCCTGAACAGGGACTTGAACCCTGGACCCTCAGATTAAAAGTCTGATGCTCTACCGACTGAGCTATCCAGGCTCTGCTTACTCTAATCTTCAAATCACATTAAAACAATTTGGAAGGATACCAACCTTACATTTACTGACAATCATTTATTATTATCATTACATATATTGATAATCAATATGTAGAGTTTTATCATGAATTGATATTTCAAGCTTTTGACATCTCAGCATTATATTTTATCTCTTTAAGTCCTGAAATTTGTACCATCTCATTTTCTGCTGATTCGGAATTCATGCTTCTTCATTGACAATACACAATTAAGAAAGGACCAAAAACTCTTACTGCCTAATACATTATATTTTACTCAGTCTACCTGTCAATTTCCTCTTATATGTAGATTATACAATATTTTCTATTAAAGTGGTGTCGGTTGAAAAAAGGGCTTCTTTCAAAGGCCATTTTGGTGAATGATTTCAGAGCAAGAAGAAGCTGCATTATTTATTGCAATTTCAATTCATTATAAAAGAAATGTAGGACAACATTGCCTCTGGTGGGATTCAAAACCACAACTTTTGACTTCCTTCTTTACATTACTCTTGAAAGCCAAAGCAGTATCCATTGTGCCACAGAGCCAATCTTTTTAGGATGTCGGACAGAAATGATCAAATAAAATAATGAGCTAGCAGCTGCTCATCAACTTTATAAAGTTGTTAGGAATCTATGATCCTGGATTTATGTTGAGCATTGAATAGCAAAAATGATATTCAACATGTCAAACCATACAATGCAGTTGGTTAAGTGTTAAGTCGACTCAAAAGGCATAGCACAGATAAAACAGCAAGGAGTTTAACAACTCCATATAAGAAGGTTTTGCAATTCCCTTAATGTAATATCTTATTCATCAAGCAGTGGAAACTTAAAGAGTGCATCTTCTTAAACGTAACACACTGCCTGAACAGGAACTTCAAACCTGGACACTCATATTAAAAGTCTGCTGTGCCACTCACTGAACTATCCAAGGTCTACTAACTTTCCTCTTCAAATCATCTTAAAACTATGTGGAAGGATACCAACCGACACTACATTTATGAATATGATTGCATATATTGACAAGCATTATGTAGCGTTTGATAGTGAACTGATATTTCAAACTTTTGAAACCTCAGCATTAAATGTCATCTATTTTAAGTCCTGAAATATGTACTATCTCATTTTCTGCTGACTTAGAATTCATGCTTCTTCAGTGACAGTATACAATTGAGAAAGGGCCGAAACTCCTACTATCTAGTAAATTATATTTTCATCAGTACACCTGACAATTTCCTCTTGCATATTGATTATACAATGTTTTCTATTCAAGCACTCTTTGTTTAAAACAGGCCTTCTTTCAAAGGCTATTTTGGTAAATGATTTTGGGTGAAGCTGAAGCTGCATTGTTTATTGCTATTTCAATTCGTTATGAAAGAAATTGAGCAATAATATTGACTCTGGTGGGATTCGAACCCACAGCCTTTGAATGCCTTTTTTAACATTTTCCTAGAAGTCCAATGCGCTATCCATTGCGCCACAGAGCCAACCTGCACCAAGAAACTTTTCAGAAATTCTGAAATAAAATAATGAGCAAGCAACTGATGATCAACTTTACAAAGTTGATAGGATACTATAATCATGGTTACATGTTGAGCATTGCATGGGGAAAAAGATATTCAACATGCCAAACTACATGATACAGTTGGATAAGTCTACTCAAAAGGCCTCTGACGGATAAAATCTTGACAATTTAAAAAACTCCATTTAAGAAGGTTTTGCAATTCTGTCAATGTAATATCTTGTTCATCATGCAATAGAAACTAAAAGAGTACTTCTTCTTAAACATAGCACCCCGCCTGAACAGGGACTTGAACCCTGGACCCTCAGATTAAAAGTCTGATGCTCTACCGACTGAGCTATCCAGGCTCTGCTTACTCTAATCTTCAAATCACATTAAAACAATTTGGAAGGATACCAACCTTACATTTACTGACAATCATTTATTATTATCATTACATATATTGATAATCAATATGTAGAGTTTTATCATGAATTGATATTTCAAGCTTTTGACATCTCAGCATTATATTTTATCTCTTTAAGTCCTGAAATTTGTACCATCTCATTTTCTGCTGATTCGGAATTCATGCTTCTTCATTGACAATACACAATTAAGAAAGGACCAAAAACTCTTACTGCCTAATACATTATATTTTACTCAGTCTACCTGTCAATTTCCTCTTATATGTAGATTATACAATATTTTCTATTCAAGTGGTGTCGGTTGAAAAAAGGGCTTCTTTCAAAGGCCATTTTGGTGAATGATTTCAGAGCAAGAAGAAGCTGCATTATTTATTGCAATTTCAATTCATTATAAAAGAAATGTAGGACAACATTGCCTCTGGTGGGATTCAAAACCACAACTTTTGACTGCCTTCTTTACATTACTCTTGAAAGCCAAAGCAGTATCCATTGTGCCACAGAGCCAATCTTTTTAGGATGTCGGACAGAAATGATCAAATAAAATAATGAGCTAGCAGCTGCTCATCAACTTTATAAAGTTGTTAGGAATCTATGATCCTGGATTTATGTTGAGCATTGAATAGCAAAAATGATATTCAACATGTCAAACCATACAATGCAGTTGGTTAAGTGTTAAGTCGACTCAAAAGGCATAGCACAGATAAAACAGCAAGGAGTTTAACAACTCCATATAAGAAGGTTTTGCAATTCCCTTAATGTAATATCTTATTCATCAAGCAGTGGAAACTTAAAGAGTGCATCTTCTTAAACGTAACACACTGCCTGAACAGGAACTTCAAACCTGGACACTCATATTAAAAGTCTGCTGTGCCACTCACTGAACTATCCAAGGTCTACTAACTTTCCTCTTCAAATCATCTTAAAACTATGTGGAAGGATACCAACCGACACTACATTTATGAATATGATTGCATATATTGACAAGCATTATGTAGCGTTTGATAGTGAACTGATATTTCAAACTTTTGAAACCTCAGCATTAAATGTCATCTATTTTAAGTCCTGAAATATGTACTATCTCATTTTCTGCTGACTTAGAATTCATGCTTCTTCAGTGACAGTATACAATTGAGAAAGGGCCGAAACTCCTACTATCTAGTAAATTATATTTTCATCAGTACACCTGACAATTTCCTCTTGCATATTGATTATACAATGTTTTCTATTCAAGCACTCTTTGTTTAAAACAGGCCTTCTTTCAAAGGCTATTTTGGTAAATGATTTTGGGTGAAGCTGAAGCTGCATTGTTTATTGCTATTTCAATTCGTTATGAAAGAAATTGAGCAATAATATTGACTCTGGTGGGATTCGAACCCACAGCCTTTGAATGCCTTTTTTAACAATTTTCTAGAAGTCCAATGCGCTATCCATTGCGCCACAGAGCCAACCTGCACCAAGAAACTTTTCAGAAATTCTGAAATAAAATAATGAGCAAGCAACTGATGATCAACTTTACAAAGTTGATAGGATACTATAATCATGGTTACATGTTGAGCATTGCATGGGGAAAAAGATATTCAACATGCCAAACTACATGATACAGTTGGATAAGTCTACTCAAAAGGCCTCTGACGGATAAAATCTTGACAATTTAAAAAACTCCATTTAAGAAGGTTTTGCAATTCTGTCAATGTAATATCTTGTTCATCATGCAATAGAAACTAAAAGAGTACTTCTTCTTAAACATAGCACCCCGCCTGAACAGGGACTTGAACCCTGGACCCTCAGATTAAAAGTCTGATGCTCTACCGACTGAGCTATCCAGGCTCTGCTTACTCTAATCTTCAAATCACATTAAAACAATTTGGAAGGATACCAACCTTACATTTACTGACAATCATTTATTATTATCATTACATATATTGATAATCAATATGTAGAGTTTTATCATGAATTGATATTTCAAGCTTTTGACATCTCAGCATTATATTTTATCTCTTTAAGTCCTGAAATTTGTACCATCTCATTTTCTGCTGATTCGGAATTCATGCTTCTTCATTGACAATACACAATTAAGAAAGGACCAAAAACTCTTACTGCCTAATACATTATATTTTACTCAGTCTACCTGTCAATTTCCTCTTATATGTAGATTATACAATATTTTCTATTCAAGTGGTGTCGGTTGAAAATAGGCCTTCTTTCAAAGGCCATTTTGGTGAATGATTTCAGAGCAAGAAGAAGCTGCATTATTTATTGCAATTTCAATTCATTATAAAAGAAATGTAGGACAACATTGCCTCTGGTGGGATTCAAAACCACAACTTTTGACTGCCTTCTTTACATTACTCTTGAAAGCCAAAGCAGTATCCATTGTGCCACAGAGCCAATCTTTTTAGGAGGTCGGACAGAAATGATCAAATAAAATAATGAGCTAGCAGCTGCTCATCAACTTTATAAAGTTGGTAGGAATCTATGATCCTGGATTTATGTTGAGCATTGAATAGCAAAAATGATATTCAACATGTCAAACCATACAATGCAGTTGGTTAAGTGTTAAGTCGACTCAAAAGGCATAGCACAGATAAAACAGCAAGGAGTTTAACAACTCCATATAAGAAGGTTTTGCAATTCCCTTAATGTAATATCTTATTCATCAAGCAGTGGAAACTTCAAGAGTGCATCTTCTTAAACATAACACACTGCCTGAACAGGAACTTCAAACCTGGACACTCATATTAAAAGTCTGCTGTGCCACTCACTGAACTATCCAGTGTCTACTAACTTTCATCTTCAATTCATCTTAAAACAATGTGGAAGGATACCAACCGACACTACATTTATGAATATGATTGCATATATTGACAAGCATTATGTAGCGTTTGATAGTGAACTGATATTTCAAACTTTTGAAACCTCAGCATTAAATGTCATCTATTTTAAGTCCTGAAATATGTACTATCTCATTTTCTGCTGACTTAGAATTCATGCTTCTTCAGTGACAGTATACAATTGAGAAAGGGCCGAAACTCCTACTATCTAGTAAATTATATTTTCATCAGTACACCTGACAATTTCCTCTTGCATATTGATTATACAATGTTTTCTATTCAAGCACTCTTTGTTTAAAACAGGCCTTCTTTCAAAGGCTATTTTGGTAAATGATTTTGGGTGAAGCTGAAGCTGCATTGTTTATTGCTATTTCAATTCGTTATGAAAGAAATTGAGCAATAATATTGACTCTGGTGGGATTCGAACCCACAGCCTTTGAATGCCTTTTTTAACATTTTCCTAGAAGTCCAATGCGCTATCCATTGCGCCACAGAGCCAACCTGCACCAAGAAACTTTTCAGAAATTCTGAAATAAAATAATGAGCAAGCAACTGATGATCAACTTTACAAAGTTGATAGGATACTATAATCATGGTTACATGTTGAGCATTGCATGGGGAAAAAGATATTCAACATGCCAAACTACATGATACAGTTGGATAAGTCTACTCAAAAGGCCTCTGACGGATAAAATCTTGACAATTTAAAAAACTCCATTTAAGAAGGTTTTGCAATTCTGTCAATGTAATATCTTGTTCATCATGCAATAGAAACTAAAAGAGTACTTCTTCTTAAACATAGCACCCCGCCTGAACAGGGACTTGAACCCTGGACCCTCAGATTAAAAGTCTGATGCTCTACCGACTGAGCTATCCAGGCTCTGCTTACTCTAATCTTCAAATCACATTAAAACAATTTGGAAGGATACCAACCTTACATTTACTGACAATCATTTATTATTATCATTACATATATTGATAATCAATATGTAGAGTTTTATCATGAATTGATATTTCAAGCTTTTGACATCTCAGCATTATATTTTATCTCTTTAAGTCCTGAAATTTGTACCATCTCATTTTCTGCTGATTCGGAATTCATGCTTCTTCATTGACAATACACAATTAAGAAAGGACCAAAAACTCTTACTGCCTAATACATTATATTTTACTCAGTCTACCTGTCAATTTCCTCTTATATGTAGATTATACAATATTTTCTATTAAAGTGGTGTCGGTTGAAAAAAGGGCTTCTTTCAAAGGCCATTTTGGTGAATGATTTCAGAGCAAGAAGAAGCTGCATTATTTATTGCAATTTCAATTCATTATAAAAGAAATGTAGGACAACATTGCCTCTGGTGGGATTCAAAACCACAACTTTTGACTGCCTTCTTTACATTACTCTTGAAAGCCAAAGCAGTATCCATTGTGCCACAGAGCCAATCTTTTTAGGATGTCGGACAGAAATGATCAAATAAAATAATGAGCTAGCAGCTGCTCATCAACTTTATAAAGTTGTTAGGAATCTATGATCCTGGATTTATGTTGAGCATTGAATAGCAAAAATGATATTCAACATGTCAAACCATACAATGCAGTTGGTTAAGTGTTAAGTCGACTCAAAAGGCATAGCACAGATAAAACAGCAAGGAGTTTAACAACTCCATATAAGAAGGTTTTGCAATTCCCTTAATGTAATATCTTATTCATCAAGCAGTGGAAACTTAAAGAGTGCATCTTCTTAAACGTAACACACTGCCTGAACAGGAACTTCAAACCTGGACACTCATATTAAAAGTCTGCTGTGCCACTCACTGAACTATCCAAGGTCTACTAACTTTCCTCTTCAAATCATCTTAAAACTATGTGGAAGGATACCAACCGACACTACATTTATGAATATGATTGCATATATTGACAAGCATTATGTAGCGTTTGATAGTGAACTGATATTTCAAACTTTTGAAACCTCAGCATTAAATGTCATCTATTTTAAGTCCTGAAATATGTACTATCTCATTTTCTGCTGACTTAGAATTCATGCTTCTTCAGTGACAGTATACAATTGAGAAAGGGCCGAAACTCCTACTATCTAGTAAATTATATTTTCATCAGTACACCTGACAATTTCCTCTTGCATATTGATTATACAATGTTTTCTATTCAAGCACTCTTTGTTTAAAACAGGCCTTCTTTCAAAGGCTATTTTGGTAAATGATTTTGGGTGAAGCTGAAGCTGCATTGTTTATTGCTATTTCAATTCGTTATGAAAGAAATTGAGCAATAATATTGACTCTGGTGGGATTCGAACCCACAGCCTTTGAATGCCTTTTTTAACATTTTCCTAGAAGTCCAATGCGCTATCCATTGCGCCACAGAGCCAACCTGCACCAAGAAACTTTTCAGAAATTCTGAAATAAAATAATGAGCAAGCAACTGATGATCAACTTTACAAAGTTGATAGGATACTATAATCATGGTTACATGTTGAGCATTGCATGGGGAAAAAGATATTCAACATGCCAAACTACATGATACAGTTGGATAAGTCTACTCAAAAGGCCTCTGACGGATAAAATCTTGACAATTTAAAAAACTCCATTTAAGAAGGTTTTGCAATTCTGTCAATGTAATATCTTGTTCATCATGCAATAGAAACTAAAAGAGTACTTCTTCTTAAACATAGCACCCCGCCTGAACAGGGACTTGAACCCTGGACCCTCAGATTAAAAGTCTGATGCTCTACCGACTGAGCTATCCAGGCTCTGCTTACTCTAATCTTCAAATCACATTAAAACAATTTGGAAGGATACCAACCTTACATTTACTGACAATCATTTATTATTATCATTACATATATTGATAATCAATATGTAGAGTTTTATCATGAATTGATATTTCAAGCTTTTGACATCTCAGCATTATATTTTATCTCTTTAAGTCCTGAAATTTGTACCATCTCATTTTCTGCTGATTCGGAATTCATGCTTCTTCATTGACAATACACAATTAAGAAAGGACCAAAAACTCTTACTGCCTAATACATTATATTTTACTCAGTCTACCTGTCAATTTCCTCTTATATGTAGATTATACAATATTTTCTATTCAAGTGGTGTCGGTTGAAAAAAGGGCTTCTTTCAAAGGCCATTTTGGTGAATGATTTCAGAGCAAGAAGAAGCTGCATTATTTATTGCAATTTCAATTCATTATAAAAGAAATGTAGGACAACATTGCCTCTGGTGGGATTCAAAACCACAACTTTTGACTGCCTTCTTTACATTACTCTTGAAAGCCAAAGCAGTATCCAATGTGCCACAGAGCCAATCTTTTTAGGATGTCGGACAGAAATGATCAAATAAAATAATGAGCTAGCAGCTGCTCATCAACTTTATAAAGTTGTTAGGAATCTATGATCCTGGATTTATGTTGAGCATTGAATAGCAAAAATGATATTCAACATGTCAAACCATACAATGCAGTTGGTTAAGTGTTAAGTCGACTCAAAAGGCATAGCACAGATAAAACAGCAAGGAGTTTAACAACTCCATATAAGAAGGTTTTGCAATTCCCTTAATGTAATATCTTATTCATCAAGCAGTGGAAACTTAAAGAGTGCATCTTCTTAAACGTAACACACTGCCTGAACAGGAACTTCAAACCTGGACACTCATATTAAAAGTCTGCTGTGCCACTCACTGAACTATCCAAGGTCTACTAACTTTCCTCTTCAAATCATCTTAAAACTATGTGGAAGGATACCAACCGACACTACATTTATGAATATGATTGCATATATTGACAAGCATTATGTAGCGTTTGATAGTGAACTGATATTTCAAACTTTTGAAACCTCAGCATTAAATGTCATCTATTTTAAGTCCTGAAATATGTACTATCTCATTTTCTGCTGACTTAGAATTCATGCTTCTTCAGTGACAGTATACAATTGAGAAAGGGCCGAAACTCCTACTATCTAGTAAATTATATTTTCATCAGTACACCTGACAATTTCCTCTTGCATATTGATTATACAATGTTTTCTATTCAAGCACTCTTTGTTTAAAACAGGCCTTCTTTCAAAGGCTATTTTGGTAAATGATTTTGGGTGAAGCTGAAGCTGCATTGTTTATTGCTATTTCAATTCGTTATGAAAGAAATTGAGCAATAATATTGACTCTGGTGGGATTCGAACCCACAGCCTTTGAATGCCTTTTTTAACATTTTCCTAGAAGTCCAATGCGCTATCCATTGCGCCACAGAGCCAACCTGCACCAAGAAACTTTTCAGAAATTCTGAAATAAAATAATGAGCAAGCAACTGATGATCAACTTTACAAAGTTGATAGGATACTATAATCATGGTTACATGTTGAGCATTGCATGGGGAAAAAGATATTCAACATGCCAAACTACATGATACAGTTGGATAAGTCTACTCAAAAGGCCTCTGACGGATAAAATCTTGACAATTTAAAAAACTCCATTTAAGAAGGTTTTGCAATTCTGTCAATGTAATATCTTGTTCATCATGCAATAGAAACTAAAAGAGTACTTCTTCTTAAACATAGCACCCCGCCTGAACAGGGACTTGAACCCTGGACCCTCAGATTAAAAGTCTGATGCTCTACCGACTGAGCTATCCAGGCTCTGCTTACTCTAATCTTCAAATCACATTAAAACAATTTGGAAGGATACCAACCTTACATTTACTGACAATCATTTATTATTATCATTACATATATTGATAATCAATATGTAGAGTTTTATCATGAATTGATATTTCAAGCTTTTGACATCTCAGCATTATATTTTATCTCTTTAAGTCCTGAAATTTGTACCATCTCATTTTCTGCTGATTCGGAATTCATGCTTCTTCATTGACAATACACAATTAAGAAAGGACCAAAAACTCTTACTGCCTAATACATTATATTTTACTCAGTCTACCTGTCAATTTCCTCTTATATGTAGATTATACAATATTTTCTATTCAAGTGGTGTCGGTTGAAAATAGGCCTTCTTTCAAAGGCCATTTTGGTGAATGATTTCAGAGCAAGAAGAAGCTGCATTATTTATTGCAATTTCAATTCATTATAAAAGAAATGTAGGACAACATTGCCTCTGGTGGGATTCAAAACCACAACTTTTGACTGCCTTCTTTACATTACTCTTGAAAGCCAAAGCAGTATCCATTGTGCCACAGAGCCAATCTTTTTAGGAGGTCGGACAGAAATGATCAAATAAAATAATGAGCTAGCAGCTGCTCATCAACTTTATAAAGTTGGTAGGAATCTATGATCCTGGATTTATGTTGAGCATTGAATAGCAAAAATGATATTCAACATGTCAAACCATACAATGCAGTTGGTGCCCTGGGACCAGGCCACAAGAGTCAGTTCATTCCTAGCAGGTCTGTGGGGTCCGGGTGCAGAGTTGTCTTGGCTGTCCGTGATGCTGAATGGGGCCCATGCTGATTTTACCACTGGCACAACTTTGTTGACAAGGAGATTGTTAGAAATGGGGTCTTTGGTTGACAGTCTGGTTACCCCCTGTTCAAGCAAGGACCCTCACTCTAGTTAGGATAAAAGAGAATCACACTCAGCTAACCCCTGCTTACCCCCTTGGTAGCTTGGCAGAGCAGTAGGCTTAACCTCAGAGTGCTAGGTGTAAAGTATTTGTACCAACACACACAGTAACTTAATGAAAACACTACAAAATGACACAACACCAGTTTAGAAAAATAGGAAATATTTATCTAGACAAAACAAGACCAAAACGACAAAAATCCAACATACACAAGTCAAGTTATGATTTTTTAAAGGTTTAAAATAAAAAGAGTCTTTAGGTAGTTGTAACACCACACTAGCGCTGCTAGCGTGAAAATGTACCTGGTTTGCGTCAAAAATAACCCCGCACGGGCGGTGTGCGTCGAAAGTAACCCTGCACGGCTGTGTGCGTCGAAAACAACTCGGCACGGCGGTGCGCGTTGAAAAAGCCAGCCACACGACGATCCGAAAGTCCCGCGGCGCAGGGTGCGATCTCTCAGCCTCCGTCAGCGATGCTGCGCGTCGTTTCTCCTGCTCCGGGCGTCGGTGTTTCGGTCGCGTTTCCTGCGGCGTCGTTTCTCAGCTGCGAAACCGGCGTCGCGTCGTTTTCTCAGCCGCGATCGGATTCGCGTCGATCTTTTCTCCGCACGGTACTCGGTGCGTGTATTTTTGTCCTTAGGCTGCCAGCTTCTCCTTTCAGGGTCCCAGGAACTGGAAGGGCACCACAGAGCAGAGTAGGGGTCTCTCCAGAGACTCCAGGTGCTGGCAGGAAGAAGTCTTTGCTATCCCTGAGACTTCAACAACAGGAGGCAAGCTCTACATCAAGCCCTTGGAGATTTCTTCTTCAAGATGGAAGGCACACAAAGTCCAGTCTTTGCCCTCTTACTCTGACAGAAGCAGCACTGCAGGAAAGCTCCACAAAGCACAGTCACAGGCAGGGCAGCACTTTTTCCTCAGCTATCAGCTCTTCTCCAGGCAGAGGTTCCTCTTGGTTCCAGAAGTGTTTCTAAAGTTTGTAAGTTTGGGTGCCCTTCTTATACCCATTTTAGTCTTTGAAGTCACCTTCCTTCAAAGGGGACTCACACCTTCTTGTGAAATCCTGCCTTGCCCAGGCAAGGCCTCAGACACACACCAGGGGGTTGGAGACAGCATTGTCAGAGGCAGGCACAGTCCTTTCAGATGAGAGTGACCACTCCACCCCTCCCTCCTAGCAGAGATGGCTAATCAGGAAATGCAGATTACACCCCAGCTCCCTTTGTGTCACTGTCTGGTGTGAGGTGAAAAACAACCCAACTGTCAAACTGACCCAGACAGGGAATCCACAAACCAGGCAGAGTCACAGAATGGTTTAAGCAAGAAAATGCTCACTTTCTAAAAGTGGCATTTCCAAACGCACAATCTCAAAATCAACTTTACTAAAAGATGTATTTTTAAATTGTGAGTTCAGGGATCCCAAACTCCACATGTCCATCTACTCTCTAGGGGAATCTACACTTTAATCATATTTAAAGGTAGCCCCCATATTATCCTATGAGAGAGAGACAGACCTTGCAACAGTGAAAACGAAATTGGCAGTATTTCACTGTCAGGACATATAAACCACATTACTATATGTCCTACCTTATCCATACACTGCACCCTGCCCTTGGGCTACCTAGGGCCTACCTTAGGGGTGCCTTACATGTAAGGAAAGGGAAGGTTTAGGCCTGGCAAGTGGGTACACTTGCCAAGTTGAATTTACAGTGTAAAATTACACATACAGACACTGCAGTGGCAGGTCTGAGACATGATTACAGAGCTACTTATGTGGGTGGCACAACCAGTGCTGCAGGCCCACTAGTAGCATTTGATTTACAGGCCCTGGCACCTCTAGTGCACCTTACTAGGGACTTACTAGTAAACCAAATATGCCAATCATGGATAAACCACTTACATACAATTTAAACAGGAGAGCATATGCACTTTAGCACTGGTTAGCAGTGGTAAAGTGCTCAGAGTTGAAAAGCCAACAGCAGCATGTCAGAAAAAAATAGGAGGCAGGAGGCAAAAAAGTCTGGGGATGACCCTGCATAAGCAAAAGTCCAACAGAGATGCAAAATTTCAGCTGGGGCTGGGTTGCAGAAGTTGGTTGCAGGTTGCACGCTGTCTAAGTATATCATACATCCAAGCCTAAAAAAACTCTCAATCTCCCTCCCTCTCACTCTCTTTCTCTCAATCTCTTTCTCCCACTCATACACACAGTCAGACACTTACACACCCCCTCACAGGCCCACTCAGACACTGACTCACCTACTCACAGACCCACTCAGACCCTTGTGTATTCACTCACAGCCCCACTCAGACCCTCAAGCACACACTCACAGTCCCGCTGGGCAGTTAAGCACCCACTCACATACCCAGTTAGACTCTCTCACATCCAAACAGAGACCCACTGACATCCTTGTGTACCCACTTACAGACCCATGCACATACTGACACACCCACTAAGACACTGATGTACGCACTCTCACACCTAAACAGACACTCTCACAGTCGCTCTTACCCCCAGATACACTCTTTCACACCTATTCGCACACCCAGAGAGCCCGCTGCCGATTTCTACCGCTCACTGCCAAAGGGGCCAAGCGCAGCATGGGGTTGGGTGGTTGGGGTGGGTTGGCTGCGGGATCTGGCTGCAGGTTATGTCTTGCAGGAAACCTCCTCTGCACACAGGTGAAGGCTGAGCATGGTGCAAGGTTGGGTGTTTATAAGGGCTTGGCCTGAGGGCCTGTCAGCAGGCCAGGCCCTGTGGCCAACCGCCGCCTCGCATGACCAAAGGCCATGCATAGCAGTGGTTGGATTAACGTATAGAAATGAAAATTACTACACATTAAAAAAACTGAGAAAATCACAGAAAAAAACAAAGGTTACAGGAGTGTTAGAGATAGGCTAAAATTTTAAACGTACCAAACCATAGAAATTCACCCGTATAGTTAGAGTTATCTCAAGTAACTATGACTCATGCCCTAAGGTAAGTATGACTTGCACAATCGCCATGCATGGTTAATTACCCCAAAAATTATGGCACTCAGGACATCTTTGATAACATCATTGATAATAACAATGTAATATATGCAGTAACATTTTTGATTAAAAAACTGTGCATGGCAGGTGTGCAAGTTATAGTTACCTTAGGTACGTTTAAAATGTGAGCCTAACTATAAAGTCTCTGTAACCTTTGTTTTTTTAAGTGAATTTCTATGTTTGTTTTCAATTGTATTCCGTAACTATAACGGTCGTGTAACCTTTGTTTTTTTCAGTGAAAATTAAAAAAAAAAAAATATATATATATATATATATATATATACACACACACACACACACACACACACATACACACATACAGGTGTTTTGAATAGATAAATATCATTTTGTGAGATTACTGTGACATGTATTTGCGGGAGCACAAGTGGGTCAGACATGGGTGGGGACACAGTTGTACACAACACATATTGCACACAACTGTCATTATGACGTCAGTGTTCATAGGCAAATGAATGATGATACTATCACACTTGTCAACAGTGTCCATGTGTGCACATTGCAAGTGGATCTGTGCATTTCATGTTGTGCTTCGTGTTGTGTGTGTAAGTCAGTATGTGTATGTATGTGTGCCATGCTATTGACTGGTTGGCGTGGTTGAGGTGGAAGGAGATGTAGTGGGTGCTGTGGTGGGGTCTGTATGTGTGCCTCATGCATATGGCATTGCTGTTGTGTGTGTTATGTTGTGTGTTCTGTTGGTGTGTGCAACATACAGGTGAGCATTGTAGTGTGACAGTTGTTGTCATGATGTGTGTAGTTCTGATGTTGTGTGAGTATGTTTGTGTAGATGAGAGTGTAGATGTGATGGTTGTTGTGGTTATGTTGTGTGTCGGTGCAGCATCACTATTGTGTGTATGTTGTGGTATGGACGTATGGCAATGTGTGTTTGCAGCATGTACATGTTCTGTTGTGGTGGAATACAATGGAGAATGGTGGGCATGTGGTGTATTGTGTTGTGTATGATGAATGGGGACATATGTGGCAAAAGTGCAGTGTGGGTGTGTGATTTACCTTTATTTTGTGGCCTCTGCCATTGTCTGGTGCCTATTGGGTCCCAGAATGTCTTCCGAACAGCAGCGAACCACCAGCAGTACACCGCCTACAGGACTATAACATCTAAATACAGCAGGCGGAGCACTGCCGTGCTGACGTGGTTTGGTGGTAACACTGCCAATATTTAAATCAGGCCCTTACTCACTAGTGCTTAGTTTGCTGCATTTTGTGTGGCTTTACTTTCAATGCTAATATATACAAACTATAAATCCTTGCTCCATGTTAAAATTGAGGCCCTACCAGAAGGGGTCACAGGGAAAGGATGGCTTTGTCACATTTGAAACATATTCTCTATATTTAAGGAAAACAAATGCTGTTCCATTGTATACTATACCCAGGGACAGTAGAATTATGTGATTCTGCAGATGCAACTTTCTTCATTTTATAATGTATTTTCTGCATCAAAATACTACCTCAGAAGGCTGATCACTGGTGTAACAAAGGCCCCCGCAGCCACCATGATGCTGGGGGGGTCACCGAGCTCCAGGGGGCCCCCTCAGCACAGTACACTGTGCACAGGCAGCAGGCCCATGAATGAGTCCAGGGGGTTCCCTCCAGCTACTTTGCAAGGGGGCCCCTCAAGTTCATTACACCACTGAGACTGATGTTAATTAATGCTGAAGTTATTTACAAGCCTCACGCTTTTGGCCCACTATGAATGAGCTGAGAAATACAGATTTTATGAGTATATGCAACATTAGAACCATGCGCACTTGAGTTAATAGAGTCACAAAATACGGGAACCTTCAACCGACGGAACACCAGCCTTTCAAAAGCCATATACTGATTTATGAGGCTTTGTTTTTTTTCTTTTAATGACTGGGCCCCCTGCAGTCCTCAATCTGCATATCTATTCAGTCCCCTCAGAGATAACCCAAGATTATTTGAAGTGTTTGAGGAAAGAACAGCAGGCTTTATAGACCCTGTTAGCACCTTCAACCCAATCTACATATACACAGTAGGGGACCCTTGCCACTCTCTACAGCAAGATGTAGAGAATGCAAAATGTCGTGAAATATAATCAAGAGAGGGGCAGAATAAACATGAGAAGGTTTTTGCCTCCCAAAGTAAAAAATGTATGCGAGAAATGTGGTCATTGGTTGACTGTGGTGTGAGCCCTGGTCAAGCAATAGCCCAATCCCTTGCAGGGTGAACTACAAACAGTCACTAAATTTACCTGTGCTTAGCCCTGGGTAGCTTGGTACACAAGCAGTCAGACTTAACTTAGAGGCAATATGTAAAGTATTTATGGAGCGCACAAACAGTAGTAAAGTAAAAACACAATGCAGGCAAAATTCCAAACCAATGTAGAAAAATAGATTACATTTTAATCAATTATTTGACAACAAAATAACAAATCCAAAGAGGAAAACCGAAGATATTTGTGACGGATCGGACCGGACCGATCTGCACATCAACATGTCTTGTGCTGTCTCTGCCACGGACAACACGGAAGTAACCCGGGGAGAACCCCTCTCCATTGGCTCCCTGCATAAGCCACGCAAGCATGACACCATAAAAAGGGTCGTTCCACCCATTCAAAAGAAGAGAGACGGAATCCAGTGGTGGCGATTGAGAGAGCCGATGGGAGAACCAGAGGACGAGCAGCGGAGGACGAGGAACGAGGAAGATCCGGAAAATTTCAGGACTCTTCATCCAAAGCCAGGACCAGAGCCGGAATCAAGACCCTTGCGGACCCGATACCAAGACAAGGACTGGTGGCCCCGGGGAGCCCACGAGTGAGCCCGCCACGCTTCAGGAGAAGCGTGGCCAAGCCAGGTACGGGAGTTCGGGACAGGGAGGAAGGAGAGTGAGGAGGGAGGGGGACAGAAAAGGGGAAAAACACGGGGAAAGCACTAAGAGCACGGGGAGAAGAGTGGGGAAAGAGGTGTAAGGAATCAGAAAGACAAATACAAGAGTGCTGGAAGGCAGTAAACCAGAGGAGCTTAGCCTAAAAAGCAAGAAGAGAGAAAGAAAAGAACAGGAACAGACCAAAGAGGAAGAAAGAAAAGGACACTAGCGAGACGCATACGACAAGCGTATAATAGGCACAGAAAATGGGAAGAAATAAGAAAAGACGAGAAAGGGAAAAACAAAAAAGGAAAAAACCCCGCCAGCACCAGGGAGGAGGGTTAAGAAAGGGAAAACAGAGTGACCGAAAGGAAAACCCAACAGGCTGAAAGAAAAGAGAGTAGAGGAAGATAAAGATAGAAGAAAAAGCCACGCAGTACGATAGTAGAGTGGAGAGGAGAAGTAGAGAGGGGAAAGAAAATAGGAGGGGATAAAAAACCAAACACTTACCATGCCTATTCTTCTTCTGTCCCCACACGCTTCCCGCGAGGCCTCCAGAAGAAAAGAAAGAAGAAGACGAGATTAGCGACCAGAAGAAAGAAGACCCTCACCCATACCTACCTACAAGACATCCTCCCACAACACTAGTGATACTGTATAAAGAGCAATAAAGGCATCATACCTAACACCTATAACAGGTAGTCTGGTGTTTTCAATCGGCCAACCTCGTACAATATTGTTTTTTAAAGAATTAAGTGAAAATTGTGCCAAAAAGCACAAAGCACCAACACAGCATATTTGGTCACTCTGGGCCAAGAGAAAGTCAAATGTTCAGGTCGACCACAATAGAACCTGGGCTAGCTACAGGGACAAGGCTTGGCCTGCTGAGCAAAAAGTACCTTAGTCCGGGTTGCTTCGACGTAGAGGATCCTGTTGACTATGAGGATACAGAGTGCAGACAAGGCGATGCGCTGCTATCAATCCTTGTGGCGGTAGTGATGCGCTGTCCCTGCAGCAGAGGTCATGTGTTAGCTTCGATGAGCAGGTTGTTGCTATGTGGAGGTTCAGCATCATTGTCTTCATCAAGGCTGTCGACGACAGGGATGCGAGAACCTTGTGTCGAGTAGACTGTCGCTCTGTCCCTGATCTGATCCACCAACAGGGGTGATTCACTGGTTCTGATTCACACAGTAGCAGGGATGTGTTGGTACTGACCCAAGCAATGGAGGCAATGCACTTGTTCTGTTCTTCGAGGCTGTAATGATGCATGGGTTGTGATAGATCAAGCACTTTAGGCCCACTTCCTAGGGTCCAAGACTGAGATGGCACTACTTGGCAGGGCAGACTTACAGAAGGCAGAGTTCAGGTGGAGATACAGGATAGTTGGAAGTTGTTAATATCCCTGACACATTGGATCTGGAGGACAGCCAACTAGCCTGTGGAGTCACTCTGGGTTCTGGGGTCAGGTCAAGTTGGTCAGCCTTCACACCCAGGTAAGGGGAGCAGCAGGTCAGCACAGCAAAGCAGTAGTTATTCCAGAGCAGCAGTCCAGAAGAATGGCAATCCTTCAGCAGCACAGGTCCAGAAGTGTACTGAAGTAGTAGGGTCCAAGGTTCAGTTCTTATATCCAGAGGTGCCTTTGAAGTGGTGAAGACTTCAAAGGAGGGCTTTTGAAGTGCACAGATGTCCTTCCGTACCACCCTGGCTCCAGGTTCACTACAAAGGGATGTGCAACCCTTTGTGTGGAGACAGGACGCAGCCTATTCAGGTGTAAGTGTGAGGCTTTGCCCAGTTCCTCCCTCCCATCTTCTCAGGATGTCCCATTAAGCTTCTTTTGTGTATGGCTGTCTAGGGGGAATACACAAAGCCTAGCTGTCACCCAACCTAGACAAGCAAACAGAAACAGGCTGCAGGCACATAGGGCCAAGAGCAGGAAAATGCCAACTTTCTAAAAATGTAATTTCCAACATTGTAACAATAAATTCAACTTTGTCACTAAATTGGATTTATCATTACAATTTCATAGGTACTAAACATGACAGATCTACCTCCTCTCTTACAGAGATGCCATTATATGGGAGGCATAGGCCCCACAGTAGTGAAAAATACATTTTGGTGTTTTTCACTACCAGGACTAGAAATCTTAAATGTACATGTCCTACATTTCAATTACAAAGCATTAGACAGCACCCTGCCTTATGGCTACTTAGGGCCTGCCCCAGGAGTGACTTATATTTAACAAAATGTGAGTTTATGGCTTGGCAAGAGGTTTTAAATACCAAGCTAACTTGGCAGCGTAACACTGCATTCAGGTGGCAACGTCATGCTACTTAGATGGGTGGTACAATGTGTTGCAGGCCCACTGAGAGCATTTAATTTACTGGCCCTGGGTATATGGTATATCACTCTATAAGAGAGTTACAAGTGAATTAAATATTGCAAGCACTTTAGCACAGGGTAACAGTGGTAAAGGGCATAGAGTCCTAAAGTCAACTAAAACAAAATTAGCAACAAGAGGGGCTGGAAGGCAAAAAGTTAGGGGATGACCCTACAGAGAGGGCCTTTTCCAACACCACATGTATAAAAGTAGAACCTAACTGTTAATAGTGGTTTTACTTTTAGTTGTTTTATCTGATTCAAAATACGAGACACTATCTGAACAGAAAGTGAAAGTAAGAAAAGTTGCATTCAGGCTCTAGGGGTCAAATTTTATAAACCTTTGCACCATGCAAAGTCACAAATCAACAAAAATGCCCTCATTATCACTTTGGTGGTCTTTTCTCAAGACCACCGTAGCCACGGGCGCCAGAAGGCTGCCAGTGCTGGTGGTCTTCCAACCACCATATTAAAAGTACTGAAGGATTTCTGCCACAATTTGGGCAGAAATCCTCCAGTAGTCGTGCTGGCGGTGGGAGGTGCAGGGGTGGTTCCATGACCGACCCCACCCCACCAAAAGGACTCCGCCAGCCATATTACGACCTGTAATACAGCCTGGTGATGTCCTGATGGAGGGGTGCTGCTGGCGATGAAAACGCCTGTTCCCATTCCCGACAAGGGAGAGGGTTGGGAGGGTGGGGGGTTTTGTGTGTGCTTGTGTGAGTGGGCGTTGTCTGCATGTGTGAACGTAAGTGTGTATGCATGTGTGAATGGGTGTGTGAATGCGTGTATGATTGTTGAAGTGAGTGCATGTTGGAATGTTTGTGTGAATGCGTGTATGTATGCATGTGAGTGAATGTGTGGATGTATGCGTGTAAGTGAATGTGTGGATGTATGCGTGTGAGTGAATGCGTGTATGTAAGTGTTGGTGAATGAGTGTATACGGAGTGCATGTGGGTGTGTGTGCATGTGCATTTATGCAGAGGGAGGGGTTAGGGGGTGCTGGTATGGAAGGGGGTAGGGAGTTGGGGTGCTGGTATGGAAGGGGATGGAGGAAGGGAGTGCTGCTATGGGAGGAGGGGTGGGGAGGGAGGTGCTGGTATGGAAGCAGGGTGGGGGAAAGGGGTGCTATTCTGAAAGGGGGTGGGGTGCTGGTATGGAAGGGGCGGCGGGGTATTGAAATTACAGGGGGAGGCTGGGGGAGTTGTACTGCCGCCTGACAGGAAAGAAATTTCCTGTCAGCGGTAGCCTTTTCGCCAAGGTTTTCATGGCGGTGCTACCGCCACATAAACCCTGGCGGAAAGCCGACTCATGATACCTTCAGTAGACCGCCGGGTCGGAGATGCTGTTCTCCGGCCCGGCTGCCCAACCACTCTGGCGGTACAAGTGGGGATGTGGCGATCTGGCAGAGGCCAAACTGCCACACTCATGATGTGGCGGTCTTCACCACGGCCTGTCAGCTTTGAGACTGCCACCATGGCCCTGGCGGTCTTTGGACCGCCAGGGTCATAATGAGGGCCAAAGTGTTGCTCAACTATATACTTTCCAGTGCAAAACCTTTTTGCCCTGGAAAGTTTTCTAAAACGTAATGTAAATAGAGCTATCCACTTATTTATTTCAATGGAGAACTCCTTCTATGACGCATGGGGTTTCCATACTACTATCCATGATTTTTACATAACCCCCTATGTAGTAGAGAGCTAAAATGTGTGCCAGGGTTTTTGAAGAGCGGAGCAGGGCAATATATTAATTTCATTGCTGTGCTGATTTGCATGAAATATTGGTAACCCTGCCCTGTACTTTTCACAGTTTGTACTGGAAAGACTCCTAGAAGAAACACAAAGTAGTGCTTTGTGCTGCTTAGATTCCACCAAGGGGTTGTCCCACATGAGCGATCCCCCTCTAACATCATTGTTTTTTTAACTGAAGTCCTCTCTGCTACCAATGGTAGATAGGACTTTGTGCCAAAAAAAAAGCCCAAAGATAGAAAAACATTTGTATTTCTTCAAAATGTACAAACTTATGCCCATATTTACTAACTGTTAGAAACTGGGTCTCTATTTGGCAGTGGTTTGCACCCTGTCCAAGTAGGGACCCTCACTCTAGTCAGGCTAAGGGAGCCACACAGCTAAGATAACCTCTGCTGACCCCCTTGGTAGCTAGGCTCAAACAGTCACATTTATCTCAGAGACAATGTCTAAAGTATGTGTACCTACAACCACAGCAACACAGTGAAAACACTACAAGAGGATCCAACACCAGTTTAGAAAAATAGCCAATATTTACCTGAGTAAAACAAGACCAAAACGACTAACATCTAACACACACAAGTCAAGATATTGCTTTTAAAAAGCTTAAGTAAGTCTTAATCCATAGGAATCAATTGTTGTATCTCTTTATCACAAAGTATCTGGGATGTGTCAAAAACAAAGAAGATGCAGGCCATAGGGGAGGTGAGGCTCCAGAAAAGATAAGCGATGCATTGGTTACCTACTGCTTCGGGGAGATGATGGTTCGATTCTCTCCTCACAAGAAAGGCAGTGTGTTGATTTCCTGACATGTGGCCTCAGTTCTTTACTGCCTTGCGGGGTCGATGAAGAATTGGCACCCAGGGACAATGTGTAAAAAATCCAGACACACTGTGTTTATGAGACTGCAGGGAAACAGGTGCTGCGTCAATTCTGCAGCCACAAGATAGGTGCTGCATCAATTTTCCAGCCACGGGGTAGGTGCTGTGTCAATTCTCCAGCCATGGGATAGGTGCTGCACCGATTCTTCAGCCGCAAGACAGGTGTTGCGTCGATTCTTCCAATGCAACACATTGATGCATGGGTTTTCTCCTTCAGATCACCAGCTTGCATTTCCAAGGGCCCAGGCACTGGAGTTGGCACCACGTAGTAAGTCAGGGCTCTCAGCATCAGAGCCCAGTCACTGGAAGATGAAGCCTTTGATGTGATGTCCCTGAGACTTCTTAACAGAAGGCAAGCTCAGTCCAAGTACTTAGAGAACCTTTGGGAGCGGGGTGTAGAAAGCCAATCCCAGTCATTTCACTCCCAGGGCAGAAGTAGCAAGCAACAGGCCAGCACAGCAAAGCAACTGGCAGAGTGGCAGTCCCTCCTACAACATTCATCTCCTCTTCCTGGCAGAATTTCCTAAGTCCCGAAGGGTTCTAACTATGTGGTGTCAAAGGTCCAGTACTAATACCAATTCCTGTCTTTGAAGTAGGCAAACTTCAAAGGGGAGTCTTTGTAGGGCCTTCCCTGCCCTGGCCCCAGACACACTCCCGGGGGTTGGAAACTGATTTGTTTGAGGACAGGCACAGCCCTATTCAGGTGCCATGGTCAGCTCCTCCCACCACCCTAGCGCAGGAAGACCCATCAGCCAGGTGATGGGCCATCAGGATATGCAGGGCACACCTCAACTCCTTTTGCGTGTCTGTGTAGAATGAATACACAAACAGCCCAAAAATCATCCTGACCTAGACGTGTATTCAGCAGACAGGCTCCCGCACAAAATGGTTAAGCAAGAAAATGCCCACTTTCTAAAAGTGGCATTTCCAACCTTGCAATTCAAAAAAGAACTTCACCAGAAGATGCATTTTTAAAATGTCAGGTAAAAGACCAAAAACTCCTTATCAATATCTGCTCCCAATGGAACACTACACTTATAGGATATGTCAAGGCAATCCCCATGGTACCCTATGGAAGAGATAGGCCTTGCAATAGTGAAAAACAAAATTAGCAGTATTCCACTATCAGGACATGTAAAACACATCATTACATGTCCTACCTTTAAAATACACCATGCCCTGCACATGGGGGTACCTTGGGCCTACCTTGGGGATAACTTACAGGTAATAAAAGGGAAGGTTTGGGCCAGGCAAGTGGGTGCACTTGTCAGGTCAAAATGGTGTTTATAACTGTACACACAGATGCTGCAGTGTCAGGCCATATTTACAGGGCTACTCATGTGGGTGGCACAATTAGTGCTGTAGGCCCACTAGTAGCATTTGATTTACAGGCCCTGGGCACACACAGTGTGCACTGTACTAGGGACTTACTAGTAAATTAAATATGTCATATTTACAGGGCTACTCATATGGGTGGCACAATTAGTGCTGTAGGCCCACTACTAGCATTTGATTTACAGGCCCTGGGCACACACTGTGCACTGTACTAGGGATTTACTAATAAATTAAATATGCCAATCATGGAGAAACCAATCACAAATACATTTTAGACAGAGTGCATATGCAATTTAGCACTGGTTAGCAGTGATAAAGTGCCCACAGCCCTACAGCCAAAAAACAAAGTTCAGAAAAAACTGAGAGGAAGATGGGGATAACCCTGCAAAAAGGGCCAGGTCCAACACTAACATTTTGCATCATGGGTGCACGCATTCTCAGCGCAAAATATATTTTGGCATTTACAAAGACATGCAAAGCACTAATTGTGTGACTTTGCATGGCTTTGTAAAAGAAACAAAATGGCTCAGGGAGCCCGTATACTTTGCACTGGGGAGGCATTACGGTGGGTCAGGCATGGGTGTTACTCTGCATCGACCCAGGTATTTTGACACAAACCCAGATTTACTTAAGTCTGTAAAGAAGGGTTTGTGCCAAAAGAGCATGCTTATCTTAGGCTGCCATAATAAGGAGAAGTATCTTTATTTCTATTTGTTACTTCCTCTGCAGCATGCATTCAAAGAAAATAAGCATTTTGAGTAAGAATGTATCCCTTCCGCCACAAAAACTGTTCCGACCAAAACACGGGCACTCTTTCGTTGTGGCACTAAGGTCCCTGAATTGGCACCAGGCTGCCACAAGTGCACCAGTGCAAGGAGAGATCAGAAGTGCACCATATGTTAATAAATATTTCACATTTCTGCTCTGTCCATTTCTTGCAAAGCAGCCCAGCACAGCAAAATCCCTTACTGCATTGCATGAAAGTTCAGTAAATCTGGGCCAAAGTTTTACCACTAGAAGGGTATCCTTTAAGTACACATACCCCTTTGTATTAAAGTGCAAGGATGTGTCCATGGCACTAGGTAGCCTGATTGTGCACTACCACTTGGAAAGAGAAGAGCAGTGTCATATCTTTACAGCTATGGTACTGTCCTGCTGACTCCTTTTAACGCAGTGCTGTGCAGTAACTTTGGTTGCTGCATTGCTTGAAATAATAGTAAATTTCCCCTCAGGTTGCATTGATGATTCTAATAAACGCTGCTTTCTTCTCATCCCAAGTGCTCCTCTCATCGCACTTAAATACTAGCTTAATGGATGTGTATTTTGGGTGCTGTTGTACTGTGCCATGCATATATCATTTTTTACATTTACAGAACCTGTTTGAAAGTGATTGGGTGAAGTCTCTACCCCTGTAGCTGCCCGAAATGCTAGGTATAATTAATTCTGCCTCTCCCACATTTCCTATACCCTATCATTTGTTCTTCTTGTGTGACATTGTTCGAAATTGGATCTCTAGTTGGCAGAGGTATGCATCCTGTCCAAGTAGGAACCACAATCCTAGTCAGGGTAAGTCACAATACAACCTAAATTATCCTGTGCTCACCCTCGGGTAGCTTGGCACAGAGCAGGCAGGTGTAACTTAGAATGCAATGTGTAAAGTATTTCTGCAATAACTCATTCAGTAACACAGTGAAAACACCAAAACAATGCTCCACAACAGTTCAGGAAAATAGATCATTTTTATCTGAATAAAATAATACCAAAATGACAAAAATACAATATGCACAATTCAAGATATCACTTTTTAGAGATTTAGCAAGACATAGACCATATGAATCAATGGATGTATCATTTTTTAACAAAGTACCTTGGATGGCAAAAAAATAATGACGCAAAGGGCCACAGAGGACAAGATGAATTAGAAAGTGAAGTGATGCATTTATTTTTCAGGCATGGTGGAGGTGATGCATTAATGCGTTAATTTCCGGGTGCACAGTATTGGCTCCTTACTGTGGTGCGGGGACATTTTGACGACCAGGGATGATGAATGGAAAATCCAAAACACGTTGCAATGATAAAACTGCCACTGCCTCAATCTTGTAGGTGCTGCAGCAATTTTCCAGCTGCGAGACAGGTTCTGCATCGATTCTGCAGGCAATGTATCAATTTTTGTAGGCGTTGCGTTGATTTTCTGATGCAGTGTGTTGTACCTGGCTTTTTGACAGGGTCATCCCCAAACTTTTTGCCTCCTTCCTCCTATTTTTTCTGACCTGTTGTTGTTGGCTTTTGACCTCTGGGCACTTTACCACTGCTAACCAGTGCTAAAGTGCATATGCTCTCTGTGTAAATTGTACTATTGATTGGTTTATCCATGATTGGCTATTTAATTTACTTATAAGTCCCTAGTAGAGTGCACTATATGTGCCTAGGGCCTGTAGATTAAATGCTACTAGTGGGCCTGCAGCACTGGTTGTGCCACCCACTTCAGTAGCCCCCTTAACCTTGTCTCAGGCCTGCCATTGCAAGGCCTGTGTGTGCAGTTTCACTGCCACTTCGACTTGGCATTTAAAAGTACTTGCCAAGCCTAGAACTCCCCTTTTTCAACATATAAGTCACCCCTAATGTGTACCCTAGGTAACCCCTAGAGCAGGGTGCGGTGTGGGTAAAAGGCAGGACATGCACCTGTGTAGTTATATGTCCTGGTAGTGTAAAACTCCTAAATTCGTTTTTACACTACTGTGAGGCCTGCTCCCTTCACAGGCTAACATTGGGGCTGCCCTCATACATTGTTGAAGTGGCAGCTGCTGATCTGAAAAGAGCAGGAAAGTCATATTTAGTATGGCCAGAATGGTAATACAAAATCCTGCTGACTGGTGAAGTCGGATTTAATATTACTATTCTAGAAATGCCACTTTTAGAAAGTGAGCATTTCTTTGCACTTAAATCTTTCTGTGCCTTACAATCCACGTCTGGCTGGGCTTGGTTGACAGCTCCTTGTGCATTCACTCAGACACACCCCAAACACAGGGTACTCAGCCTCACTTGCATACATCTGCATTTTGAATGGGTCTTCCTGGGCTGGGAAGGTGAAGGGCCTGCCCTCACACAAAGGACTGCCACACCCCCTACTGGGACTCTGGCAGACAGAATTGAACTGAAAGGGGGCTTGGTGCATTTCTTAGACACTCTTTGAAGTCACCCCCACTTCAAAGGCACAACTTAGTATAAAACAGGGCCTCTGCCCTACCTCATCAGACACTTGCTGGAGAAGAAACCTGAACCAGAAACTACAACCTGCCAAGAAGAACTGCCTGGCTGCTTAAAGGACTCACCTGTCTGCTTTTCTACAAAGGACTGCTGCCTTGCTGTTGGCCTGCTGCCTTGCTGAACTGACTGGCTGCTTAAAGGACTCACCTGTCTGCTTTTCAACGGAGGACTGCTGCCTTGCTGTTGGCCTGCTGCCTTGCTGAACTCTTGTCTGGCTGTAAAAGTGCTCTCCAAGGGCTTGGATAGAGCTTGCCTTCTGTTCCCTGAAGTCTCAGGACCAAAAAGACTTCTCTTTTTCACTTGGACTCTTCGTGCGCCGAAATTTTTGACGCACAGCTTGTTCCCCGGCAAGAAAAACGCCGCACACCGACGCTGATCGACGCAACGCCTTCGGGACGACCAGAACTTTGACGCACGGCCTCACAAGGACAATGCCGTCTGACTTCCAAGGAGAAATCGGCGCGACGCCTGCCTTGAGAGCAAAATTTTGACGCACAGCCCCGCGGAACGACGCGCAGCCGGAAAACAAGCAGGAGAATCCACGCACAGACCCGGGATATCTGGTAATCCCCGCGATCCATAGAAAGAGACTGTCCGTGCACCGGAAAACGACGCACGACTTCCCCGAGTGAAAAATAACGACGCAAGTCCGTGTGTGCTGGGGAGAAATCGACACACACACCATTTTTCCATGTATCTCCTCTTCTGCGGCCCTCTGCGGAGATTTTCCACCAGAAACCAGGTACTTTGTGCTCGAAAGAGACTTTGGGGGTCATTCTAACTCTGGCGGGCGGCAGAGGCCGCCCGCCAGAGTTCCCCCCTCCGAAATACCGCACCGCGGTCAGTAGACCGCGGAGGGTATTCTGAGTTTTTCCCTGGGCTGGCGGGCGGTCGCCAAAAGACCGCCCGCCAGCCCAGGGAAAAACTCCCTTCCCACGAGGATGCCGGCTCGTAATCGAGCCGGCGGAGTGGGAAGGTGGGACGGGTGCTGTTGCACCCGTCGCGTATTTCACTGTCTGCCAAGCAGACAGTGAAATACTTGTAGGGGCCCTCTTACGGGGGCCCCTGCAGTGCCCATGCCAGTGGCATGGGCACTGCAGGGGCCCCCAGGGGCCCCGCGACCCCCCCTACCGCCATCCGGTTCCCGGCGGGTGGACCGCCAGGAACTGGATGGCGGTAGGGGGGGTCGGAATCCCCTCGGCGGCGCAGCTAGCTGCGCCGCCTTGGAGGATTCCAAAGGGCGGCGGTACACTGGCGGGAGACCGCCAGTGTTGCCGGTCCGACCGCGGCTTTACCGCCGCAGTCGGAATGCCCTTGGGAGCACCGCCGGCCTGTCGGCGGTGCTCCCGCCGACCCTGGCCCGTCAGAATGACCCCCTTTGTTTGCTTTTTAAAGACTTAAGACACTTTATATCACTTTTCAGTGATATCTTTACAAATTCATATTGCATCTTTTATCATTTTGACCTGCAAATACCCAGATAAATATTATATATTTTTCTAAACACTGTGTGGTGTATTTTTGTGGTGTTATATTATTGTATTGTATGATTTATTGCACAAATGCCTTACACATTGCCTTCTAAGTTAAGCCTGACTGCTCGTGCCAAGCTACCAGAGGGTGGGCACAGGCTAATTTTGGATTGTGTGTGACTTACCCTGACTAGAGTGAGGGTTCTTGCTTGGACAGAGGGTAACCTGGCTGCCAACCAAAAAACCAATTTCTAACACAGTGTATTTTCTCTCTCTCTGGTGAAGTCTTTGTTAGCCTGAGACTTTTTAACATGAGGCAAGCTCAGTCCAAGCCCTAGGAGATCACTTGTGGAGGAAAGAAAAGCCCTTCCAACAGAGTCAGAGATCTGCAGTCCTTTGGGTAGCAAGGCAGAACCTCTGACAGAGTCCATTCGTAGGTCCAGAAGTGTCTGATTTGAGGGGGTCACAGACCCACTATATATACCCAAATGTGCCTTTGAAATGGAAGAGACTTCAAAGAGTGGTTTTGAGCAGTTTTGTCTAGCAGGAGATTGGGGGGGTTATTAGTCCTTTGTGTGAGTTGAGGTCACTAGCCTTTGAAGTGTAAGTGAGAACCCCTGTGTTAGAAATTGGGTTTTTGGTTGGCAGTCAGGTTACCCTCTGTCCAAGCAAGAACCCTCACTCTAATCAGGGTAAGTCACACACAATCCAAAATTATCCTGTGCCCAGCCTGTGCAATAAATCATACAATACCACCATATAGCAGCACAAAAATACACCACACAGTGTTTAGAAAAATATATAATATTTATCAGGATAATTGTAGGTCAAAACGAATAATGTTGCAATGTGAATTTGTAGAGTTATCACTGAAAAGTGATATGAAATATCTTAAGTCTTTAAAAAGCAAACAAAGTCTCTTTCAAGCACAAAGTACCTGGTTTTGGAGTGGAAAATCTCCTCAGAGGGCCACAGAAGAAGAGATACATGGAAAAATGGTGTGTGCGTCGATTTCTACCCAGCACACACGGACTTGCGTCGTTATTTTCCACGCAGGGGAGGGGTGCGTCGTTTTCCGGCGCGCGGACAGTCTCTTTCTGGCGATCGCGGGGATTACCAGATGTCCCGGGTCTGTGCGTGGATTTTCCTGCTTGTTTTCCGGCTGCGCGTCGTTCTGCGGGGATGCGCGTTGAAATTTCGATCTCACAGCAGGCGTTGCGTCGATTTCTCCTCCGGAGGTCGGGCGGCGTTGTCCTTGCGAAGCCGTGCGTCGAAGTTCCAGTCGTCCCGAAGGCGTTGCGTCGATCAGCGTCGGTGTGCGGTGTTTTTCTCGCCGCGGAACAAGCTGTGCGTTGAAAATTTCAGTGCACGGAGCGTCCAAGTGAAAAAGAGAAGTCTTTTTGGTCCTGAGACTTCAGGGAACAGGAGGCAAGCTCTATCCAAGCCCTTGGAGAGCACTTTCACAGCCAGGCAAGAGTTCAGCAAGGCAGCAGGCCAACAGCAAGGCAGCAGTCCTTTGTAGAAAGCAGACAGGTGAGTCCTTTGAGCAGCCAGGCAGTTCTTCTTGGCAGGATGTAGTTTCTGGTTCAGGTTTCTTCTCCAGCAAGTGTCTGATGAGGTAGGGCAGAGGCCCTGTTTTATACCCAAATGTGCCTTTGAAGTGGGGGAGACTTCAAAGAGTGGCTAAGAAGTGCACCAGGTCCCCTTTCAGTTCAATCCTGTCTGCCAGGGTCCCAGTAGGGGGGGTGGCAGTCCTTTGTGTGAGAGCAGGCCCTCCACCCTCCCAGCCCAGGAAGACCCATTCAAAATGCAGATGTATGCAAGTGAGGCTGAGTACCCTGTGTTTGGGGTGTGTCTGAGTGAATGCACAAGGAGCTGTCAACCAAGCCCAGCCAGACGTGGATTGTAAGGCACAGAAAGATTTAAGTGCAAAGAAATGCTCACTTTCTAAAAGTGGCATTTCTAGAATAGTAATATTAAATCCGACTTCACCAGTCAGCAGGATTTTGTATTACCATTCTGGCCATACTAAATATGACTTTCCTGCTCTTTTCAGATCAGCAGCTGCCACTTCAACAATGTATGAGGGCAGCCCCAATGTTAGCCTATGAAGGGAGCAGGCCTCACAGTAGTGTAAAAACGAATTTAGGAGTTTTACACTACCAGGACATATAATTACACAGGTACATGTCCTGCCTTTTACCAACACAGCACCCTGCTCTAGGGGTTACCTAGGACACACATTAAGGGTGACTTATATGTAGAAAAAGGGGAGTTCTAGGCTTGGCAAGTACTTTTAAATGCCAAGTCGAGGTGGCAGTGAAACTGCACCCAGAGGCCTTGCAATGGCAAGCCTGAGACAAGGTTAAGGGGGCTACTTAAGTGGGTGGCACAACCAGTGCTGCAGGTCCACTAGTAGCATTTAATCTACAGGCCCTAGGCACATATAGTGCACATTACTAAGGACTTATAAGTAAATTAAATAGTCCAATCAGGTATGATCCAAAGTTACCATGTTTAAAAAGGGAGAGAGCATATGCACTTTAGCACTGGTTAGCAGTGGTAAAGTGTGCAGAGTCTAAAAGCCAGCAAAACAGGGTCCAAAAAGTGGAGGGAGGCAGGCAAAAAGTTAGGGGTGACCACCCTAAGGCATGTCAGGTCTAACATGTGTCCCCCCAGCTGAAAGTGGGGAGAGCTACCCGACCTCCTGGGTGCTCTCATCGCTAAGGCGGAAGTATCTGGAGAGACCATCTGCATTGGTGTGGTCAACCCCTGGGCGATGCTCCACCGTAAAGTCCATCACCTGTAGGGAAATAGACCACCTCAAGAGTTTTGGGTTCTCACCCCTCATCTGCATGAGCCATCTGAGGGGCCTGTGGTCTGTCTGAACCCGGAAGTGACTCCCAAACAGGTAGGGTCTTAGCTTCTTCAGTGCCCAGACCACAGCAAATGCTTCTCTCTCAATAGCACTTCACCTTTGTTCCCGTGGGAATAGTCCTCTGCTAATAAAGACTACTGGTTGGTCTGTGCCCTCCTCATTCAGCTGTGCTGGAACAGCCCCTATGCCATGCTCTGAAGCGTCTGTCTGAACAATAAATTCCTGGGAGTAGTCAGGGGCCTTGAGCACGGGGGCCGTGCACATGGCTTCCTTCAGAGAATCAAAGGCTTTCTGACAGGCCTCTGTCCAATTCACCAACCTAGGTTGTTTCTTGGAAGTGAGTTCTGTCAAGGGTGACACAATGGTACCATAGCCCTTGACGAACCGGCGGTAGTATCCAGTGAGGCCCAAAAAGGCTCTCACCTCAGTCTGTGTTTTAGGTGGTTGCCAGGCCTTGATAGTTTCAATCTTGGCCTGGAGCGGCTGCACCCTTCCACCACCTACTAGGGGTCCCAAGTACACCACGCAACCCTGCCCAATCTGGCACTTACTAGCCTTGATAGTCAGGCCTGCCTGTTGCAGGGCCTGAAGCACCTCCTTGAGGTGGAGCAGGTGTTCCTCCCAGCTGGAACTTTAGACAGCTATGTCGTCTAGGTCAGCTGCACAGAAGGCATCTTTACCAGCTAGGACCCCGTTAACCAACCGTTGGAAGGTAGCGGGGGCATTTTTCAGCCCAAATGGCATCACCCAGAATTGGTAATGGCCATCACGGGTGGAAAAAGCAGATCTTTCTTTAGCCCCCTCAGTCAGGCCAATCTGCCAGTACCCAGAAGTAAGATCGAACGTACTCAGGAACTTGGCAGCGCCTAGCCTGTCAACGAGCTCATCAGCTCGGGGATGGGGTGAGCATCAGTCCGGGTGACTGAATTGAGACCCCGGTAGTCCACACAGAACCGGAGTTCTGGTTTCGCACCTGGGGCAGTAGCCTTGGGAACCAATACCACAGGGCTGGCCCAGGGACTACTGCATTTCTCAATAACCCCCAAAGTCAACATATTGGAGACCTCCTCCTTGATGCTGGCCTTCACCTTATCTGACAACCTGTAAATTTTGTTCTTTACAGGGGCACTGTCACCTGTGTCAATGTCATGCACACAGAGGTGGGTTAGTCCAGGAGTAAGGGAGAACAGGGGGGAGAACTGCTCTAACAGCTCATAGTAGTCACCTCTCTGGGTTGGAGTCAGGAAATCAGAGACAATGACACCACCTACTGACCCATCCCCTTCTTTGACAGCGAGGAGGTCGGGGAGAGGTTCACTCTCCTCTTCCATGCCCTCATCTGTGACTAGGAGCATGCTGACCTCAGACCTCTCAAAGTGAGGTTTGAGCCGGTTGTGATAGAGGACCCTTAGACGTTGCCTATGGGTCTTAAGGTCCACTAGGTAAGTGGCCTCCCCTTTACGCTCCTTGATCTCAAAGGGGCCAGTCCAGCGGTCCTGGAGAGCCCTGGGCTCTACTGGCTCCATTACCCAAACTTTGTCTCCAGGTGAGAACTCAACTAGAGTGGCCTTCTGGTCGTACCACTCCTTCATCACCTCTTGACTGGCCTCGAGGTTACTCTGGGCCTGCTTCCAGAAGCGTTGGGTTTGTTTGCGGAGGGCCAGCATGTAGCTGACCACATCCTGGGCAGGGGCCTGGGGAGCTCTCTCCCAGCCCTCCTTAATGATGCTTAGGGGTCCCCTGACAGGGTGACCATAGAGAAGCTCAAAGGGGCTGAACCCCGTCCCTTTCTGGGGCACCTCTCTATAAGCAAACAACAGACAGGGTAAGAGGACGTCCCACTTACGCCTCATGGCCTCAGTCAGGCCACCAATCATGCCTTTCAGGGTCTGGTTGAATCTCTCAACCAGCCCACTGGTTTGAGGATGATAAGGGGTGGTAAACCGGTAGGTCACCCCACACTCATCCCACAGGGTCTTCATGTATGCAGACATGAAGTTTGTGCCCCTGTCAGACACGACCTCCTTAGGGAATCCCACACGGGTAAATATTCCCAACAGGGCTCTGGTCACCACCTTTGCAGTCACTGTTCTCAGAGGGATTGCCTCTGGATAGTGGGTGGCATGGTCCACCAAAACCAGGATAAACCTGTTGCCCAAGGCAGTTTTGGGGTCCAAGGGACCAACAATGTCGATGCCCACCCTTTCAAAGGTGGTGCCAACGACTGGGAGTGGGAGCAGGGGAGCTTTAAGCCGTTTCCCTGCCTTCCCACTATGCTGGCAGGTGGGGCAAGCTCTGCAGAAGTTATCTGAGGCTTTCCTCATTCTGGGCCAATGAAAGTGGGTGTTAAGCCTGTCAAAGGTCTTGTCTTGGCCCAGGTGTCCTGCCAGGGGAATGTCGTGAGCCAGGCCTAGTAGGAATTTCCGGTAACACTGGGGGACCACCAGCACACGGTGTGCCCCAGGACCTGGAACCCTACGCTCACTGTAAAGGAGATCATTCTCCCAGTAAATATGGTGAGCGCCAGAGGCGTCACCTGCTGCGTGGTCTGTGGCCTGCTTCCTCAGACCCTCAAGGGTGGGGCATTCTTTCTGCGCCTTGCAGAATGCTTCCCTGGTTGGCCCGCTCTACTTGCCAGCCAGCAAGTTCAGTTAGGTTACCCAGGGCAGCTATGTCCTCCACGGTCAGGGGCCTCCTCTTCCTCAGGGGCCTCGTCTACCACCATGGGAACATTGGAGGTGGGTTTCCCGCACCCCTGGCCCCCCTCTTTGGCAGCTGTCTGGGCCATCTTTCCAGGCTCCAGACGCCCTTGACTCCCTTCCCGGGCAGCCATGGACCGTGTGGTCCTGCAGACCCACTCAGGTAACCCTAACATCTCCAGGTGAGATCTGGGCTCCACTTCTTTCCAAGTAGTATGCTCAAGATCATTGCCTAACAGACAGTCTACAGGCATGGCAGGACTCACAGCTACTTTCAGAGTACCAGAGACCCCCCCCACTCAAAGGGAACCAGAGCCACTGGTAGGTGACTCTCACGATTGTCAGCGACTATGACCTGGTGGAATGTATTAGGGACTGTCTGCTCTGTGGACACCAGCTGACTCTGGATAGTAGTCATACTGGCTCCTGTGTCACGTAGAGCCTCCACCTTCTGCCCATTAATGGTGACCCACTGCCTGTACTTGGAAGTATTTCTGGGCATGTGGGCTTTGGGCACCATTTCTCTTTCTCCCAGGGACACTAGGGAAATCTCTACCTGCTCCCCAAAGCTATCTGGGTCCATCTCCCCTCCAAGCGCTACACTAGTCAACCCAGGTGTCTGTCCGGTAGTGGACGGTGCCCTTTTGGAGCACAGGGGGTCGCCTTTATAGTGACCATAC
Source organism: Pleurodeles waltl (assembly GCF_031143425.1). Classification (NCBI taxonomy): domain Eukaryota; kingdom Metazoa; phylum Chordata; class Amphibia; order Caudata; family Salamandridae; genus Pleurodeles; species Pleurodeles waltl. Next base: position 1,012,102,622 of record NC_090443.1, read on the forward strand.
TGGTGACACTCCATACATTTGGGGTTGGATTTCCCTGACCTATCATATGTCCCTGGCTTTTTCCCAAATCTGGAGAAGGAATGGTTGCCACCCCCTCCCTGGGAATTCTTTTCGGGGCCTTTTGAGAGTTCCTTATCTATAAGTTTATCTCCCCCCTCTTTCTTCTGTTGGGAACCCTGACCACCTTTGTGGGAGTCCCCCCCAGGTACCTTTTTGGACACTCTGGTGCTAACCCAGATGTCCGCCTCCTCAGCAAGCTTCCTGGGATCAGTCAGCTTACTATCTACCAAGTGCTGGCGCAACTCTGTATAAGTAACATTGAGTATATGCTCTCTCAGAATCAAGTCATATAGCCCTTTATAATTATCTACTTTGTTGCCCCGCACCCATCCATTCAGTGCCTTACTACCCTCTACCCATGTTTGTGTGGTTTGCTTGGTGCTGTCCCTGAACCTCTGACAGTATCCCTAATGGTCAGCCAAACCTTGGCAAGTAAAGTGGCTTTCTGAAGTGGGTATGTGTTTTGATCAGGTTGATCCAATGTGAGAAGTGTGTCCCTCCCCAATGGCGGCACATAACCCCACATAGCTATCCCCCATTGCCCTTCAGGAACCTCATGAGCCCTTAGTGCAACTTCATAAGCAGCTAACCATTTATCTATGTCATCTCCCACCACAAGACTCAGTACTCGTAATCCTACTGGTCCTCTTCACAGACATCAATTGTGAAATCAGTGCTTAATTTGTAAATAAAAAGGTGCCCAAAGTACTCCCCTGAAACAAGTGGATACTGCAATTAAATGTTCTAGAACAGTGTAAGCCATCTCAGGCCCCTTTAATCCATTCACTGTAACTCACTACTCCTTCAGCTTACTAATGCAGCTTTCTTATTTCTCCCTTTGTGAGGCTTTCCCTTCTTTCGGCTTTCCCGTAAGTGTCTTTTGTCCACAGTATATGCCTGATGCAAAAAAAAAGTTCTGCCCCCAAAAAATAATTGCTCCCCTCTGGCAACCACCAGCTCAAATTAAGCACTGTGTGAGATATATCTATCTTCAAACAGGAAGAACTGAGGAGCATGCTGAAAAGACAGACCAAACCCACTATAGTGTGAATATATAGTAGAAGTAATCAGAGTACTACTAGCAGCCACAATAATAATGGTAATAGTAATAAAAGTAGCAGCGGATGTGTAGTCACAATACTAGCAGTAGGAATTGTAGGAGTGAAATAGCAGTAGTAGTGGAAGTGGTCATAAACTATTAGAAAGCATTGTACTAGTAGCAAGGAAAGTAACAGCAGTAGTGAAGTAGCAATAGTGCTAGTAGTAGTAGTAGTAGTACTGGTAGTTGTAGTAGTACTGAAGGTAGCAGTAGTAGTGTAAGTAATCACAGTATTAGGAGTAGTCATTGTGGTAGTAGCAGTAAGAAATGTAATAGTAGTAGTGTAAGCAGTCACCATATTGGTAGTGTACATTGTAGTAGCAGTAGTGTAAGTAGTCACAGTTTTACGTTATCCATTGTGGTAGTAGTAGTAATAAATGTAGCAGGGACAGTTTAAGTAATCCAAGTGCTCTTAGTAGCATAGTATTATTAGTAAAGGTAGCAGTAGTGAAGGAAATAGTTACTGAACACCCTCTCCACCAGGAGCCACGCCAGGCTAAAGCAGAGGCTCGGGTTCCAGGGTGTAATGAACCCAGTATCTGAGGGTGAGTTTGTGGCACCTTTCTTCTCACCCGGACTGTCATGACTCCAAGTTAAGACCCCAGCAATGCTTTGCTGCATTAGCTTGTGCTTATATTTGCTTCCCTTCTGCAGTCCTCTGTTCACCAATTTTTTTTCTAATTTAAGTAACTTCAAACCATCTATTTTCTCTCCATCATTAACAATTTGTGTGATTCCAAAGTTATTAAAAAAAACTGTGTTTCCACCCGGGACCTTTCACATGTGATGCGAACGTGATAACTATTACACTACGGACACTCAAGTGCAAGGCACTGAGAGATTCGTGAACAAATCCCAAATGAGAGCAGGTGCCACCCATGGGATACAATCAACAGTGAAATTATTTCCAGAGTTTGTCATTGCTCCTTCATTTACTGTCTGCATTTGCCATTGGTTTGTTCCTCAATCCTGCTGCTGCAAACCTCTTACTGAGCCCATTCCCCTAAGTTTATTCTGAATTCTTACAAACTCGCTAAGTTTTCTCTGTGGCTGGTACCCCGCTCGGTTTTCGAGACAGCTCGGCCCAGAGTTAGCAGAATGGTAGGCGCATGCTGGGGCCTGTGGCTGAAGTGGCCTTTTTGATTCCAGCGCACCGAAGTCTGCCATGCATCGAGAGCTATAAACTAATCGCAGGCTGTGTTGCAGCTACAAAGTTTGAGTCTGATGGTTTTCTTTGTGATATTATTTCCTGTTGAGGCAAATCCATCCTCCAAAGAACCCCAAATAAGTCAGGTTTTTTAAATGATCGGAGTGGGGCAAAAGGAACAGGTGCTCAAAAAGATGGCAAAAGTAGAATATTAAAGGGTGTTCATACGGGAGGCGCAGACCACATGAGAAACAATTTGTACAATCCGCTGGGATAGAGACGGCAGTTTCTTGAGGAAAACTGTCATGTGCACCACAAGAAAATGCTATCAGCTGTCAGGATGGCTGAGTGGTCAAAGGCACTGCATTTAGATTGCAGTCTATCCTGGAGACGTGGGTTTGAATCCCACTTCTGACAAAGTTCTTTCATTTAGCCGCTTGCATAAACGCACGGATCAAGGACGATTTCAACATTACACACCACCTAATATATGCCTGTAAAAGAATGACACTATTTCATACTTCATATACAACTTTCCCTAATGTGCCTTCATGAAAAAAACATCTCAGGACTAAAAAAAAGATCTAAGGCACATCTGGTAAATATTATTATTGTGTTAGTTGTTTTTCCAAAACTACTCTCAAAAGTAGTAGAACGGCAGTGCACACCTTGGGACCACCCCAGAACAGAAAGGAATGCCTGCGAGCAGAAAAACTTAGAGCACACAACAAACTGTATTTTATATTATAATAGCAGTCCTGCCAAGTACTCAGGGCCATGCCTCATGTTCTGATCCAGTCCAGCTTTTTTCTTTGAATTCTGGGATTTGTAGTTTTGTTTGTGCCATTATAAAACCGCCTGAGGTACTGGGTTTTTCAGAACCGGTACTGATCCGGTAACCCAGCGGTGCCAGGCTACACCCAAAGACCTCGGGTACTTTCCTGATTCAGACTACAGAAACTCAGAGTCTTCTAGGTGAAGTCAAAGATCGAATTTATTGGCTGCAACCAATTGACAAGTGTCCTAGAAGTACAACAGCACGATTTGTATGTTCTCAGGAGACTGTGTTTCAATGCAAAGTCAGGTTTCCTTATATACAGTTTTTTAAGCTTCAGGCAAACATTCTTGACATTTTGGTTGGTCATTCACATGTTTTCACTACAAAGGAAAAACCAGTGTCATGATGAAACCTCATATTTCATGTCATCCAGCCCATAATAAATTACCCGGCAAGGCCTAGAATTTCACATCAGATAAGTGTGGAGCCCCAATAAAAACGGGCACCTCCCCCTCGTAAAGTAAGAAGAAGAAAAGAGCAGGTGCAGGTGTGAGCAAGTTAGGCAGGGTGTGTGAGCGATAATAAGGGTTTTATGGCCTGGTGTGCCTTGATGCTATCTGATTCGGCCACTGGGAGAGGGACTGACCAAACAGGTTTGGCCTGAGGCAATGGTTCCAGCTTGCCCAGGTCAGAGAAAAGTCCATCAAGGTGTACGTGTCCTTGGAATCAAATCTGACTGTATTATAAGCCTATGTGAGGGCAACTTTTAAAAATGGCTGCCGTGTATAAAATGGGAGCCACGAGTGCAGGACGAAAATGGCGATTTTGAGGTGAAAACGCTGCTGGAATTGAGCGAAAATGCTCATGCTTAGTGTACTAGTCATTATCGGTCTTTTGATACTAAAATCGTACTGCTGTGGCAAAGTAAATTACATGGGTCCAGAATTTTTAGAACCACAAACCCTCCTTTTGCCCTTACATAGGCAATAAACCTATTCTCATGCTAATCTGAGTCCAGGTCTATGTTTATAAGGCCATGGAGATGTTGCTGGAGCAAAATTCTAGTACTTGGTAACTCTCTCTGGACAGGTCTCCTTGAACATGAAGTAGCACAAAAGGCCACATATGGCAGGACAAAATAAGGAATACCTCTATCTGCAGTAGGTGGCATAAGATCACACACCCAACAATTAGTGATGTTCACTACTAACTAGTGTTGATGCAGAAGCTGTACAAAAGAATTGCTTACGAATTCTGATCTTCTAAAATCGTACTGCTGTGGCAAAGTAAATTACATGGGTCCAGAATTTTTAGAACCACACGCCACAGAATTCAATGGCAAAAACATGGACTGGAACCGCACAAAAAACATGGACCTGGTAAACTTGCCAGCAATGTAATAATGTGGCCTGAGACGTAAGGCTGATGCATGTGTGGTGAGATAACGTCTTGTATGTTATCTATGTGTTATGTATATGTTATTTGTATAGCGCACACAACCAAAGCGTAGTAGAGCTCTGTAGATGATCAAAGGCAAGCATAAACTCAATGAGTGATAGTAGACACTTAGGGGCAGATTTATCATTCTTTGACGCAGTTCAATGCGACAAGCCGCCTTGCTGCTCTGCGTGAAAGGGAGAGGACAGGTTGCACTGTATTTACCATTATACAGTGCATTTCAGTCTTTTCCTTTTGGCTGCCTAGCACCAAAGCAGGCAGGCACCCTTGCGTCGTGTTTCAAGGGTGCCTTCGAAGGAGCCGAGATTGTTTTTGTGCACACAGGGATAACTTCCTACACAGAAACAATCCTAAGAGGCACTTACCTCTGTTCGTATCATGCAGAAGGAAGCACAGGTAGAAAGAGGGAAAAACAAGGAGAAATAAAGATATTTCTGCTCATTATGCCTCACATGGCAAGCCGTGGCATTGTGACGCATTCCCAGACTACGTATGAGAAATCTGGGAATGTGCCAAAATCATGGGTGGATGCGTGGGAACACCCACTTTCACCCATGGAACACCTCCCTGCTGCAGAGTAAAGCAGACAGAGATTTGAGCTGTAGCATAGTATTAGAAGTAAAGGTAGTAGTAGTGATGGAAGTAGTTACAGAACTAGCAGTAGTCCCAGTAATAGTGTGAAATGCAGAAGTATTAGTAGAAGTAGTCAGAGTACTACTAGCAGCCACAAAAATAATGGTAATAGTAATAAAAAGTAGCAGCAGATGTGTAGTCACAATACTAGCAGTAGGAATTGTAGGAGTGAAATAGCAGTAGTAGTGGAAGTGGTGATAAACTATTAGATAGCATTGTACTAGTAGTAAGGAAATTACCACCAGTAGTGAAGTAGCATTAGTGCTAGTAGTAGTAGTACTGGCAGTTGTAGTGGTACTGAAGGTAGCAGTAGTAGTGTAAGTAGTCACAGTATTAGTACTAGGCATTGTGGTAGTAGCAGTAAGAAATGTATCAATAGTAGTGTAAGCAGTCACAGTATTAGTAGTATTCATTGCAGTAGCTGTAGGATAAGTAGTCACAGTATTACTTTATCCATTGTGGTAGTAACAGTAATAAATGTAGCAGTGACAATTTAAGTAATCCAAGTGCTCTTAGTAGCATAGTATTATTAGTAAAGGTAGCAGTAGTGATGGAAATAGTTACTGAACTCCCTCTCCACCAGGAGCCACGCCAGGCTAAAGCAGAGGCTCGGGTTCCAGGGTGTAATGAACCCAGTATCTGAGGGTCAGTTTGTGGCACCTCTCTTCTCAACCGGACTCTCATGACTCCGAGTTAAGACCCCAGCAATGCTTTGCTCCTTTAGCTTGTGTTTATATTTGCTTCCCTTCTGCAGTCTTCTGTTCACCAATGTTTTTTTGTAATTTAAGTAACTTCAAACCATCTACTTTCTCTCCATCATTAACAATTTGTGTGATTCCAAAGTTATAAAAAAACTGTGTTTCCACCCGGGAGCTTTCACATGTGATGCGAACGTGATAACTATTACACTACGGACACTCAAGTGCAAGGCACTGAGAGATTCGTGAACAAATCCCAAATGAGAGCAGGTGCCACCCATGGGATACAATCAACAGTGAAATTATTTCCAGAGCTTGTCATTGCTCCCTTCATTTACTGTCTGCATTTGCCATCGGTTTGTTCATCCATCCTGCTGCTGAAAACCTCTTACTGAGCCCATTCTCTTAAGTGTATTCTGAATTCTCACGAACTCGCTGAGTTTTCTCTGTGGCTGGTACCCCGCTCGGTTTTTGAGGCAGCTCGGCCCAGAGTTATCAGAACGGTAGCCGCATGCTGGGGCCTGTGGCTGAGGTGGCCTTCATGATTCCAGCGCCCCGAAGCCTGTCCTGCATCGAGAGCAATAAACTAATCGCAGGCTGTGTTGCAGCTGCAAAGTTTGAGTCTGATGGTTTTCTTTGTGATATCATTTCCCGTTGTGGCGAATCGATCCTCCAAAGAACCCCAAATAAGTCAGGTTTTTTAAATGATCGGAGTGGGGCAAAAGGAACAGGTGCTTGGAAAGATGGCATATTAAAGGGCGTTGATACTGGAGGCGCAGACCACATGAGAAACAATTTGTAGAATCTGCTGGAATGGAGAAGGCAGTTTATTGATAGAAACTGTCATGTGCACCACAAGAAGCTAGTATTACCTGTCAGGATGGCCGAGCGGTCTAAGGCGCTGCGTTCAGGTCGCAGTCTCCTCTGGAGGCGTGGGTTCGAATCCCACTTCTGACAAATAGCTTTTATTTAGCTGCTTGCATAAACGGCACGCTCAAGGACTAGCTCAACATTACACACCACCTAATATATGCCTGTAAAAGAATGACACTATTTCATACTTCCTATACAACTTACCTGAATGTGCCTGCACGAAAAAGCATCTCAGGAGTACGAAAGGTCTAAGGCACATCTGGTAAATATTATTATTGTGTTTCTTATTCTTCCAAAACTACCTCTCTCAAAAGTAGTAGAACGCAGTGCACACCTTGGGACCACCCCAGAACAGAAAGGAATGCCTGCGAGCAGAAAAACTTAGAGCACACAGCAAACTGTATTATATATTATATTAGCAGCCCTGCCAAGTACTCAGGGCCATGCGTCATGTGCTGCTCCAGTCCAGCTTTTTTCGTTGAATTCTGGGATTTGTAGTTTTGTTTGTGCCATTAGAAAACCGCCACAGAATTCAATGGCAAAAACCTGTACTGGAGCAGCACAAAACGCAGGGACATGGTAAACTTGCCAGCAATGTGATAATATGGCCTGAGACGGAAGGCTGATGCTTGTGTATTGAGATAACGTTTTGTATGTTATCTATGTGTTGTGTGTATGTTATTTGCATAGCGCATACAACCAAAGCGCAGTAGAGTTCTGAAGATGATAAAAGGCAAGCATAAACTCAATGAGTGATAGTAGACACTTAGGGGCAGATTTATCATTCCTTGACGCAGCGCAATGCGACAAGCTGCCTTGCTGCTCTGCGTGAAAGGGAGAGGACAGGTGTGCACTGTATTTACCAATATACAGTGCATTTCTGTCTTTTCCTTTTGGCTGCCTAGCACCAAAGCAGGCAGGCACGCTTGCGTCGTGTTTCATGGGTGCCTTTGAAGGAGCCGAGATTGTTTTTGTGCACCCAGGGATAACTTCCTACACAGAAACAATCCTAAGAGGCACTTACCTCTGTACGTATCCTGCCGAAGGAAGCACAGGTAGAAAGAGGGAAAAACAAGGAGAAATAAAGATATTTCTTCTTGTTATGCCTCACATGGCAAGCCGTGGCATTGTGACGCATTCCCAGACTACGAATGAGAAATCTGGGAATGTGCCAAAATCCATGGTTGGATGCGTGGGAACACCCACTTTCACCCATGGAACACCACCCTGCTGCAGAGTAAAGCAGACAGAGATTTGAGCTGTAGCATAGTATTAGTAGTAAAGGTAGTAGTAGTGATGGAAGTAGTTACAGAACTAGCAGTAGTCCCAGTAATAGTGTGAAATGCAGAAGTATTGGTAGAAGTAGTCAGAGTACTACTAGCAGACACAAAAATAATGGTAATAGTAATAAAAGTAGCAGCAGATGTGTAGTCACAATACTAGCAGTAGGAATTGTAGGAGTGAAATAGCAGTAGTAGTGGAAGTGGTGATAAACTATTAGAAAGCATTGTACTAGTAGTAAGGAAATTACCATCAGTAGTGAAGTAGCATTAGTGCTAGTAGTAGTAGTACTGGTAGTTGTAGTGGTACTGAAGGTAGCAGTAGTAGTGTAAGTAGTCACAGTATTAGTAGTAGTCATTGTGGTAGTAGCAGTAAGAAATGTATCAATAGTAGTTGTTAGAAATGGGGTTTCTGGTTGGCTAGGGTATGCACCTCAGCCAGGCAGAACTTACCCACTCTAGTCAGGGCAAGGGAGTTACACGTCCAAGATAACCCCTGCTCACCCCCTTGGTAGCTTGGCACGAGCAGTCAGGCTTAACCCGGAGGCAATGCGTAAAGCGTTTGCACAACACACACATACATGTGACGCAATATCCCCACCACAAAGGAAACACAACACCAGATTATGTGAAAATACACTGTATTGTACACAACATAATTATTAGACCAACATCACATAACAGTACTATCCTGCTACCTTAGCAGTTGTCAGAACGTTACACATTAGTTACTCTGCAAACTAGCAGTAGTCACACATAACACACAGGTTACTCAGTATTCTGCAACATAAGCAGTAGTCAGGAAACACGTTATCACATTAGCACACTTGTCATAAGAATATCATAAAACGCCCATAGTAGGAACATTAGAAAACCTATGGCAAGTTAAGTAAACATATTAGCAAGTCATGCCCATAAAAGGAACATGTGCACACATATGTAAACACATCAAAGAACAGGTAGGCAATATAACAGAATTGCAAAGTCTGTAGAAAGAACTTTAACTCTTAATCATATTGGTCCATTTTAAAAAGTACCTGTAAATGATGAAAAGGCACCTCCAGTGCCTAAAACGAATAATGGGGCCCCCGGCGCTCCTTTGCGCAAAAACGGGGGCCTCCAAAACATTGCAGATAGAGAGGGGCGGCACGCACCCTCTCTGACTCCTTATCGGGCCCCTCCGGGGGTCCCACTACCGTCGGGGGTCTCCCTGGGCCTCCGTGGCCCTTTCCTGAAGGGAGACCCCTAAATCAGGGACTTCTGGCCCGCGAGGGGGCCAACCAGAGAGCCAGGGGCCAGGGCGAGCCTCCGGTGAGGCTGCGCCCGGCCCGGCAGTACAGAGGAGTCCTCCGGGACTCCGACGCGCGAGGGGGAGGCGTCCTCCTCTCCCTCGCCGGTCAGAATGACGTTGCGGCCCAGGATGGGCCGGCTGGTGCCCCGGGGGCGCCCTGAGAAGGGCGCGTCCCCCGGGAGCACGCGAGGAGCAGGCTTGCTCCGATTTCTTAAAAAATGATCCTCCCTGTGCCCCGGGGGCACAGAGCTGAGCGCGCTCCTCGCGCTCAGCAACGAAGAAAGAACCCGGCTGCGGCGGTGATATTTTCTCGGCACAAACGCGCTCCAGGAAGCGCGAGGACACCAGGTGAAACCCAGGCTGCGGCGGTGATCTTTTTTTTGGGCAGAAAGACAATTAAGCACTTAAGTGCAATGCTCCAGCAAGGGGAAGCGCTTTCAAGCGCTTATGGAAGTCCCCTAAGGAGCGCTTTACAAGCGCTTTAGTTTTCCCTTCCAGGTAAAGAACCCCACGTGCTTTAGGGTAAGAATGCAGGGGTCAGGGGCCACAGCACCCTGCCCCTGGGGAGCAGAGCTCAAGGAAAAGGCCCACAGGGGGACAGGGTCCAACATCAGGCCAGCGCAAGAAAGATGCCAGCAAAAGGTAGTCCTTTATGGTGACCAGGCAGGTCACAGGTCAGCCCAGCAGCAACAGTCCATGGTGATTCCTGTGGAGTCCTTCCAGCAGTCTGTGTCCAGTTCCAGGTAAGTTCAAAGAGTCTCCAAATTGTGGGGAAAATTCCCCTGTACTTATAGTCAGTTCTTACAGTGTTTTACAGTGGTAGGGAGAGGAGGTTCCAGCCAGTTACAACTGGTTCTGGGAGTGCCCCCTCTCTCCTTTCAGCACAGGCTCCAAACATCAGTGGGGGGTTAACGACCCTATTGTGTGAGGCCAGGGCACAGCCTTTACAAATGTAGGTGTGCCCCGCCTCTCCCTTCTCTCAGCCCAGGAAGACTATTCAGTATGTAGATGCACCACAGTGACACCTCCACCCTCCCTGTGTACAGGCTGTCTGAAAAGTATGCACAAAGCCCCAACTGTCACTCTGCCCAGACGTGGATTGGAGTCAAGCTGCAAAACACCAGAATCATAAGCACAGATAAATGCGCACTTTCTAGAAGTGGCATTTCTGTGATAGTAATAAAAAATACACCCACACCAGTAAGCAGTATTTATTATCACCATCACAACCATACCAAACACGCCTACGCTAGCCCTCATAAATCAGACAATACCCCTACACATAAGGCAGGGCATTTCTAATGCAATCCTATGAGAAGGCAGCACTCACAGCAGTGAGACACCAAGTTAGGCTGTTTGTCACTACCAGGACAGGCCATGCAATATGGCACATGTCCTGCCTTTCTACATACATGGCACCCTGCCCACAGGGCGTACTTTTAGGGGTGACTTACATGTAGTAAAAGGGGAGTTCTGGGCCTGGCAAGTAAATTTAGATGCCAGGTCCCTGTGGCAGAAAACTGCGCACACAGGCCCTGCGCTAGCAGGCCTGAGACAGGTTTGAAAGTCTACTTCAGTGGGTGGCGCAAGCAGCGCTGCAGGCCCACTAGTAGTATTTACTTTACAGGCCCTGGGTATAGAGATACCACTGTACAAGGGACTTATAGGCAAATTAAATATGCCAATCAGGTATAAGCCAATCATACCAACTTTAGATGGGAGAGCACCTGCACTTTAACACTGGTCAGCAGTGATAAAGTGCTCAGAGTCCTAGAGCCAACAGCGAAAGGTCAGAAAAACCAGGAGGAAGGAGGCAAAAAGACTAGGGATGACCATGCGTATGGCCAAAAGTCCAACAGTAGTGTAAGCAGTCACAGTATTAGTAGTATTCATTGCAGTAGCAGTAGGATAAGTAGTCACAGTATTACTTTATCCATTGTGGTAGTAACAGTAATAAATGTAGCAGTGACAATTTAAGTAATCCAAGTGCTGTTAGTAGCATAGTATTATTAGTAAAGGTAGCAGTAGTGATGGAAATAGTTACTGAACTCCCTCTCCACCAGGAGCCACGCCAGGCTAAAGCAGAGGCTCGGGTTCCAGGGTGTAATGAACCCAGTATCTGGGGTCAGTTTGTGGCACCTCTCTTCTCAACCGGACTCTCGTGACTCCGAGTTAAGACCCCAGCAATGCTTTGCTCCTTTAGCTTGTGTTCATATTTGCTTCCCTTCTGCAGTCTTCTGTTCACCAATGTTTTTTTGTAATTTAAGTAACTTCAAACCATCTACTTTCTCTCCATCATTAACAATTTGTGTGATTCCAAAGTTATAAAAAAACTGTGATTCCACCCGGGACCTTTCACATGTGATGCGAACGTGATAACTATTACACTACGGACACTCAAGTGCAAGGCACTGAGAGATTCGTGAACAAATCCCAAATGAGAGCAGGTGCCACCCATGGGATACAATCAACAGTGAAATTATGTCCAGAGCTTGTCATTGCTCCCTTCATTTACTGTCTGCATTTGCCATCGGTTTCTTCATCCATTCTGCTGCTGAAAACCTCTTGCTGAGCCCATTCCCTTAAGTGTATTCTGAATTCTCACGAACTCGCTGAGTTTTCTCTGTGGCTGGTACCCCGCTTGGTTTTTGAGGCAGCTCGGCCCAGAGTTATCAGAACGGTAGGCGCATGCTGGGGCCTGTGGCTGAGGTGGCCTTCATGATTCCAGCGCCCCGAAGCCTGTCCTGCATCGAGAGCAATAAACTAATCGCAGGCTGTGTTGCAGCTGCAAAGTTTGAGTCTGATGGTTTTCTTTGTGATATTATTTCCAGTTGTGGCGAATCGATCCTCCAAAGAACCCCAAATAAGTCAGGTTTTTTAAATGATCGGAGTGGGGCAAAAGGAACAGGTGATTGGAAAGATGGCATTTTAAAGGGCGTTGATACTGGAGGCGCGGACCACATGAGAAAACATTTGTAGAATCTGCTGGAATGGAGAAGGCAGTTTATTGATAGAAACTGTCATGTGCACTGTTAGACTTTTCATCCTTGGCGTGGTCTCCCTTAACTTTTTGCCTCTGTTCCCCAGGTTGTTGATGTGTGCTGGACTCTGATTTTGCTGTTTTTGTTACTCTGGGCACTTTACCACTGCTAACCAGTGCTAAAGTGCAAGTGCTCCTGTTTAAATTGTATGTAAGTGGTTCATCCATGATTGGCATATTTGAATTACTAGTAAGTCCCTAGTAATGTGCACTAGAGGTGCCAGGGCCTGTAAATCAAATGCTACTAGTGGGCCTGCAGCACTGGTTGTGCCACCCACATAAGTAGCTCTGTAATCATGTCTCAGACCTGCCCCTGCAGTGTCTGTATGTGTATTTTTACACTGTAAATTCGACTTGGCAAGTGTACCCACTTGCCAGGCCTAAACCTTCCCTTTCCTTACATGTAAGGCACCCCTAAGGTAGGCCCTAGGTAGCCCCAAGGGCAGGGTGCAGTGTATGGATAAGGTAGGACATATAGTAATGTGGTTTATATGTCCTGACAGTGAAATACTGCCAATTTCGTTTTCACTGTTGCAAGGTCTGTCTCTCTCTCATAGGATAATATGGGGGCTACCTTTAAATATGATTAAAGTGTAGATTCCCCTAGAGAGTAGATGGACAGGTGGAGTTTGGGATCCCTGAACTCACAATTTAAAAATACATCTTTTAGTAAAGTTGATTTTAAGATTGTGCGTTTGGAAATGCCACTTTTAGAAAGTGAGCATTTTCTTGCTTAAACCATTCTGTGACTCTGCCTGGTTTGTGGATTCCCTGTCTGGGTCAGTTTGACAGTTGGGTTGTTTTTCACCTCACACCAGACAGTGACACAAAGGGAGCTGGGGTGTGATCTGCATTTCCTGATTAGCCATCTCTGCTAGGAGGGAGGGGTGGAGTGGTCACTCTCATCTGAAAGGACTGTGCCTGCCTCTGACAATGCTGTCTCCAACCCCCTGGTGTGTGTCTGAGGCCTTGCCTGGGCAAGGCAGGATTTCACAAGAAGGTGTGAGTCCCCTTTGAAGGAAGGTGACTTCAAAGACTAAAATGGGTATAAGAAGGGCACCCAAACTTACAAACTTTAGAAACACTTCTGGAACCAAGAGGAACCTCTGCCTGGAGAAGAGCTGATAGCTGAGGAAAACGTGCTGCCCTGCCTGTGACTGTGCTTTGTGGAGCTTTCCTGCAGTGCTGCTTCTGCCAGAGTAAGAGGGCAAAGACTGGACTTTGTGTGCCTTCCATCTTGAAGAAGAAATCTCCAAGGGCTTGATGTAGAGCTTGCCTCCTGTTGTTGAAGTCTCAGGGATAGCAAAGACTTCTTCCTGCCAGCACCTGGAGTCTCTGGAGAGACCCCTACTCTGCTCTGTGGTGCCCTTCCAGTTCCTGGGACCCTGAAAGGAGAGGCTGGCAGCCTAAGGACAAAAATACACGCACCGAGCGCCGTGCGGAGAAAAGATCGACGCGAATCCGATCGCGGCTGAGAAAACGACGCGACGCCGGTTCCGCAGCTGAGAAACGACGCCGCAGGAAACGCGACCGAAAAACCGACGCCCGGAGCAGGAGAAACGACGCGCAGCATCGCTGACGGAGGCTGAGAGATCGCACCCTGCGCCGCGGGACTTTCGGATCGTCGTGTGGCAGGCTTTTTCAACACGCACCGCCGTGCCGAGTTGTTTTCGACGCACACAGCCATGCAGGGTTACTTTCGACGCACACCGCCCGTGCGGGGTTATTTTTGACGCAAACCAGGTACAATTACACACTAGCAGCGCTAGTGTGTTGTTACAACTACCTAAAGACTCTTTTTATTTTAAACCTTTAAAAAATCATAACTTGACTTGTGTATGTTGGATTTTTGTCGTTTTGGTCTTGTTTTGTCTAGATAAATATTTCCTATTTTTCTAAACTGGTGTTGTGTCATTTTGTAGTGTTTTCATTAAGTTACTGTGTGTGTTGGTACAAATACTTTACGCCCAGCACTCTGAGGTTAAGCCTACTGCTCTGCCAAGCTACCAAGGGGGTAAGCAGGGGTTAGCTGAGGGTGATTCTCTTTTATCCTAACTAGAGTGAGGGTCCTTGCTTGAACAGGGGGTAACCTGACTGTCAACCAGAGACCCCATTTCTAACATTGGTGACCAGCGGTCGGGATTTGGACTTGTATTTGTACTTGACATACAGTAATTAAGTGTACACTACTGTTTTGATCTCAGACCACTACGTGACCACATACTACTAGTCTTGTGATTTTTGTTTTTTTACTTGGACTGTTTTTCTCTGCATTCAGTTTCTTTTTTTTCGCTGATCCCGTGATTGACTTTTCTGGAACTTCATTTGAGAACTTGCTTTTCTGTTTTTGGAACTGTGCATATTTTTTTAACCTCTCATCATGTCTCAGTCTGGAGATGCCCTAGCTGAAGCTGCCTTTGACTTGGAGAAATTGGAGAGCTACAAAGTGGCTCAGTTGAAGCAGTTTTGTAGTAATGTTGGCTGTCCCATTAAGAGCTCATCCAAGAAGGATGAGCTGCAAAAGGCGCTGAGGGCCTGGGTGACAGCCAAAGCAGCTGAGGGGCACACAGATGAGGAGCCAGAGGGGGAAGAGGAGTTGCAAGTCACTCACACTGATGTAGTGGGTGGGCCTGCTATGTCTCAGGGGAGAATCTCCAGGGCAGGTAGCAGTGTGTCCTCCAAGAGTCTGACACCTGGAGAGTTACAGGACAGACAGGCAGAGAGGGAGTACCAATTGGAGCTGAAAAAGCTCAGTCTAGAGGTGGAACAGAGGAAGCTGGCCCTTGAGGAAAGGAAGATAAACATGGCTCATGAGCTCAGTTTAAAAGAGATTGATCAGAGGAGTCAGTCCAGTAGGGATGGTGGCAGCAATTCTACAGTGCAGCCTGAGAGAAGGGTACACATCCCAAAAGACCTTGTGAGGGATTATAAGAGGGAGGATGATATCTACTTGTGGTTCAAGGGTTATGAGTCAGCTCTCCACATGAACCTGGTCCCTGAAGCTCATTGGGGGGCAGCCCTGTGGAAGCATTTTGAGGCAGAGGGGAGGGACACACTGACGGCCTTAGGGGATGCTCAGAGTCTCACCTACCCTGCCATGAAGGAGGCCTTACTTACCAGGTATGGTCTCACCCCTGAGCAGGACAAGGAGAAGTTTAGATCCTACAAGAGAAAGGAATCCCAAACATGGTTGGAATGTGTTGATTCTTGTTGCAGGTCACTGGATGGTTGGGTGAAGGGCAGTAAGGTAAACACGTATGAGGGGCTTTACAATTTAATTGCTTGGGAGCACTTGTACAGTTTATGTTTTCCAGAGCTGCGCCAGCACCTCATTGACAGCAAGCTGACTGACCCCAGGAAGCTTGCACTGGAAGCGGACCGCTGGGAGAGCACCAGGGTCCAAAAGAGGTATGGGGGAGACCACGCCAAGGGTGGGCAGGGTCCCTCTCAGAAGAAAGGGGGGGGTAAGGGCAAACAGGATGAGTTCTCTAAAGGGCCCCAAACTGATTCCCAGGGTAAGGATTCCCAACCCCCCAGTGAAAAGAAGCCATGGTTCTCCAAAGGGAAGCCAATGGCAGGTGGTCCCCTACGTAAGTGCTATTCATGTGACCAGGTGGGTCATGTGAGGGGGGACCCCAAATGCCCCAAAAGTACACCGGCACCCACTGGTGCACCGTCCCAGGGTTTGGCCAGTGTAGCGCTTGGGGAGGAGTTGGTTTCAGGTGGGTGGGAACCAGCAGAAATGACCCTTGTTTCACTAGGGGACAGTGAGATGGTCCAGAGAAACCTAGTGCCTGATAACACTAAGAAGTACAGGCAATGGGTGACCATCAATGGACAGAGGGTGGAGGCTCTAAGAGACACAGGAGCCAGTGTGACTACAGTGAGGAGTCACCTGGTGTCTGAAGAGCAGATTGATCCCCGGGTACTTCACCAAGTAGTTGCAGTAGACAATTCTGAGCGCCTCTGCAGAGTGGCGCAGGTTCCCTTTGAATGGGGGGGGGTCTCAGGTTCCTGGAAAGTAGCTGTGAGTCCAACCATGCCTGTTGATTGTTTGCTAGGCAACGACCTGGAAGATTCCCCTTGGAAGGAGGTGGAACACAGGTCTCACTTGGAGATGTTGGGTCTGCCTGGGTGGGTATGCGTATCCACCCGGTCTATGGCAGCCAATCAGGGTAGTCAAGAGCCCCTGGAGCCTGAAACAGTGGCCCAGGGGACCGCCAAGAAGAGGAAAGGCAGGAGGCGCGGGAAACCCGCCCCAGAAGTTCCCACGGTCCGGGAGGAGGCAGAGCCTGAGGGTGATGCCCCGGAACCTACAGGGGAACAGGTGGCTGAACTGGGGGAGGTCCCTGAGCTGTCGCAGTGGCAGCAGGAAGGGGGACCCACCAGGGAAGTATTCTGCACAGCGCAGAAGGAGTGCCCTACTCTTGAGGGACTGCGGCAGCAGGCTGCAGCCCAGGCGGCTGGCGGGGCGCCAGGTACTCACCTGATTTATTGGGAGGATGGCCTCCTGTATAGTGAGCCTAAGGTTCCTGAGCCGGGGTCAGCTCGTATGCTGGTGGTACCCCAGGGCTTCAGGACCTTCCTACTGGGTTTGGCTCATGATGTGCCTTTGGCAGGACATCTAGGGCAGGACAAGACCTATAAGAGGCTTGTCTCCCACTTTTACTGGCCCTTGATGAACAAGCAGTCAGCTGCTTATTGTAGATCTTGTCAGACTTGTCAGGCAAGTGGCAAGAGTGGGGGGAAATGCAAAGCTCCCCTCCAACCTTTACCGGTAGTCAGTACTCCCTTTGAAAGGGTAGGAATTGACATTGTGGGGCCTCTGGATCCCAAGACAGCCATGGGCAACAGGTTCATCCTGGTCTTAGTGGACCATGCCACACGGTACCCAGAAGCTATTCCTCTAAGAACGGTCACCGCCCCCGTGGTGGGACGTGCCTTGATGGGGGTTTTTACCCGCATGGGGTTCCCCAAGGAGGTAGTATCTGATAGGGGTACAAACTTCATATCCACTTATATGAAGTCTCTGTGGAAGGTGTGTGGGGTAACCTACAAGTTCACCACCCCTTACCACCCCCAAAGTAATGGTCTGGTTGAGAGATTCAACCGCACCTTGAAAGGCATGATTCAGGGCCTGTCAGAGCCCTTGAGGCGTAAGTGGGACGTCCTCTTGCCATGCCTTCTGTTCGCTTACAGGGAGGTGCCTCAAAAGGGACTTGGCTTTAGTCCCTTTGAGCTCATCTATGGCCACCCTGTGAGGGGACCGCTCAGTCTGGTGAAGGAGGCTTTGGAGAAAGCTCCTAGTAAACCACCCCAGGATGTATTTAGCTACATGCTGGCACTAAGAAACCAGACTGCCCGCTTCAGGAGTCTCGCTCAGGAGAACCTGGAAGCAAGCCAGGAGGATATGAAACGGTGGTACGACCAGAATGCCACTCTGGTTGAGTTTCAGCCTGGACAAAAAGTGTGGGTCATGGCACCAGTGGAGCCTAGGGCTCTCCAAGATAAGTGGACTGGGCCTTTTGAGGTGGTGGAAAGAAAGAGCGAGGTCACCTATCTGGTAGACTTGCAATCCCCCAGGAACCCCTTGAGGGTCCTACATGTCAACCGCCTCAAACCACACTTTGAGCGAACTGAGCTATCCATGCTCCTAGCGACAGATGACGGGGTGGAGGAAGAGAGTGAACCTCTTCCTGACCTCCTGTCTGCAGGAGAGAAAGATGGGTCTGTGGAGGGAGTGATCCTCTCCCCCTCCCTGACTGAGGAACAGCAGAGGGACTGTCGCCACGTGCTGGGACAGTTCGCCTCGCTGTTTTCCCTGATCCCAGGAGTCACACACCTGTGCACACATGATGTGGACACTGGGGACAGTACACCTGTTAAACATAAGGTTTACAGGGTGACTGACAGGGTGAGGGCTTGCATTAAGGAGGAAGTCTCCAAAATGTTAGCCCTCAGGGTTATTGAGCACTCCAGCAGTCCTTGGGCCAGCCCAGTGGTCTTGGTTCCAAAGGCTGCTGCTCCTGGTGCCACTCCAGAACTTAGGTTCTGTGTGGACTACCGGGGTCTCAATGCGGTCAGCAAGACTGACGCACACCCCATCCCCCGAGCTGATGAGCTCATTGATCGGTTAGGAGCTGCCAAGTACCTCAGTACGTTCGATTTAACATCTGGGTACTGGCAGATTGCCTTAACTGAAGGGGCAAAGGAGAGGTCAGCATTCTCTACCCCCGATGGGCACTTCCACTTCAATGTGATGCCCTTTGGGATGAAGAATGCCCCTGCCACCTTTCAGAGGTTGGTCAACCAGGTGTTGGCAGGACTGGATGAGTTCAGTGCCGCCTACCTGGATGACACTGCTGTGTTTAGTTCCACATGGGAGGAACACCTGCAACACCTCTGGAGAGTGTTAGAGGCCCTGCAGAAGGCAGGCCTCACTATTAAGGCGAGCAAGTGCCAAATAGGGCAGGGTTCTGTTGTGTACTTAGGACACCAGGTGGGGAGTGGCCAGGTGGCACCCCTACAGCCTAAGATTGACACGATTCTGGCTTGGGAGCCTCCCAAGACCCAGACTGAAGTGAGAGCCTTTTTAGGTCTCACAGGATACTATCGGAGGTTCGTTAAGGGATATGGTACCATTGTTACCCCCTTAACTGAGTTGACTTCTAAGAAGCAACCCAAGAAAGTGATCTGGACAGAGGCTTGCCAGAACGCTTTTGATGCCCTGAAGGCTGCCATGTGCACAGCACCTGTGCTGAAGGCACCTGACTACTCCACGGAGTTTGTTGTACAGACAGACGCCTCAGAGCATGGTATTGGAGCAGTACTCTCACAGCTGAATGAAGAGGGCCTAGATCAACCCGTAGCCTTCATTAGCAGGAGGTTACTACCCAGGGAACGTAGGTGGAGTGCCATAGAACGTGAAGCGTTTGCTGTGGTCTGGGCACTGAAGAAGCTAAGACCCTACTTGTTTGGGACTCACTTCCGAGTTCAGACCGACCACAGACCCCTCAGATGGTTAATGCAGATGAGGGGTGAGAACCCAAAACTGTTGAGGTGGTCCATTTCCCTACAGGGGATGGACTTTACGGTGGAACATCGACCCGGTACAGAGCACGCCAATGCTGATGGTCTGTCCAGGTTCTTCCGCCTTAGTGATGAGAACTCCCATGAGGTTGGGTAGTTGCTCCCCACTTTTAGCTGGGGGGGACACGTGTTAGACTTTTCATCCTTGGCGTGGTCTCCCTTAACTTTTTGCCTCTGTTCCCCAGGTTGTTGATGTGTGCTGGACTCTGATTTTGCTGTTTTTGTTACTCTGGGCACTTTACCACTGCTAACCAGTGCTAAAGTGCAAGTGCTCCTGTTTAAATTGTATGTAAGTGGTTCATCCATGATTGGCATATTTGAATTACTAGTAAGTCCCTAGTAATGTGCACTAGAGGTGCCAGGGACTGTAAATCAAATGCTACTAGTGGGCCTGCAGCACTGGTTGTGCCACCCACATAAGTAGCTCTGTAATCATGTCTCAGACCTGCCCCTGCAGTGTCTGTATGTGTATTTTTACACTGTAAATTCGACTTGGCAAGTGTACCCACTTGCCAGGCCTAAACCTTCCCTTTCCTTACATGTAAGGCACCCCTAAGGTAGGCCCTAGGTAGCCCCAAGGGCAGGGTGCAGTGTATGGATAAGTTAGGACATATAGTAATGTGGTTTATATGTCCTGACAGTGAAATACTGCCAATTTCGTTTTCACTGTTGCAAGGTCTGTCTCTCTCTCATAGGATAATATGGGGGCTACCTTTAAATATGATTAAAGTGTAGATTCCCCTAGAGAGTAGATGGACAGGTGGAGTTTGGGATCCCTGAACTCACAATTTAAAAATACATCTTTTAGTAAAGTTGATTTTAAGATTGTGCGTTTGGAAATGCCACTTTTAGAAAGTGAGCATTTTCTTGCTTAAACCATTCTGTGACTCTGCCTGGTTTGTGGATTCCCTGTCTGGGTCAGTTTGACAGTTGGGTTGTTTTTCACCTCACACCAGACAGTGACACAAAGGGAGCTGGGGTGTGATCTGCATTTCCTGATTAGCCATCTCTGCTAGGAGGGAGGGGTGGAGTGGTCACTCTCATCTGAAAGGACTGTGCCTGCCTCTGACAATGCTGTCTCCAACCCCCTGGTGTGTGTCTGAGGCCTTGCCTGGGCAAGGCAGGATTTCACAAGAAGGTGTGAGTCCCCTTTGAAGGAAGGTGACTTCAAAGACTAAAATGGGTATAAGAAGGGCACCCAAACTTACAAACTTTAGAAACACTTCTGGAACCAAGAGGAACCTCTGCCTGGAGAAGAGCTGATAGCTGAGGAAAACGTGCTGCCCTGCCTGTGACTGTGCTTTGTGGAGCTTTCCTGCAGTGCTGCTTCTGCCAGAGTAAGAGGGCAAAGACTGGACTTTGTGTGCCTTCCATCTTGAAGAAGAAATCTCCAAGGGCTTGATGTAGAGCTTGCCTCCTGTTGTTGAAGTCTCAGGGATAGCAAAGACTTCTTCCTGCCAGCACCTGGAGTCTCTGGAGAGACCCCTACTCTGCTCTGTGGTGCCCTTCCAGTTCCTGGGACCCTGAAAGGAGAGGCTGGCAGCCTAAGGACAAAAATACACGCACCGAGCGCCGTGCGGAGAAAAGATCGACGCGAATCCGATCGCGGCTGAGAAAACGACGCGACGCCGGTTCCGCAGCTGAGAAACGACGCCGCAGGAAACGCGACCGAAAAACCGACGCCCGGAGCAGGAGAAACGACGCGCAGCATCGCTGACGGAGGCTGAGAGATCGCACCCTGCGCCGCGGGACTTTCGGATCGTCGTGTGGCTGGCTTTTTCAACACGCACCGCCGTGCCGAGTTGTTTTCGACGCACACAGCCGTGCAGGGTTACTTTCGACGCACACCGCCCGTGCGGGGTTATTTTTGACGCAAACCAGGTACATTTACACGCTAGCAGCGCTAGTGTGTTGTTACAACTACCTAAAGACTCTTTTTATTTTAAACCTTTAAAAAATCATAACTTGACTTGTGTATGTTGGATTTTTGTCGTTTTGGTCTTGTTTTGTCTAGATAAATATTTCCTATTTTTCTAAACTGGTGTTGTGTCATTTTGTAGTGTTTTCATTAAGTTACTGTGTGTGTTGGTACAAATACTTTACGCCCAGCACTCTGAGGTTAAGCCTACTGCTCTGCCAAGCTACCAAGGGGGTAAGCAGGGGTTAGCTGAGGGTGATTCTCTTTTATCCTAACTAGAGTGAGGGTCCTTGCTTGAACAGGGGGTAACCTGACTGTCAACCAGAGACCCCATTTCTAACATGCACCACAAGAAGCTAGTATTACCTGTCAGGATGGCTGAGCGGTCTAAGGCGCTGTGTTCAGGTTGTAGTCTCCCCCTGGAGGCGTGGGTTCGAATTCCATTTCTGACAAATCACTTTTATTTAGCTGCTTGCATAAACGGCCAGCTCAAGGACTAGCTCAACATTACACACCACCTGTAAGCCTGTAAAAGAATGACACTATTTCATACTTCCTATACAACTTACCTGAATGTGCCTGCACGAAAAAAACATCTCAGGAGTACAAAAGGTCTAAGGCACATCTGGTAAATATTATTATTGTGTTTCTTGTTCTTCCAAAACTACCTCTCTCAAAAGCAGTAGAACGGCAGTGCACACCTTGGGACCACCCCAGAACAGAAAGGAATGCCTGCGAGCAGAAAAACTTAGCGCACACAGCAAACTGTATTATATATTATATTAGCAGCCCTGCCAAGTACTCAGGGCCATGCGTCATGTGCTGCTCCAGTCCAGCTTTTTTCGTTGAATTCTGGGATTTGTAGTTTTGTTTGTGCCATTAGAAAACCGTCACAGAATTCAATGGCAAAAACCTGTACTGGAGCAGCACAAAACGCAGGGACCTGGTAAACTTGCCAGCAATGTGATAATATGGCCTGAGACGTAAGGCTGATGCTTGTGTAGTGAGATAACGTTTTGTATGTTATCTATGTATTGTCTGTATGTTATTTGCATAGCGCACACAACCAAAGCGCAGTAGAGTTCTGTAGATGATCAAAGGCAAGCATAAACTCAATGAGTGATAGTAGACACTTAGGGGCAGATTTATCATTCCTTGACGCAGCGCAATGCGACAAGCTGCCTTGCTGCTCTGCGTGAAAGGGAGAGGACAGGTATGCACTGTATTTACCATTATACAGTGCATTTCTGTCTTTTCCTTTTGGCTGCCTAGCACCAAAGCAGGCAGGCACGCTTGCGTCGTGTTTCATGGGTGCCTTTGAAGGAGCCGATATTGTTTTTGTGCACCCAGGGATAACTTCCTACACAGAAACAATCCTAAGAGGCACTTACCTCTGTACGTATCCTGCCGAAGGAAGCACAGGTAGAAAGAGGGAAAAACAAGGAGAAATAAAGATATTTCTTCTCGTTATGCCTCACATGGCAAGCCATGGCATTGTGACGCATTCCCAGACTACGAATGAGAAATCTGGGAATGTGCCAAAATCCATGGGTGGATGCGTGGGAACACCCACTTTCACCCATGGAACACCTCCCTGCTGCAGAGTAAATCAGACAGAGATTTGAGCTGTAGCATAGTATTAGTAGTAAAGGTAGTAGTAGTGATGGAAGTAGTTACAGAACTAGCAGTAGTCCCAGTAATAGTCTGAAATGCAGAAGTATTGGTAGAAGTAGTCAGAGTACTACTAGCAGACACAAAAATAATGGTAATAGTAATAAAAGTAGCAGCAGATGTGTAGTCACAATACTAGCAGTAGGAATTGTAGGAGTGAAATAGCAGTAGTAGTGGAAGTGGTGATACACTATTAGAAAGCATTGTACTAGTAGTAAGGAAATTACCACCAGTAGTGAAGTAGCATTAGTGCTAGTAGTAGTAGTACTGGTAGTTGTAGTGGTACTGAAGGTAGCAGTAGTAGTGTAAGTAGTCACAGTATTAGTAGTAGTCATTGTGGTAGTAGCAGTAAGAAATGTATCAATAGTAGTGTAAGCAGTCACAGTATTAGTAGTATTCATTGCAGTAGCAGTAGGATAAGTAGTCACAGTATTATCTTTATCCATTGTGGTAGTAACAGTAATAAATGTAGCAGTGACAATTTAAGTAATCCAAGTGCTCTTAGTAGCATAGTATTATTAGTAAAGGTAGCAGTAGTGATGGAAATAGTTACTGAACTCCCTCTCCACCAGGAGCCACGCCAGGCGAAAGCAGAGGCTCAGGTTCCAGGGTGTAATGAACCCAGCATCTGAGGGTCAGTTTGTGGCACCTCTCTTCTCAACCGGACTCTCATGACTCCGAGTTAAGACCCCAGCAATGCTTTGCTCCTTTAGCTTGTGTTTATATTTGCTTCCCTTCTGCAGTCTTCTGTTCACCAATGTTTTTTTGTAATTTAAGTAACTTCAAACCATCTACTTTCTCTCCATCATTAACAATTTGTGTGATTCCAAAGTTATAAAAAAACTGTGTTTCCACCCGGGACCTTTCACATGTGATGCGAACTTGATAACTATTACACTACGGACACTCAAGTGCAAGGCACTGAGAGATTCGTGAACAATTCCCAAATGAGAGCAGGTGCCACCCATGGGATACAATCAACAGTGAAATTATTTCCAGAGCTTGTCATTGCTCCCTTCATTTACTGTCTGCATTTGCCATCGGTTTGTTCATCCATTCTGCTGCTGAAAACCTCTTGCTGAGCCCATTCCCTTAAGTGTATTCTGAATTCTCACGAACTCGCTGAGTTTTCTCTGTGTCTGGTACCCCGCTCGGTTTTCGAGGCAGCTCGGCCCAGAGTTATCAGAACGGTAGGCGCATGCTGGGGCCTGTGGCTGAGGTGGCCTTCATGATTCCAGCGCCCCGAAGCCTGTCCTGCATCGAGAGCAATAAACTAATCGCAGGCTGTGTTGCAGCAGCAAAGTTTGAGTCTGATGGTTTTCTTTGTGATATTATTTCCCGTTGTGGCGAATCGATCCTCCAAAGAACCCAAATAAGTCAGGTTATTTAAATGATCGGAGTGGGGCAAAAGGAACAGGTGCTTGGAAAGATGGCATATTAAAGGGCGTTGATACTGGAGGCGCGGACCACATGAGAAAAAATGTGTAGAATCTGCTGGAATGGAGAAGGCAGTTTATTGATAGAAACTGTCATGTGCACCACAAGAAGTTAGTATTACCTGTCAGGATGGCCGAGCGGTCTAAGGCGCTGCGTTCAGGTCGCAATCTCCCCTGGAGGCGTGGGTTCGAATCCCACTTCCGACAAATCGCTTTTATTTAGCTGCTTGCATAAACGGCCAGCTCAAGGACTAGCTCAACATTACACACCACCTAATATATGCCTGTAAAAGAATTACACTATTTCATACTTCCTATACAACTTACCTGAATGTGCCTGCACGAAAAAAACATCTCAGGAGTACGAAAGGTCTAAGGCACATATGGTAAATATTATTATTGTGTTTCTTGTTCTTCCAAAACTACCTCTCTCAAAAGTAGTAGAACGGCAGTGCACACCTTGGACCACCCCAGAACAGAAAGGAATGCCTGCGAGCAGAAAAACTTAGAGCACACAGCTAACTTTATTATATATTATATTAGCAGCCCTGCCAAGTACTCAGGGCCATGCGTCATGTGCTGCTCCAGTCCAGCTTTTTTCGTTGAATTCTGGGATTTGTAGTTTTGTTTGTGCCATTAGAAAACCGCCACAGAATTCAATGGCAAAAACCTGTACTGGAGCAGCACAAAACGCAGGGACCTGGTAAACTTGCCAGCAATGTGATAATATGGCCTGAGACGTAAGGCTGATGCTTGTGTAGTGAGATAACGTTTTGTATGTTATCTATGTGTTGTGTGTATGTTATTTGCATAGCGCACACAACAAAGCGCACTAGAGTTCTGTAGATTATCAAAGGCAAGCATAAACTCAATGAGTGATAGTAGACACTTATGGGCAGATTTATCATTCCTTGACGCAGCGCAATGCGACAAGCTGCCTTGCTGCTCTGCGTGAAAGGGAGAGGACAGGTATGCACTGTATTTACCATTATACAGAGCATTTCTGTCTTTTCCTTTTGGCTGCCTAGCACCAAAGCAGGCAGGCACGCTTGCGTCGTGTTTCATGGGTGCCTTTGAAGGAGCCGAGATTGTTTTTGTGCACCCAGGGATAACTTCCTACACAGAAACAATCCTAAGAGGCACTTACCTCTGTACGTATCCTGCCGAAGGAAGCACAGGTAGAAAGAGGGAACAACAAGGAGAAATAAAGATATTTCTTCTCGTTATGCCTCACATGGCAAGCCGTGGCGTTATGACGCATTCCCAGACTACGAATGAGAAATCTGGGAATGTGCCAAAATCCATGGGTGGATGCGTGGGAACACCCACTTTCACCCATGGAACACCTCCCTGCTGCAGAGTAAAGCAGACAGAGATTTGAGCTGTAGCATAGTATTAGTAGTAAAGGTAGTAGTAGTGATGGAAGTAGTTACAGAACTAGCAATAGTCCCACTAATAGTGTGAAATGCAGAAGTATTGTAGAAGTAGTCAGAGTACTACTAGCAGACACAAAAATAATGGTAATAGTAATAAAAGTAGCAGCAGATGTGTAGTCACAATACTAGCAGTAGGAATTGTAGGAGTGAAATAGCAGTAGTAGTGGAAGTGGTGATAAACTATTAGAAAGCATTGTACTAGTAGTAAGGAAATTACCACCAGTAGTGAAGTAGCATTAGTGCTAGTAGTAGTAGCACTGGTAGTTGTAGTGGTACTGAAGGTAGCAGTAGTAGTGTAAGTAGTCACAGTATTAGTAGTAGTCATTGTGGTAGTAGCAGTAAGAAATGTATCAATAGTAGTGTAAGCAGTCACAGTATTATTAGTATTCATTGCAGTAGCAGTATTACTTTATCCATTGTGGTAGTAATAGTAATAAATGTAGCAGTGACAATTTACGTAATCCAAGTGCTCTTAGCAGTATAGTATTATTAGTAAAGGTAGCAGTAGTGATGGAAATAGTTACTGAACTCCCTCTCCACCAAGAGCCGCGCCAGGCTAAAGCAGAGGCTCGGGTTCCAGGGTGTAATGAACCCAGTATCTAAGGGTGAGTTTGTGGTACCTCTCTTCTCAACCGGACTCTCATGACTCCGAGTTAAGACCCCAGCAATGCTTTGCTCCTTTAGCTTGTGTTTATATTTGCTTCCCTTCTGCAGTCCTCTGTTCACCAATGTTTTTTTGTAATTTAAGTAACTTCAAACCATCTACTTTCTCTCCATCATCAACAATTTGTGTGATTCCAAAGTTATAAAAAAAATGTGTTTCCACCCGGGACCTTTCACATGTGATGCGAACGTGATAACTATTACACTACGGACACTCAAGTGCAAGGCACTGAGAGATTCGTGAACAAATCCCAAATGAGAGCAGGTGCCACCCATGGGATACAATCAACAGTGAAATTATTTCCAGAGCTTGTCATTGCTCCCTTCATTTACTGTCTGCATTTGCCATCGGTTTGTTCATCCATTCTGCTGCTGAAAACCTCTTGTGGAGCCCATTCCCTCAAGTGTATTCTGAATTCTCACAAACTCGCTGAGTTTTCTCTGTGGCTGGTACCTCGCTCGGTTTTCGAGGCAGCTCGGCCCAGAGTTATCAGAACGGTAGGCGCATGCTGGGGCCCGTGGCTGAGGTGGCCTTCATGATTCCAGCGCCCCAAAGCCTGTCCTGCATCGAGAGCAATAAACTAATTGCAGGCTGTGTTGCAGCTGCAAAGTTTGAGTCTGATGGTTTTCTTTGTGATATTATTTCCCGTTGTGGCGAATCGATCCTCCAAAGAACCCCAAATAAGTCAGGTTTTTTAAATGATCGGAGTGGGGCAAAAGGAACAGGTGCTTGGAAAGATGGCATATTAAAGGGCGTTGATACTGGAGGCGCGGACCACATGAGAACAAATTTGTAGAATCTGCTGGAATGGAGAAGGCAGTTTATTGATAGAAACTGTCATGTGCACCAGAAGAAACTAGTATTACCTGTCAGGATGGCCGAGCGGTCCAAGGCACTGCGTTCAGGTCACAGTCTCCCCTGGAGGCGTGGGTTCAAATCCCACTTCTGACAAATCACTTTTATTTAGCTGCTTGCATAAACGGCCAGCTCAAGGACTAGCTCAACATTACACACCACCTGTAAGCCTGTAAAAGAATGACACTATTTCATACTTCCTATACAACTTACCTGAATGTGCCTGCACGAAAAAAACATCTCAGGAGTACGAAAGGTCTAAGGCACATCTGGTAAATATTATTATTGTGTTTCTTATTCTTCCAAAACTACCTCTCTCAAAAGTAGTAGAACGGCAGTGCACAACATGGGACCACCCCAGAACAGAAAGGAATGCCTGCGAGCAGAAAAACTTAGAGCACACAGCAAACTGTATTATATATTATATTAGCAACCCTGCCAAGTACTCAGGGCCATGCGTCATGTGCTGCTCCAGTCCAGCTTTTTTCGTTGAATTCTGGGATTTCTAGTTTTGTTTGTGCCATTAGAAAACCGCCACAGAATTCAATGGCAAAAACCTGTACTGGAGAAGCACAAAACGCAGGGACCTGGTAAACTTGCCAGCAATGTGATAATATGGCCTGAGACGTAAGGCTGATGCTTGTGTAGTGAGATAACGTTTTGTATGTTATCTATGTATTGTCTGTATGTTATTTGCATAGCGCACACAACCAAAGCGCAGTAGAGTTCTGTAGATGATCAAAGGCAAGCATAAACTCAATGAGTGATAGTAGACACTTAGGGGCAGATTTATCATTCCTTGACGCAGCGCAATGCGACAAGCTGCCTTGCTGCTCTGCGTGAAAGGGAGAGGACAGGTATGCACTGTATTTACCATTATACAGTGCATTTCTGTCTTTTCCTTTTGGCTGCCTAGCACCAAAGCAGGCAGGCACGCTTGCGTCGTGTTTCATGGGTGCCTTTGAAGGAGCCGATATTGTTTTTGTGCACCCAGGGATAACTTCCTACACAGAAACAATCCTAAGAGGCACTTACCTCTGTACGTATCCTGCCGAAGGAAGCACAGGTAGAAAGAGGGAAAAACAAGGAGAAATAAAGATATTTCTTCTCGTTATGCCTCACATGGCAAGCCATGGCATTGTGACGCATTCCCAGACTACGAATGAGAAATCTGGGAATGTGCCAAAATCCATGGGTGGATGCGTGGGAACACCCACTTTCACCCATGGAACACCTCCCTGCTGCAGAGTAAATCAGACAGAGATTTGAGCTGTAGCATAGTATTAGTAGTAAAGGTAGTAGTAGTGATGGAAGTAGTTACAGAACTAGCAGTAGTCCCAGTAATAGTCTGAAATGCAGAAGTATTGGTAGAAGTAGTCAGAGTACTACTAGCAGACACAAAAATAATGGTAATAGTAATAAAAGTAGCAGCAGATGTGTAGTCACAATACTAGCAGTAGGAATTGTAGGAGTGAAATAGCAGTAGTAGTGGAAGTGGTGATACACTATTAGAAAGCATTGTACTAGTAGTAAGGAAATTACCACCAGTAGTGAAGTAGCATTAGTGCTAGTAGTAGTAGTACTGGTAGTTGTAGTGGTACTGAAGGTAGCAGTAGTAGTGTAAGTAGTCACAGTATTAGTAGTAGTCATTGTGGTAGTAGCAGTAAGAAATGTATCAATAGTAGTGTAAGCAGTCACAGTATTAGTAGTATTCATTGCAGTAGCAGTAGGATAAGTAGTCACAGTATTACTTTATCCATTGTGGTAGTAACAGTAATAAATGTAGCAGTGACAATTTAAGTAATCCAAGTGCTCTTAGTAGCATAGTATTATTAGTAAAGGTAGCAGTAGTGATGGAAATAGTTACTGAACTCCCTCTCCACCAGGAGCCACGCCAGGCGAAAGCAGAGGCTCAGGTTCCAGGGTGTAATGAACCCAGCATCTGAGGGTCAGTTTGTGGCACCTCTCTTCTCAACCGGACTCTCATGACTCCGAGTTAAGACCCCAGCAATGCTTTGCTCCTTTAGCTTGTGTTTATATTTGCTTCCCTTCTGCAGTCTTCTGTTCACCAATGTTTTTTTGTAATTTAAGTAACTTCAAACCATCTACTTTCTCTCCATCATTAACAATTTGTGTGATTCCAAAGTTATAAAAAAACTGTGTTTCCACCCGGGACCTTTCACATGTGATGCGAACTTGATAACTATTACACTACGGACACTCAAGTGCAAGGCACTGAGAGATTCGTGAACAATTCCCAAATGAGAGCAGGTGCCACCCATGGGATACAATCAACAGTGAAATTATTTCCAGAGCTTGTCATTGCTCCCTTCATTTACTGTCTGCATTTGCCATCGGTTTGTTCATCCATTCTGCTGCTGAAAACCTCTTGCTGAGCCCATTCCCTTAAGTGTATTCTGAATTCTCACGAACTCGCTGAGTTTTCTCTGTGTCTGGTACCCCGCTCGGTTTTCGAGGCAGCTCGGCCCAGAGTTATCAGAACGGTAGGCGCATGCTGGGGCCTGTGGCTGAGGTGGCCTTCATGATTCCAGCACCCCGAAGCCTGTCCTGCATCGAGAGCAATAAACTAATCGCAGGCTGTGTTGCAGCAGCAAAGTTTGAGTCTGATGGTTTTCTTTGTGATATTATTTCCCGTTGTGGCGAATCGATCCTCCAAAGAACCCCAAATAAGTCAGGTTATTTAAATGATCGGAGTGGGGCAAAAGGAACAGGTGCTTGGAAAGATGGCATATTAAAGGGCGTTGATACTGGAGGCGCGGACCACATGAGAAAAAATTTGTAGAATCTGCTGGAATGGAGAAGGCAGTTTATTGATAGAAACTGTCATGTGCACCACAAGAAGTTAGTATTACCTGTCAGGATGGCCGAGCGGTCTAAGGCGCTGCGTTCAGGTCGCAATCTCCCCTGGAGGCGTGGGTTCGAATCCCACTTCCGACAAATCGCTTTTATTTAGCTGCTTGCATAAACGGCCAGCTCAAGGACTAGCTCAACATTACACACCACCTAATATATGCCTGTAAAAGAATTACACTATTTCATACTTCCTATACAACTTACCTGAATGTGCCTGCACGAAAAAAACATCTCAGGAGTACGAAAGGTCTAAGGCACATATGGTAAATATTATTATTGTGTTTCTTGTTCTTCCAAAACTACCTCTCTCAAAAGTAGTAGAACGGCAGTGCACACCTTGGACCACCCCAGAACAGAAAGGAATGCCTGCGAGCAGAAAAACTTAGAGCACACAGCTAACTTTATTATATATTATATTAGCAGCCCTGCCAAGTACTCAGGGCCATGCGTCATGTGCTGCTCCAGTCCAGCTTTTTTCGTTGAATTCTGGGATTTGTAGTTTTGTTTGTGCCATTAGAAAACCGCCACAGAATTCAATGGCAAAAACCTGTACTGGAGCAGCACAAAACGCAGGGACCTGGTAAACTTGCCAGCAATGTGATAATATGGCCTGAGACGTAAGGCTGATGCTTGTGTAGTGAGATAACGTTTTGTATGTTATCTATGTGTTGTGTGTATGTTATTTGCATAGCGCACACAACCAAAGCGCACTAGAGTTCTGTAGATTATCAAAGGCAAGCATAAACTCAATGAGTGATAGTAGACACTTATGGGCAGATTTATCATTCCTTGACGCAGCGCAATGCGACAAGCTGCCTTGCTGCTCTGCGTGAAAGGGAGAGGACAGGTATGCACTGTATTTACCATTATACAGAGCATTTCTGTCTTTTCCTTTTGGCTGCCTAGCACCAAAGCAGGCAGGCACGCTTGCGTCGTGTTTCATGGGTGCCTTTGAAGGAGCCGAGATTGTTTTTGTGCACCCAGGGATAACTTCCTACACAGAAACAATCCTAAGAGGCACTTACCTCTGTACGTATCCTGCCGAAGGAAGCACAGGTAGAAAGAGGGAACAACAAGGAGAAATAAAGATATTTCTTCTCGTTATGCCTCACATGGCAAGCCGTGGCGTTATGACGCATTCCCAGACTACGAATGAGAAATCTGGGAATGTGCCAAAATCCATGGGTGGATGCGTGGGAACACCCACTTTCACCCATGGAACACCTCCCTGCTGCAGAGTAAAGCAGACAGAGATTTGAGCTGTAGCATAGTATTAGTAGTAAAGGTAGTAGTAGTGATGGAAGTAGTTACAGAACTAGCAATAGTCCCACTAATAGTGTGAAATGCAGAAGTATTGTAGAAGTAGTCAGAGTACTACTAGCAGACACAAAAATAATGGTAATAGTAATAAAAGTAGCAGCAGATGTGTAGTCACAATACTAGCAGTAGGAATTGTAGGAGTGAAATAGCAGTAGTAGTGGAAGTGGTGATAAACTATTAGAAAGCATTGTACTAGTAGTAAGGAAATTACCACCAGTAGTGAAGTAGCATTAGTGCTAGTAGTAGTAGCACTGGTAGTTGTAGTGGTACTGAAGGTAGCAGTAGTAGTGTAAGTAGTCACAGTATTAGTAGTAGTCATTGTGGTAGTAGCAGTAAGAAATGTATCAATAGTAGTGTAAGCAGTCACAGTATTATTAGTATTCATTGCAGTAGCAGTATTACTTTATCCATTGTGGTAGTAATAGTAATAAATGTAGCAGTGACAATTTACGTAATCCAAGTGCTCTTAGCAGTATAGTATTATTAGTAAAGGTAGCAGTAGTGATGGAAATAGTTACTGAACTCCCTCTCCACCAAGAGCCGCGCCAGGCTAAAGCAGAGGCTCGGGTTCCAGGGTGTAATGAACCCAGTATCTAAGGGTGAGTTTGTGGCACCTCTCTTCTCAACCGGACTCTCATGACTCCGAGTTAAGACCCCAGCAATGCTTTGCTCCTTTAGCTTGTGTTTATATTTGCTTCCCTTCTGCAGTCCTCTGTTCACCAATGTTTTTTTGTAATTTAAGTAACTTCAAACCATCTACTTTCTCTCCATCATCAACAATTTGTGTGATTCCAAAGTTATAAAAAAAATGTGTTTCCACCCGGGACCTTTCACATGTGATGCGAACGTGATAACTATTACACTACGGACACTCAAGTGCAAGGCACTGAGAGATTCGTGAACAAATCCCAAATGAGAGCAGGTGCCACCCATGGGATACAATCAACAGTGAAATTATTTCCAGAGCTTGTCATTGCTCCCTTCATTTACTGTCTGCATTTGCCATCGGTTTGTTCATCCATTCTGCTGCTGAAAACCTCTTGTGGAGCCCATTCCCTCAAGTGTATTCTGAATTCTCACAAACTCGCTGAGTTTTCTCTGTGGCTGGTACCTCGCTCGGTTTTCGAGGCAGCTCGGCCCAGAGTTATCAGAACGGTAGGCGCATGCTGGGGCCCGTGGCTGAGGTGGCCTTCATGATTCCAGCGCCCCAAAGCCTGTCCTGCATCGAGAGCAATAAACTAATTGCAGGCTGTGTTGCAGCTGCAAAGTTTGAGTCTGATGGTTTTCTTTGTGATATTATTTCCCGTTGTGGCGAATCGATCCTCCAAAGAACCCCAAATAAGTCAGGTTTTTTAAATGATCGGAGTGGGGCAAAAGGAACAGGTGCTTGGAAAGATGGCATATTAAAGGGCGTTGATACTGGAGGCGCGGACCACATGAGAACAAATTTGTAGAATCTGCTGGAATGGAGAAGGCAGTTTATTGATAGAAACTGTCATGTGCACCAGAAGAAGCTAGTATTACCTGTCAGGATGGCCGAGCGGTCCAAGGCACTGCGTTCAGGTCACAGTCTCTCCTGGAGGCGTGGGTTCAAATCCCACTTCTGACAAATCACTTTTATTTAGCTGCTTGCATAAACGGCCAGCTCAAGGACTAGCTCAACATTACACACCACCTGTAAGCCTGTAAAAGAATGACACTATTTCATACTTCCTATACAACTTACCTGAATGTGCCTGCACGAAAAAAACATCTCAGGAGTACGAAAGGTCTAAGGCACATCTGGTAAATATTATTATTGTGTTTCTTATTCTTCCAAAACTACCTCTCTCAAAAGTAGTAGAACGGCAGTGCACACCTTGGGACCACCCCAGAACAGAAAGGAATGCCTGCGAGCAGAAAAACTTAGAGCACACAGCAAACTGTATTATATATTATATTAGCAACCCTGCCAAGTACTCAGGGCCATGCGTCATGTGCTGCTCCAGTCCAGCTTTTTTCGTTGAATTCTGGGATTTCTAGTTTTGTTTGTGCCATTAGAAAACCGCCACAGAATTCAATGGCAAAAACCTGTACTGGAGAAGCACAAAACGCAGGGACCTGGTAAACTTGCCAGCAATGTGATAATATGGCCTGAGACGTAAGGCTGATGCTTGTGTAGTGAGATAACGTTTTGTATGTTATCTATGTGTTGTGTGTATGTTATTTGCATAGCACACAACCAAAGCGCAGTAGAGTTCTGTAGATGATCAAAGGCAAGCATAAACTCAATGAGTGATAGTAGACACTTAGGGGCAGATTTATCATTCCTTGACGCAGCGCAATGCGACAAGCTGACTTGCTGCTCTGCGTGAAAGGGAGAGGACAGGTATGCACTGTATTTACCATTATACAGTGCATTTCTGTCTTTTCCTTTTGGCTGCCTAGCACCAAAGCAGGCAGGCACGCTTGCGTCGTGTTTCATGGGTGCCTTTGAAGGAGCCGAGATTGTTTTTGTGCACCTAGGGATAACTTCCTACACAGAAACAATCCTAAGAGGCACTTACCTCTGTACGTATCCTGCCGAAGGAAGCACAGGTAGAAAGAGGGAAAAACAAGGAGAAATAAAGATATTTCTTCTCGTTATGCCTCACATGGCAAGCCGTGGCATTGTGACGCATTCCCAGACTACGAATGAGAAATCTGGGAATGTGCGAAAATCCATGGGTGGATGCGTGGGAACACCCACGTTCACCCATGGAACACCTCCCTGCTGCAGAGTAAAGCAGACAGAGATTTGAGCTGTAGCATAGTATTAGTAGTAAAGGTAGTAGTAGTGATGGAAGTAGTTACAGAACTAGCAGTAGTCCCAGTAATAGTGTGAAATGCAGAAGTATTGGTAGAAGTAGTCAGAGTACTACTAGCAGACACAAAAATAATGGTAATAGTAATAAAAGTAGCAGCAGATGTGTAGTCACAATACTAGCAGTAGGAATTGTAGGAGTGAAATAGCAGTAGTAGTGGAAGTGGTGATAAACTATTAGAAAGCATTGTACTAGTAGTAAGGAAATTACCACCAGTAGTGAAGTAGCATTAGTGCTAGTAGTAGTAGTACTGGTAGTTGTAGTGGTACTGAAGGTAGCAGTAGTAGTGTAAGTAGTCACAGTATTAGTAGTATTCATTGTGGTGGTAGCAGTAAGAAATGTATCAATAGTAGTGTAAGCAGTCACAGTATTAGAGGTATTCATTGCAGTAGCAGTAGGATAAGTAGTAACAGTATTACTTTATCCATTGTGGTAGTAATAGTAATAAATGTAGCAGTGACAATTTAAGTAATCCAAGTGCTCTTAGTAGCATAGTATTATTAGTAAAGGTAGCAGTAGTGATGGAAATAGTTACTGAACTCCCTCTCCACCAGGAGCCACGCCAGGCTAAAGCAGAGGCTCGGGTTCCAGGGTGTAATGAACCCAGTATCTGAGGGTCAGTTTGTGGCACCTCTCTTCTCAACCGGACTCTCATGACTCCGAGTTAAGACCCCAGCAATGCTTTGCTCCTTTAGCTTGTGTTTATATTTGCTTCCCTTCTGCAGTCCTCTGTTCACCAATGTTTTTTTGTAATTTAAGTAACTTCAAACCATCTACTTTCTCTCCATCATTAACAATTTGTGTGATTCCAAAGTTATAAGAAAAATGGGTTTCCACCCGGGACCTTTCACATGTGATGCGAACGGTATAACTATTACACTACGGACACTCAAGTGCAAGGCACTGAGAGATTCGTGAGCAAATCCCAAATGAGAGCAGGTGCCACCCATGGGATACAATCAACAGTGAAATGATTTCCAGAGCTTGTCATTGCTCCCTTCATTTACTGTCTGCATTTGCCATCGGTTTGTTCATCCATTCTGCTGCTGAAAACCTCTTGCTGAGCCCATTCCCTTAAGTGTATTCTGAATTCTCACGATCTCGCTGAGTTTTCTCTGTGGCTGGTACCCCGCTCGGTTTTCGAGGCAGCTCGGCCCAGAGTTATCAGAACGGTAGGCGCATGCTGGGGCCTGTGGCTGAGGTGGCCTTCATGATTCCAGCGCCCCGAAGCCTGTCCTGCATCGAGAGCAATAAACTAATCGCAGGCTGTGTTGCAGCAGCAAAGTGTGATTCTGATGGTTTTCTTTGTGATATTATTTCCCGTTGTGGCGAATCGATCCTCCAAAGAACCGCAAATAAGTCAGGTTTTTTAAATGATCGTAGTGGGGCAAAAGGAACAGGTGCTTGGAAAGATGGCATATTAAAGGGCGTTGATACTGGAGGCTCGGACCACATGAGAAAAAATTTGTAGAATCTGCTGGAATGGAGAAGGCAGTTTATTGATAGAAACTGTCATGTGCACCACAAGAAGCTAGTATTACCTGTCAGGATGGCCGAGCGGTCTAAGGCGCTGCGTTCAGGTCGCAGTCTCCCCTGGAGACGTGGGTTTGAATCCCACTTTTGACAAATTGCTTTTATTTAGCTGCTTGCATAAACGGCCAGCTCAAGGACTAGCTCAACATTACACACCACCTGTAAGCCTGTAAAAGAATGACACTATTTCATACTTCCTATACAACTTACCTGAATGTGCCTGCACGAAAAAAACATCTCAGGAGTACGAAAGGTCTAAGGCACATCTGGTAAATATTATTATTGTGTTTCTTGTTCTTCCAAAACTACCTCTCTCAAAAGTAGAAGAACGGCAGTGCACACCTTGGGACCACCCCAGAACAGAAAGGAATGCCTGCGAGCAGAAAAACTTAGAGCACACAGCAAACTGTATTATATATTATATTAGCAGCCCTGCCAAGTACTCAGGGCCATGCGTCATGTGCTGCTCCAGTCCAGCTTTTTTCGTTGAATTCTGGGATTTGTAGTTTTGTTTGTGCCATTAGAAAACCGCCACAGAATTCAATAGCAAAAACCTGTACTGGAGCAGCACAAAATGCAGGGACCTGGTAAACTTGCCAGCAATGTGATAATATGGCCTGAGACGAAAGGCTGATGCTTGTGTAGTGAGATAACGTTTTGTATGTTATCTATGTGTTGTTTGTATGTTATTTGCATAGCGCACACAACCAAAGCGCAGTAGAGTTCTGTAGATGATCAAAGGCAAGCATAAACTCAATGAGTGATAGTAGACACTTAGGGGCAGATTTATCATTCCTTGACGCAGCGCAATGCGACAAGCTGCCTTGCTGCTCTGCGTGAAAGGGAGAGGACAGGTATGCACTGTATTTACCATTATACAGTGCATTTCTGTCTTTTCCTTTTGGCTGCCTAGCACCAAAGCAGGCAGGAACGCTTGCGTCGTGTTTCATGGGTGCCTTTGAAGGAGTCGAGATTGTTTTTGTGCACCCAGGGATAACTTCCTACACAGAAACAATCCTAAGAGGCACTTACCTCTGTACGTATCCTGCCAAAGGAAGCACAGGTAGAAAGAGGGAAAAACAAGGAGAAATAAAGATATTTCTTCTCGTTATGCCTCACATGGCAAGCCGTGGCATTGTGACGCATTCCCAGACTACGAATTAGAAATCTGGGAATGTGCCAAAATCCATGGGTGGATGCGTGGGAACACCCACTTTCACCCATGGAACACCTCCCTGCTGCAGAGTAAAGCAGACAGAGATGTGAGCTGTAGCATAGTATTAGTAGTAAAGGTAGTAGTAGTGATGGAAGTAGTTACAGAACTAGCAGTAGTCCCAGTAATAGTGTGAAATGCAGAAGTATTGGTAGAAGTAGTCAGAGTACTACTAGCAGACACAAAAATAATGGTAATAGTAATAAAAGTAGCAGCAGATGTGTAGTCACAATACTAGCAGTAGGAATTGTAGGAGTGAAATAGCAGTAGTAGTGGAAGTGGTGATAAACTATTAGAAAGCATTGTACTAGTAGTAAGGAAATTACCACCAATAGTGAAGTAGCATTAGTGCTAGTAGTAGTAGTACTGGTAGTTGTAGTGGTACTGAAGGTAGCAGTAGTAGTGTAAGTAGTCACAGTATTAGTAGTAGTCATTGTGGTAGTAGCAGTAAGAAATGTATCAATAGTAGTGTAAGCAGTCACAGTATTAGTAGTATTCGTTGCAGTAGCAGTAGGATAAGTAGTCACAGTATTACTTTATCCATTGTGGTAGTAATAGTAATAAATGTAGCAGTGACAATTTAAGTAATCCAAGTGCTCTTAGTAGCATAGTATTATTAGTAAAGGTAGCAGTAGTGATGGAAATAGTTACTGAACTCCCTCTCCACCAGGAGCCACGCCAGGCTAAAGCAGAGGCTCGGGTTCCAGGGTGTAATGAACCCAGTATCTGAGGGTCAGTTTGTGGCACCTCTCTTCTCAACCGGACTCTCATGACTCCGAGTAAAGACCCCAGTAATGCTTTGCTCCTTTAGCTTGTGTTTATATTTGCTTCCCTTCTGCAGTCCTCTGTTCACCAATGTTTTTTTGTAATTTAAGTAACTTCAAACCATCTACTTTCTCTCCATCATTAACAATTTGTGTGATTCCAAAGTTATAAAAAAACTGTGTTTCCACCCGGGACCTTTCACATGTGATGAGAACGTGATAACTATTACACTACGGACACTCAAGTGCAAGGCACTGAGAGATTCGTGAACAAATCCCAAATGAGAGCAGCTGCCACCCATGGGATACAATCAACAGTGGAATTATTTCCAGAGCTTGTCATTGCTCCCTTCATTTACTGTCTGCATTTGCCATCGGTTTGTTCATCCATTCTGCTGCTGAAAACCTCTTGCTGAGCCCATTCCCTTAAGTGTATTCTGAATTCTCACGAACTCGCTGAGTTTTCTCTGTAGCTGGTACCCCGCTCGGTTTTCGACGCAGCTCGGCCCAGAGTTTTCAGAATGGTAGGCGCATGCTGGGGCCTGTGGCTGAGGTGGCCTTCATGATTCCAGCGCCCCGAAGCCTGTCCTGCATCGAGAGCAATAAACTAATCGCAGGCTGTGTTGCAGCAGCAAAGTTTGAGTCTGATGGTTTTCTTTGTGATATTATTTCCCGTTGTGGCGAATCGATCCTCCAAAGAACCCCAAATAAGTCAGGTTTTTTAAATGATCGGAGTGGGGCAAAAGGAACAGGTGCTTGGAAAGATGGCATATTAAAGGGCGTTGATACTGGAGGCGCGTACCACATGAGAATTTTTTTTTAGAATCTGCTGGAATGGAGAAGGCAGTTTATTGATAGAAACTGTCATGTCCACCACAAGAAGCTAGTATGACCTGTCAGGATGGCCGAGCGGTCTCAGGCGCTGTGTTCATGTCGCAGTCTCCCCTGGAGGCGTGGGTTCGAATCCCACTTCAGACAAATCGCTTTTATTTAGCTGCTTGCATAAACGGCCAGCTCAAGTACTAGCTCAACATTACACACCACCTGTAAGCCTGTAAAAGAATGACACTATTTCA
Source organism: Pleurodeles waltl (assembly GCF_031143425.1). Taxonomy (NCBI): domain Eukaryota; kingdom Metazoa; phylum Chordata; class Amphibia; order Caudata; family Salamandridae; genus Pleurodeles; species Pleurodeles waltl. The sequence continues at coordinate 1,012,141,671 of NC_090443.1, forward strand.
TACTTCCTATACAACTTACCTGAATGTGCCTGCACGAAAAAAACATCTCAGGAGTACAAAAGGTCTAAGGCACATCTGGTAAATATTATTATTGTGTTTCTTGTTCTTCCAAAACTACCTCTCTCAAAAGTAGTAGAACGGCAGTGCACACCTTGGGACCACCCCAGAACAGAAAGGAATGCCTGCGAGCAGAAAAACTTAGAGCACACAGCAAACTGTATTATATATTATATTAGCAGCCCTGCCAAGTACTCTGGGCCATGCGTCATGTGCTGCTCCAGTCCAGCTTTTTTCGTTGAATTCTGGGATTTGTAGTTTTGTTTGTGCCATTAGAAATCTGCCACAGAATTCAATGGCAAAAACCTGTACTGGAGCAGCACAAAACGCAGGGACCTGGTAAACTTGCCAGCAATGTGATAATATGGCCTGAGACGTAAGGCTGATGCTTGTGTAGTGAGATAACGTTTTGTATGTTATCTATGTGTTGTGTGTATGTTATTTGCATAGCGCACACAACCAAAGCGCAGTAGAGTTCTGTAGATGATCAAAGGCAAGCATAAACTCAATGAGTGATAGTAGACACTTAGGGGCAGATTTATCATTCCTTGACGCAGCGCAATGCGACAAGCTGCCTTGCTGCTCTGCGTGAAAGGGAGAGGACAGGTATGCACTGTATTTACCATTATACAGTGCATTTCTGTCTTTTCCTTTTGGCTGCCTAGCACCAAAGCAGGCAGGCACGCTTGCGTCGTGTTTCATGGGTGCCTTTGAAGGAGCCGAGATTGTTTTTGTGCACCCAGGGATAACTTCCTACACAGAAACAATCCTAAGAGGCACTTACATCTGTACGTATCCTGCCGAAGGAAGCACAGGTAGAAAGAGGGAAAAACAAGGAGAAATAAAGATATTTCTTCTCGTTATGCCTCACATGGCAAGCCGTGGCATTGTGACGCATTCCCAGACTACGAATGAGAAATCTGGGAATGTGCCAAAATCCATGGGTGGATGCGTGGGAACACCCACTTTCACCCATGGAACACCTCCCTGCTGCAGAGTAAAGCAGACAGAGATTTGAGCTGTAGCATAGTATTAGTAGTAAAGGTAGTAGTAGTGATGGAAGTAGTTACAGAACTAGCAGTAGTCCCAGTAATAGTGTGAAATGCAGAAGTATTGGTAGAAGTAGTCAGAGTACTACTAGCAGACACAAAAATAATGGTAATAGTAATAAAAGTAGCAGCAGATGTGTAGTCACAATACTAGCAGTAGGAATTGTAGGAGTGAAATAGCAGTAGTAGTGGAAGTGGTGATAAACTATTAGAAAGCATTGTACTAGTAGTAAGGAAATTACCACCAGTAGTGAAGTAGCATTAGTGCTAGTAGTAGTAGTACTGGTAGTTGTAGTGGTACTGAAGGTAGCAGTAGTAGTGTAAGTAGTCACAGTATTAGTAGTAGTCATTGTGGTAGTAGCAGTAAAACATGTATCAATAGTAGTGTAAGCAGTCACAGTATTAGTAGTTTTCATTGCAGTAGCAGTAGGATAAGTAGTCACAGTATTACTTTATCCATTGTGGTAGTAATAGTAATAAATGTAGCAGTGACAATTTAAGTAATCCAAGTGCTCTTAGTAGCATAGTATTATTAGTAAAGGTAGCAGTAGTGATGGAAATAGTTACTGAACTCCCTCTCCACCAGGAGCCACGCCAGGCTAAAGCAGAGGCTCGGGTTCCAGGGTGTAATGAACCCAGTATCTGAGGGTCAGTTTGTGGCACCTCTCTTCTCATCCCGACTCTCATGACTCCGAGTTAAGACCCCAGCCATGCTTTGCTCCTTTAGCTTGTGTTTATATTTGCTTCCCTTCTGCAGTCCTCTGTTCACCAATGTTTTTTTTTAATTTAAGTTACTTCAAACCATCTACTTTCTCTCCATCATTAACAATTTGTGTGATTCCAAAGTTATAAAAACCCGGGACCTTTCACATGTGATGGGAACGTGATAACTATTACACTACGGACACTCAAGTGCAAGGCACTGAGAGATTCGTGAACAAATCCCAAATGAGAGCAGGTGCCACCCATGGGATAAAATCAACAGTGAAATTATTTCCAGAGCTTGTCATTGCTCCCTTCATTTACTGTCTGCATTTGCCATCGGTTTGTTCATCCATTCTGCTGCTGAAAACCTCTTGCTGAGCCCATTCCCTTTAGTGTATTCTGAATTCTCACGAACTCGCTGAGTTTTCTTTGTGGCTGGTACCCCGCTCGGTTTTCGAGGCAGCTCGGCCCAGAGTTATCAGAACGGTAGGCGCATGCTGGGGCCTGTGGCTGAGGTGGCCTTCATGATTCCAGCGCCCCAAAGCCTGTCCTGCATCGAGAGCAATAAACTAATCGCAGGCTGTGTTGCAGCAGCAAAGTTTGAGTCTGATGGTCTTCTTTGTGATATTATTTCCCGTTGTGGCGAATCGATCCTCCAAAGAACTCCAAATAAGTCAGGTTTTTTAAATGATCAGAGTGGGGCAAAAGGAACTGGTGCTTGGAAAGATGGCATATTAAAGGGCGTTGATACTGGAGGCGCGGACCACATGAGAAAAAATTTGTAGAATCTGCTGGAATGGAGAAGGCAGTTTATTGATAGAAACTGTCATGTGCACCACAAGAAGCTAGTATTACCTGTCAGGATGGCCGAGCGGTCTAAGGCGCTGCGCTCAGGTTGCAGTCTCCCCTGGAGGCGTGGGTTTGAATCGCACTTCTGACAAATCTCTTTTATTTAGCTGCTTGCATAAACGGCCAGCTCAAGGACTAGCTCAACATTACACACCACCTGTAAGCCTGTAAAAGAATGACACTATTTCATATTTCCTATACCACTTACCTGAATGTGCCTGCACGAAAAAAACATCTCAGGAGTACGAAAGGTCTAAGGCACATCTGGTAAATATTATTATTGTGTTTCATGTTCTTCCAAAACTACCTCTCTCAAAAGTAGTAGAACGGCAGTGCACACCTTGGGACCACCTCAGAACTGAAAGGAATGCCCGCGAGCAGAAAAACTTAGAGCACACAGCAAACTGTATTATATATTATATTAGCAGCCCTGCCAAGTACTCAGGGCCATGCGTCATGTGCTGCTCCAGTCCAGCTTTTTTCGTTGAATTCTGGGATTTGTAGTTTTGTTTGTGCCATTAGAAAACCGCCACAGAATTCAATGGCAAAAACCTGTACTGGAGCAGCACAAAACACAGGGACCTGGTAAACTTGCCAGCAATGTGATAATATGGCCTGAGACGTAAGGCTGATGCTTGTGTAGTTAGATAACGTTTTGTATGTTATCTATGAGTTGTGTGTATGTTATTTGCATAGCGCACACAACCAAAGCGCAGTAGAGTTCTGTAGATGATCAAAGGCAAGCATAAACTCAATGAGTGATAGTAGACACTTAGGGGCAGATTTATCATTCCTTGACGCAGCGCAATGCGACAAGCTGCCTTGCTGCTCTGCGTGAAAGGGAGAGGACAGGTATGCACTGTATTTACCATTATACAGTGCATTTCTGTCTTTTCCTTTTGGCTGCCTAGCACCAAAGCAGGCAGGCACGCTTGCGTCGTGTTTCATGGGTGCCTTTGAAGGAGCCGAGATTGTTTTTGTGCACCCAGGGATAACTTCCTACACAGAAACAATCCTAAGAGGCACTTACATCTGTACGTATCCTGCCGAAGGAAGCACAGGTAGAAAGAGGGAAAAACAAGGAGAAATAAAGATATTTCTTCTCGTTATGCCTCACATGGCAAGCCGTGGCATTGTGACGCATTCCCAGACTACGAATGAGAAATCTGGGAATGTGCCAAAATCCATGGGTGGATGCGTGGGAACACCCACTTTCACCCATGGAACACCTCCCTGCTGCAGAGTAAAGCAGACAGAGATTTGAGCTGTAGCATAGTATTAGTAGTAAAGGTAGTAGTAGTGATGGAAGTAGTTACAGAACTAGCAGTAGTCCCAGTAATAGTGTGAAATGCAGAAGTATTGGTAGAAGTAGTCAGAGTACTACTAGCAGACGCAAAAATAATGGTAATAGTAATAAAAGTAGCAGCAGATGTGTAGTCACAATACTAGCAGTAGGAATTGTAGGAGTGAAATAGCAGTAGTAGTGGAAGTGGTGATAAACTATTAGAAAGCATTGTACTAGTAGTAAGGAAATTACCACCAGTAGTGAAGTAGCATTAGTGCTAGTAGTAGTAGTACTGGTAGTTGTAGTGGTACTGAAGGTAGCAGTAGTAGTGTAAGTAGTCACAGTATTAGTAGTAGTCATTGTGGTAGTAGCAGTAAGAAATGTATCAATAGTAGTGTAAGCAGTCACAGTATTAGTAGTATTCATTGCAGTAGCAGTAGGATAAGTAGTCACAGTATTCCTTTATCCATTGTGGTAGTAATAGTAATAAATGTAGCAGTGACAATTTAAGTAATCCAAGTGCTCTTAGTAGCATAGTATTATTAGTAAAGGTAGCAGTAGTGATGGAAATAGTTAGTGAACTCCCTCTCCACCAGGAGCCACGCCAGGCTAAAGCAGAGGCTCGGGTTCCAGGGTGTAATGAACCCAGTATCTGAGGGTCAGTTTGTGGCACCTCTCTTCTCAACCCGACTCTCATGACTCCGAGTTAAGACCCCAGCAATGCTTTGCTCCTTTAGCTTGTGTTTATATTTGCTTCCCTTCTGCAGTCCTCTGTTCACCAATGTTTTTTTGTAATTTAAGTAACTTCAAACCATCTACTTTCTCTCCATCATTAACAATTTGTGTGATTCCAAAGTTATAAAAAAAATGTGTTTCCCCCCGGGACCTTTCACATGTGATGCGAACGTGATAACTATTACACTACGGACACTCAAGTGCAAGGCACTGAGAGATTCGTGAACAAATCCCAAATGAGAGCAGGTGCCACCCATGGGATACAATCAACAGTGAAATTATTTCCAGAGCTTGTCATTGCTCCCTTCATTTACTGTCTGCATTTGCCATCGGTTTGTTCATCCATTCTGCTGCTGAAAACCTCTTGCTGAGCCCATTCCCTTAAGTGTATTCTGAATTCTCACGAACTCGCTGAGTTTTCTCTGTGGCTGGTACCCCGCTCGGTTTTCGAGGCAGCTCGGCCCAGAGTTATCAGAACGGTAGGCGCATGCTGGGGCCTGTGGCTGAGGTGGCCTTCATGATTCCAGCGCCCCGAAGCCTGTCCTGAATCGAGAGCAATAAACTAATCGCAGGCTGTGTTGCAGCTGCAAAGTTTGAGTCTGATGGTTTTCTTTGTGATATTATTTCCCGTTGTGGCGAATCGATCCTCCAAAGAACCCCAAATAAGTCAGGTTTTTTAAATGATCGGAGTGGGGCAAAAGGAACAGGTGCTTGGAAAGATGGCATATTAAAGGGCGTTGATACTGGAGGCGCGGACCACATGAGAACAAATTTGTAGAATCTGCTGGAATGGAACAGGCAGTTTATTGATAGAAACTGTCATGTGCACCACAAGAAGCTAGTATTACCTGTCAGGATGGCCGAGCGGTCTAAGGCGCTGCGTTCAGGTCGCAGTCTCCCCTGGAGGCGTGGGTTCGAATCCCACTTCTGACAAACCGCTTTTATTTAGCTGCTTGCATAAACAGCCAGCTCAAGGACTAGCTCAACATTACACACCACCTAATATATGCCTGTAAAAGAATGACACTATTTCATACTTCCTATACAACTTACCTGAATGTGCCTGCACGAAAAAAACATCTCAGGAGTACGAAAGGTCTAAGGCACATCTGGTAAATATTATTATTGTGTTTCTTGTTCTTCCAAAACTACCTCTCTCAAAAGTAGTAGAACGGCAGTGCACACCTTGGGACCACCCCAGAACAGAAAGGAATGCCTGCGAGCAGAAAAACTTAGAGCACACAGCAAACTGTATTATATATTATATTAGCAACCCTGCCAAGTACTCAGGGCCATGCGTCATGTGCTGCTCCAGTCCAGCTTTTTTCGTTGAATTCTGGGATTTGTAGTTTTGTTTGTGCCATTAGAAAACCGCCACAGAATTCAATGGCAAAAACCTGTACTGGAGCAGCACAAAACGCAGGGACCTGGTAAACTTGCCAGCAATGTGATAATATGGCCTGAGACGTAAGGCTGATGCTTGTGTAGTGAGATAACGTTTTGTATGTTATCTATGTGTTGTGTGTATGTTATTCGCATAGCGCACACAACCAAAGCGCAGTAGAGTTCTGTAGATGATCAAAGGCAAGCATAAACTCAATGAGTGATAGTAGACACTTAGGGGCAGATTTATCATTCCTTGACGCAGCGCAATGCGACAAGCTGCCTTGCTGCTCTGCGTGAAAGGGAGAGGACAGGTATGCACTGTATTTACCATTATACAGTGCATTTCTGTCTTTTCCTTTTGGCTGCCTAGCACCAAAGCAGGCAGGCACGCTTGCGTCGTGTTTCATGGGTGCCTTTGAAGGAGCCAAGCTTGTTTTTGTGCACCCAGGGATAACTTCCTACACAGAAACAATCCTAAGAGGCACTTACATCTGTACGTATCCTGCCGAAGGAAGCACAGGTAGAAAGAGGGAAAAACAAGGAGAAATAAAGATATTTCTTCTCGTTATGCCTCACATGGCAAGCCGTGGCATTGTGACGCATTCCCAGACTACGAATGAGAAATCTGGGAATGTGCCAAAATCCATGGGTGGATGCGTGGGAACACCCACTTTCACCCATGGAACACCTCCCTGCTGCAGAGTAAAGCAGACAGAGATTTGAGCTGTAGCATAGTATTAGTAGTAAAGGTAGTAGTAGTGATGGAAGTAGTTACAGAACTAGCAGTAGTCCCAGTAATAGTGTGAAATGCAGAAGTATTGGTAGAAGTAGTCAGAGTACTACTAGCAGACACAAAAATAATGGTAATAGTAATAAAAGTAGCAGCAGATGTGTAGTCACAATACTAGCAGTAGGAATTGTAGGAGTGAAATAGCAGTAGTAGTGGAAGTGGTGATAAACTATTAGAAAGCATTGTACTAGTAGTAAGGAAATTACCACCAGTAGTGAAGTAGCATTAGTGCTAGTAGTAGTAGTACTGGTAGTTGTAGTGGTACTGAAGGTAGCAGTAGTAGTGTAAGTAGTCACAGTATTAGTAGTAGTCATTGTGGTAGTAGCAGTAAGAAATGTATCAATAGTAGTGTAAGCAGTCACAGTATTAGTAGTTTTCATTGCAGTAGCAGTAGGATAAGTAGTCACAGTATTACTTTATCCATTGTGGTAGTAATAGTAATAAATGTAGCAGTGACAATTTAAGTAATCCAAGTGCTCTTAGTAGCATAGTATTATTAGTAAAGGTAGCAGTAGTGATGGAAATAGTTACTGAACTCCCTCTCCACCAGGAGCCACGCCAGGCTAAAGCAGAGGCTCGGGTTCCAGGGTGTAATGAACCCAGTATCTGAGGGTCAGTTTGTGGCACCTCTCTTCTCAACCGGACTCTCATGACTCCGAGTTAAGACCCCAGCAATGCTTTGCTCCTTTAGCTTGTGTTTATATTTGCTTCCCTTCTGCAGTCCTCTGTTCACCAATGTTTTTTTGTAATTTAAGTTACTTCAAACCATCTACTTTCTCTCCATCATTAACAATTTGTGTGATTCCAAAGTTATAAAAACCCGGGACCTTTCACATGTGATGCGAACGTGATAACTATTACACTACGGACACTCAAGTGCAAGGCACTGAGAGATTCGTGAACAAATCCCAAATGAGAGCAGGTGCCACCCATGGGATACAATCAACAGTGAAATTATTTCCAGAGCTTGTCATTGCTCCCTTCATTTACTGTCTGCATTTGCCATCGGTTTGTTCATCCATTCTGCTGCTGAAAACCTCTTGCTGAGCCCATTCCCTTAAGTGTATTCTGAATTCTCACGAACTCGCTGAGTTTTCTTTGTGGCTGGTACCCCGCTCGGTTTTCGAGGCAGCTCGGTCCAGAGTTATCAGAACGGTAGGCGCATGCTGGGGCCTGTGGCTGAGGTGGCCTTCATGATTCCAGCGCCCCAAAGCCTGTCCTGCATCGAGAGCAATAAACTAATCGCAGGCTGTGTTGCAGCAGCAAAGTTTGAGTCTGATGGTTTTCTTTGTGATATTATTTCCCGTTGTGGCGAATCGATCCTCCAAAGAACTCCAAATAAGTCAGGTTTTTTAAATGATCGGAGTGGGGCAAAAGGAACTGGTGCTTGGAAAGATGGCATATTAAAGGGCGTTGATACTGGAGGCGCGGACCACATGAGAAAAAATTTGTAGAATCTGCTGGAATGGAGAAGGCAGTTTATTGATAGAAACTGTCATGTGCACCACAAGAAACTAGTATTACCTGTCAGGATGGCCGTGCGGTCTAAGGCGCTGCGTTCAGGTCGCAGTCTTCCCTGGAGGCGAGGGTTTGAATCCCAATTCTGACAAATCTCTTTTATTTAGCTGCTTGCATAAACGGCCAGCTCAAGGACTAGCTCAACATTACACACCACCTGTAATCCTGTAAAAGAATGACACTATTTCATACTTCCTATACAACTTACCTGAATGTGCCTGCACGAAAAAAACATCTCAGGAGTACGAAAGGTCTAAGGCACATCTGGTAAATATTATTATTGTGTTTCTTGTTCTTCCAAAACTACCTCTCTCAAAAGTAGTAGAACAGCAGTGCTCACCTTGGGACCACCCCAGAACAGAAAGGAATGCCTGCGAGCAGAAAAACTTAGAGCACACAGCAAACTGTATTATATATCATATTAGCAGCCCTGCCAAGTACTCAGGGCCATGCGTCATGTGCTGCTCCAGTCCAGCTTTTTTCATTGAATTCTGGGATTTGTAGTTTTGTTTGTGCCATTAGAAAACCGCCACAGAATTCAATGGCAAAAACCTGTATTGGAGCAGCACAAAACGCAGAGACCTGGTAAACTTGCCAGCAATGTGATAATATGGCCTGAGACGTAAGGCTGATGCTTGTGTAGTGAGATAACGTTTTGTATGTTATCTATGTGTTGTGTGTATGTTATTTGCATAGCGCACACAACCAAAGCGCAGTAGAGTTCTGTAGATGATCAAAGGCAAACATAAACTCAATGAGTGATAGTAGACACTTAGGGGCAGATTTATCATTCCTTGACGCAGCGCAATGCGACAAGCTGCCTTGCTGCTCTGCGTGAAAGGGAGAGGACAGATGTGCACTGTATTTACCATTATAAAGTGCATTTCTGTCTTTTCCTTTTGGCTCCCTAGCACCAAAGCAGGCAGGCACGCTTGCGTCGTGTTTCATGGGTGCCTTTGAAGGGGCCGAGATTGTTTTTGTGCACCCAGGGATAACTTCCTACACAGAAACAATCCTAAGAGGCACTTACATCTGTACGTATCCTGCCGAAGGAAGCACAGGTAGAAAGAGGGAAAAACAAGGAGAAATAAAGATATTTCTTCTCGTTATGCCTCACATGGCAAGCCGTGGCATTGTGACGCATTCCCAGACTACGAATGAGAAATCTGGGAATGTGCCAAAATCCATGGGTGGATGCGTGGGAGCACCCACTTTCACCCATGGAACACCTCCCTGCTGCAGAGTAAAGCAGACAGAGATTTGAGCTGTAGCATAGTATTAGTAGTAAAGGTAGTAGTAGTGATGGAAGTAGTTACAGAACTAGCAGTAGTCCCAGTAATAGTGTGAAATGCAGAAGTATTGGTAGAAGTAGTCAGAGTACTACTAGCAGACACAAAAATAATGGTAATAGTAATAAAAGTAGCAGCAGATGTGTAGTCACAATACTAGCAGTAGGAATTGTAGGAGTGAAATAGCAGTAGTAGTGGAAGTGGTGATAAACTATTAGAAAGCATTGTACTAGTAGTAAGGAAAATACCACCAGTAGTGAAGTAGCATTAGTGCTAGTAGTAGTAGTACTGGTAGTTGTAGTGGTACTGAAGGTAGCAGTAGTAGTGTAAGTAGTCACAGTATTAGTAGTAGTCATTGTGGTAGTAGCAGTAAGAAATGTATCAATAGTAGTGTAAGCAGTCACAGTATTAGTAGTATTCATTGCAGTAGCAGTAGGATAAGTAGTAACAGTATAACTTTATCCATTGTGGTAGTAATAGTAATAAATGTAGCAGTGACAATTTAAGTAATCCAAGTGCTCTTAGTAGCATAATATTATTAGTAAAGGTAGCAGTAGTGATGGAAATAGTTACTGAACTCACTCTCCACCAGGAGCCACGCCAGGCTAAAGCAGAGGCTCGGGTTCCAGGGTGTAATGAACCCAGTATCTGAGGGTCAGTTTGTGGCACCTCTCTTCTCAACCGGACTCTCATGACTCCGAGTTAAGACCCCAGCAATGCTTTGCTCCTTTAGCTTGTGTTTATATTTGCTTCCCTTCTGCAGTCCTCTGTTCACCAATGTTTTTTTGTAATTTAAGTAACTTCAAACCATCTACTTTCTCTCCATCATTAACAATTTGTGTGATTCCAAAGTTATAAAAAAACTATGTTTCCACCCGGGACCTTTCACATGTGATGCGAACGTGATAACTATTACACTACGGACAATCAAGTGCAAGGCACTGAGAGATTCGTGAACAAATCCCAAATGAGAGCAGGTGCCACCCATGGGATACAATCAACAGTGAAATTATTTCCAGAGCTTGTCATTGCTCCCTTCATTTACTGTCTGCATTTTCCATCGGTTTGTTCATCCATTCTGCTGCTGAAAACCTCTTGCTGAGCCCATTCCCTTAAGTGTATTCTGCATTCTCACGAACTCGCTGAGTTTTCTCCGTGGCTGGTACCCCGCTCGGTTTTCGAGGCAGCTCGGCCCAGAGTTATCAGAACGGTAGTGGCATGCTGGAGCCTATGGCTGAGGTGGCCTTCATGATTCCAGCGCCCCAAAGCCTGTCCTGCATCGAGAGCATAAAACTAATCGCAGGCTGAGTTGCAGCTCCAAAGTTTGAGTCTGGTGGTTTTCTTTGTGATATTATTTCCCGTTGTGGCGAATCGATCCTCCAAAGAACCCCAAATAAGTCAGGTTTTTTAAATGATCGGAGGGGGGCAAAAGGAACAGGTGCTTGGAAAGATGGCATATTAAAGGGCGTTGATACTGGAGGCGCGGACCACATGAGAAAAAATGTGTAGAATCTGCTGGAATGGAGAAGGCAGTTTATTGATAGAAACTGTCATGTGCACCACAAAATGCTAGTATTACCTGTCAGGATGGCCGAGCGGTCTAAGGCGCTGCTTTCAGGTCGCAGTCTTCCCTGGAGGCGTGGGTTCGTATCCCACTTCTGATGAATCTCTTTTATTTAGCTGCTTGCATAAACAGCCCACTGAAGGACTACCTCAACATTACACACCACCAGTAAGCCTGTAAAAGAATGACACTATTTCATACTTCCTATACAACTTACCTGAATGTGCCTGCACGAAAAAAACATCTCAGGAGTACGAAAGGTCTAAGGCACATCTGGTAAATATTATTATTGTGTTTCTTGTTCTTCCAAAACTACCTTTCTCAAAAGTAGTAGAACGGCAGTGCACACCTTGGGACCTCCCCAGAACAGAAAGGGATGCCTGCGAGCAGAAAAACTTAGAGCACACAGCAAACTGTATTATATATTATATTAGCAGCCCTGCCAAGAACTCAGGGCCATGCGTTATGTGCTGCTCCAGTCCAGCTTTTTTCGTTGAATTCTGGGATTTGTAGTTTTGTTTGTGCCATTAGAAAACCGCCACAGAATTCAATGGCAAAAACCTGTACTGGAGCAGCACAAAACGCAGGGACCTGGTAAACTTGCCAGCAATGTGATAATATGGCCTGAGACTTAAGGCTGATGCTTGTGTAGTGAGATAACGTTTTGTATGTTATCTATGTGTTGTGTGTATGTTATTTGCATAGCGCACACAACCAAAGCGCAGTAGAGTTCTGTAGATGATCAAAGGCAAGCATAAACTCAATGAGTGATAGTAGACACTTAGGGGCAGATTTATCATTCCTTGACGCAGCGCAATGCGACAAGCTGCCTTGCTGCTCTGCGTGAAAGGGAGAGGACAGGTATGCACTGTATTTACCATTATACAGTGCATTTCTGTCTTTTCCTTTTGGCTGCCTAGCACCAAAGCAGGCAGGTACGCTTGCGTCGTGTTTCATGGGGGCCCTTGAAGGAGCCAAGATTGTTTTTGTGCACCCAGGGATAACTTCCTACACAGAAACAATCCTAAGAGGCACTTACCTCTGTACGTATCCTGCCGAAGGAAGCACAGGTAGAAAGAGGGAAAAACAAGGACAAATAAAGATATTTCTTCTCGTTATTCCTCACATGGCAAGCCGTGGCATTGTGACGCATTCCCAGACCACGAATGAGAAATCTGGGAATGTGCCAAAATCCATGGGTGGATGCGTGGGAACACCCACTTTCACCCATGGAACACCTCCCTGCTGCAGAGTAAAGCAGACAGAGATTTGAGCTGTAGCATAGTATTAGTAGTAAAGGTAGTAGTAGTGATGGAAGTAGTTACAGAACTAGCAGTAGTCCCAGTAATAGTGTGAAATGCAGAAGTATTGGTAGAAGTAGTCAGAGTACTACTAGCAGACACAAAAATAATGGTAATAGTAATAAAAGTAGCAGCAGATGTGTAGTCACAATACTAGCAGTAGGAATTGTAGGAGTGAAATAGCAGTAGTAGTGGAAGTGGTGATAAACTATTAGAAAGCATTGTACTAGTAGTAAGGAAATTACCACCAGTAGTGAAGTAGCATTAGTGCTAGTAGTAGTAGTACTGGTAGTTGTAGTGGTACTGAAGGTAGCAGTAGTAGTGTAAGTAGTCACAGTATTAGTAGTAGTCATTGTGGTAGTAGCAGTAAGAAATGTATCAATAGTAGTGTAAGCAGTCACAGTATTAGTAGTATTCATTGCAGTAGCAGTAGGATAAGTAGTCACAGTATTACTTTATCCATTGTGGTAGTAATAGTAATAAATGTAGCAGTGACAATTTAAGTAATCCAAGTGCTCTTAGTAGCATAGTATTATTAGTAAAGGTAGCAGTAGTGATGGAAATAGTTACTGAACTCCCTCTCCACCAGGAGCCACGCCAGGCTAAAGCAGAGGCTCGGGTTCCAGGGTGTAATGAACCCAGTAACTGAGGGTCAGTTTTGTGGCACCTCTCTTCTCAACCGGACTCTCATGACTCTGAGTTAAGACCCCAGCAATGCTTTGCTCCTTTAGCTTGTGTTTATATTTGCTTCCCTTCTGCAGTCCTCAGTTCACCAATGTTTTTTTGTAATTTAAGTAACTTCAAACCATCTACTTTCTCTCCATCATTAACAATTGGAGTGATTCCAAAGTTATAAAAAAACTGTGTTTCCACCCGGGACCTTTCACATGTGATGCGAACGTGATAACTATTACACTACGGACACTCAAGTGCAAGGCACTGAGAGATTCGTGAACAAATCCCAAATGAGAGCAGGTGCCACCCATGGGATACAATCAACAGTGGAATTTTTTCCAGAGCTTGTCATTGCTCCCTTCATTTACTGTCTGCATTTGCCATCGGTTTGTTCATCCATTCTGCTGCTGAAAACCTCTTGCTGAGCCCATTCCCTTAAGTGTATTCTGAATTCTCACGAACTCGCTGAGTTTTCTCTGTGGCTGGTACCCCGCTCGGTTTTCGAGGCAGCTCGGCCCAGAGTTTTCAGAACGGTAGGCGCATGCTGGGGCCTGTGGCTGAGGTGGCCTTCATGATTCCAGCGCCCCAAAGCCTGTCCTGCATCGAGAGCAATAAACTAATCGCAGGCTGTGTTGCAGCTGCAAAGTTTGAGTCTGATGGTTTTCTTTGTGATATTATTTCCCGTTGTGGCGAATCGATCCTCCAAAGAACCCCAAATAAGTCAGGTTTTTTAAATGATCAGAGTGGGGCAAAAGGAACAGGTGCTTGGAAAGATGGCATATTAAAGGGCGTTGATACTGGAGGCGCGGACCACATGAGAATTTTTTTTTAGAATCTGCTGGAATGGAGAAGGCAGTTTATTGATAGAAACTGTCATGTGCACCACAAGAAGATAGTATTACCTGTCAGGATGGCCGAGCGGTCTAAGGCGCTGCGTTCAGGTCGCACTCTCTCCTGGAGGCGTGGGTTCGAATCTCACTTCTGACAAATCGCTTTTATTTAGCTGCTTGCATAAACGGCCAGCTCAAGGACAAGCTCAACATTACACACCACCTGTAAGCCTGTAAAAGAATGACACTATTTCATACTGCCTATACAACTTACCTGAATGTGCCTGCACGAAAAAAACATCTCAGGAGTACGAAAGGTCTAAGGCACATCTGGTAAATATTATTATTGTGTTTCTTGTTCTTCCAAAACTACCTCTCTCAAAAGTAGTAGAACGGCAGTGCACACCTTGGGACCACCCCAGAACAGAAAGGAATGCCTGCGAGCAGAAAAACTTAGAGCACACAGCAAACTGTATTATATATTATATTAGCAGCCCTGCCAAGTACTCAGGGCCATGCGTCATGTGCAGCTCCAGTCCAGCTTTTTTCGTTGAATTCTGGGATTTGTAGTTTTGTTTGTGCCATTAGAAAACCGCCACAGAATTGAATGGCAAAAACCTGTACTGGAGCAGCACAAAACGCAGGGACCTGGTAAACTTGCCAGCAATGTGATAATATGGCCTGAGACGTAAGGCTGATGCTTGTGTAGTGAGATAACGTTTTGTATGTTATCTATGTGTTGTGTGTATGTTATTTGCATAGCGCACACAACCAAAGCGCAGTAGAGTTCTGTAGATGATCAAAGGCAAGCATAAACTCAATGAGTGATAGTAGACACTTAGGGGCAGATTTATCATTCCTTGACGCAGTGCAATGCGACAAGCTGCCATGCTGCTCTGCGTGAAAGGGAGAGGACAGGTATGCACTGTATTTACCATTATACAGTGCATTTCTGTCTTTTCCTTTTGGCTGCCTAGCACCAAAGCAGGCAGGCACGCTTGCGTCGTGTTTCATGGGTGCCTTTGAAGGAGCCGACATTGTTTTTGTGCACCCAGGGATAACTTCCTACACAGAAACAATCCTAAGAGGCACTTACCTCTGTACGTATCCTGCCGAAGGAAGCACAGGTAGAAAGAGGGAAAAACAAGGACAAATAAAGATATTTCTTCTCGTTATTCCTCACATGGCAAGCCGTGGCATTGTGACGCATTCCCAGACCACGAATGAGAAATCTGGGAATGTGCCAAAATCCATGGGTGGATGCGTGGGAACACCCACTTTCACCCATGGAACACCTCCCTGCTGCAGAGTAAAGCAGACAGAGATTTGAGCTGTAGCATAGTATTAGTAGAAAAGGTAGTAGTAGTGATGGAAGTAGTTACAGAACTAGCAGTAGTCCCAGTAATAGTGTGAAATGCAGAAGTATTGGTAGAAGTAGTCAGAGTACTACTAGCAGACACAAAAATAATGGTAATAGTAATAAAAGTAGCAGCAGATGTGTAGTCACAATACTAGCAGTAGGAATTGTAGGAGTGAAATAGCAGTAGTAGTGGAAGTGGTGATAAACTATTAGAAAGCATTGTACTAGTAGTAAGGAAATTACCACCAGTAGTGAAGTAGCATTAGTGCTAGTAGTAGTAGTTCTGGTAGTTGTAGTGGTACTGAAGGTAGCAGTAGTAGTGTAAGTAGTCACAGTATTAGTAGTAGTCATTGTGGTAGTAGCAGTAAGAAATGTATCAATAGTAGTGTAAGCAGTCACAGTATTAGTAGTTTTCATTGCAGTAGCAGTAGGATAAGTAGTCACAGTATTACTTTATCCATTGTGGTAGTAATAGTAATAAATGTAGCAGTGACAATTTAAGTAATCCAAGTGCTCTTAGTAGCATAGTATTATTAGTAAAGGTAGCAGTAGTGATGGAAATAGTTACTGAACTCCCTCTCCACCAGGAGCCACGCCAGGCTAAAGCAGAGGCTCGGGTTCCAGGGTGTAATGAACCCAGTATCTGAGGGTCAGTTTGTGGTACCTCTCTTCTCAACCGGACTCTCATGACTCCGAGTTAAGACCCCAGCAATGCTTTGCTCCTTTAGCTTGTGTTTATATTTGCTTCCCTTCTGCAGTCCTCTGTTCACCAATGTTTTTTTGTAATTTAAGTTACTTCAAACCATCTACTTTCTCTCCATCATTAACAATTTGTGTGATTCCAAAGTTATAAAAACCCGGGACCTTTCACATGTGATGCGAACGTGATAACTATTACACTACGGACACTCAAGTGCAAGGCACTGAGAGATTCGTGAACAAATCCCAAATGAGAGCAGGTGCCACCCATGGGATACAATCAACAGTGAAATTATTTCCAGAGCTTGTCATTGCTCCCTTCATTTACTGTCTGCATTTGCCATCGGTTTGTTCATCCATTCTGCTGCTGAAAACCTCTTGCTGAGCCCATTCCCTTAAGTGTATTCTGAATTCTCACGAACTCGCTGAGTTTTCTCTGTGGCTGGTACCCCGCTCGGTTTTCGAGGCAGCTCGGCCCAGAGTTATCAGAACGGTAGGCGCATGCTGGGGCCTGTGGCTGAGGTGGCCTTCATGATTCCAGCGCCCCAAAGCCTGTCCTGCATCGAGAGCAATAAACTAATCGCAGGCTGTGTTGCAGCTGCAAAGTTTGAGTCTGATGGTTTTCTTTGTGATATTATTTCCCGTTGTGGCGAATCGATCGTCCAAAGAACCCCAAATAAGTCAGGTTTTTTAAATGATCGGAGTGGGGCAAAAGGAACAGGTGCTTGGAAAGATGGCATATTAAAGGGCGTTGATACTGGAGGCGCGGACCACATGAGAAAAATTTTTGTAGAATCTGCTGGAATGGAGAAGGCAGTTTATTGAAAGAAACTGTCATGTGCACCACAAGAAGCTAGTTTTACCTGTCAGGATGGCCGAGCGGTCTAAGGTGCTGCGTTCAGGTCGCAGTCTCCCCTGAAGGTGTGGGTTCGAATCCTGACAAATCGCTTTTATTTAGCTGCTTGCATAAACGGCCAGCTCAAGGACTAGCTCAACATTACACACCACCTGTAAGCCTGTAAAAGAATGACACTATTTCATACTTCCTATACAACTTACCTGAATGTGCCTGCACCGAAAAAAACATCTCAGGAGTACGAAAGGTCTAAGGCACATCTGGTAAATATTATTATTGTGTTTCATGTTCTTCCAAAAATACCTCTCTCAAAAGTAGTAGAACGGCAGTGCACACCTTGGGACCACCCCAGAACAGAAAGGAATGCATGCGAGCAGAAAAACTTAGAGCACACAGGAAACTGTATTATATATTATATTAGCAGCCCTGCCAAGTACTCAGGGCCATGCGTCATGTGCTGCTCAATTCCAGCTTTTTTCGTTGAATTCTGGGATTTGTAGTTTTGTTTGTGCCATTAGAAAACCGCCACAGAATTCAATGGCAAAAACCTGTACTGGAGCAGCACAAAACGCAGGGACCTGGTAAACTTGCCAGCAATGTGATAATATGGCCTGAGACGTAAGGCTGATGCTTGTGTAGTGAGATAACGTTTTGTATGTTATCTATGTGTTGTGTGTATGTTATTTGCATAGCGCACACAACCAAAGCGCAGTAGAGTTCTGTAGATGATCAAAGGCAAGCATAAACTCAATGAGTGATAGTAGACACTTAGGGGCAGATTTATCATTCCTTGACGCAGCGCAATGCGACAAGCTGCCTTGCTGCTCTGCGTGAAAGGGAGAGGACAGATATGCACTGTATTTACCATTATACAGTGCATTTCTGTCTTTTCCTTTTGGCTGCCTAGCACCAAAGCAGGCAGGCACGCTTGCGTCGTGTTTCATGGGTGCCTTTGAAGGAGCCGAGATTGTTTTTGTGCACCCAGGGATAACTTCCTACACAGAAACAATCCTAAGAGGCACTTACCTCTGTACGTATCCTGCCGAAGGAAGCACAGGTAGAAAGAGGGAAAAACAAGGAGAAATAAAGATATTTCTTCTCGTTATGCCTCACATGGCAAGCCGTGGCATTGTGACGCATTCCCAGACTACGAATGAGAAATCTGGGAATGTGCCAAAATCCATGGGTGGATGCGTGGGAACATCCACTTTCACCCATAGAACACCTCCCTGCTGCAGAGTAAAGCAGACAGAGATTTGAGCTGTAGCATAGTATTAGTAGTAAAGGTAGTAGTAGTGATGGAAGTAGTTACAGAACTAGCAGTAGTCCCAGTAATAGTGTGAAATGCAGAAGTATTGGTAGAAGTAGTCAGAGTACTACTAGCAGACACAAAAATAATGGTAATAGTAATAAAAGTAGCAGCAGATGTGTAGTCACAATACTAGCAGTAGGAATTGTAGGAGTGAAATAGCAGTAGTAGTGGAAGTGGTGATAAACTATTAGAAAGCATTGTACTAGTAGTAAGGAAATTACCACCAGTAGTGAAGTAGCATTAGTGCTAGTAGTAGTAGTACTGGTAGTTGTAGTGGTACTGAAGGTAGCAGTAGTAGTGTAAGTAGTCACAGTATTAGTAGTAGTCATTGTGGTAGTAGCAGTAAGAAATGTATCAATAGTAGTGTAAGCAGTCACAGTATTAGTAGTATTCATTGCAGTAGCAGTAGGATAAGTAGTCACAGTATTACTTTATCCATTGTGGTAGTAATAGTAATAAATGTAGCAGTGACAATTTAAGTAATCCAAGTGCTCTTAGTAGCATAGTATTATTAGTAAAGGTAGCAGTAGTGATGGAAATAGTTACTGAACTCCCTCTCCACCAGGAGCCACGCCAGGCTAAAGCAGAGGCTCGGGTTCCAGGGTGTAATGAACCCAGTATCTGAGGGTCAGTTTGTGGCACCTCTCTTCTCAACCGGACTCTCATGACTCCGAGTTAAGACCCCAGCAATGCTTTGCTCCTTTAGCTTGTGTTTATATTTGCTTCCCTTCTGCAGTCCTCTGTTCACCAATGTTTTTTTGTAATTTAAGTAACTTCAAACCATCTACTTTCTCTCCATCATTAACAATTTGTGTGATTCCAAAGTTATAAAAAAACTGTGTTTCCACCCGGGACCTTTCACAAGTGATGCGAACGTGATAACTATTACACTACGGACACTCAAGTGCAAGGCACTGAGAGATTCGTGAACAAATCCCAAATGAGAGCAGGTGCCACCCATGGGATACAATCAACAGTGGAATTATTTCCAGAGCTTGTCATTGCTCCCTTCATTTACTGTCTGCATTTGCCATTGGTTTGTTCATCCATTCTGCTGCTGAAAACCTCTTGCTGAGCCCATTCCCTTAAGTGTATTCTGAATTCTCACGAACTCGCTGAGTTTTCTCTGTGGCTGGTACCCCGCTCGGTTTTCGAGGCAGCTCGGCCCAGAGTTATCAGAACGGTAGGCGCATGCTGGGGCCTGTGGCTGAGGTGGCCTTCATGATTCCAGCGCCCCGAAGCCTGTCCTGCATCGAGAGCAATAAACTAATCGCAGGCTCTGTTGCAGCAGCAAAGTTTGAGTCTGATGGTTTTCTTTGTGATATTATTTCCTGTTGTGGCGAATCGATCCTCCAAAGAACCCCAAATAAGTCAGGTTTTTTAAATGATCGGAGTGGGGCAAAAGGAACAGGTGCTTGGAAAGATGGCATATTAAAGGGCGTTGATACTGGAGGCGCGGACCACATGAGAAAAAATTTGAAGAATTTGCTGGAATGGAGAAGGCAGTTTATTGATAGAAACTGTCATGTGCACCAGAAGAAGCTAGTATTACCTGTCAGGATGGCCGAGCGGTCTAAGGCGCTGCGTTCAGGTCGCAGTCTCCCCTGGAGGCGTGGGTTCGAATCCCACTTCTGACAAATCGCCTTTATTTAGCTGCTTGCATAAACGGCCAGCTCAAGGACTAGCTCAACATTACACACCACCTAATATATGCCTGTAAAAGAATGACACTATTTCATACTTCCTATACAACTTACCTGAATGTGCCTGCACGAAAAAAACATCTCAGGAGTACGAAAGGTCAAAGGCACATCTGGTAAATATTATTATTGTGTTTCTTGTTCTTCCAAAACTACCTCTCTCAAAAGTAGTAGAACGGCAGTGCACACCTTGGGACCACCCCAGAACAGAAAGGAATGCCTGCGAGCAGAAAAACTTAGAGCACACAGCAAACTGTATTATATATTATATTAGCAGCCCTGCCAAGTACTCAGGGCCATGCGTCATGTGCTGCTCCAGTCCAGCTTTTTTCGTTGAATTCTGGGATTTGTAGTTTTGTTTGTGCCATTAGAAAACCGCCACAGAATTCAATGGCAAAAACCTGTACTGGAGCAGCACAAAACGCAGGGACCTGGTAAACTTGCCAGCAATGTGATAATATGGCCTGACACGTAAGGCTGATGCTTGTGTAGTGAGATAACGTTTTGTATGTTATCTATGTGTTGTGTGCATGTTATTTGCATAGCGCACACAACCAAAGCGCAGTAGAGTTCTGTAGATGATCAAAGGCAAGCATAAACTCAATGAGTGATAGTAGACACTTAGGGGCAGATTTATCATTCCTTGACGCAGCGCAATGCGACAAGCTACCTTGCTGCTCTGCGTGAAAGGGAGAGGACAGATATGCACTGTATTTACCATTATACAGTGCATTTCTGTCTTTTCCTTTTGGCTGCCTAGCACCAAAGCAGGCAGGCACGCTTGCGTCGTGTTTCATGGGTGCCTTTGAAGGAGCCGAGATTGTTTTTGTGCACCCAGGGATAACTTCCTACACAGAAACAATCCTAAGAGGCACTTACCTCTGTACGTATCCTGCCGAAGGAAGCACAGGTAGAAAGAGGGAAAAACAAGGAGAAATAAAGATATTTCTTCTCGTTATGCCTCACATGGCAAGCCGTGGCATTGTGACGCATTCCCAGACTACGAATGAGAAATCTGGGAATGTGCCAAAATCCATGGGTGGATGCGTGGGAACATCCACTTTCACCCATGGAACACCTCCCTGCTGCAGAGTAAAGCAGACAGAGATTTGAGCTGTAGCATAGTATTAGTAGTAAAGGTAGTAGTAGTGATGGAAGTAGTTACAGAACTAGCAGTAGTCCCAGTAATAGTGTGAAATGCAGAAGTATTGGTAGAAGTAGTCAGAGTACTACTAGCAGACACAAAAATAATGGTAATAGTAATAAAAGTAGCAGCAGATGTGTAGTCACAATACTAGCAGTAGGAATTGTAGGAGTGAAATAGCAGTAGTAGTGGAAGTGGTGATAAACTATTAGAAAGCATTGTACTAGTAGTAAGGAAATTACCACCAGTAGTGAAGTAGCATTAGTGCTAGTAGTAGTAGTACTGGTAGTTGTAGTGGTACTGAAGGTAGCAGTAGTAGTGTAAGTAGTCACAGTATTAGTAGTAGTCATTGTGGTAGTAGCAGTAAGAAATGTATCAATAGTAGTGTAAGCAGTCACAGTATTAGTAGTATTCATTGCAGTAGCAGTAGGATAAGTAGTCACAGTATTACTTTATCCATTGTGGTAGTAATAGTAATAAATGTAGCAGTGACAATTTAAGTAATCCAAGTGCTCTTAGTAGCATAGTATTATTAGTAAAGGTAGCAGTAGTGATGGAAATAGTTACTGAACTCCCTCTCCACCAGGAGCCACGCCAGGCTAAAGCAGAGGCTCGGGTTCCAGGGTGTAATGAACCCAGTATCTGAGGGTCAGTTTGTGGCACCTCTCTTCTCAACCGGACTCTCATGACTCCGAGTTAAGACCCCAGCAATGCTTTGCTCCTTTAGCTTGTGTTTATATTTGCTTCCCTTCTGCAGTCCTCTGTTCACCAATGTTTTTTTGTAATTTAAGTAACTTCAAACCATCTACTTTCTCTCCATCATTAACAATTTGTGTGATTCCAAAGTTATAAAAAAACTGTGTTTCCACCCGGGACCTTTCACATGTGATGCGAACGTGATAACTATTACACTACGGACACTCAAGTGCAAGGCACTGAGAGATTCGTGAACAAATCCCAAATGAGAGCAGGTGCCACCCATGGGATACAATCAACAGTGGAATTATTTCCAGAGCTTGTCATTGCTCCCTTCATTTACTGTCTGCATTTGCCATTGGTTTGTTCATCCATTCTGCTGCTGAAAACCTCTTGCTGAGCCCATTCCCTTAAGTGTATTCTGAATTCTCACGAACTCGCTGAGTTTTCTCTGTGGCTGGTACCCCGCTTGGTTTCCGAGGCAGCTCGGCCCAGAGTTATCAGAACGGTAGGCGCATGCTGGGGCCTGTGGCTGAGGTGGCCTTCATGATTCCAGCGCCCCGAAGCCTGTCCTGCATCGAGAGCAATAAACTAATCGCAGGCTCTGTTGCAGCAGCAAATTTTGAGTCTGATGGTTTTCTTTGTGATATTATTTCCTGTTGTGGCGAATCGATCCTCCAAAGAACCCCAAATAAGTCAGGTTTTTTAAATGATCGGAGTGGGGCAAAAGGAACAGGTGCTTGGAAAGATGGCATATTAAAGGGCGTTGATACTGGAGGCGCGGACCACATGAGAAAAAATTCGAAGAATTTGCTGGAATGGAGAAGGCAGTTTATTGATAGAAACTGTCATGTGCACCAGAAGAAGCTAGTATTACCTGTCAGGATGGCCGAGCGGTCTAAGGCGCTGCGTTCAGGTCGCAGTCTCCCCTGGAGGCGTGGGTTCGAATCCCACTTCTGACAAATCGCCTTTATTTAGCTGCTTGCATAAACGGCCAGCTCAAGGACTAGCTCAACATTACACACCACCTAATATATGCCTGTAAAAGAATGACACTATTTCATACTTCCTATACAACTTACCTGAATGTGCCTGCACGAAAAAAACATCTCAGGAGTACGAAAGGTCAAAGGCACATCTGGTAAATATTATTATTGTGTTTCTTGTTCTTCCAAAACTACCTCTCTCAAAAGTAGTAGAACGGCAGTGCACACCTTGGGACCACCCCAGAACAGAAAGGAATGCCTGCGAGCAGAAAAACTTAGAGCACACAGCAAACTGTATTATATATTATATTAGCAGCCCTGCCAAGTACTCAGGGCCATGCGTCATGTGCTGCTCCAGTCCAGCTTTTTTCGTTGAATTCTGGGATTTGTAGTTTTGTTTGTGCCATTAGAAAACCGCCACAGAATTCAATGGCAAAAACCTGTACTGGAGCAGCACAAAACGCAGGGACCTGGTAAACTTGCCAGCAATGTGATAATATGGCCTGACACGTAAGGCTGATGCTTGTGTAGTGAGATAACGTTTTGTATGTTATCTATGTGTTGTGTGCATGTTATTTGCATAGCGCACACAACCAAAGCGCAGTAGAGTTCTGTAGATGATCAAAGGCAAGCATAAACTCAATGAGTGATAGTAGACACTTAGGGGCAGATTTATCATTCCTTGACGCAGCGCAATGCGACAAGCTACCTTGCTGCTCTGCGTGAAAGGGAGAGGACAGATATGCACTGTATTTACCATTATACAGTGCATTTCTGTCTTTTCCTTTTGGCTGCCTAGCACCAAAGCAGGCAGGCACGCTTGCGTCGTGTTTCATGGGTGCCTTTGAAGGAGCCGAGATTGTTTTTGTGCACCCAGGGATAACTTCCTACACAGAAACAATCCTAAGAGGCACTTACCTCTGTACGTATCCTGCCGAAGGAAGCACAGGTAGAAAGAGGGAAAAACAAGGAGAAATAAAGATATTTCTTCTCGTTATGCCTCACATGGCAAGCCGTGGCATTGTGACGCATTCCCAGACTACGAATGAGAAATCTGGGAATGTGCCAAAATCCATGGGTGGATGCGTGGGAACATCCACTTTCACCCATGGAACACCTCCCTGCTGCAGAGTAAAGCAGACAGAGATTTGAGCTGTAGCATAGTATTAGTAGTAAAGGTAGTAGTAGTGATGGAAGTAGTTACAGAACTAGCAGTAGTCCCAGTAATAGTGTGAAATGCAGAAGTATTGGTAGAAGTAGTCAGAGTACTACTAGCAGACACAAAAATAATGGTAATAGTAATAAAAGTAGCAGCAGATGTGTAGTCACAATACTAGCAGTAGGAATTGTAGGAGTGAAATAGCAGTAGTAGTGGAAGTGGTGATAAACTATTAGAAAGCATTGTACTAGTAGTAAGGAAATTACCACCAGTAGTGAAGTAGCATTAGTGCTAGTAGTAGTAGTACTGGTAGTTGTAGTGGTACTGAAGGTAGCAGTAGTAGTGTAAGTAGTCACAGTATTAGTAGTAGTCATTGTGGTAGTAGCAGTAAGAAATGTATCAATAGTAGTGTAAGCAGTCACAGTATTAGTAGTATTCATTGCAGTAGCAGTAGGATAAGTAGTCACAGTATTACTTTATCCATTGTGGTAGTAATAGTAATAAATGTAGCAGTGACAATTTAAGTAATCCAAGTGCTCTTAGTAGCATAGTATTATTAGTAAAGGTAGCAGTAGTGATGGAAATAGTTACTGAACTCCCTCTCCACCAGGAGCCACGCCAGGCTAAAGCAGAGGCTCGGGTTCCAGGGTGTAATGAACCCAGTATCTGAGGGTCAGTTTGTGGCACCTCTCTTCTCAACCGGACTCTCATGACTCCGAGTTAAGACCCCAGCAATGCTTTGCTCCTTTAGCTTGTGTTTATATTTGCTTCCCTTCTGCAGTCCTCTGTTCACCAATGTTTTTTTGTAATTTAAGTAACTTCAAACCATCTACTTTCTCTCCATCATTAACAATTTGTGTGATTCCAAAGTTATAAAAAAACTGTGTTTCCACCCGGGACCTTTCACATGTGATGCGAACGTGATAACTATTACACTACGGACACTCAAGTGCAAGGCACTGAGAGATTCGTGAACAAATCCCAAATGAGAGCAGGTGCCACCCATGGGATACAATCAACAGTGGAATTATTTCCAGAGCTTGTCATTGCTCCCTTCATTTACTGTCTGCATTTGCCATTGGTTTGTTCATCCATTCTGCTGCTGAAAACCTCTTGCTGAGCCCATTCCCTTAAGTGTATTCTGAATTCTCACGAACTCGCTGAGTTTTCTCTGTGGCTGGTACCCCGCTTGGTTTCCGAGGCAGCTCGGCCCAGAGTTATCAGAACGGTAGGCGCATGCTGGGGCCTGTGGCTGAGGTGGCCTTCATGATTCCAGCGCCCCGAAGCCTGTCCTGCATCGAGAGCAATAAACTAATCGCAGGCTCTGTTGCAGCAGCAAATTTTGAGTCTGATGGTTTTCTTTGTGATATTATTTCCTGTTGTGGCGAATCGATCCTCCAAAGAACCCCAAATAAGTCAGGTTTTTTAAATGATCGGAGTGGGGCAAAAGGAACAGGTGCTTGGAAAGATGGCATATTAAAGGGCGTTGATACTGGAGGCGCGGACCACATGAGAAAAAATTCGAAGAATTTGCTGGAATGGAGAAGGCAGTTTATTGATAGAAACTGTCATGTGCACCAGAAGAAGCTAGTATTACCTGTCAGGATGGCCGAGCGGTCTAAGGCGCTGCGTTCAGGTCGCAGTCTCCCCTGGAGGCGTGGGTTCGAATCCCACTTCTGACAAATCGCCTTTATTTAGCTGCTTGCATAAACGGCCAGCTCAAGGACTAGCTCAACATTACACACCACCTAATATATGCCTGTAAAAGAATGACACTATTTCATACTTCCTATACAACTTACCTGAATGTGCCTGCACGAAAAAAACATCTCAGGAGTACGAAAGGTCAAAGGCACATCTGGTAAATATTATTATTGTGTTTCTTGTTCTTCCAAAACTACCTCTCTCAAAAGTAGTAGAACGGCAGTGCACACCTTGGGACCACCCCAGAACAGAAAGGAATGCCTGCGAGCAGAAAAACTTAGAGCACACAGCAAACTGTATTATATATTATATTAGCAGCCCTGCCAAGTACTCAGGGCCATGCGTCATGTGCTGCTCCAGTCCAGCTTTTTTCGTTGAATTCTGGGATTTGTAGTTTTGTTTGTGCCATTAGAAAACCGCCACAGAATTCAATGGCAAAAACCTGTACTGGAGCAGCACAAAACGCAGGGACCTGGTAAACTTGCCAGCAATGTGATAATATGGCCTGACACGTAAGGCTGATGCTTGTGTAGTGAGATAACGTTTTGTATGTTATCTATGTGTTGTGTGCATGTTATTTGCATAGCGCACACAACCAAAGCGCAGTAGAGTTCTGTAGATGATCAAAGGCAAGCATAAACTCAATGAGTGATAGTAGACACTTAGGGGCAGATTTATCATTCCTTGACGCAGCGCAATGCGACAAGCTACCTTGCTGCTCTGCGTGAAAGGGAGAGGACAGGTATGCACTGTATTTACCATTATACAGTGCATTTCTGTCTTTTCCTTTTGGCTGCCTAGCACCAAAGCAGGCAGGCACGCTTGCGTCCTGTTTCATGGGTGCCTTTGAAGGAGCCGAGATTGTTTTTGTGCACCCAGGGATAACTTCCTACACAGAAACAATCCTAAGAGGCACTTACCTCTGTACGTATCCTGCCGAAGGAAGCACAGGTAGAAAGAGGGAAAAACAAGGAGAAATAAAGATATTTCTTCTCGTTATGCCTCACATGGCAAGCCGTGGCATTGTGACGCATTCCCAGACTACTAATGAGAAATCTGGGAATGTGCCAAAATCCATGGGTGGATGCGTGGGAACACCCACTTTCACCCATGGAACACCTCCCTGCTGCAGAGTAAAGCAGACAGAGATTTGAGCTGTAGCATAGTATTAGTAGTAAAGGTAGTAGTAGTGATGGAAGTAGTTACAGAACTAGCAGTAGTCCCAGTAATAGTGTGAAATGCAGAAGTATTGGTAGAAGTAGTCAGAGTACTACTAGCAGACACAAAAATAATGGTAATAGTAATAAAAGTAGCAGCAGATGTGTAGTCACAATACTAGCAGTAGGAATTGTAGGAGTGAAATAGCAGTAGTAGTGGAAGTGGTGATAAACTATTAGAAAGCATTGTACTAGTAGTAAGGAAATTACCACCAGTAGTGAAGTAGCATTAGTGCTAGTAGTAGTAGTACTGGTAGTTGTAGTGGTACTGAAGGTAGCAGTAGTAGTGTAAGTAGTCACAGTATTAGTAGTAGTCATTGTGGTAGTAGCAGTAAGAAATGTATCAATAGTAGTGTAAGCAGTCACAGTATTAGTAGTATTCATTGCAGTAGCAGTAGGATAAGTAGTCACAGTATTACTTTATCCATTGTGGTAGTAATAGTAATAAATGTAGCAGTGACAATTTAAGTAATCCAAGTGCTCTTAGTAGCATAGTATTATTAGTAAAGGTAGCAGTAGTGATGGAAATAGTTACTGAACTCCCTCTCCACCAGGAGCCACGCCAGGCTAAAGCAGAGGCTCGGGTTCCAGGGTGTAATGAACCCAGTATCTGAGGGTGAGTTTGTGGCACCTCTCTTCTCAACCGGACTCTCATGACTCCGAGTTAAGACCCCAGCAATGCTTTGCTCCTTTAGCTTGTGTTTATATTTCCTTCCCTTCTGCAGTCCTCTGTTCACCAATGTTTTTTTGTAATTTAAGTAACTTCAAACCATCTACTTTCTCTCTATCATTAACAATTTGTGTGATTCCAAAGTTATAAAAAAACTGTGTTTCCACCCGGGACCTTTGATAGAGCGGTCCGTAGTAATAATTTTACCTGTGTTCGGACGCTTTTTAGGCCGATGAATCTTTTGACTAAGTGGGAACTCTCTGTACTCTTAATCAATCAATTTCATTCAAATCAATAATCAATAACGAACATAAGCAATACCTTGATCAACATAACACTTGACAATTAATCCAGAATACATTTCGGCGAACCCTGACCTTTCAGTCAGGAATAACCACACCAGTTTATTCAAAGTTAGTGAATTTTATTTCCCTATATTAACAAAGCTAGCACAATATAGATGTGTCTCAACACCAAATGATAAACATATATGAACATTAATAGCTGTCCATAACGGCGGAACAAGTGCAATCTATGTAGCATTTGAATCACAAGGCATTCGATAATAGCAATGCAAATTACTAATACTATAATCTGTAATGAACTAATTGCATACATTTAGTCAGCATAACAAGATCTCAAATTGCATCGTGCGACATATGGAGTCCTCGTCTAACCTCAAATTAGCATCGGCATGTGGGACTTCATGCAAAAACAATTTAGCAACATTAATTTAGAAAAAACTCCTAACTAGGGATCTTATCAAAATCAGCAGTTGGTTACCTAAAAGAAACACAATGCAATTTTACAATTTCCTTTCATATTTACCAATTACGATCAGCATACAAGGAAG
The DNA here is from genome assembly GCF_031143425.1 of Pleurodeles waltl. Taxonomy (NCBI): domain Eukaryota; kingdom Metazoa; phylum Chordata; class Amphibia; order Caudata; family Salamandridae; genus Pleurodeles; species Pleurodeles waltl. Next base: position 1,012,170,060 of record NC_090443.1, read on the forward strand.
TCTTCATCTCACAGGTACCGTTCTTCGGTCAGCATGGGTACCGTTTCGATCAGCATAGGACGGGGCAAAGGGGCAGGGGTGGACGGGGCAATTGCCTCACGGCGGCAAGGTAAAACTACTACTTCATGCAAAGGGATCAAAGTTAAAGTTTCTAGGGCAAGAATCATCTAAAGTCTCTTTCTCTCGATTAGAGAAAGAATCAAAGTCTCTTTCAAAATGGCGTCGCAGCAAAGTGGGCCATAATAGCTACGAAGTCTACAAAATGGCGGGATGTCCAATAATGGAGAGAGAGTTTCCTCTCGTGCACCTGGTTTTTATAGACAACAGTTCGAATCCAGTAGGGTCTTCCATTGGAGGGTTCATAGGTTAGCTTCAAATTGTCCAATCAAAAACGACAGTTCTCAAGCTTTTACTTAAGCATACATTATCCTTGGAGATGGGTACGCAAGTTGCAACATTTTATGCCAATTAGCTTACTCTCAGAACTTCCATTGTCCGCACCTGCAGATCGACCTTGGAGTAAAGAGAAAATATGCCAGGCTGGCACGAAACCTTAAGATAAGCATGTGAACGGTTTCTGTGGAAAAGTACAGCTTCAAGCAAAAATACACGTTTATTAGCACAGTGGAAAAATACGAGCATCTAAACCGTGAGACCAGGCCACTAGGCCAAAGCCTCCGCTAAAGTCATGCTAAGCTAAAGCATTTCAAACAAGCAAATCAAAGCACACGTTTTCGATTATGTCGGATTAGTGCAGTTCTAATACATCACGTTATATAAAGCACGCGTATAAATGTTGGCAAACTATTCTGAGGGCACATTTTGTCCCCGTACAATCTTTATTAGTTTGGTTAAAGTCACACATGATTATTTCACACTACGTTTACGCATTAATAAAAGCAAAACCTTCATTTTCTGCTTCATCACCTTTCACATGTGATGCGAACGTGATAACTACTACACTACGGACACTCAAGTGCAAGGCACTGAGAGATTCGTGAACAAATCCCAAATGAGAGCAGGTGCCACCCATGGGATACAATCAACAGTGAAATTATTTCCAGAGCTTGTCATTGCTCCCTTCATTTACTGTCTGCATTTGCCATCGGTTTGTTCATCCATCCTGCTGCTGAAAACCTCTTGCTGAGCCGATTCCCTTCAGTGTATTCTGAATTCTCACGAACTCGCTGAGTTTTCTCTGTGGCTGGTACCCGCTCGGTTTTCGAGGCAGCTCGGCCCAGAGTTATCAGAACGGTAGGCGCACGCTTGGGCCTGTGGCTGAGGTGGCCTTCATGATTCCAGCGCCCCAAAGCCTGTCCTGCATCGAGAGCAATAAACTAATCGCAGGCTGTGTTGCAGCTGCAAAGTTTGAGTCTGATGGTTTTCTTTGTGATATTATTTCCCGTTGTGGCGAATCGATCCTCCAAAGAACCCCAAATAAGTCAGGTTTTTTAAATGATCGGAGTGGGGCAAAAGGAACAGGTGATTGGAAAGATGGCATATTAAAGGGCGTTGATACTGGAGGCGCGGACCACATGAGAAAAAATTTGTAGAATCTGCTGGAATGGAGAAGGCAGTTTATGGATAGAAACTGTCATGTGCACCACAAGAAGCTAGTATTACCTGTCAGGATGGCCGAGCGGTCTAAGGCGCTGCGTTCAGGTTGCAGTCTTCCCTGGAGGCGAGGGTTCGAATCCTTCTTCTGACAAATTGCTTTTATTTAGCTGCTTGCATAAACGGCCAGCTCAAGGACTAGCTCAACATTACACACCACCTGTAAGCCTGTAAAAGAATGACACTATTTCATACTTCCTATACAACTTACCTGAATGTGCCTGCACGAAAAAAACATCTCAGGAGTACGAAAGGTCTAAGGCACATCTGGTAAATATTATTATTGTGTTTCTTGTTCTTCCAAAACTACCTCTCTCAAAAGTAGTAGAACGGCAGTGCACACCTTGGGACCACCCCAGAACAGAAAGGAATGCCTGCAAGCAGGAAAACTTAGAGCACACAGCAAACTGTATTATATATTATATTAGCAGCCCTGCCAAGAACTCAGGGCCATGCGTCATGTGCTGCTCCAGTCCAGCTTTTTTCGTTGAATTCTGGGATTTGTAGTTTTGTTTGTGCCATTAGAAAACCGCCACAGAATTCAATGGCAAAAACCTGTACTGGAGCAGCACAAAACGCAGGGACCTGGTAAACTTGCCAGCAATGTGATAATATGGCCTGACACGTAAGGCTGATGCTTGTGTAGTGAGATAACGTTTTGTATGTTATCTATGTGTTGTGTGTATGTTATTTGCATAGCGCACACAACCAAAGCGCAGTAGAGTTCTGTAGATGATCAAAGGCAAGCATAAACTCAATGAGTGATAGTAGACACTTAGGGGCAGATTTCTCATTCCTTGACGCAGCGCAATGCGACAAGCTGCCTTGCTGCTCTGCGTGAAAGGGAGAGGACAGGTATGCACTGTATTTACCATTATACAGTGCATTTCTGTCTTTTCCTTTTGGCTGCCTAGCACCAAAGCAGGCAGGCACTCTTGCGTCGTGTTTCAAGGGTGCCTTTGAAGGAGCCGAGATTGTTTTTGTGCACCCAGGGATAACTTCCTACACAGAAACAATCCTAAGAGGCACTTACCTCTGTACGTATCCTGCCGAAGGAAGCACAGGTAGAAAGAGGGAAAAACAAGGAGAAATAAAGATATTTCTTCTCGTTATGCCTCACATGGCAAGCCGTGCAATTGTGACGCATTCCCAGACTACGAATGAGAAATCTGGGAATGTGCCAAAATCCATGGGTGGATGCGTGGGAACACCCACTTTCACCCATGGAACACCTCCCTGCTGCAGAGTAAAGCAGACAGAGATTTGAGCTGTAGCAAAGTATTAGTTATAAAGGTAGTAGTAGTGATGGAAGTAGTTACAGAACTAGCAGTAGTCCCAGTAATAGTGTGAAATGCAGAAGTATTGGTAGAAGTAGTCAGAGTACTACTAGCAGACACAAAAATAATGGTAATAGTAATAAAAGTAGCAGCAGATGTGTAGTCACAATACTAGCAGTAGGAATTGTAGGAGTGAAATAGCAGTAGTAGTGGAAGTGGTGATAAACTATTAGAAAGCATTGTACTAGTAGTAAGGAAATTACCACCAGTAGTGAAGTAGCATTAGTGCTAGTAGTAGTAGTACTGGTAGTTGTAGTGGTACTGAAGGTAGCAGTAGTAGTGTAAGTAGTCACAGTATTAGTAGTAGTCATTGTGGTAGTAGCAGTAAGAAATGTATCAATAGTAGTGTAAGCAGTCACAGTATTAGTAGTATTCATTGCAGTAGCAGTAGGATAAGTAGTCACAGTATTACTTTATCCATTGTGGTAGTAATAGTAATAAATGTAGCAGTGACAATTTAAGTAATCCAAGTGCTCTTAGTAGCATAGTATTATTAGTAAAGGTAGCAGTAGTGATGGAAATAGTTACTGAACTCCCTCTCTACCAGGAGCCACGCCAGGCTAAAGCAGAGGCTCGGGTTCCAGGGTGTAATGAACCCAGTATCTGAGGGTCAGTTTGTGGCACCTCTCTTCTCAACTGGACTCTCATGACTCTGAGTTAAGACCCCAGCAATGCTTTGCTCCTTTAGCTTGTGTTTATATTTGCTTCCCTTCTGCAGTCCTCTGTTCACCAATGTTTTTTTGTAATTTAAGTAACTTCAAACCATCTACTTTCTCTCCATCATTAACAATTTGTGTGATTCCAAAGTTATAAAAAAACTGTGTTTCCACCCGGGACCTTTCACATGTGATGCGAACGTGATAACTATTACACTACGGACACTCAAGTGCAAGGCACTGAGAGATTCGTGAACAAATCCCAAATGAGAGCAGGTGCCACCCATGGGATACAATCAACAGTGGAATTATTTCCAGAGCTTGTCATTGCTCCCTTCATTTACTGTCTGCATTTGCCATTGGTTTGTTCATCCATTCTGCTGCTGAAAACCTCTTGCTGAGCCCATTCCCTTAAGTGTATTCTGAATTCTCACGAACTCGCTGAGTTTTCTCTGTGGCTGGTACCCCGCTCGGTTTTCGAGGCAGCTCGGCCCAGAGTTATCAGAACGGTAGGCGCATGCTGGGGCCTGTGGCTGAGGTAGCCTTCATGATTCCAGCGCCCCGAAGCCTGTCCTGCATCGAGAGCAATAAACTAATCGCAGGCTCTGTTGCAGCAGCAAAGTTTGAGTCTGATGGTTTTCTTTGTGATATTATTTCCTGTTGTGGCGAATCGATCCTCCAAAGAACCCCAAATAAGTCAGGTTTTTTAAATGATCAGAGTGGGGCAAAAGGAACAGGTGCTTGGAAAGATGGCATATTAAAGGGCGTTGATACTGGAGGCGCGGACCACATGAGAAAAAATTTGTAGAATCTGCTGGAATGGAGAAGGCAGTTTATTGATAGAAACTGTCATGTGCACCAGAAGAAGCTAGTATTACCTGTCAGGATGGCCGAGCGGTCTAAGGCGCTGCGTTCAAATCGCAGTCTCCCCTGGAGGCGTGGGTTCGAATCCCACTTCTGACAAATCGCCTTTATTTAGCTGCTTGCATAAACGGCCAGCTCAAGGACTAGCTCAACATTACACACCACCTAATATATGCCTGTAAAAGAATGACACTATGTCATACTTCCTATACAACTTACCTGAATGTGCCTGCACGAAAAAAACATCTCAGGAGTACGAAAGGTCAAAGGCACATCTGGTAAATATTATTATTGTGTTTCTTGTTCTTCCAAAACTACCTCTCTCAAAAGTAGTAGAACGGCAGTGCACACCTTGGGACCACCCCAGAATAGAAAGGAATGCCTGCGAGCAGAAAACTTAGAGCACACAGCAAACTGTATTATATATTATATTAGCAGCCCTGCCAAGTACTCAGGGCCATGCGTCATGTGCTGCTCCAGTCCAGCTTTTTTCGTTGAATTCTGGGATTTGTAGTTTTGTTTGTGCCATTAGAAAACCGCCACAGAATTCAATGGCAAAAACCTGTACTGGAGCAGCACAAAACGCAGGGACCTGGTAAACTTGCCAGCAATGTGATAATATGGCCTGACACGTAAGGCTGATGCTTGTGTAGTGAGATAACGTTTTGTATGTTATCTATGTGTTGTGTGTATGTTATTTGCATAGCACACACAACCAAAGCGCAGTAGAGTTCTGTAGATGATCAAAGGCAAGCATAAACTCAATGAGTGATAGTAGACATTTAGGGGCAGATTTATCATTCCTTGACGCAGCACAATGCGACAAGCTGCCTTGCTGCTCTGCGTGAAAGGGAGAGGACAGGTATGCACTGTATTTACCATTATACAGTGCATTTCTGTCTTTTCCTTTTGGCTGCCTAGCACCAAAGCAGGCAGGCACGCTTGCGTCCTGTTTCATGGGTGACTTTGAAGGAGCCGAGATTGTTTTTGTGCACCCAGGGATAACTTCCTACACAGAAACAATCCTAAGAGGCATTTACCTCTGTACGTATCCTGCCGAAGGAAGAACAGGTAGAAAGAGGGGAAAACAAGGAGAAATAAAGATATTTCTTCTCGTTATGCCTCACATGGCAAGCCGTGGCATTGTGACGCATTCCCAGACTACGAATGAGAAATCTGGGAATGTGCCAAAATCCTTGGGTGAATGCGTGGGAACACCCACTTTCACCCATGGAACACCTCCCTGCTGCAGAGTAAAGCAGACAGAGATTTGAGCTGTAGCATAGTATTAGTAGTAAAGGTAGTAGTAGTGATGGAAGTAGTTACAGAACTAGCAGTAGTCCCAGTAATAGTGTGAAATGCAGAAGTATTGGTAGAAGTAGTCAGAGTACTACTAGCAGACACAAAAATAATGGAAATAGTAATAAAAGTAGCAGCAGATGTGTAGTCACAATACTAGCAGTAGGAATTGTAGGAGTGAAATAGCAGTAGTAGTGGAAGTGGTGATAAACTATTAGAAAGCATTGTACTAGTAGTAAGGAAATTACCACCAGTAGTGAAGTAGCATTAGTGCTAGTAGTAGTAGTACTGGTAGTTGTAGTGGTACTGAAGGAAGCAGTAGTAGTGTAAGTAGTCACAGTATTAGTAGTAGTCATTGTGGTAGTAGCAGTAAGAAATGTATCAATAGTAGTGTAAGCAGTAACAGTATTAGTAGTATTCATTGCAGTAGCAGTAGGATAAGTAGTCACAGTATTACTTTATCCATTGTGGTAGTAATAGTGATAAATGTAGCATTGACAATTTAAGTAATCCAAGTGCTTTTAGTAGCAAAGTATTATTAGTAAAGGTAGCAGTAGTGATGGAAATAGTTACTGAACTCCCTCTCCACCAGGAGCCACGCCAGGCTAAAGCAGAGGCTCGGGTTCCAGGGTGTAATGAACCCAGTATCTGAGGGTCAGTTTGTGGCACCTCTCTTCTCAACCGGACTCTCATGACTCCGAGTTAAGACCCCAGCAATGCTTTGCTCCTTTAGCTTGTGTTTATATTTGCTTCCCTTCTGCAGTCCTCTGTTCACCAATGTTTTTTTGTAATTTAAGTAACTTCAAACCATCTACTTTCTCTCCATCATTAACAATTTGTGTGATTCCAAAGTTATAAAAAAAATGTGTTTCCACGCGGGACCTTTCACATGTGATGCGAACGTGATAACTATTACACTACGGACACTCAAGTGCAAGGCACTGAGAGATTCGTGAACAAATCCCAAATGAGAGCAGGTGCCACCCATGGGATACAATCAACAGTGAAATTATTTCCAGAGCTTGTCATTGCTCCCTTCATTTACTGTCTGCATTTGCCATCGGTTTGTTCATCCATCCTGCTGCTGAAAACCTCTTGCTGAGCCCATTCCCTTCAATGTATTCTGAATTCTCACGAACTCGCTGAGTTTTCTCTGTGGCTGGTACCCGCTCGGTTTTCGAGGCAGCTCGGCCCAGAGTTATCAGAACGGTAGGCGCATGCTTGGGCCTGTGGCTGAGGTGGCCTTCATGATTCCAGCGCCCCAAAGCCTGTCCTGCATCGAGAGCAATAAACTAATCGCAGGCTGTGTTGCAGCTGCAAAGTTTGAGTCTGATGGTTTTCTTTGTGATATTATTTCCCGTTGTGGAGAATCGATCCTCCAAAGAACCCCAAATAAGTCAGGTTTTTTAAATGATCGGAGTGGGGCAAAAGGAACAGGTGATTGGAAAGATGGCATATTAAAGGGCGTTGATACTGGAGGCGCGGACCACATGAGAAAAAATTTGTAGAATCTGCTGGAATGGAGAAGGCAGTTTATTGATAGAAACTGTCATGTGCACCACAAGAAACTAGTATTACCTGTCAGGATGGCCGAGCGGTCTAAGGCGCTGCGTTCATGTTGCAGTCTCCCCTGGAGGCGTGGGTTCGAATCCCACTTCTGACAAATTGCTTTTATTTAGCTGCTTGCATAAACGGCCAGCTCAAGGACTAGCTCAACATTACACACCACCTGTAAGCCTGTAAAAGAATGACACTATTTCATACTTCCTATACAACTTACCTGAATGTGCCTGCACGAAAAAAACATCTCAGGAGTACGAAAGGTCTAAGGCACATCTGGTAAATATTATTATTGTGTTTCTTTTTCTTCCAAAACTACCTCTCTCAAAAGTAGTAGAACGGCAGTGCACACCTTGGGACCTCCCCAGAACAGAAAGGAATGCCTGCGAGCAGAAAAACTTAGAGCACACAGCAAACTGTATTATATATTATATTAGCAGCCCTGCCAAGTACTCAGGGCCATGCGTCATGTGCTGCTCCAGTCCAGCTTTTTTCGTTGAATTCTGGGATTTGTAGTTTTGTTTGTGCCATTAGAAAACCGCCACAGAATTCAATGGCAAAAACCTGTACTGGAGCAGCACAAAACGCAGGGACCTGGTAAACTTGCCAGCAATGTGATAAGATGGCCTGAGACGTAAGGCTGATGCTTGTGTAGTGAGATAACGTTTTGTATGTTATATATGTGTTGTGTGTATGTTATTTGCATAGCGCACACAACCAAAGCGCAGTAGAGTTCTGTAGATGATCAAAGGCAAGCATAAACTCAATGAGTGATACTAGACACTTAGGGGCAGATTTATCATTCCTTGACGCAGCGCAATGCGACAAGCTGCCTTGCTGCTCTGCGTGAAAGGGAGAGGACAGGTATGCACTGTATTTACCATTATACAGTGCATTTCTGTCTTTTCCTTTTGGCTGCCTAGCACCAAAGCAGGCAGGCACGCTTGCGTCGTGTTTCATGGGTGCCTTTGAAGGAGCCGAGATTGTTTTTGTGCACCCAGGGATAACTTCCTACACAGAAACAATCCTAAGAGGCATTTACCTCTGTACGTATCCTGCCGAAGGAAGCACAGGTAGATAGAGGGAAAAACAAGGAGAAATAAAGATATTTCTTCTCGTTATGCCTCACATGGCAAGCTGTGGCATTGTGACGCATTCCCAGACTACGAATGAGAAATCTGGGAATGTGCCAAAATCCTTGAGTGGATGCGTGGAAACACCCACTTTCACCCATGGAACACCTCCCTGCTGCAGAGTAAAGCAGACAGAGATTTGAGCTGTAGCATAGTATTAGTAGTAAAGGTAGTAGTAGTGATGGAAGTAGTTACAGAACTAGCAGTAGTCCCAGTAATAGTGTGAAATGCAGAAGTATTGGTAGAAGTAGTCAGAGTACTACTAGCAGACACAAAAATAATGGTAATAGTAATAAAAGTAGCAGCAGATGTGTAGTCACAATACTAGCAGTAGGAATTGTAGGAGTGAAATAGCAGTAGTAGTGGAAGTGGTGATAAACTATTAGAAAGCATTGTACTAGTAGTAAGGAAATTACCACCAGTAGTGAAGTAGCATTAGTGCTAGTAGTAGTAGTACTGGTAGTTGTAGTGGTACTGAAGGTAGCAGTAGTAGTGTAAGTAGTCACAGTATTAGTAGTAGTCATTGTGGTAGTAGCAGTAAGAAATGTATCAATAGTAGTGTAAGCAGTCACAGTATTAGTAGTATTCATTGCAGTAGCAGTAGGATAAGTAGTCACAGTATTACTTTATCCATTGTGGTAGTAATAGTAATAAATGTAGCAGTGACAATTTAAGTAATCCAAGTGCTCTTAGTAGCATAGTATTATTAGTAAAGGTAGCAGTAGTGATGGAAATAGTTACTGAACTCCCTCTCCACCAGGAGCCACGCCAGGCTAAAGCAGAGGCTCGAGTTCCAGGGTGTGATGAACCCAGTATCTGAGGGTCAGTTTGTGGCACCTCTCTTCTCAACCGGACTCTCATGACTCCGAGTTAAGACCCCAGCAATGCTTTGCTCCTTTAGCTTGTGTTTATATTTGCTTCCCTTCTGCAGTCCTCTGTTCACCAATGTTTTTTTGTAATTTAAGTAACTTCAAACTATCTACTTTCTCTCCATCATTAACAATTTGTGTGATTCCAAAGTTATAAAAAAAATGTGTTTCCACCCGGGACCTTTCACATGTGATGCGAACGTGATAACTATTACACTACGGACACTCAAGTGCAAGGCACTGAGAGATTCGTGAACAAATCCCAAATGAGAGCAGGTGCCACCCATGGGATACAATCAACAGTGGAATTATTTCCAGAGCTTGTCATTGCTCCCTTCATTTACTGTCTGCATTTGCCATTGGTTTGTTCATCCATTCTGCTGCTGAAAACCTCTTGCTGAGCCCATTCCCTTAAGTGTATTCTGAATTCTCACGAACTCGCTGAGTTTTCTCTGTGGCTGGTACCCCGCTCGGTTTTCGAGGCAGCTCGGCACAGAGTTAACTGAACGGTAGGTGCATGCTGGGGCCTGTGGCTGAGGTGGGCTTCATGATTCCAGCGCCCCGAAGCCTGTCCTGCATCGAGAGCAATAAACTAATCGCAGGCTCTGTTGCAGCAGTTTGAGTCTGATGGTTTTCTTTGTTATATTATTTCCTGTTGTGGGGAATCGATCCTCCAAAGAACCCCAAATAAGTCAGGTTTTTTAAATGATCGGAGTGGGGCAAAAGGAACAGGTGCTTGGAAAGATGGCATATTAAAGGGCGTTGATACTGGAGGCGCGGACCACATGAGAAAAAATTTGTAGAATCTGCTGGAATGGAGAAGGCAGTTTATTGATAGAAACTGTCATGTGCACCAGAAGAAGCTAGTATTACCTGTCAGGATGGCTGAGCGGTCTAAGGCGCTGCGTTCAGGTCGCAGTCTCCCCTGGAGGCGTGGGTTCGAATCCCACTTCTGACAAATCGCTTTTATTTAGCTGCTTGCATAAACGGCCAGCTCAAGGACTAGCTCAACATTACACACCACCTAATATATGCCTGTAAAAGAATGACACTATTTCATACTTCCTATACAACTTACCTGAATGTGCCTGCACGAAATAAACATCTCAGGAGTACGAAAGGTCTAAGGCACATCTGGTAAATATTATTATTGTGTTTCTTGTTCTTCCAAAACTACCTCTCTCAAAAGTAGTAGAACGGCAGTGCACACCTTGGGACCACCCCAGAACAGAAAGGAATGCCTGCGAGCAGAAAAACTCAGAGCACACAGCAAACTGTATTATATATTATATTAGCAGCCCTGCCAAGTACTCAGGGCCATGCGTCATGTGCTGCTCCAGTCCAGCTTTTTTCGTTAAATTCTGGGATTTGTAGTTTTGTTTGTGCCATTAGAAAACCGCTACAGAATTCAATGGCAAAAACCTGTACTGGAGCAGCACAAAACGCAGGGACCTGGTAAACTTGCCAGCAATGTGATAATATGGCCTGAGACGTAAGGCTGATGCTTGTGTAGTGAGATAACTTTTTGTATGTTATCTATGTGTTGTGTGTATGTTATTTGCATAGCGCACACATCCAAAGCGCAGTAGAGTTCTGTAGATGATCAAAGGCAAGCATAAACTCAATGAGTGATAGTAGACACTTAGGGGCAGATTTCTCATTCCTTGACGCAGCGCAATGCGACAAGCTGCCTTGCTGCTCTGCGTGAAAGGGAGAGGACAGGTATGCACTGTATTTACCATTATACAGTCCATTTCTGTCTTTTACTTTTGGCTGCCTAGCACCAAAGCAGGCAGGCACGCTTGCATCGTGTTTCATGGGTGCCTTTGAAGGAGCCGAGATTGTTTTTGTGCACCCAGGGATAACTTCCTACACAGAAACAATCCTAAGAGGCATTTACCTCTGTACGTATCCTGCCGAAGGAAGCACAGGTAGAAAGAGGGAAAAACAAGGAGAAATAAAGATATTTCTTCTCGTTATGCCTCACATGGCAAGCCGTGGCATTGTGACGCATTCCCAGACTACGAATGAGAAATCTGGGAATGTGCCAAAATCCTTGGGTGGATGCGTGGGAACACCCACTTTCACCCATGGAACACCTCCCTGCTGCAGAGTAAAGCAGACAGAGATTTGAGCTGTAGCATAGTATTAGTAGTAAAGGTAGTAGTAGTGATGGAAGTAGTTACAGAACTAGCAGTAGTCCCAGTAATAGTGTGAAATGCAGAAGTATTGGTAGAAGTAGTCAGAGTACTACTAGCAGACACAAAAATAATGGTAATAGTAATAAAAGTAGCAGCAGATGTGTAGTCACAATACTAGCAGTAGGAATTGTAGGAGTGAAATAGCAGTAGTAGTGGAAGTGGTGATAAACTATTAGAAAGCATTGTACTAGTAGTAAGGAAATTACCACCAGTAGTGAAGTAGCATTAGTGCTAGTAGTAGTAGTACTGGTAGTTGTAGTGGTACTGAAGGTAGCAGTAGTAGTGTAAGTAGTCACAGTATTAGTAGTAGTCATTGTGGTAGTAGCAGTGAGAACTGTATCAATAGTAGTGTAAGCAGTCACAGTATTAGTAGTATTCATTGCAGTAGCAGTAGGATAAGTAGTCACAGTATTACTTTATACATTGTGGTACTAATAGTGATAAATGTAGCAGTGACAATTTAAGTAATCCAAGTGCTTTTAGTAGCATAGTATTATTAGTAAAGGTAGCAGTAGTGATGGAAATAGTTACTGAACTCCCTCTCCACCAGGAGCCACGCCAGGCTAAAGCAGAGGCTCGGGTTCCAGGGTGTAATGAACCCAGTATCTGAGGGTCAGTTTGTGGCACCTCTCTTCTCAACCGGACTCTCATGACTCCGAGTTAAGACCCCAGCAATGCTTTGCTCCTTTAGCTTGTGTTTATATTTGCTTCCCTTCTGCAGTCCTCTGTTCACCAATGTTTTTTTGTAATTTAAGTAACTTCAAACCATCTACTTTCTCTCCATCATTAACAATTTGTGTGATTCCAAAGTTATAAAAAAAATGTGTTTCCACCCGGGACCTTTCACATGTGATGTGAACGTGATAACTATTACACTACAGACACTCAAGTGCAAGGCACTGAGAGATTCATGAACAAATCCCAAATGAGAGCAGGTGCCACCCATGGGATACAATCAACAGTGAAATTATTTCCAGAGATTGTCATTGCTCCCTTCATTTACTGTCTGCATTTGCCATTGGTTTGTTCATCCATTCTGCTGCTGAAAACCTCTTGCTGAGCCCATTCCCTTCAGTGTATTCTGAATTCTCACGAACTCGCTGAGTTTTCTCTGTGGCTGGTACCCGCTCGGTTTTCGAGGCAGCTCGGCCCAGAGTTATCAGAACGGTAGGCGCATGCTTGGGCCTGTGGAGGAGGTGGCCTTCATGATTCCAGCGCCCCAAAGCCTGTCCTGCATCGAGAGCAATAAACTAATCGCAGGCTGTGTTGCAGCTGCAAAGTTTGAGTCTGATGGTTTTCTTTGTGATATTATTTCCCGTTGTGGCGAATCGATCCTCCAAAGAACCCCAAATAAGTCAGGTTTTTTAAATGATCGGAGTGGGCAAAAGGAACAGGTGATTGGAAAGATGGCATATTAAAGGGCGTTGATACTGGAGGCGCGGACCACATGAGAAAAAATTTGTAGAATCTGCTGGAATGGAGAAGGCAGTTTATTGATAGAAACTGTCATGTGCACCACAAGAAGCTAGAATTACCTGTCAGGATGGCTGAGCGGTCTAAGGCGCAGCGTTCAGGTTGCAGTCTCCCCTGGAGGCGTGGGTTCGAATCCCACTTCTGACAAATTGCTTTTATTTAGCTGCTTGCATAAACGGCCAGCTCAAGGACTAGCTCAACATTACACACCACCTGTAAGCCTGTAAAAGAATGACACTATTTCATACTTCCTATACAACTTACCTGAATGTGCCTGCACGAAAAAAACATCTCAGGAGTACGAAAGGTCTAAGGCACATCTGGTAAATATTATTATTGTGTTTCTTGCTCTTCCAAAACTACCTCTCTCAAAAGTAGTAGAACGGCAGTGCACACCTTGGGACCACCCCAGAACAGAAAGGGATGCCTGCGAGCAGAAAAACTTAGAGCACACAGCAAACTGTATTATATATTATATTAGCAGCCCTGCCAAGTACTCAGGGCCATGCGTCATGTGCTGCTCCAGTCCAGCTTTTTTCGTTGAATTCTGGGATTTGTAGTTTTGTTTGTGCCATTAGAAAACCGCCACAGAATTCAATGGCAAAAACCTGTACTGGAGCAGCACAAAACGCAGGGACCTGGTAAACTTGCCAGCAATGTGATAATATGGCCTGAGACGTAAGGCTGATGCTTTTGTAGTGAGATAACGTTTTGTATGTTATCTATGTGTTGTGTGTATGTTATTTGCATAGCGCACACAACCAAAGCGCAGTAGAGTTCTGTAGATGATCAAAGGCAAGCATAAACTCAATGAGTGATAGTAGACACTTAGGGGCAGATTTATCATTCCTTGACGCAGCGCAATGCGACAAGCTGCCTTGCTGCTCTGCGTGAAAGGGAGAGGACAGGTATGCACTGTATTTACCATTATACAGTGCATTTCTGTCTTTTCCTTTTGGCTGCCTAGCACCAAAGCAGGCAGGCACGCTTGCGTCGTGTTTCATGGGTGCCTTTGAAGGAGCCGAGATTGTTTTTGTGCACCCAGGGATAACTTCCTACACAGAAACAATCCTAAGAGGCACTTACCTCTGTACGTATCCTGCCGAAGGAAGCACAGGTAGAAAGAGGGAAAAACAAGGAGAAATAAAGATATTTCTTCTCGTTATGCCTCACATGGCAAGCCGTGGCATTGTGACGCATTCCCAGACTACGAATTAGAAATCTGGGAATGTGCCGAATTCCATGGGTGGATGCGTGGGAACACCCACTTTCACCCATGGAACACCTCCCTGCTGCAGAGTAAAGCAGACAGAGATTTGAGCTGTAGCATAGTATTAGTAGTTAAGGTAGTAGTAGTGATGGAAGTAGTTACAGAACTAGCAGTAGTCCCAGTAATAGTGTGAAATGCAGAAGTATTGGTAGAAGTAGTCAGAGTACTACTAGCAGACACAAAAATAATGGTAATAGTAATAAAAGTAGCAGCAGATGTGTAGTCACAATACTAGCAGTAGGAATTGTAGGAGTGAAATAGCAGTAGTAGTGGAAGTGGTGATAAACTATTAGAAAGCATTGTACTAGTAGTAAGGAAATTACCACCAGTAGTGAAGTAGCATTAGTGCTAGTAGTAGTAGTACTGGTAGTTGTAGTGGTACTGAAGGTAGCATTAGTAGTGTAAGTAGTCACAGTATTAGTAGTAGTCATTGTGGTAGTAGCAGTAAGAAATGTATCAATAGTAGTGTAAGCAGACACAGTATTAGTAGTATTCATTGCAGTAGCAGTAGGATAAGTAGTCACAGTATTACTTTATCCATTGTGGTAGTAATAGTAATAAATTTAGCAGTGACAATTTAAGTAATCCAAGTGCTCTTAGTAGCATAGTATTATTAGTAAAGGTAGCAGTAGTGATGGAAATAGTTACTGAACTCCCTCTCCACCAGGAGCCACGCCAGGCTAAAGCAGAGGCTCGGGTTCCAGGGTGTAATGAACCCAGTATCTGAGGGCCAGTTCGTGGCACATCTCTTCTCAACCGGACTCTCATGACTCCGAGTTAAGACCCCAGCAATGCTTTGCTCCTTTAGCTTGTGTTTATATTTGCTTCCCTTCTGCAGTCCTCTGTTCACCAATGTTTTTTTGTAATTTAAGTAACTTCAAACCATCTACTTTCTCTGCATCATTAACAATTTGTGTGATTCAAAAGTTATTAAAAAACTGTGTTTCCACCCGGGACCTTTCACATGTGATGCGAACGTGATAACTATTACACTACGGACACTCAAGTGCAAGGCACTGAGAGATTCGTGAACAAATCCCAAATGAGAGCAGGTGCCACCCATGGGATACAATCAACAGTGGAATTATTTCCAGAGCTTGTCATTGCTCCCTTCATTTACTGTCTGCATTTGCCATTGGTTTGTTCATCCATTCTGCTGCTGAAAACCTCTTGCTGAGCCCATTCCCTTAAGTGTATTCTGAATTCTCACGAACTCGCTGAGTTTTCTCTGTGGCTGGTACCCCGCTCGGTTTTCGAGGCAGCTCGGTCCAGAGTTATCAGAACGGTAGGCGCATGCTGGGGCCTGTGGCTGAGGTGGCCTTCATGATTCCAGCGCCCCGAAGCCTGTCCTGCATCGAGAGCAATAAACTAATCACAGGCTCTGTTGCAGCAGCAAAGTTTGAGTCTGATGGTTTTCTTTGTGATATTATTTCCTGTTGTGGCGAATCGATCCTCCAAAGAACCCCAAATAAGTCAGGTTTTTTAAATGATCGGAGTGGGGCAAAAGGAACAGGTGCTTGGAAAGATGGCATATTAAAGGGCGTTGATACTGGAGGCGCGGACCACATGAGAAAAAATTTGTAGAATCTGCTGGAATGGAGAAGGCAGTTTATTGATAGAAACTGTCATGTGCATCAGAAGAAACTAGTATTACCTGTCAGGATGGCCGAGTGGTCTAAGGTGCTGCGTTCAGGTCACAGTCTCCCCTGGAGGTGTGGGTTCGAATCCCACTTCCGACAAATCGCTTTTATTTAGCTGCTTGCATAAACGGCCAGCTCAAGGACTAGCTCAACATTACACACCACCTAATATATGCCTGTAAAAGAATGACACTATTTCATACTTCCTATACAACTTACCTGAATGTGCCTGCACGAAAAAAACATCTCAGGAGTACGAAAGGTCAAAGGCACATCTGGTAAATATTATTATTGTGTTTCTTGTTCTTCCAAAACTACCTCTCTCAAAAGTAGCAGAACGGCAGTGCACACCTTGGGACCACCCCAGAACAGAAAGGAATGCCTGCGAGCAGAAAAACTTAGAGCACACAGCAAACTGTATTATATATTATATTAGCAGCCCTACCAAGTACTCAGAGCCATGCGTCATGTGCTGCTCCAGCCCAGCTTTTTTCGTTGAATTCTGGGATTTGTAGTTTTGTTTGTGCCATTAGAAAACCGCCACAGAATTCAATGGCAAAAACCTGTACTGGAGCAGCACAAAACACAGGGACCTGGTAAACTTGCCAGCAATGTGATAATATGGCCTGAGACGTAAGGCTGATGCTTGTGTAGTGAGATAACGTTTTGTATGTTATCTATGTGTTGTGTGTATGTTATTTGCATAGCGCACACAACCAAAGCGCAGTAGAGTTCTGTAGATGATCAAAGGCATGCATAAACTCAATGAGTGATAGTAGACACTTAGGGGCAGATTTATCATTCCTTGACGCAGCGCAATGCGACAAGCTGCCTTGCTACTCTGCGTGAAAGGGAGAGGACAGGTATGCACTGTATTTACCATTATACAGTGCATTTCTGTCTTTTCCTTTTGGCTGCCTAGCACCAAAGCAGGCAGGCACGCTTGCGTCGTGTTTCATGGGTGCCTTTGAAGGAGCCGAGATTGTTTTTGTGCACCCAGGGATAACTTCCTACACAGAAACAATCCTAAGAGGCACTTACCTCTGTACGTATCCTGCCGAAGGAAGCAGAGGTAGAAAGAGGGAAAAACAAGGAGAAATAAAGATATTTCTTCTCGTTATGCCTCACATGGCAAGCCGTGGCATTGTGACGCATTCCCAGACTACGAATGAGAAATCTGGGAATGTGCCAAAATCTATGGGTGGATGCGTGGGAACACCCACTTTCACCCATGGAACACCTCCCTGCTGCAGAGTAAAGCAGACAGAGATTTGAGCTGTAGCATAGTATTAGTAGTAAAGGTAGTAGTAGTGATGGAACTAGTTACAGAACTAGCAGTAGTCCCAGTAATAGTGTGAAATGCAGAAGTATTGGTAGAAGTAGTCAGAGTACTACTAGCAGACACAAAAATAATGGTAATAGTAATAAAAGTAGCAGCAGATGTGTAGTCACAATACTAGCAGTAGGATTTGTAGGAGTGAAATAGCAGTAGTAGTGGAAGTGGTGATAAACTATTAGAAAGCATTGTACTAGTAGTAAGGAAATTACCACCAGTAGTGAAGTAGCATTAGTGCTAGTAGTAGTAGTACTGGTAGTTGTAGTGGTACTGAAGGTAGCAGTAGTAGTGTAAGTAGTCACAGTATTAGTAGTAGTCATTGTGGTAGTAGCAGTAAGAAATGTATCAATAGTAGTGTAAGCAGTAACAGTATTAGTAGTATTCATTGCAGTAGCAGTAGGATAAGTAGTCACAGTATTACTTTATCCATTGTGGTAGTAATAGTGATAAATGTAGCAGTGACAATTTAAGTAATCCAAGTGCTCTTAGTAGCATAGTATTATTAGTAAAGGTAGCAGTAGTGATGGAAATAGTTACTGAACTCCCTCTCCACCAGGAGCCACGCCAGGCTAAAGCAGAGGCTCGGGTTCCAGGGTGTAATGAACCCAGTATCTGAGGGTCAGTTTGTGGCACCTCTCTTCTCAACCGGACTCTCATGACTCCGAGTTAAGACCCCAGCAATGCTTTGCTCCTTTAGCTTGTGTTTATATTTGCTTCCCTTCTGCAGTCCTCTGTTCACCAATGTTTTTTTGTAATTTAAGTAACTTCAAACCATCTACTTTCTCTCCATCATTAACAATTTGTGTGATTCCAAAGTTATAAAAAAACTGTGTTTCCACCCGAGACCTTTCACATGTGATGCGAACGTGATAACTATTACACTACGGACACTCAAGTGCAAGGCACTGAGAGATTCGTGAAAAAATCCCAAATGAGAGCAGGTGCCACCCATGGGATACAATCAACAGTGAAATTATTTCCAGAGCTTGTCATTGCTCCCTTCATTTACTGTCGGCATTTGCCATCGGTTTGTTCATCCATTCTGCTGCTGAAAACCTCTTGCTGAGCCCATTCCCTTAAGTGTATTCTGAATTCTCACGAACTCGCTGAGTTTTCTCTGTGGCTGGTACCCCGGTCGGTTTTCGAGGCAGCTCGGCCCAGAGTTATCAGAACGGTAGGTGCATGCTGGGGCCTGTGGCTGAGGTGGCCTTCATGATTCCAGCGCCCCGAAGCCTGTCCTGCATCGAGAGCAATAAACTAATCGCAGGCTGTGTTGCAGCAGCAAAGTTTGAGTCTGATGGTTTTCTTTGAGATATTATTTCCCGTTGTGGCAAATCGATCCTCCAAAGAACCCCAAATAAGTCAGGTTTTTTAAATGATCGGAGTGGGGCAAAAGGAACAGGTGCTTGGAAAGATGGCATATTAAAGGGCGTTGATACTGGAGGCGCGGACCACATGAGAAAAAATTTGTAGAATCTGCTGGAATGGAGAAGGCAGTTTATTGATAGAAACTGTCATGTGCACCACAAGAAGTTAGTATTACCTGTCAGGATGGCCGAGCGGTCTAAGGCGCTGCGTTCAGGTCACAGTCTCCCCTGGAGGCGTGGGTTCGAATCCCACTTCTGACAAATCGCCTTTATTTAGCTGCTTGCATAAACGGCCAGCTCAAGGACTAGCTCAACATTACACACCACCTGTAAGCCTGTATAAGAATGACACTATTTCATACTTCCTATACAACTTACCTGAATGTGCCTGCACGAAAAAAACATCTCAGGAGTACGAAAGGTCTAAGGCACATCTGGTAAATATTATTATTGTGTTTCTTGTTCTTCCAAAACTACCTCTCTCAAAAGTAGTAGAACGGCAGTGCACACCTTGGGACCACCCCAGAACAGAAAGGAATGCCTGCGAGCAGAAAAACTTAGAGCACACAGCAAACTGTATTATATATTATATTAGCAGCCCTGCCAAGTACTCAGGGCCAGGCGTCATGTGCTGCTCCAGTCCAGCTTTTTTCGTTGAATTCTGGGATTTGTAGTTTTGTTTGTGCCATTAGAAAACCGCCACAGAATTCAATGGCAAAAACCTGTACTGGAGCAGCACAAAACACAGGGACCTGGTAAACTTGCCAGCAATGTGATAATATGTCCTGATACGTAAGGCTGATGCTTGTGTAATGAGATAACGTTTTGTATGTTATCTATGTGTTGTGTGTATGTTATTTGCATAGCGCACACAACCAAAGCGCAGTAGAGTTCTGTAGATAATCAAAGGCAAGCATAAACTCATTGAGTGATAGTAGACACTTAGGGGCAGATTTGTCATTCCTTGACGCAGCGCAATGTGACAAGCTGCCTTGCTGCTCTGCGTGAAAGGGAGAGGACAGGTAGGCACTGTATTTACCATTATACAGTGCATTTCTGTCTTTTCCTTTTGGCTGCCTAGCACCAAAGCAGGCAGGCACGCTTGCGTCGTGTTTCATGGGTGCCTTTGAAGGAGCCGAGATTGTTTTTGTGCACCCAGGGATAACTTCCTACACAGAAACAATCCTAAGAGGCACTTACCTCTGTACGTATCCTGCCGAAGGAAGCACAGGTAGAAAGAGGGAAAAACAAGGAGAAATAAAGATATTTCTTCTCGTTATGCCTCACATGTCAAGCCGTGGCATTGTGACGCATTCCCAGACTACGAATGAGAAATCTGTGAATGTGCCAAAATCCTTGGGTGGATGCGTGGGAACACCCACTTTCACCCATGGAACACCTCCCTGCTGCAGAGTAAAGCAGACAGAGATTTGAGCTGTAGCATAGTATTAGTAGTAAAGGTAGTAGTAGTGATGGAAGTAGTTACAGAACTAGCAGTAGTCCCAGTAATAGTGTGAAATGCAGAAGTATTGGTAGAAGTAGTCAGAGTATTACTAGCAGACACAAAAATAATGGTAATAGTAATAAAAGTAGAAGCAGATGTGTAGTCACAATACTAGCAGTAGGAATTGTAGGAGTGAAATAGCAGTAGTAGTGGAAGTGGTGATAAACTATTAGAAAGCATTGTACTAGTAGTAAGGAAATTACCACCAGTAGTGAAGTAGCATTAGTGCTAGTAGTAGTAGTACTGGTAGTTGTAGTGGTACTGAAGGTAGCAGTAGTAGTGTAAGTAGTCACAGTATTAGTAGTAGTCATTGTGGTGGTAGCAGTAAGAAATGTATCAATAGTAGTGTAAGCAGTCACAGTATTAGTAGTATTCATTGCAGTAGCAGTAGGATAAATAGTCACAGTATTACTTTATCCATTGTGGTAGTAATAGTAATAAATGTAGCAGTGACAATTTAAGTAATCCAAGTGCTCTTAGTAGCATAGTATTATTAGTAAAGGTAGCAGTAGTGATGGAAATAGTTACTGAACTCCCTCTCCACCAGGAGCCACGCCAGGCTAAAGCAGAGGCTCGGGTTCCAGGGTGTAATGAACCCAGTATCTGAGGGTCAGTTTGTGGCACCTCTCTTCTCAACCGGACTCTCATGACTCCGAGTAAAGACCCCAGCAATGCTTTGCTCCTTTAGCTTGTGTTTATATTTGCTTCCCTTCTGCAGTCCTCTGTTCACCAATGTTTTTTTGTAATTTAAGTAACTTCAAACCATCTACTTTCTCTCCATCATTAACAATTTGTGTGATTCCAAAGTTATAAAAAAAATGTGTTTCCACCCCGGACCTTTCACATGTGATGCGAACGTGATAACTATTACACTACGGACACTCAAGTGCAAGGCACTGAGAGATTCGTGAACAAATCCCAAATGAGAGCAGGTGCAGGATACAATCAACAGTGAAATTATTTCCAGAGGTTGTCATTGCTCCCTTCATTTACTGTCTGCATTTGCCATCGGTTTGTTCATCCATTCTGCTGCTGAAAACCTCTTGCTGAGCCCATTCCCTTAAGTGTATTCTGAATTCTCACGAACTCGCTGAGTTTTCTCTGTGGCTGGTACCCCGCTCGGTTTTCGAGGCAGCTCGGCCCAGAGTTATCAGAACGGTAGGCGTATGCTGGGGCCTGTGGCTGAGGTGGCCTTCATGATTCCAGCGCCCCGAAGCCTGTCCTGCATCGAGAGCAATAAACTAATCGCAGGCTGTGTTGCAGCAGCAAAGTTTGAGTCTGATGGTTTTCTTTGAGATATTATTTCCCGTTGTGGCGAATCGATCCTCCAAAGAACCCCAAATAAGTCAGGTTTTTTAAATGATCGGAGTGGGGCAATAGGAACAGGTGCTTGGAAAGATGGCATATTAAAGCGCGTTGATACTGGAGGCGCGGACCACATGAGAAAAAATTTGTAGAATCTGCTGGAATGGAGAAGGCAGTTTATTGATAGAAACTGTCATGTTCTCCACAAGAAGCTAGTATTACCTGTCAGGATGGCCGAGCGGTCTAAGGCGCTGCGTTCAGGTCGCAGTCTCCCCTGGAGGCGTGGGTTCGAATCCCACTTCTGACAAACCTCTTTTATTTAGCTGCTTGCATAAACGGCCAGCTCAAGGACTAGCTCAACATTACACACCACCTGTAAGCCTGTAAAAGAATGACACTATTTCATACTTCCTATACAACCTACCTGAATGTGCCTGCACGAAAAAAACATCTCCTGAGTACGAAAGGTCTAAGGCACATCTGGTAAATATTATTATTGTGTTTCTTGTTCTTCCAAAACTACCTCTCTCAAAAGTAGTAGAACGGCAGTGCACACCTTGGGACCTCCCCAGAACAGAAAGGAATGCCTGCGAGCAGAAAAACTTAGAGCACACAGCAAACTGTATTATATATTATATTAGCAGCCCTGCCAAGTACTCAGGGCCATGCGTCATGTGCTGCTCCACTCCAGCTTTTTTCGTTGAATTCTGGGATTTGTAGTTTTGTTTGTGCCATCAGAAAACCGCCACAGAATTCAATGGCAAAAACCTGTACTAGAGCAGCACAAAACGCAGGGACCTGGTAAACTTGCCAGCAATGTGATAATATGGCCTGAGACGTAAGGCTGATGCTTGTGTAGTGAGATAATGTTTTGTATGTTATCTATGTGTTGTGTGTATGTTATTTGCATAGCGCACACAACCAAAGCGCAGTAGAGTCCTGTAGATGATCAAAGGCAAGCATAAACTCAATGAGTGATAGTAGACACTTAGGGGCAGATTTATCATTCCTTGACGCAGCGCAATGCGACAAGCTGCCTTGCTGCTCTGCGTGAAAGGGAGAGGACAGGTATGCACTGTATTTACAATTATACAGTGCATTTCTGTCTTTTCACTTTTGGCTGCCTAGCACCAAAGCAGGCAGGCACGCTTGCGTCGTGTTTCATGGGTGCCTTTGAAGGAGCTGAGATTGTTTTTGTGCACCCAGGGATAACTTCCTACACAGAAACAATCCTAAGAGGCACTTACCTCTGTACGTATCCTGCCGAAGGAAGCACAGGTAGAAAGAGGGAAAAACAAGGAGAAATAAAGATATTTCTTCTCGTTATGCCTCACATGGCAAGCCGTGGCATTGTGACGCATTCCCAGACTACGA
The DNA here is from genome assembly GCF_031143425.1 of Pleurodeles waltl. Lineage (NCBI taxonomy): Eukaryota > Metazoa > Chordata > Amphibia > Caudata > Salamandridae > Pleurodeles > Pleurodeles waltl. The sequence goes on from NC_090443.1 coordinate 1,012,192,862, forward strand.
ATGAGAAATCTGGGAATGTGCATAAATCCATGGGTGGATGCGTGGGAACACCCACTTTCACCCATGGAACACCTCCCTGCTGCAGAGTAAAGCAGACAGAGATTTGAGCTCTAGCATAGTATTAGTAGTAAGGGTAGTAGTAGTGATGGAAGTAGTTACAGAACTAGCAGTAGTCCCAGTAATAGTGTGAAATGCAGAAGTATTGGTAGAAGTAGTCAGAGTACTACTAGCAGACACAAAAATAATGGTAATAGTAATAAAAGTAGCAGCAGATGTGTAGTCACAATACTAGCAGTAGGAATTGCAGGAGTGAAATAGCAGTAGTAGTGGTAGTGGTGATAAACTATTAGAAACCATTGTACTAGTAGTAAGGAAATTACCACCAGTAGTGAAGTAGCATTAGTGCTAGTAGTAGTAGTACTGGTAGTTGTAGTGGTACTGAAGGTAGCAGTAGTATTGTAAGTAGTCACAGTATTAGTAGTAGTCATTGTGGTAGTAGCAGTAATAAATGTATCAATAGTAGTGTAAGCAGTCACAGTATTAGTAGTATTCATTGCAGTAGCAGTAGGATAAGTAGTCACAGTATTACTTTATCCATTGTGGAAGTAATAGTAATAAATGTAGCAGTGACAATTTAAGTAATCCAAGTGCTCTTAGTAGCATAGTATTATTAGTAAAGGTAGCAGTAGTGATGGAAATAGTTACTGAACTCCATCTCCACCAGGAGCCACGCCAGGCTAAAGCAGAGGCTTGGCTTCCAGGGTGTAATGAACCCAGTATCTGAGGATCAGTTTGTGGCACCTCTCTTCTCAACCGGACTCTCATGACTCTGAGTTAAGACCCCAGCAATGCTTTGCTCCTTTAGCTTGTGTTTATATTTGCTTCCCTTCTGCAGTCCTCTGTTCACCAATGTTTTTTTGTAATTTAAGTAACTTCAAACCATCTACTTTCTCTCCATCATTAACAATTTGTGTGATTCCAAAGTTATAAAAAAAATGTGTTTCCACCCGGGACCTTTCACATGTGATGCGAACGTGATAACTATTACACTACGGACACTCAAGTGCAAGGCTCTGAGAGATTTGTGAACAAATCCAAAATGAGAGCAGGTGCCACCCATGGGATACAATCAACAGTGAAATTATTTCCAGAGCTTGTCATTGCTCCCTTCATTTGCCATCGGTTTGTTCATCCATTCTGCTGCTGAAAACCTCTTGCTGAGCCCATTCCCTTAAGTGTATTCTGAATTCTCACGAACTCGCTGAGTTTTCTCTGTAGCTGGTACCCCGCTCGGTTTTCGAGGCAGCTCGGCCCAGAGTTATCAGAACGGTAGGCGCATGCTGGGGCCTGTGGCTGAGGTGGCCTTCATGATTCCAGCGCCCCGAAGCCTGTCCTGCATCAAGAGCAATAAACTAATCGCAGGCTGTGTTGCAGCTGCAAAGTTTGAGTCTGATGGTTTTCTTTGTGATATTATTTCCCGTTGTGGCGAATCGATCCTCCAAAGAACCCCAAATAAGTCAGGTTTTTTAAATGATCGGAGTGGGGCAAAAGGAACAGGTGCTTGGAAAGATAGCATATTAAAGGGCGTTGATACTGGAGGCGCGGACCACATGAGAAAAAATTTGTAGAATCTGCTGGAATGGAGAAGGCAGTTTATTGATAGAAACTGTCATGTGCACCACAAAAAGCTAGTATTACCTGTCAGGATGGCCGAGCGGTCTAAGGTGCTGCGTTCAGGTCGCAGTCTCCCCTGGAGGCGTGGGTTCGAATCTCACTTCTGACAAATCGCTTTTATTTAGCTGCTTGCATAAACGGCCAGCTCAAGGACTAGCTCAACAATTCACACCATCTAATATATGGCTGTAAAAGAATGACACTATTTCATACTTCCTATACAACTTACCTGAATGTGCCTGCACGAAACAAATATCTCAGGTGTACGAAAGGTCTAAGGCACATCTGGTAAATATTATTATTGTGTTTCTTGTTCTTCCAAAACTACCTCTCTCAAAAGTAGTAGAACGGCAGTGCACACCTTGGGACCACCCCAGAACAGAAAGGAATGCCTGCGAGCAGAAAAACTTAGAGCACACAGCAAACTGTATTATATATTATATTAGCAGCCCTGCCAAGTACTCAGGGCCATGCGTCATGTGCTGCTCCAGTCCAGCTTTTTTCGTTGAATTCTGGGATTTGTAGTTTTGTTTGTGCCATTAGAAAACCGCCACAGAATTCAATGGCAAAAACCTGTACTGGAGCAGCACAAAACGCAGGGACCTGGTAAACTTGCCAGCAATGTGATAATATGGCCTGAGACGTAAGGCTGATGCTTGAGTAGTGAGATAACGTTTTGTATGTTATCTATGTGTTGTGTGTATGTTATTTGCATAGCGCACACAACCAAAGCGCAGTAGAGTTCTGTAGATGATCAAAGGCAAGCATAAACTCAATGAGTGATAGTAGACACTTAGGGGCAGATTTATCATTCCTTGACGCAGCGCAATGCGACAAGCTGCCTTGCTGCTCTGCGTGAAAGGGAAAGGACAGGTATGCACTGTATTTACCATTATACAGTGCATTTCTGTCTTTTCCTTTTGGCTGCCTAGCACCAAAGCAGGCAGGCACGCTTGCGTCGTGTTTCATGGGTGCCTTTGAAGGAGCCGAGATTGTTTTTGTGCACCCAGGGATAACTTCCTACACAGAAACAATCCTAAGAGGCACTTACCTCTGTACGTATCCTGCCGAAGGAAGCACGGGTAGAAAGAGGGAAAAACAAGGAGAAATAAAGATATTTCTTCTCGTTATGCCTCACATGGCAAGCCGTGGCATTGTGACGCATTCCCAGACTACGAATGAGAAATCTGGGAATGTGCCAAAATCCATGGGTGGATGCGTGGGAACACCCACTTTCACCCATGGAACACCTCCCTGCTGCAGAGTAAAGCAGACAGAGATTTGAGCTGTAGCATAGTATTAGTAGTAAAGGTAGTAGTAGTGATGGAAGTAGTTACAGAACTAGCAGTAGTCCCAGTAATAGTGTGAAATGCAGAAGTATTGGTAGAAGTAGTCAGAGTACTACTAGCAGACACAAAAATAATGGTAATAGTAATAAAAGTAGCAGCAGAGGTGTAGTCACAATACTAGCAGTAGGAATTGTAGGAGTGAAATAGCAGTAGTAGTGGAAGTGGTGATAAACTATCAGAAAGCATTGTACTAGTAGTAAGGAAATTACCACCAGTAGTGAAGTAGCATTAGTGCTAGTAGTAGTAGTACTGGTAGTTGTAGTGGTACTGAAGGTAGCAGTAGTAGTGTAAGTAGTCACAGTATTAGTAGTAGTCATTGTGGTAGTAGCAGTAAGAAATGTATCAATAGTAGTGTAAGCAGTCACAGTATTAGTAGTATTCATTGCAGTAGCAGTAGGATAAGTAGTCACAGTATTACTTTATCCATTGTGGTAGTAATAGTAATAAATGTAGCAGTGACAATTTAAGTAATCCAAGTGCTCTTAGTAGCATAGTATTATTAGTAAAGGTAGCAGTAGTGATGGAAATAGTTACTGAACTCCCTCTCCACCAGGAGCCACGCCAGGCTAAAGCAGAGGCTCGGGTTCCAGGGTGTAATGAACCCAGTACCTGAGGGTCAGTTTGTGGCACCTCTCTTCTCAACCGGACTCTCATGACTCCGAGTTAAGACCCCAGCAATGCTTTGCTCCTTTAGCTTGTGTTTATATTTGCTTCCCTTCTGCAGTCCTCTGTTCACCAATGTTTTTTTGTAATTTAAGTAACTTCAAACCATCTACTTTCTCTCCATCATTAACAATTTGTGTGATTCCAAAGTTATAAAAAAAATGTTTTTCCACCCGGGACCTTTCACATGTGATGCGAACGTGATAACTATTACACTACGGACACTCAAGTGCAAGGCACTGAGAGATTCGTGAACAAATCCCAAATGAGAGCAGGTGCCACCCATGGGATACAATCAACAGTGAAATTATTTCCAGAGCTTGTCATTGCTCCCTTCATTTACTGTCTGCATTTGCCATCGGTTTGTTCATCCATTCTGCTGCTGAAAACCTCTTGCTGAGCCCATTCCCTTAAGTGTATTCTGAATTCTCACGAACTCGCTGAGTTTTCTCTGTGGCTGGTACCCCGCTCGGTTTTCGAGGCAGCTCGGCCCAGAGTTATCAGAACGGTAGGCGCATGCTGGGGCCTGTGGCTGAGGTGGCCTTCATGATTCCAGCGCCCCAAAGCCTGTCCTGCATCGAGAGCAATAAACTAATCGCAGGCTGTGTTGCAGCAGCAAAGTTTGAGTCTGATGGTTTTCTTTGTGATATTATTTCCCGTTGTGGCGAATCGATCCTCCAAAGAACCCCAAATAAGTCAGGTTTTTTAAATGATCGGAGTGGGGCAAAAGGAACAGGTGCTTGGAAAGATGGCATATTAAAGGGCGTTGATACTGGAGGCGTGGACCACATGAGAAAAAATGTGTAGAATCTGCTGGAATGGAGAAGGCAGTTTATTGATAGAAACTGTCATGTGCACCACAAGAAGCTCGCATTACCTGTCAGGATGGCCGAGCGGTCTAAGGTGCTGTGCTCAAGTCGCAGTCTCCCCTGGAGGCGTGGGTTCGAATCCCACTTCTGACAAATCTCTTTTATTTAGCTGCTTGCATAAACGGCCAGCTCAAGGACTAGCTCAACATTACACACCACCTGTAAGCCTGTAAAAGAATGACACTATTTCATACTTCCTATACAACTTACCTGAATGTGCCTGCACGAAAAAAAACATCTCAGGAGTACCAAAGGTCTAAGGCACATCTGGTAAATATTATTATTGTATTTCTTGTTCTTCCAAAACTACCTCTCTCAAAAGTAGTAGAACGGCAGTGCACACCTTGGGACAACCCCAGAACAGAAAGGAATGCCTGCAAGCAGAAAAACTTAGAGCACACAGCAAACTGTATTATATATTATATTAGCAGCCCTGCCAAGTACTCAGGGCCATGCGTCATGTGCTGCTCCAGTCCAGCTTTTTTCGTTGAATTCTGGGATTTGTAGTTTTGTTTGTGCCATTAGAAAACCGCCACAGAATTCAATGGCAAAAACCTGTACTGGAGCAGCACAAAACGCAGGGACCTGGTAAACTTGCCAGCAATGTGATAATATGGCCTGAGACGTAAGGCTGATGCTTGTGTAGTGAGATAACATTTTGTATGTTATCTATGTGTTGTGTGTATGTTCTTTGCATAGCGCACACAACCAAAGCGCAGTAGAGTTCTGTAGATGATCAAAGGCAAGCATAAACTCAATGAGTGATAGTAGACACTTAGGGGCAGATTTTTCATTCCTTGACGCAGCGCAATGCGACAAGCTGCCTTGCTGCTCTGTGTGAAAGGGAGAGGACAGGTATGCACTGTATTTACCATTATACAGTGCATTTCTGTCTTTTTCTTTTGGCTGCCTAGCACCAAAGCAGGCAGGCACGCTTGCGTCGTGTTTCATGGGTGCCTTTGAAGGAGCCGAGACTGTTTTTGTGCACCCAGGGATAACTTCCTACACAGAAACAATCCTAAGAGGCACTTACCTCTGTACGTATCCTGCCGGAGGAAGCACAGGTAGAAAGAGGGAAAAACAAGGAGAAATAAAGATATTTCTTCTCATTATGCCTCACATGGCAAGCCGTGGCATTGTGACGCATTCCCAGACTACGAATGAGAAATCTGGGAATGTGCCAAAATCCATGGGTGGATGCGTGGGAACACCCACTTTCACCCATGGAACACCTCCCTGCTGCAGAGTAAAGCAGAGAGAGATTTGAGCTGTAGCATAGTATTAGTAGTAAAGGTAGTAGTAGTGATGGAAGTAGTTACAGAACTAGCAGTAGTCCCAGTAATAGTGTGAAATGCAGAAGTATTGGTAGAAGTAGTCAGAGTACTACTAGCAGACACAAAAATAATGGTAATAGTAATAAAAGTAGCAGCAGATGTGTAGTCACAATACTAGCAGTAGGAATTGAAGGAGTGAAATAGCAGTAGTAGTGGAAGTGGTGATAAACTATTAGAAAGCATTGCACTAGTAGTAAGGAAATTACCACCAGTAGTGAAGTAGCATTAGTGCTAGTAGTAGTAGTACTGGTAGTTGTAGTGGTACTGAAGGTAGCAGTAGTAGTGTAAGTAGTCACAGTATTAGTAGTAGTCATTGTGGTAGTAGCAGTAAGAAATGTATCAATAGTAGTGTAAGCAGTCACAGTATTAGTAGTATTCATTGCAGTAGCAGTAGGATAAGTAGTCACAGTATTACTTTATCCATTGTGGTAGTAATAGTAATAAATGTAGCAGTGACAATTTAAGTAATACAAGTGCTCTTAGTAGCATAGTTTTATTAGTAAAGGTAGCAGTAGTGATGGAAATAGTTACTGAACTCCCTCTCCACCAGGAGCCACGCCAGGCTAAAGCAGAGGCTCGGGTTCCAGGGTGTAATGAACCCAGTATCTGAGGGTCAGTTTGTGGCACCTCTCTTCTCAACCGGACTCTCATGACTCCGAGTTAAGACCCCAGCAATGCTTTGCTCCTTTAGCTTGTGTTTATATTTGCTTCCCTTCTGCAGTCCTCTGTTCACCAATGTTTTTTTTTGTAATTTAAGTAACTTCAAACCATCTACTTTCTCTCCATCATTAACAATTTGTGTGATTCCAAAGTTATAAAAAAAATGTGTTTCCACCCGGGACCTTTCACATGTGATGCGATCGTGATAACTATTACACTACGGACACTCAAGTGCAAGGCACTGAGAGATTCGTGAACAAATCCCAAATGAGAGCAGGTGCCACCCATGGGATACAATCAACAGTGAAATTATTTCCAGAGCTTGTCATTGCTCCCTTCATTTACTGTCTGCATTTGCCATCGGTTTGTTCATCCATTCAGCTGCTGAAAACCTCTTGCTGAGCCCATTCCCTTAAGTGTATTCTGAATTCTCACGAACTCGCTGAGTTTTCTCTGTGGCTGGTACCCCGCTCGGTTTTCGAGGCAGCTCGGCCCAGAGTTATCAGAACGGTAGGCGCATGCTGGGGCCTGTGGCTGAGGTGGCCTTCATGATTCCAGCGCCCCGAAGCCTGTCCTGCATCAAGAGCAATAAACTAATCGCAGGCTGTGTTGCAGCTGCAAAGTTTGAGTCTGATGGTTTTCTTTGTGATATTATTTCCCGTTGTGGCGAATCGATCCTCCAAAGAACCCCAATAAGTCAGGTTTTTTAAATGATCGGAGTGTGGCAAAAGGAACAGGTGCTTGGAAAGATGGCATATTAAAGGGCGTTGATACTGGAGGCGCGGACCACATGAGAAAGAATTTGTAGAATCTGCTGGAATGGAGAAGGCAGTTTATTGATAGAAACTGTCATGTGCCCCACAAGAAGCTAGTGTTACCTGTCAGGATGGCTGAGCGGTCTAAAGTGCTGCTTTCAGGTCGCAGTCTCCCCTGGAAGCGTGGGTTCAAATCCCACTTCTGACAAATCGCTTTTATTTAGCTGCTTGCATAAACGGCCAGCTCAAGGACTAGCTCAACATTACACACCACCTGTAAGCCTGTAAAAGAATGACACTATTTCATACTTCCTATACAACTTACCTGAATGTACCTGCACGAAAAAAACATCTCAGGAGTACGAAAGGTCTAAGGCACACCTGGTAAATATTATTATTGTGTTTCTTGTTCTTCCAAAACTACCTCTCTCAAAAGTAGTAGAACGGCAGTGCACACCTTGGGACCACCCCAGAACACAAAGGAATGCCTGCGAGCAGAAAAACTTAGAGCCCACAGCAAACTGTATTATATATTATATTAGCAGCCCTGCCAAGTACTCAGGGCCATGCGTCATGTGTTGCTCCAGTCCAGCTTTTTTCGTTGAATTCTGGGATTTGTAGTTTTGTTTGTGCCATTAGAAAACCGCCACAGAATTCAATGGCAAAAACCTGTACTGGAGCAGCACAAAACGCAGGGACCTGGTAAACTTGCCAGCAATGTGATAATATGGCCTGAGACGTAAGGCTGATGCTTGTGTAGTGAGATAACATTTTGTATGTTATCTATGTGTTGTGTGTATGTTATTTGCATAGCGCACACAACCAAAGCGCAGTAGAGTTCTGTAGATGATCAAAGGCAAGCATAAACTCAATGAGTGATAGTAGACACTTAGGGGCAGATTTATCATTCCTTAACGCAGCGCAATGCGACAAGCTGCCTTGCTGCTCTGCGTGAAAGGGAGAGGACAGGTAGGCACTGTATTTACCATTATACAGTGCATTTCTGTCTTTTCCTTTTGGCTGCCTAGCACCAAAGCAGGCAGGCACGCTTGCGTCGTGTTTCATGGGTGCCTTTGAAGGAGCCGAGATTGTTTTTGTGCACCCAGGGATAACTTCCTACACAGAAACAATCCTAAGAGGCACTTACCTCTGTACGTATCCTGCCGTAGGAAGCACAGGTAGAAAGAGGGAAAAACAAGGAGAAATAAAGATATTTCTTCTCGTTATGCCTCACATGGCAAGCCGTGGCATTGTGACGCATTCCCAGACTACGAATGAGAAATCTGGGAATGTGCCAAAATCCATGGGTGGATGCGTGGGAACACCCACTTTCACCCATGGAACACCTCCCTGCTGCAGAGTAAAGCAGACAGAGATTTGAGCTGTAGCATAGTATTAGTAGTAAAGGTAGTAGTAGTGATGGAAGTAGTTACAGAACTAGCAGTAGTCCCAGTAATAGTGTGAAATGCAGAAGTATTGGTAGAAGTAGTCAGAGTACTACTAGCAGACACAAAAATAATGGTAATAGTAATAAACGTAGCAGCAGATGTGTAGTCACAATACTAGCAGTAGGAATTGTAGGAGTGAAATAGCAGTACTAGTGGAAGTGGTGATAAACTATTAGAAAGCATTGTACTAGTAGTAAGGAAATTACCACCAGTAGTGAAGTAGCATTAGTGCTAGTAGTAGTAATACTGGTAGTTGTAGTGGTACTGAAGGTAGCAGTAGTAGTGTAAGTAGTCACAGTATTAGTAGTAGTCATTGTGGTAGTAGCAGTAAGAAATGTATCAATAGTAGTGTAAGCAGTCACAGTATTAGTAGTATTCATTTCAGTAGCAGTAGGATAAGTAGTCACAGTATTACTTTATCCATTGTGGTAGTAATAGTAATAAATGTAGCAATGACAATTTAAGTAATCCAAGTGCTCTTAGTAGCATAGTATTATTAGTAAAGGTAGCAGTAGTGATGGAAATAGTTACTGAACTCCCTCTCCACCAGGAGCCACGCCAGGCTAAAGCAGAGGCTCGGGTTCCAGGGTGTAATGAACCCAGTATCTGAGGGTCAGTTTGTGGCACCTCTCTTCTCAACCGGACTCTCATGACTCCGAGTTAAGACCCCAGCAATGCTTTGCTCCTTTAGCTTGTGTTTATATTTGCTTCCCTTCTGCAGTCCTCTGTTCACCAATGTTTTTTTGTAATTTAAGTAACTTCAAACCATCTACTTTCTCTCCATCATTAACAATTTGTGTGATTCCAAAGTTATAAAATAAATGTGTTTCCACTCGGGACCTTTCACATGTGATGCGAACGTGATAACTATTACACTACGGACACTCATGTGCAAGGCACTGAGAGATTCGTGAACAAATCCCAAATCAGAGCAGGTGCCACCCATGGGATACAATCAACAGTGAAATTATTTCCAGAGCTTGTCATTGCTCCCTTCATTTACTGTCTGCATTTGCCATCGGTTTGTTCATCCATCCTGCTGCTGAAAACCTCTTGCTGAGCCCATTCCCTTAAGTGTATTCTGAATTCTCACGAACTCGCTGAGTTTTCTCTGAGGCTGGTACCCGCCCGGTTTTCGAGGCAGCTCGGCCCAGAGTTATCAGAACGGTTGGCGCATACTGGGGCCTGTGGCTGAGGTGGCCTACATGATTCCAGCGCCCCGAAGCCTGTCCTGCATCGAGAGCAATAAACTAATCGCAGGCTGTGTTGCAGCTGCAAAGTTTGAGTCTGATGGTTTTCTTTGTGATATTATTTCCCGTTGAGGCAAATCGATCCTCCAAAGAACCCCAAATAAGTCAGGTGTTTTAAATGATCGGAGTGGGGCAAAAGGAACAGGTGCTTGGAAAGATGGCATATTAAAGGGCGTTGAAACTGGAGGCGCGGACCAAATGAGAAACAATTTGTAGAATCTGCTGGAATGGAGAAGGCAGTTTATTGATAGAAACTGTCATGTGCACCACAAGAAGCTAATATTACCTGTCAGGATGGCCGAGCGGTCTAAGGTGCTGCATTCAGGTCACAGTCCCACTTGGAGATGTGGGTTCGAATCCCACTTCTGACAAATCGCTTTTATTTAGCTGCTTGCATAAACGGCCAGCTCAAGGACTAGCTCAGCATTACACACCACCTAATATATGCCTGTAAAAGAATGACACTATTTCATACTTCATATACACCTTACCTGAATGTGCCTGCACGAAAAAACATCTCAGGAGTACGAAAGGTCTAAGGCACATCTGTTAAATATTATTATTGTGTCTCTTGTTCTTCCAAAACTACCTCTCTCAAAAGTAGTAGAATGGCAGTGCACACCTTGGGACCACCCCAGAACAGAAAGGAATGCCTGCGAGCAGAAAAACTTAGAGCACACAGCAAACTGTATTATATATTATATTAGCAGCCCTGCCAAGTACTCAGGGCCATGCGTCATGTGCTGCTCCAGTTTAGCTTTTTTCGTTGAATTCTGGGATTTGTAGTTTTGTTTGTGCCATTAGAAAACCGCCACAGAATTCAATGGCAAAAACCTGTACTGGAGCAGCACAAAACGCAGGGACCTGGTAAACTTGCCAGCAATGTGATAATATGGCCTGAGACGTAAGGCTGATGCTTGTGTAGTGAGATAACGTTTTGTATGTTATCTATGTGTTGAGTGTATGTTATTTGCATAGCGCACACAACCAAAGCGCAGTAGAGTTCTGTAGATGATCAAAGGCAAGCATAAACTCAATGAGTGATAGTAGACACTTAGGGGCAGATTTATCATTCCTTGACGCAGCGCAATGCGACAAGCTGCCTTGCTGCTCTGCGTGAAAGGGAGAGGACAGGTATGCACTGTATTTACCATTATACAGTGCATTTCTGTCTTTTCCTTTTGGCTGCCTAGCACCAAAGCAGGCAGGCACGCTTGCGTCGTGTTTCATGGGTGCCTTTGAAGGAGCCGAGATTGTTTTTGTGCACCCAGGGATTACTTCCTACACAGAAACAATCCTAAGAGGCACTTACCTCTGTACGTATCCTGCCGAAGGAAGCACAGGTAGAAAGAGGGAAAAACAAGGAGAAATAAAGATATTTCTTCTCGTTATGCCTCACATGGCAAGCCGTGGCATTGTGACGCATTCCCAGACTACGAATGAGAAATCTGGGAATGTGCCAAAATCCATGGGTGGATGCGTGGGAACACCCACTTTCACCCATGGAACACCTCCCTGCTGCAGAGTAAAGCAGACAGAGATTTGAGCTGTAGCATAGTATTAGTAGTAAAGGTAGTAGTAGTGATGGAAGTAGTTACAGAACTAGCAGAAGTCCCAGTAATAGTGTGAAATGCAGAAGTATTGGTAGAAGTAGTCAGAGTACTACTAGCAGACACAAAAATAATGGTAATAGTAATAAAAGTAGCAGCAGATGTGTAGTCACAATACTAGCAGTAGGAATTGTAGGAGTGAAATAGCAGTAGTAGTGGAAGTGGTGATAAACTATTAGAAAGCATTGTACTAGTAGTAAGGAAATTACCACCAGTAGTGAAGTAGCATTAGTGCTAGTAGTAGTAGTACTGGTAGTTGTAGTGGTACTGAAGGTAGCAGTAGTAGTGTAAGTAGTCACAGTATTAGTAGTAGTCATTGTGGTAGTAGCAGTAAGAAATGTATCAATAGTAGTGTAAACAGTCACAGTATTAGTAGTATTCATTGCAGTAGCAGTAGGATAAGTAGTCACAGTATTACTTTATCCATTGTGGTAGTAATAGTAATAAATGTAGCAGTGACAAATTAAGTAATTCAAGTGCTCTTAGTAGCATAGTATTATTAGTAAAGGTAGCATTAGTGTTGGAAATAGTTACTGAACTCCATCTCCACCAGGAGCCACGCCAGGCTAAAGCAGAGGCTCGGGTTCCAGGGTGTAATGAACCCAGTATCTGAGGGTTAGTTTGTGGCACCTCTCTTCTCAACCGGACTCTCATGACTCCGAGTTAAGACCCCAGCAATGCTTTGCTCCTTTAGCTTGTGTTTATATGTGCTTCCCTTCTGCAGTCCTCTGTTCACCAATGTTTTTTTGTAATTTAAGTAACTTCAAACCATCTACTTTCTCTCCATCATTAACAATTTGTGTGATTCCAAAGTTATAAAAAAAATGTGTTTTCACCCGGGACCTTTCACATGTGATGCGAACGTGATAACTATTACACTACGGACACTCAAGTGCAAGGCACTGAGAGATTTGTGAACAAATCCCAAATGAGAGCAGGTGCCACCCATGGGATACAATCAACAGTGAAATTATTTCCAGAGCTTGTCATTGCTCCCTTCATTTACTGTCTGCATTTGCCATCGGTTTGTTCATCCATTCTGCTGCTGAAAACCTCTTGCTGAGCCCATTCCCTTAAGTGTATTCTGAATTCTCACGAACTCGCTGAGTTTTCTCTGTGGCTGGTACCCCGCTCGGTTTTCGAGGCAGCTCGGCCCAGAGTTATCAGAACAGTAGGCGCATGCTGGGGCCTGTGGCTGAGGTAGCCTTCATGATTCCAGCGCCCCAAAGCCTGTCCTGCATCGAGAGCAATAAACTAATCGCAGGCTGTGTTGCAGCAGCAAAGTTTGAGTCTGATGGTTTTCTTTGTGATATTATTTCCCGTTGTGGCGAATCGATCCTCCAAAGAACCCCAAATAAGTCAGGTTTTTTAAATGATCGGAGTGGGGCAAAAAGAACAGGTGCTTGGAAAGATGGCATATTAAAGGGCGTTGATAGTGGAGGCGCGGACCACATGAGAAACAATTTGTAGAATCTGCTTGTTAGAAATGGGGTTTTTGGTTGGCAGTCAGGTTGCCCTCTGTCCAAGCAAGAACCCTCACTCTAGTCAGGGTAAGTCACACACAATCCAAAATCAGCCTGTGCCCACCCTCTGGTAGCTTGGCACGAGCAGTCAGGCTTAACTTAGAAGGCAATGTGTAAAGCATTTGTGCAATAAATCATACAACACCATAGCATAACACCACAAAAATACACCACACAGTGTTTAGAAAAATATATAATATTTATCTGGGTATCTTCAGGTCAAAACGATCAAAGTTGCAATATGAATTTGTAAAGATATCACTGAAAAGTGATATAAAGTGTCTTAAGTCTTTTGAAAGTAAACAAAGTCTCTTTCAAACACAAAGTACCTGGTTTCTGGTGGAAAATCTCCTCAGAGGGCCACAGGAGAAGAGGTATGTGGAAAACTGGTGTGTGCGTCGATTTCTCCTCAGCACACACGGACTTGCGTCGTTATTTTCCATTCGGGGAGTCGTGCGTCGTTTTCCGGCGCGCAGACAATCTCTTTCTGTGGTTCGCGGGGAGTACCAGATGTCCCGGGTCTGTGCGTGGATTTTCCTGCTTGTTTTCAGGCTGTGCTTCGTTCTGCGGGGCTGCGCGTCGAAGTTTCGATCTCACGGCAGGCGTCGCGTCGATTTCTCCTGGGGAGTCGGGCGGCGTTGTCCTTGCGAGGCCGTGCGTCAAAGTTTTGATCTCACAGCAGGCGTCGCGTCGATTTCTCCTGGGAAGTCGGGCGGCGTTGTCCTTGCGAGGCCGTGCGTCAAAGTTTCGATCTCACGGCAGGCGTTGCGTCGATTTCTCCCGGAAAGTCGGGCGGCGTTGTCCTTGCGAGGCCATGCGTCAAAGTTTCGGTCGTCCCGAAGGCTTCGCGTCGATCAGCGTCGGTGTGCGGCGTTTTTCTTGCCGCGGAACAAGCTGTGCGTCGAATATTTTGGCGCACGGAGCGTCCAAGTGGAAGAGAGAAGTCTTTTTGGTCCTGAGACTTCAGGGAACAGGAGGCAAGCTCTATCCAAGCCCTTGGAGAGCACTTTTACAGCCAGACAAGAGTTCAGCAAGGCAGCAGGCCGACAGAAAGGCAGCAGTCCTTTGTAGAAAAGCAGACAGGTTAGTCCTTTGAGCAGCCAGGCAGTTCTTCTTGGCAGGATGTAGTTTCTGGTTCAGGTTTCTTCTCCAGCAAGTGTCTGATGAGGTAGGGCAGAGGCCCCTTTCAGTTCAATCCTGTCTGCCAGAGTCCCAGTAGGGGGTGTGGCAGTACTTTGTGTGAGGGCAGGCCCTCCACCCTCCCAGCCCAGGAAGACCCATTCAAAATGCAGATGTATGCAAGTGAGGCTGAGTACCCTGTGTTTGGGGTGTGTCTGAGTGAATGCACAAGGAGCTGTCAACTAAACCTAGCCAGACGTGGATTGAAGGGCACAACAAGATTTTAGTGCAAAGAAATGCTCACTTTCTAAAAGTGGCATTTCTAGAATAGTAATATTAAATCCGACTTCACCAGTCAGCAGGACTTTATATTACCATTCTGGCCATACTAAATATGACCTTCCTGCTCCTTTCAGATCAGCAGCTGCCACTTCAACAATGTATGAGGGCAGCCCCAATGTTAGCCTATGAAGGGAGCAGGCCTCACAGTACTGTAAAAACGAATTTAGGAGTTTTACACTATCAGGACATATAACTACACAGGTACATGTCCTGCCTTTTACCTACACAGCACCCTGCTCTAGGGGTTACCTAGGGCACACATTAGGGATGACTTATATGTAGAAAAAGGGGAGTTCTAGGCTTGGACTACGGCAACACCCTCTACGCTGGAACCACAGCCAAACTCCAAAATCGTCTGCAACGCATTGAAAACGCCTCGCCCGCCTCATCCTCGACGTACCCCGCAACAGCCACATCTCCGCACACCTGAGACACCTGCATTGGCTCCCAGTCAGCAAAAGGATCACCATTCGACTTCTCACTTCCCACCCACGCACACAAAGCCCTCCACGACAAGGGACCGGAATACCTCAACCAACGCCTCAGCTTCTACGTCCCCACCCGCCTCCTCCGTTCCTCTGGCCTCGCACTCGCTTCCGTCCCTCACATCCGCCGCTCCACGGCGGGTGGGAGATCTTTCTCCTTCCTGGCGGCCAGGACCTGGAACTCCCTCCCCACCAGCCTCAGGACCACCCAGGACCACTCTGCTTTCCGGAGACTCCTTAAGACCTGGCTTTTCGAGCAGCAGTAACCCCCTCTTTCCCCTAGCGCCTTGAGACCCGCACGGGAGAGTAGCGCGCTTTATAAATGTTAATGATTTGATTTGATTTGGCAAGTACTTTTAAATGCCAAGTCGAAGTGGCAGTGAAACTGCACACACAGGCCTTGCAATGGCAGGCCAGAGACAGGGTTAAGGGGCTATTGAAGTGGGTGGCACAACCAGTGCTGCAGGCCCACTAGCAGCATTTAATCTACAGGCCCTAGGCACATATAGTGCACTCTACTAGGGACTTATAAGTAAATTAAATAGCCAATCATGGATAAACCAATCAATAGTACCATTTACACAGAGAGCATATGCACTTTAGCACTGGTTAGCAGTGGTAAAGTGCCCAGAGGTCAAAAGCCAACAACAACAGGTCAGAGAAAATAGGAGGAAGGAGGCAAAAAGTTTGGGGATGACCCTGTCAAAAAGCCAGGTCCAACATGACCCCTTACCACCCTAAAGCCAGGGGAGAACAATCACTATCCTGATGTGCTTCCCTGTTTGAGGCGACAGAACAAGGACCCAGGCCCACAACAGCAGGGGCATGCTCCAGTTCTTCGCCTTCCTGACTCCAATTGGATCCCTCTGTCCATACTCTCAGGGCCCACTAAGCCAACCCATGGGGAACCTTTCTCCTTACCTGCCGATCCCATCTGTGCAGCACCTAACCTTACTTTGCTCACAGATGTATCCCAGGAGCAGGATAGTACTACCATGACCAACACAGTTGTGTTGCCCACTCTACCCCCGGGGTGTGACACTTGTCCCCTCCCCAGGGATAACTCTGTCCACCCGGACAGCAAGCCACAGTGGTTACTGACAGCTGCCAGGGATGAGAGCCAGGCCCCAGGCCTCTCAAAGCTCTCCCAGCACTGTGGCTGTGGAGAGTGGGGGGCGGTAGCCCCAGGTGCTGGGCACCCTTTAACCACTCTCTCTTCCACCAGGTCAGGGATGACAGCCTGAACCTGGTCCTCCCCTCTGGGGCTCTGTACCCTCCCTCCTGGAGCGGTACCCCCAGAGTCCAACATGGTCAGGGTGCTTATAGAAGTCGCCCTGTACCATTCCTCCACCAGTGCAGGGCTGTTAACCTGCAACTGGCCCTCCAACCTGGGGTCTGTACCTTCAGGTTGGACTAGGGCCCGGGGTGAGGCTTCCCTCCCCCTGCCCTCCCTTCTGGGGTCCAGCACCCTTCAACTAGGAGTGGCCTCCTCAGAAGACAACATGGTAGGGGCACTGTTATCAGTAGCCCCTCCCTCCAGGTCCGGGGGGACACCCTGAACCTGGTCTTCCAGCCCAGGGTCTGTACCCTCAGACTGGTTCACTGCCTGGCAAACCAGGACTTTCTCGGAGGCACACCTACCCCTCACCAGGTCAGGGTTTAACCTCTGCACCTGACCATTCAACTCAGAGTCACCACCCTGAAGTTGAACAATTGCCTGGCACGCCAGGACTTCCTGGAGGGCACACTGACCCTCCACCAGGTCAGAGTTTAACCTCTGAACTTGGCCATCCAACTCAGAGTCACCACCCTGAAGTTGAACAATTGCCTGGCATGCCAGGACTTCCTGGAGGGCACACTGACCCTCCACCAGGTCAGAGTTTAACCTCTGAACCTGGTTCTCCAACCTAGGGTCACCACCCTGAGGTTGGGCAACTGCCTGGCACACCAGGACTTTCTGGGAGGCACACCTACCTCCCACCAGGTCAGAGGTTAACCTCTGAACCTGGTTCTCCAACCCAGGGTCACCACCCTGAGGTTGAACAATTGCCTGACACGCCAGGACTTTCTGGGGGGCACACTTACCCCCCACCAGGTCAGAGTTTAACCTCTGAACCTGGGTATCCAACCCAGAGTCACCACCCTGAGGTTGAACCATTGCCTGGCATACCAGGACTTTCTGGGGGGCACACCTACCCCCCAACAGGTCAGAGTTTATCCTCTGAACCTGGTTAGCCAACCCAGAGTCACCACCCTGAGGTTGAACCATTGCCTGGCAGGCCAGGACTTCCAGGGAGGCACACCTACCTCCCACCAGGTCAGAGTTTAACCTCTGAACCTGGCCATCCAACCCAGTGTCAACACCCTGAGGTTGGACAACTGCCTGGCATGCCAGGACTTTCTGGGGGGCACACCTACCCCCCACTAGGTCAGAGTTTAACCTCTGAACCTGGCCATCCAACCCAGAGTCAACACCCTGAGGTTGGACAATTGCCTGGCACAGCAGGACTTCTTGGGAGGCACACCTACCTCCCACCAGGTCAGAGTTTAACCCCTGAACCTGGGTATCCAACCCAGAGTCACCACCCTGAGGTTGAATCTTTGCCTGGCATGCCAGGACTTCCTGGGGGGCACTCTCACCCCCCACAAGGGACACACCGTCCCCAAGGGCCACACAAGAGTCTGGTTGGCGCAGGTCTCCCGACCTCTGCCCATCCGGCAGAGTCTGGGTTTCCCCCAAACCAGAAACGGTTTCACCTGGGTCATTCCTGGGGGGCTCTGCTCTCAGAGCTGACCCCAGACTCTCAAGGTCCTCCACTGGGGTCTGCAACCCCCTCTCAACCCTATGTCTGGACGTCTGCCCCCCCTCACTAGGAGGGGTACTTCCAGACACCAGAACTGTTGGGATGCTGGCTACAGTCACCCCCCCAAGTTCTTCTGACACTGTGGGGCTTCCCTCAAAAGGTGGCCCTACGGTACAGGCTAGGCTTCCCTCCTGGTGTTCCCTCATGGAACCCTCTAGGACCTGGGACCTACCTGGGACACTCCAATCCTTTCCCACCTCACTCAGTTGGGAACCACCTAGACCACTCCCTTCAGGAGCACCCCCAAATGCCTCTTCAGACTCTCTGGTACTCACCCAGAAGTCTGCCTCCATTGTAAGTTCCCTGGGGTCAGAGGACTCACACTCCACCTGGTGTTGGCGTAGCTCTGGAAAATAAGGACCAGACATATGCTCTCCAGCAATTACATCACTCTGCCCTTCACATGTATTAACCACAGTACCCTTCACCCAACCATCCAGTAACTCAGCCTTGGAAAAGCACTCTACATCACCCTCCTGAGACTGGTGAGACAGTATCTGCCTGTTTCTGACACTCAACCCATACTCTTCTGGGATGTCTCTACACTCTATATCCAGGACGTCCACCAGGGGGGAACCCTTTTCCCTGTCACTCTCTGCTAGAGTCAGTAAAGTGTCCCTCCCCCCAGTAGGAATATGACTCCCTGTGCCAGTTCCCCAATCCTTCTCAGGGACCCTGTGCATAACGGGAACTACCTCATACTCTTGAACCACCTGGGGTGTGTCAACTCCCTTCTTCAAGTTGGGCACCACAACTCTGGGCTTGTGCCCTTCTTCAGCAGTACCGGATGCAAGATTTTTGCTGCCACCATCTGAACTGGACTCAGCCCTTCCGGCCTCCAGTTTCAGCTCTTTACAGCTCAGCTCTTGAGCTGCAATCTTTTCTTCTTCCAGGGCTAAGAGTCTTTTTGCCTCAACCCTTGCAAGAAACTCCTCTAATTGTTGCTCCTGTCGCCTTTGACCTCGGAGCCATTCATCTATCTCTGGGTCTCTTTCCTCATCTGAGTAGTCTTCCTCCTCATGTGAGCAGTCTTCCTCCTCATGTGCGTAGTCCTCCTCCTCATCTGAGGGGTACTTAGTCATTTGGTTTCTTGCTGCCTCTCTCTCTGCCCATCTTTCCTTCCCCCAGACTATGTAGTTATGTAGCATCTCCGCCTTAGTAGATCTCCTTGCTACAGGAAGGCCCCATTTTCTGCAAAGCGTCCTTAGGTCAGCCTTAGTGAGGTGGTCAGTACGAACAAAGAAAGAGTAGGTAAGCAATCCCATTCTTATAAGATCTTACCAGCAAAAAACAAAATCCAAAGTCCAAAATATCAATAGTATATCCAGGAGGACATCAGAGAATCAAAAGCCAAAAAAGATGAAAAATTAAGTTGACCTTCAACTGTGGGTAGGTAGTGAAATACTTAGCTACTGTATGTCACTGCACAAACACAAGTCCTATCCTTACCGCTGATCACCAATGTTAGAAATGGGGTTTTTGGTTGGCAGTCAGGTTGCCCTCTGTCCAAGCAAGAACCCTCACTCTAGTCAGGGTAAGTCACACACAATCCAAAATCAGCCTGTGCTCACCCTCTGGTAGCTTGGCACGAGCAGTCAGGCTTAACTTAGAAGGCAATGTGTAAAGCATTTGTGCAATAAATCATACAACACCATAGCATAACACCAAAAAAATACACCACACAGTGTTTAGAAAAATATATAATATTTATCTGGGTATCTTCAGGTCAAAACGATCAAAGTTGCAATATGAATTTGTAAAGATATCACTGAAAAGTGATATAAAGTGTCTTAAGTCTTTAGAAAGTAAACAAAGTCTCTTTCAAACACAAAGTACCTGGTTTCTGGTGGAAAATCTCCTCAGAGGGCCACAGGAGAAGAGGTATGTGGAAAACTGGTGTGTGCGTCGATTTCTCCTCAGCACACACGGACTTGCGTCGTTATTTTCCACGTGGGGAGTCGTGCGTCGTTTTCCGGCGCGCAGACAGTCTCTTTCTGTGGTTCGCGGGGAGTACCAGATGTCCCGGGTCTGTGCGTGGATTTTCCTGCTTGTTTGCCGGCTGCGCGTGGTTCTGCGGGGCTGCGCATCGAAGTTTCGATCTCACGGCAGGCGTCGCTTCGATTTCTCCTGGGGAGTCGGGCGGCGTTGTCCTTGCGAGGCCGTGCGTCAAAGTTTTGATCTCACGGCAGGCGTCGCGTCGATTTCTCCTGGGAAGTCGGGCGGCGTTGTCCTTGCGAGGCCGTGCGTCAAAGTTTCGATCTCACGGCAGGCGTTGCGTCGATTTCTCCCGGGAAGTCGTGCGGCGTTGTCCTTGCGAGGCCGTGCGTCAAAGTTTCGGTCGTCCCGAAGGCGTAACGTCGATCAGCGTCGGTGTGCGACGTTTTTCTTGCCGCGGAACAAGCTGTGCATCGAAAATTTCAGCGCGCGGAGCGTCCAAGTGGAAGAGAGAAGTCTTTTTGGTCCTGAGACTTCAGGGAACAGGAGGCAAGCTCTATCCAAGCCCTTGGAGAGCACTTTTACAGCCAGACAAGAGTTCAGCAAGGCAGCAGGCCAACAGCAAGGCAGCAGTCCTTTGTAGAAAAGCAGACAGGTGAGTCCTTTGAGCAGCCAGGCAGTTCTTCTTGGCAGGATGTAGTTTCTGGTTCAGGTTTCTTCTCCAGCAAGTGTCTGATGAGGTAGGGCAGAGGCCCTGTTTTATACTAAGGTGTGCCTTTGAAGTGGGGGTGACTTCAAAGAGTGTCTAAGAAATGCACCAAGCCCCCTTTCAGTTCAATCCTGTCTGCCATAGTCCCAGTAGGGGGTGTGGCAGTCCTTTGTGTGAGGGCAGGCCCTCCCAGCCCAGGAAGACCCATTCAAAATGCAGATGTATGCAAGTGAGGCTGAGTACCCTGTGTTTGGGGTGTGTCTGAGTGAATGCACAAGGAGCTGTCAACTAAACCTAGCCAAACGTGGATTGAAGGGCACAACAAGATTTTAGTGCAAAGAAATGCTCACTTTCTAAAAGTGGCATTTCTAGAATAGTAATATTAAATCCGACTTCACCAGTCAGCAGGACTTTATATTACCATTCTGGCCATACTAAATATGACCTTCCTGCTCCTTTCAGGTCAGCAGCTGCCACTTCAACAGTGTATGAGGGCAGCCCCAATGTTAGCCTATGAAGGGAGCAGGCCTCACAGTAGTGTAAAAACGAATTTAGGAGTTTTACACTACCAGGACATATAACTACACAGGTACATGTCCTGCCTTTTACCTACACAGCACCCTGCTCTAGGGGTTACCTAGGGCACACATTAGGGATGACTTATATGTAGAAAAAGGGGAGTTCTAGGCTTGGCAAGTACTTTTAAATGCCAAGTCGAAGTGGCAGTGAAACTGCACACACAGGCCTTGCAATGACAGGCCTGAGACAGGGTTAAGGGGCTACTGAAGTGGGTGGCACAACCAGTGCTACAGGCCCACTAGCAACATTTAATCTACAGGCCCTGGGCACATATAGTGCACTCTACTAGGGACGTATAAGTAAATTAAATAGCCAATCATGGATAAACCAATCAATAGTACCATTTACACAGAGAGCATATGCACTTTAGCACTGGTTAGCAGTGGTAAAGTGCCCAGAGGTAAAAAGCCAACAAGAACAGGTCAGAAAAAATAGGAGGAAGGAGGCAAAAAGTTTGGGGATGACCCTGTCAAAAAGCCAGGTCCAACACTGCTGGAATGGAGAAGGCAGTTTATTGATAGAAACTGTCATGTGCACCACAAGAAGCTAGTGTTACCTGTCAGGATGGCCGAGCAGTCTAAGGTGCTGCGTTCAGGTCGCAGTTTCCCCTGGCAACGTGGGTTCGAATCCCACTTCTGACAAATCGCTTTTATTTAGCTGCTTTCATAAACGGCCAGCTCAAGGACTAGCTCAACATTACACACCACCTAATATATGCCTGTAAAAGAATGACACTATTTCATACTTCATATACAACTTACCTGAATGTGCCTGCACGAAAAAAACATCTCAGGAGTACGAAAGGTCTAAGGCACATCTGGTAAATATTATTATTGTGTCTCTTGTTCTTCCAAAACTACCTCTCTCAAAAGTAGTAGAACGGCAGTGCACACCTTGGGACCACCCCAGAACAGAAAGGAATGCCTGCCAGCAGAAAAACTTAGAGCACACAGCAAACTGTATTTTATATTATAATAGCAGCCCTGCCAAGTACTCAGGGCCATGCGTCATGTGCTGCTCCAGTCCAGCTTTTTTCTTTGAATTCTGGGATTTGTAGTTTTGTTTGAGCCATTATCAAACCGCCACAGAATTCAATGACAAAAACCTGTACTGGAGCAGCACAAAACGCAGGGACCTGGTAAACTTCCCATCAATGTGATAATATGGCCTGAGACGTAAGGCTGATGCTTGTGTAGTGAGATAACGTTTTGTATGTTATCTATGTGTTTTGTGTGTGTTATTTGCATAGCGCACACAACCAAAGCGCAGTAGAGTTCTGTAGATGATCAAAGGCAAGCATAAACTCAATGAGTGATAGTAGACACTTAGGGGCAGATTTATCATTCCTTGATGTAGCGCAATGCGACAAGCCGCCTTGCTGCTCTGCGTGAAAGGGAGAGGACAGGTATGCACTGTATTTACCATTACACAGTGCATTTCTGTCTTTTCCTTTTGGCTGCCTAGCACCAAAGCAGGCAGGCACACTTGCGTCGTGTTTCCTGGGTGCCTTCGAAGGAGCCGAGATTGTTTTTGTGCACACAGGGATAACTTCCTACACAGAAACAATCCTAAGAGGCACTTACCTCTGTACGTATCCTGCCGAAGGAAGTACAGGTAGAAAAAGGGAAAAACAAGGAGAAATAAAGATATTTCTTCTCATTATGCCTCACATGGCAAGCCGTGGCATTGTGACGCATTCCCAGACTACGAATGAGAAATCTGGGAATGTGCCAAAATCCATGGGTGGATGCGTGGGAACACCCACTTTCACCCATGGAACACCTCCCTGCTGCAGAGTAAAGCAGACAGAGATTTGATCTGTAGCATAGTATTAGTAGTAAAGGTAGTAGTAGTGATGGAAGTAGTTACAGAACTAGCAGTAGTCCCAGTAATAGTGTGAAATGCAGAAGTATTAGTAGAAGTAGTCAGAGTACTACTAGCAGCCACAAAAATAATGGTAATAGTAATAAAAGTAGCAGCGGATGTGTAGTCACAATACTAGCAGTAGGAATTGTAGGAGTGAAATAGCAGTAGTAGTGGAAGTGGTGATAAACTATTAGAAAGCATTGTACTAGTAGTAAGGAAATTACCACCAGTAGTGAAGTAGCAATAGTGCTAGTAGTAGTAGTACTGGTAGTTGTAGTGGTACTGAAGGTAGCAGTAGTAGTGTAAGTAGTCACAGTATTAGTACTAGTCATTGTGGTAGTAGCAGTAAGAAATGTATTAATAGTAGTGTAAGCAGTCACAGTATTAGTAGTATTCATTGCAGTAGAGTAGTGTAAGTAGTCACAGTATTACTTTATCCATTGTGGTAGTAATAGTAATAAATGTAGCATTGACAATTTAAGTAATCCAAGTGCTCTTAGTAGCATAGTATTATTAGTAAAGGTAGCAGTAGTGATGGAAATAGTTACTGAACTCCCTCTCCACCAGGAGCCACGCCAGGCTAAAGCAGAGGCTCGGGTTCCAGGGTGTAATGAACCCAGTATCTGAGGGTCAGTTTGTGACACCTCTCTTCTCAACCGGACTCTCATGACTCCGAGTTAAGACCCCAGCAATGCTTTGCTCCTTTAGCTTGTGTTTATATTTGCTTCCCTTCTGCAGTCCTCTGTTCACCAATGTTTTTTTGTACTTTAAGTAACTTCAAACCATCTACTTTCTCTCCATCATTAACAATTTGTGTGATTCCAAAGTTATAAAAAAACTGTGTTTCCACCCGGGACCTTTCACATGTGATGCGAACGTGATAACTATTACACTACGGACACTCAAGTGCAAGGCACTGAGAGATTCGTGAACAAATCCCAAATGAGAGCAGGTGCCACCCATGGGATACAATCAACAGTGAAATTATTTCCAGAGCTTATCATTGCTCCCTTCATTTACTGTCTGCATTTGCCATCGGTTTGTTCATCCATCCTGCTGCTGAAAACCTCTTACTGAGCCCATTCCCTTAAGTGTATTCTGAATTCTCATGAACTCGCTAAGTTTTCTCTGTGGCTGGTACCTCGCTCGGTTTTCGAGGCAGCTCGGCCCAGAGTTATCAGAACGGTTGGCGCATGCTGGGTCCTGTGGCTGAGGTGGCCTTCATGATTCCAGCGCCCCGAAGCCTGTCCTGCATCGAGAGCAATAAACTAATCGGAGGCTGTGTTGCAGCTGCAAAGTTTGAGTCTGATGGTTTTCTTTGTGATATTATTCCCTGTTGAGGCGATTCGATCCTCCAAAGAACCCCAAATAAGTCAGGTTTTTTAAATGATCGAAGTGGGGCAAAAGGAACAGGTGCTTGGAAAGATGGCATATTAAAGGGCGTTCATACTGGAGGCGTGGACCACATGAAGAACAGTTTGTAGAATCTGCTGGAATGGAGAATGCAGTTTATTGATAGAAACTGTCTTGTGCACCACAAGACGCTAGTTTTACCTGTCAGGATGGCCGAGCGGTCTAAGGCGCGACGTTCAGGTCGCAGTCTAACCTGGAGGCGTGAGTTCGAATCCCACTTCTGACAAATCTCTTTTATTTAGCTGCTTGCATAAACGGCCAGCTCAAGGACTAGCTCAACATTACACACCACCTAATATATGCCTGTAAAAGAATGACCCTATTTCATACTTCATATACAACTTACCTGAATGTGCCTGCACGAAAAAAACATCTCAGGAGTACGAAAGGTCTAAGGCACATCTGGTAAATATTATTATTGTGTCTCTTGTTCTTCCAAAACTACCTCTCTCAAAAGTAGTAGAACGGCAGTGCACACCTTGGGACCACCCCAGAACAGAAAGGAATGCCTGCCAGCAGAAAAACTTAGAGCACACAGCAAACTGTATTTTATATTATAATAGCAGCCCTGCCAAGTACTCAGGGCCATGCGTCATGTGCTGCTCCAGTCCAGCTTTTTTCTTTGAATTCTGGGATTTGTAGTTTTGTTTGTGCCATTATCAAACCGCCACAGAATTCAATGGCAAAAACCTGTACTGGAGCAGCACAAAACGCAGGGACCTGGTAAACTTCCCATCAATGTGATAATATGGCCTGAGACGTAAGGCTGATGCTTGTGTAGTGAGATAACGTTTTGTATGTTATCTATGTGTTTTGTGTGTGTTATTTGCATAGCGCACACAACCAAAGCGCAGTAGAGTTCTGTAGATGATCAAAGGCAAGCATAAACTCAATGAGTGATAGTAGACACTTAGGGGCAGATTTATCATTCCTTGATGTAGCACAATGCGACAAGCCGCCTTGCTGCTCTGCGTGAAAGGGAGAGGACAGGTATGCACTGTATTTACCATTACACAGTGCATTTCTGTCTTTTCCTTTTGGCTGCCTAGCACCAAAGCAGGCAGGCACGCTTGCGTCGTGTTTCCTGGGTGCCTTCGAAGGAGCCGAGATTGTTTTTGTGCACACAGGGATAACTTCCTACACAGAAACAATCCTAAGAGGCACTTACCTCTGTACGTATCCTGCCGAAGGAAGTACAGGTAGAAAAAGGGAAAAACAAGGAGAAATAAAGATATTTCTTCTCATTATGCCTCACATGGCAAGCCGTGGCATTGTGACGCATTCCCAGACTACGAATGAGAAATCTGGGAATGTGCCAAAATCCATGGGTGGATGCGTGGGAACACCCACTTTCACCCATGGAACACCTCCCTGCTGCAGAGTAAAGCAGACAGAGATTTGATCTGTAGCATAGTATTAGTAGTAAAGGTAGTAGTAGTGATGGAAGTAGTTACAGAACTAGCAGTAGTCCCAGTAATAGTGTGAAATGCAGAAGTATTAGTAGAAGTAGTCAGAGTACTACTAGCAGCCACAAAAATAATGGTAATAGTAATAAAAGTAGCAGCGGATGTGTAGTCATAATACTAGCAGTAGGAATTGTAGGAGTGAAATAGCAGTAGTAGTGGAAGTGGTGATAAACTATTAGAAAGCATTGTACTAGTAGTAAGGAAATTACCACCAGTAGTGAAGTAGCAATAGTGCTAGTAGTAGTAGTACTGGTAGTTGTAGTGGTACTGAAGGTAGCAGTAGTAGTGTAAGTAGTCACAGTATTAGTACTAGTCATTGTGGTAGTAGCAGTAAGAAATGTATTAATAGTAGTGTAAGCAGTCACAGTATTAGTAGTATTCATTGCAGTAGAGTAGTGTAAGTAGTCACAGTATTACTTTATCCATTGTGGTAGTAATAGTAATAAATGTAGCAGTGACAATTTAAGTAATCCAAGTGCTCTTGGTAGCATAGTATTATTAGTAAAGGTAGCAGTAGTGATGGAAATAGTTACTGAACTCCCTCTCCACCAGGAGCCACGCCAGGCTAAAGCAGAGGCTCGGGTTCCAGGGTGTAATGAACCCAGTATCTGAGGGTCAGTTTGTGGCACCTCTCTTCTCAACCGGACTCTCATGACTCCAAGTTAAGACCCCAGCAATGCTTTGCTCCTTTAGCTTGTGTTTATATTTGCTTCCCTTCTGCAGTCCTCTGTTCACCAATGTTTTTTTGTAATTTAAGTAACTTCAAACCATCTACTTTCTCTCCATCATTAACAATTTGTGTGATTCCAAAGTTATAAAAAAACTGTGTTTCCACCCGGGACCTTTCACATGTGATGCGAACGTGATAACTATTACACTAC
Source organism: Pleurodeles waltl (assembly GCF_031143425.1). Classification (NCBI taxonomy): domain Eukaryota; kingdom Metazoa; phylum Chordata; class Amphibia; order Caudata; family Salamandridae; genus Pleurodeles; species Pleurodeles waltl. Next base: position 1,012,219,656 of record NC_090443.1, read on the forward strand.
GGACACTCAAGTGCAAGGCACTGAGAGATTCGTGAACAAATCCCAAATGAGAGCAGGTGCCACCCATGGGATACAATCAACAGTGAAATTATTTCCAGAGCTTGTCATTGCTCCCTTCATTTACTGTCTGCATTTGCCATCGGTTTGTTCATCCATCCTGCTGCTGAAAACCTCTTACTGAGCCCATTCCCTTAAGTGTATTCTGAATTCTCACGAACTCGCTGAGTTTTCTCTGTGGCTGGTACCTCGCTCGGTTTTCGAGGCAGCTCGGCCCAGAGTTATCAGAACGGTTGGCGCATGCTGGGTCCTGTGGCTGAGGTGGCCTTCATGATTCCAGCGCCCCGAAGCCTGTCCTGCATCGAGAGCAATAAACTAATCGCAGGCTGTGTTGCAGCTGCAAAGTTTGAGTCTGATGGTTTTCTTTGTGATATTATTCCCTGTTGAGGCGAATCGATCCTCCAAAGATCCCCAAATAAGTCAGGTTTTTTAAATGATCGAAGTGGGGCAAAAGGAACAGGTGCTTGGAAAGATGGCATATTAAAGGGCGTTCATACTGGAGGCGTGGACCACATGAAGAACAGTTTGTAGAATCTGCTGGAATGGAGAATGCAGTTTATTGATAGAAACTGTCATGTGCACCACAAGACGCTAGTTTTACCTGTCAGGATGGCCGAGCGGTCTAAGGCGCGACGTTCAGGTCGCAGTTTAACCTGGAGGCGTGAGTTCGAATCCCACTTCTGACAAATCTCTTTTATTTAGCTGCTTGCATAAACGGCCAGCTCAAGGACTAGCTCAACATTACACACCACCTAATATATGCCTGTAAAAGAATGACACTATTTCATACTTCATATACAACTTACCTGAATGTGCCTGCACGAAAAAAACATCTCAGGAGTACGAAAGGTCTAAGGCACATCTGGTAAATATTATTATTGTGTCTCTTGTTCTTCCAAAACTACCTCTCTCAAAAGTAGTAGAACGGCAGTGCACACCTTGGGACCACCCCAGAACAGAAAGGAATGCCTGCGAGCAGAAAAACTTAGAGCACACAGCAAACTGTATTATATATTATATTAGCAGCCCTGCCAAGTACTCAGGGCCATGCGTCATGTGCTGCTCCAGACCAGCTTTTTTCGTTGAATTCTGGGATTTGTAGTTTTGTTTGTGCCATTAGAAAACCGCCACAGAGTTCAATGGCAAAAACCTGTACTGGAGCAGCACAAAACGCAGGGACCTGGTAAACTTGCCAGCAACGTGATAATATGGCCTGAGACGTAAGGCTGATGCTTGTGTAGTGAGATAACGTTGTGTATGTTATCTATGTGTTGTGTGTATGTTATTTGCATAGCGCACACAACCAAAGCGCAGTAGAGTTCTGTAGATGATCAAAGGCAAGCATAATCTGAATGAGTGATAGTAGACATTTAGGTGCAGATTTATCATTCCTTGACGCAGCGCAATGCGAGAAGCCGCCTTGCTGCTCTGCGTGAAAGGGAGAGGGCAGGTATGCACTGTATTTACCATTATACAGTGCATTTCTGCCTCTATGCCTTTTGGCTGCCTAGCACCAAAGCAGGCAGGCACGCTTGCGTCGTGTTTCATGGGTGCCTTCGAAGGAGCCGAGATTGTTTTTGTGCACACAGGGATAACTTCCTACACAGAAACAATCCTAAGAGGCACTTACCTCTGTACGTATCCTGCCGAAGGAAGCACAGGTAGAAAGAGGGAAAAACAAGGAGAAATAAAGATATTTCTTCTTGTTATGCCTCACATGGCAAGCCGTGGCATTGTGACGCATTCCCAGACTACGAATGAGAAATCTGGGAATGTGCCAAAATCCATGGGTGGATGCGTGGGAACACCCACTTTCACCCATGGAACACCTCCCTGCTGCAGAGTAAAGCAGACAGAGATTTGAGCTGTAGCATAGTATTAGTAGTAAAGGTAGTAGTAGTGATGGAAGTAGTTACAGAACTAGCAGTAGTCCCAGTAATAGTGTGAAATGCAGAAGTATTAGTAGAAGTAGTCAGAGTACTACTAGCAGCCACAAAAATAATGGTAATAGTAATAAAAGTAGCAGCAGATGTGTAGTCACAATACTACCAGTAGGAAATGTAGGAGTGAAATAGCAGTACCAGTGGAAGTGGTGATAAACTATTATAATGCATTGTACTAGTAGTAAGGAAATTACCACCAGTAGTGAAGTAGCATTAGTGCTAGTAGTAGTAGTACTGGTAGTTGTAGTGGTACTGAAGGTAGCAGTAGTAGTGTAAGTAGTCACAGTATTAGTACTAGTCATTGTGGTGGTAGCAGTAGGAAATGTATCAATAGTAGTGTAAGCAGTCACAGTATTAGTAGTATTCATTGCAGTAGCAGTAGGATAAGTAGTCACAGTATTACTTTTCCATTGTGGTAGTAATAGTAATAAATGTAGCAGTGACAATTTAAGTAATCCAAGTGCTCTTAGTAGCATAGTATTATTAGTAAAGGTAGCAGTAGTGATGGAAATAGTTACTGAACTCCCTCTCCACCAGGAGCCACGCCAGGCTAAAGCAGAGGCTCGGGTTCCAGGGTGTAATGAACCCAGTATCTGAGGGTCAGTTTGTGGCACCTCTCTTCTCAACCGGACTCTCATGACTCCGAGTTAAGACCCCAGCAATGCTTTGCTCCTTTAGCTTGTGTTTATATTTCCTTCCCTTCTGCAGTCCTCTGTTCACCAATGTTTTTTTGTAATTTAAGTAACTTCAAACCATCTACTTTCTCTCCATCATTAACAATTTGTGTGATTCCAAAGTTATTAAAAAACTGTGTTTCCACCCGGGACCTTTCACATGTGATGCGAACGTGATAACTATTACTCTACGGACACTCAAGTGCAAGGCACTGAGAGATTCGTGAACAAATCCAAAATGAGAGCAGGTGCCACCCATGGGATACAATCAACTGAAATTATTTCCAGAGCTTGTCATTGCTCCCTTCATTTACTGTCTGCATTTGCCATCGGTTTGTTCATCCATCCTGCTGCTGAAAACCTCTTACTGAGCCCATTCAGTTAAGTTCATCAGGTTTTGTAATTTAAGTAACTTTAAACCATCTATTTTCTCTCCATCATTAACAATTTGTGTGATTCCAAAATGGTAAAAAAACAGTGTTTCCACCCGAGATCTGTCAAAGGTTTAAGAATGTCTCGGGTGACAGTTATTAGTCATTTTTTATCTCATATTAAATGAATAAGTTTATTTTTTCTCATCTTTAAATTAGACACACACCGCCACCATGTGGCAGACTGTCATAAATTCCGGTGTTGGCAATTAAGTGCCGGTGCTGATCACCGGAAACCACAGACTCAGATTAAGTTTTGCAAACTCTCAATATTGTGTTAAGGGCTTGGGGCAGTACAGCTGCTTTTTGCATTTGCATTTTGAATACATGTACTTTTCAAGACCTGGCTCCATTTTTAAAGGTATTGAAATTCCTACACTTTTGTCCACTTCCCTAAGTCTGCGCTCAGGTGGATGTTTAGAATTTAGGAGGAAATAAGGCAAAGTATATATGTATTTGCTTGTCACAAAAAGATTACTTTCATTCATTCATTGATACAGACTCTTCTTCCTTCATTGCCGAATTCTCTTCTAATGTATGAGATAAATTAGACAGCCTTTTATAGGCCTTGCTGCTCGCCAAAATCTCTGCTTTTCTTAGTTTATGATATGTTTTTGGAAAAGTCAATATTTGACCAGTCAACCAATCCTTGTAATCCTGACAAAACTTTCTTTGTTTCTTCATTTTAATTTATTCTGCCAATTTATCCATTTTACTAGATAACTTCTCCATTCCTGTATCCTGTATTCCGGACACATATGTCTCTACTTGTGTTGATGGGAGGAGAGGTTTGTCCCAAACATCCATGGGTATGTTCACCAAGTAGTGCTCTGGGCCGGATACACTGATGACGTCTTTGTCATTTGGAAGGGGTCAAAACAGACTCCTATAGAGTTTGTTGGTGAGCTGAACATGAATGATTGCAATCTATTTTCACTAGTAATATCCATAGCTGTACGTTGGAAGTCCTGGATCTGAAAATTGAGATACATGACTCCAACATAGAGACCACTAAGAATCTGATCTGCAGCATCCCTTGTGGACAACTGATGAAGGCTAGAAAGAACTGCAGAAGGGATGCTGCATTTGAGGAGGAAAAGAAGATCATGTTAGAAAGGTTCCACACACAGGTTATAATTCTAAAACTTTAAAGGTTGCAGTCAGTAAAGTAGATACACTGAAAAGGGAAGTTTTGCTTGTTGAAAATAGTGGGAAATCTAATTAAACTGAACCTGTTAGATTCACTACTACATATAGCAAACAAGGTTAGGGGATTATTATAACCCAAGCATTGGCAAGTATTACACACTGATGAGATTATTATCCAAACATCTGACGACTCATCCCAAAATCTCCTTTAGAAGATGTAAGTAATTGAAAGACATGCTGTGTAAAAACATAGGCCCATATTAGCGTCATTTTTGTTTTTAAGCTAATGTGGCATTAGGTGGCCAAAATTGCTGCACCATATTTACAAAGTGGCGCAATACAAGTATTGGGCCACTTTGTAACCCCATGAGCCACATAATGCCAGCGCCAGGGATAATGTATGCAAGGGGGGCGTTCCCCCGATGGGGCGAAAAAATGGCGCAAAGAAATCTGAGAGATTTCTTTGCATCATTTACTCTGGCATATTTAACGCTTGCTCAGAGCAGGCATAAAAAGAGGGCACACTATTGTTTACAATGGGCCTCTGTACTCTATGTACTGTTCAGGGTTAGTGGCAAATTTTGGCCCTAACCCTGAGCAGTACATCAAAATGCTGATACTTTTGCCCCCTAACCTGCGCCATGGTGCACCGTATTTTAAATACGGCGCACACATAGTGGCAGTAGGGAGGCACTAAGGGGCGCAAAGGAAAGTGGCGCAGCACTGAGTGCCGCGCTACCTTTCTTAAATATACCCCATAGTCTCTATGATACAGGATGAAAAGAAAGAAATAAGAACAGGTGGCTTTGTTACTTATAAAACCTGTAAAGCCTGTAGATCGACTAAAAATGCACAGGTTTTCACTGTATCTGAGATAAATCTGGAGTTTAGGATTCACAAATGTCTGTCCTGTAACTCTGACTTCTGCTTTTATGCTTTGAAATGTACTTGCAACCAGTACTACATTGGTAGTATGACTCATTAAGTGAAAAAACATGTGTTGGTACACATGGGGATGATCACTCGGTATGACACTCAGGCCCTCATTACAACCCTGGCGGTAAACCCCGCTGACCGCCGTGCCGATGGCTGCCAAAATACGTGTCCGCGGCGGAAATCTCCCACAGGTATTATGACCCACACTTAGAAATCCTCCACTATACAGACACCCACACAAGTCCGCCACACCAAAGGTCATTGATAAACTGACGGTACCAAAACCCACACCGTTACGCCAACAGAAATACGCCCACAGTATCATGACCCTCGAATCAACGTGGCGGTCTTTCAACAGCGGTAAACCATTGGCGGTACACACCGCCGAGCTCAAAATACACACACACGTACAAAACACAACCACATTGGACAATTCAAAAGACACACACCTGACACACATACACACACCACACCCACACCACTATAAAACACCCACATTACCCACAACCCCTTACAATGAAAAATTTTGAACAAGCACAGAGAAAAGCAAAGACCACACCAGCATCCAGAGGCACACAACACCATCACTCATACACCATCCACGCACATCACACCACACACCCGACACACACCCCAACACATCACCCAACACATCACCCAACACATCACATCAACCATCATCTCGCACATCACCCACACCACATCATGGCACCTCAAAGACACCCCTGGTTCTCTGAGAAGGAGGAGCTCAGGGTAATGGTGGAAGAAATCATCCAGGTAGAGCCACAGCTATTCGGATCACAGGTGCAGCAGACCTCCATTGCTAGGAAGATGGAGCTATGGCGGAGAATTGTCGACAGGGTGAATGCAGTGGGACACCTTCCAAGAACACGGGATGACATCAGGAAGAGGTGGAACCACCTACGGGGGAAGGTGCGTTCCCTGGTATCCAGACACCAGCTAGCCATAATGAGGACTGGCAGTGGACCCCCTCCTCCTCCCGCACAACTAACAACATGGGAGGAGCAAGTATTTGCAATAATGCATCCTAAGGGCCTCGCAGGACTAGCAGGAGGAATGGACTCTGGTAAGTCTAATCTTTACTATTATATCCCCTCCACCCTACCCACATGCCATCACATACTCCCACCCTCACCCCCCTGAGTCCACCATCTACCACACACCCCACCATCACGCCCCACCACTCCCACAACCAAGCCCTGCATGCAACAACAATGCATGGACACCCATCACAGACATGCATGGACACCCATCACCAAAGCATGTTCAATAGAAAGACTCACCCAGGGCACACAATCACCACTCACACAAGGGCCAACGTGATAGTGCAAGCACAGTAATAGAGGAAAACACACCTATTGCACAAGATGCCACACACAGATCAAATAACAATGCATATACACCCCAACCGGACCCCTACCCAACGTCACTGGAAAGGAGATGCCAGACATATCTAGTCCCCCTACAGAAGAGGCTCACAGTGACGACAGTAGCTCTGCACGCCTGGATCAAGATGACCAGCCCGGCCCATCAGGGACCTATGGACAGTCGGTTCCCCTGCCACAGTCCCAAACCACCACAGAACCTCCCCCCTCAGGAAACACCAGCACAACACCCACCCAGCGGGCCCATCCCCAGGACACGTCAATCAGCAGTGTGTCCACCACTACAGGGACCCCATGCAACCCCACTAAAACAGGACGATCAGGGACCTGGGGTCAGTGGAAGTGGGCACACGGTTCAGGGGACAGAGGCACAGGATAACAGGGAAACTGGGAGGACTACTGTGCGACAGGGGGAGGACAGGCCCAGGGAACCAACCCTCCACAAGGCACTATCAAACATCATGGGAGCATATCACCATTACCAGGAGACCATTGGCACGGTACTGGTCAAGCTGCAGGAGACCCAGCGGCTGCAGGAGGGACAGTACCTGGGGATCAGGGAGGACTTGAAGGACATCAATACCACCCTGGTCTCCATTGCAGGGGTGCTGGCTGACATAGCCACCACCATGAGTGAGGCAATGGCACAACAAAGGGCCCCTGACACTAGCCAAACCGATGAACAGCCTTCCACCTCTGCCGGCGCTAGTAGACAGGAGGCCCCACCACAGGACCAACAGGACACCAGCACCCCACCCCCTGCAGAAGGAGAACCACACCACAAACGGTCCCTACAATCCAGGCACAAGACAGAGAACATTGTCAAGACCCCTGCCAGGAAATAGGACCCTCCTGATTGTCACTCTTCTGTCCCACTATGTCACCCCACCAACATTGAACTGCCATTACTCCCCTTCCTATGCCCCATTGGACAATGCACCTGTGATACCAAGAGACTGGACTCTACCATGGATATTCCTCCACCATCACCCTTCCCTAGCCCATTGCACATCTCCCTCCACTCATTAGCACTTAAATAAACACCCTTGAATCACAAAACAATCTGGAGTCAGTCTGTACTTTCACCAATGTATTATTACAACCTCGTAGTCAAATATCAATGTATATGTTCATTTGCACATACCAAAGTATGACAGTTGTTGGGCAGCAGTAAACATAGCAGAAGGCAGAATGTGGTACCCAGATCTGTGAAAAGGAAGCCAAAGTGAACTGTCAGGGTCCATACACAGGGTTAAAATGGCAGACTTATACAATGTCCTATAGTAGTCACATATGAGATGAGCTGTGCCAGTCTCCTACCTGTGTCTCACTGGAAGTACTGCATGATGATGTTGCTTCCATTGTCATTCTCTTCTTCCTCTGCCTGCTCTTCCTCACTGTCCACAGGCTCCACCGCTGCCACAAGACCATCATCAGGCCCATACTCCTGCAGAAAAGGAACCTGGCGTCGGAATGGCAGGTTGCGCAACATGCAGCACGCCATAATTATCTGGCACACCTTCTTCGGTGAGTAATATAGGGAGCCACCTGTTGGATGGAAGCACTGGAATCTGGGCTTCAGGAGGCCGAAAGCCCGCTCTATAATCCTCCTAGTTTGCCCATGTGCCTCATTGTAGCGTTCCTCTTCCCTTGTCCTGGCATTCCTCACTAGGGTCAGAAGCCATGACAGGTTGGGCTAACCAGAGTCACCTGCAAATGTCGAGGGATATCTGTTAGACATACACCAACCCTTAGGGACTATCCCATACCCAGACACCTATTCATACCGTGTGGGGACCTTGAGCTCCTCTATTAGCCACACATGGTGCCTCTGGAGTTGGCCCATCACATAAGGGATGCTGCTATTCATCAAAATGTAAGCGTCATGCACAGAGCCAGGATATTTGGCATTCACATAGGAGATGTACTGGTCTGCCAAACAGACCATCCGCACATTCATAGAATGGTAGCTTTTGCGGTTTCTGTACACCTGTTCATTCCTGCGGGGGAGGGGGGACAAATGCCACATGTGTACCATCTATGGCACCAATGATGTTGGGGATATGTCCCAGGGCATAGAAGTCACCTTTCACTGTGGGCAAATCCTCCACCTGGGGGAATACGATGTAGCTGCGCATGTGTTTCAGCAGGGCGGACAACATTCTGGATTCCTGTGGGATGGTGGATAGCTGACAACAGGTCTGGCTCCAACTGGGCACAGAGTTCATGGATTGTGGCACGATCAAGTCTGTTGATGATGATGATGTGTCCGTCTCCTATTGTCGACAGGTCCACCAGGGGTCTGTATACTGGAGGATGATGCCATCTCATCATCTGACCCAGCGGGCGTGGCCTATGGAGGAGAAGGGTGAGAAGAGGTTCATATACCATATAGCTTGCAAAAGGCTGTTTAGAACAAATGTGATTTAATCTGTGTTTAACGCTGTATGTCCGTATTCCTGCACAAAACTGCTGTGATGCAGTTAGTTGGCCTGTCATGTGGCCACCTGAAATGGCATCTGCCTGACTTGTAAGGAGGGACAAGGGGAAATGAGGTAACTGCGCTGGCGTTGCACACCTGTTCATTCCTGAGGGTGGGGGACAAATGCCACATGTGTACCATCCATGGCACCAATGATGTTGGGGATATGTCCCAGTGCATAGAAGTCACCTTTCACTGTGGGCAAATCCTCCACCTGCGGGAATACGATGTAGCTGCGCATGTGTTTCGGCAGGGCAGACAACACTCTGGACAACACGTTAGAGAACATTGGCTGTGACATCCCAGATGCCATGGCCACTGTTGTTTGAAAGGAACCACTGGCCAGGAAATGGAGCACTGACAGGACCTGCACTAGAGGGGGGATACCTGTGGGATGGCGGATAGCTGACATCAGGTCTGACTCCAATTGGGCACATACTTCTTGGATTGTGGCACGATCAAGTCTGTAGGTGATAATGATGTGTCTGTCTTCCATTGTCGACAGGTCCACCAGGGGTCTGTACACCGGAGGATGACGCCATCTCATCATCTGTCCCAGCGGATGACCCCTATGGAGGAGAATGGTGACCAGAGGGTCATATACCACATAGGTTGTACAAGGGTTTTTGCACTGATGTGATAAAATCAGTGTGTGTGGCTTTGTCTGTCCGTATTTGTGCCCAAATGTACTGTGACGCAGTTAGGTGCCCTGCCATGTGCCACCCTGAAATGGCGGCTGCCTGACCTGCAAGGAGGGACAAGGGGAAATGAAGTAATACTGGCATTGTGCTGCATCGCGGTAGGTGGTCGAAGACCGCCGAGCAACTCAGCATTGGTTATCATTGGGCCCTATGGGTTCCAGGAGCCAATGACGATGTACGCCGGTGGTGACGGTACGCACCGCCAAGGACGTGACCGCCATTTTGTATCTCTTCACTCACTTGATACCTGACCTTCAACAGGAGAGGACCTACACTGCAAGTGCTGCTGTGACTTCAGTCTGGAAGCGACAATGGCTCATGTGTCTGGGGAAAGGGCCCCTGCCTTCACTGTGGATGAGTTGGAGAGACTAGTGGACGGGGTCCTCCCCCAGTACACGCTACTCTACGGTCCTCCAGACAAACAGGTTAGTACACTGTGAGCATGATGCGTGGGACATGAATGTATGGAGTGGTGTGGATGTAAGAGACATGTTGGGGGGGCTGAGTCCTGCATGTGAGGATGGTGAGTATATGTGTGTCAGGGTATGGTGGGAAGTGGTGGCCAATGGGTATGATGAACCGGAGGGGGGAGTAATTTCCTTTCCTCCTGTACCTTTCTTCTAGGTCAGCGCACTCCAGAAGAAGGGTATTTGGCGTACCATTGCCAAAGACGTGCAGACCCTGGGGGCCTATCATAGACAGAGCACCCACTGCCGCAAGCGATGGGAGGATCTGCGCCGCTGGACCAAGAAGATGGCAGAGGCCCAGCTGGGGCTGGCCTCCCAACGTGGAAGGGGTGCCCGTCGCACCATGACTCCCCTGATGTTCTGGATCCTGGCGGTGGCATATCCAGAGTTGGATAGGAGCTTGAGGGCATCACAGCAGCCACAAGGGGGTGAGTAAGTCTCATTCAGCTGACTCTGCATGCTTTACGAGGTGTCTGGGTGGGGGATGTGAGCTGTGGCTTCCCCTAGGCCAGGGCGAACTTGCCAGGGTAGGTCTCTTGTTAGGCTGGCTCCATGGCACTCCAATCCCAATAGTGGTAGTGGCCATCTACAACTATTCAGGCTCCTGTGGGTTCCAGGTGTGCAGCAAATGGGGTTAGGCATAGTCCCCCATGGGCAGGTGATTTTCAAACGAACTGTTAGTGCATGGCCTAGTGCATAGGGCTGCTCCCTGTGTGTTGTGTCCGCCAACAGTAGAGGTGTTGCTGGCATTGACCATGTGTCTCCTCTGTCTTTCCCCCCTTTGTTGTTTTGTCACCCTGTCCTTGTGTCCATTAGCATCATCTGGTGGAGGAGCAGTGGCACCGGAGCAGGAGGGAGCTGCAACCCGCATGGCCCAGGAGGGTGAATGTACGGAGTCTGAAGGCACCAGTGGGACGGAGGACGAGGGGAGCTCCATGACGGATGTACCAGTTCAGGGCAGACTGCATATAGCCAGATCTCTGAGAGTAGAGAGCTTTATACATCAGGCAGAGCACTTTAAAGGACACGTGTTTCCTTATTGGCAGCCAGTGGAGATGTTTCAGACCCTTCCTAACTGAGGAATGTTTGGGTATTCCTAAAACTAGATGCGCAGCCGTATTCTGGATGAGGTGGAGCCTATTTAAAGAAAATTGATAGATGTTTAAATACAGGCCATTGCAGTAGTCCAGTCCCAATTTAGAGCTAAATCCACCGATACCTTAAGCTTTTTCAGCAAGATCCTGACTATCCAGAAGCAAGAACTGACTGTTCTATTAACCTGGGTGTCAAAAGTCAGCGTGTTATCAAACATCACACCCAGGTTTTTGGACGCAACTATTGGGGTAGGTAGAGTGCCACAAATATCTGGCCACCAACGGTCCATCTAGATGGATCACCAAACACCAAGATCTCAGTTTTATCCCCATTCGTTTTCAGCCAATTTTCACTCATGTGCCGCCCGGCTTCCTTCATACTGCCCCAAAACCTGCCCCCCACCTCTTCCCAGTCATCTGAGATTGAAATGATGATCTGGGTGTCGTCCGCATAAGACGAAACGTGGAGCCCACAAGAGAGTACCAGTTTTGCCAAGGGGGTAACGTCTAGGTTAAATAGGTTCAGGCTTAGCGAAGAACCCTGGGGAACTCTGCAAGGAAGCTGAAAGGGGGCTGCTCTGAAATCACCACAACAATCTGTGATCAATCTAATGCACAGAAAGGACTCCAGCAACTTGAGCGCAACATTCCTCAATCCTGCCTGCCGCAGCCTTTGCACAATCAGAGATGGAGATATGGGTCAAAGTGTGCACATAAGTGAAGCACAACCAGGAAAACCGCTCGCCCCTGGTCCACCTGCCTGGAGATTAAATCCGAAGTGCTGATGAGCGCAGATTTGGTGCTGTGATTCTTCCTGAACCTGCTCTCCGAAGGGTCAAGACAATTTCGATCAAGGAGATAGTTGGCTAGTTCCTGGCTTATATGCTTCTCAAGGATTTTTGCAGGAGCAGACAGCATAGAGATAGGACACAAATTTATATACAAACAATATGAACAATCCATTGTTTCTCCTCCTTTAGTGGGACCAAGTTAGTCACACAGGTTATCAAACCCTACACCCTAAAATAGATGAGGCAAAAAGCCTGAAGCACTAACACGCTCTTTTCAGTTATTAACCTGCTCATCGTGTCTCATAAAGTAGGTGTGTCTCCTTCAGCTCCTCCTGTTCTCTCTCGCTTGGGGAGGGCATCTTCCACAACCCATGTAGAGCCAGTAGAACCAGGGACACATCACTTACAACGCGGTCAATGCAACGCTATGCATTGACCACGTTGTCATTACCAAACATATGCATTTGCTATGCATGAGTTTACCACGCATGCTTTTACAACGCGGTCAATGAAACTCTATGCATTACCATGCTGCCATTATCACACATATGCGTTTACCACGCATGCGTTTACTTTTCATATGTGTGGTAACTGCAGAGAAATCGGTCTAGCTGTCCGGGCAGAGGGGGCAGAGGCTAGGGTAGTTTTTAGGACTGGGCGGGGTAGATTTTAGGGTGCAGGGTGTAGGGTCTGGTAGTGTTAGGACCGGTGAGGTAGTTTTTAGAACAGGGCACAGGAGCGGGGAGGTGGGGTCGTTTTTAGGATGGGGCATGCATTAAGGTTCCGGGCGGGGGATCAATGTAGTTTTTAGGATAGGGCAGGGTAGATTTTAGGGTTCAGGGCGGGATAGGTTTTAGGGTTCAGGGTGGGGGCAGGAGGTCGGGGCAGATTTTAGGGCAGGACAGGGTAGGTTTTAGGGTTCAGGGTAGGGGCGAGGGTTGGGGTAGTTTTTAGGACAGGGTGGGGTAGGTTTTAGGGTTAGGGACAGGGGATCATCAAATTTTTAGGACAGGGCGGGGTAGGTTTTAGGGTTCAGAGCAGGGGGTAGGGGTAGTTTTTAGGACAGGGCAGGGTAGGTTTAAGGGTACAGGACGGGGGTCGGGGTAGTTTTTACAACAGGGCAAGGTAGGTTTTAGGGCTCAAGCCGGCAGTCAGGGTAGTTTTTAGGACAGTACAGGGTAGGTTTTAGGGTACAGGGTGGGGTTGGGCAGTCAGGATAGCTTTTAGGACAGGGCTGGGCAGGTTTTAGAGTTCAGGGCAGGTGCGGGGGTCAGGGTAGTTTTTAGGAGAGGGCAGGGTAGGTTTTAGGGTTCAGGGCGGAGACGGGAGTTCGGGGTAGTTTTTAGGACAGTGAAGGGTAGGTTTTAGGGTACAGGGCAGAGGTATTGGGGTAGTTTTTAGGACAGGGCAGGGTAGGTTTTAGCGTTCAGGGCGGGGGTTAGGGTTGGGGTAGTTTTTAGGACAGTGTGGGTAGGTTTTAAGGTACAAGGTGGGGACAGGGATGGTTAATTTTTAGAACAGTGCTGGGTAGGTTTTAGGATTCAGGGTCGGGTGGGGGGTAGTTTTTAGGATAGGGAGGGGTAGGTTTTTGTTTCAGGGTGGAGGCAGGAGCAGGATAGTTTTTTAGGACAGGGTATGGTTACTTTTAGGGCTCAGGGTGGGGGTGTTTAGGGCTCAGGGGAGAGAGTGGAAGCAGCAGTTTTAAGGGCTTGGGCGGGGTATAGTATTGTATCCGGTGTAAGAGTACGGGGAGAGAATTTACCACGCATGTTCCTTTACTAAATATTCTTTTACAACAAAATTTGTTGTAGAGGCATGCGTGGTAAAGGCATGCATGTTCAAGATGAGGTAGTTGATGAGACAGCGTTGTAAAGACATGTGTGATACATGCACGCGTTGTTACATCAGACATCCGCAGAACACCCGCCCTGCCACAATCCTCAGTTGTAAGAGCCCCCTGGCTGGTTGAAGAGCACCTGTGGGTCAGCGGAGTGAAGGGCCAGCCCACAGGAGTCCTGGGGTAACCATCCAGGGTCCCCCAGCAGTTAGGGGTGTAGCTACTAGGGGTGCAACTGGTGCAATGCACCACGGCTCAACGGTAGGAGGGGGCCCGACCACAGTAACTCCTTGAGCCCTGAGGCAGTGGAAGTAGAGGTGCGGTGGATAGGGTTACAGCAACCCCAAAATAACCATGCTGAAATTCTGAAGGAATATGAGCATTAAAGATGACTTTCAGGGGCGGATGTACAAATATTAGGAATTGCAATCTTCTAATTACAATTATCCCTGAATCGTAATTAGGAAAGCACCATTCCTAATGTATAAAACTTTTTACCTCAAAATAGCAATTTTTAGTGGGTCAACGATCGAACTACCTCATGAGTATTAATAGGGTAGGCCACAACTTGCGACCCACTAGGAGTCACCATCTTCACCCCGGCTTTGCTACTCGGCCATCTGAAAATGATGCTTTCTCCTTGGACACTCCTGCAGCCTTGCCTCACTGAACGTCTACCTTCTCACATTTCTCTCAAAATATTTCTAAGCCCAAACATAAGCACTGACCGGGCCCAATGAATTTCTTGCATCTTAACTGGGCTCCATCACGGTCGGCCTTAACTTTCAACTTTGACCCCTTTGTGTGCGAACAGATGTCTGCGGTTGCCGCTTTTATCTTTTAGGTGCTGTTTGAACCTTAAATGTTATAAATTAAGAACTCCTATTCTACTGATTACATTTTTGTTGTTTTGGTGTCAAATTATTTGTTAAAATGTGCTGAATTCTTCTGAATGGGTTTGACATTTTCTGTGTGTTGTGTTTTCACTTTATTCCTGGTTTTGTGCTGCATAATACCTTACACCTCTAAGTTAAGCTTGACTGCTTTCTGTGCCAAGCTACCCAGGGTTAAGCACTAGGGCCCTCATTACAACCCTGGTGATTGGTGATAAAGCAGCGGTAACACCGCCAACAGGCCAGCGGTAAAACAAATTGAATCATGACCACAGCGGAAACCGCCAACACATACAGCCACTTTAATATTCTGACTGCCATGGCGGTAGCAACAAACACAGCAACGGTAACTGCCAACAGCCAGACGGAAGACAATGTACCGCCCACTGCATTACAACCAGCCCATCCGCCAGCTTTTCCGGAGCTGTACCAACGCCATCAAAAGCACGGCGGAAACAGAACACAGAAGGGAAACGACTCACCTCTCGACACTAAAGGAAGAACCAGGATGCCATGGAGCCCGAGCTGCAGGTTTTCCCCATGCTGGTGTATCTTCTCATACACCAGGAACATAAACGTCGGCGATGACGACCACAGTGAGTACTGCACCTAGCACACAAGGGAGGGGGGAGAAAAAAAGAGTGACACACACATGCAAAACCCCCACCCCACCCTCATACCCAACACCATACACACAAACACATGCAACAACATTGCATATACACCCCGTAACCCTCTGGAATAACGCAAGGACAAAAGGAATGGAGTCAAATGACTGTAATATTAGTAATACTGAGAAATACGTTCATAAATAAAAAACAGTATGTACAATATATACAATATATACAAAAGGCGGGACAATGCCCACTCAAAAATTGTCAGTGGACAACTGGGCCAAAACACATAGGCCAAGCCCACACTTGACTCCTGCCTCAATACGGAGAGAGCACTGCATCAGGTCAAAAACACACAAGCACCTCAGGGGGATGGGGATGGGGAATGGGGGGGGGCGACCTCAGCCGGAAGATGGTACAACGCCAGCGCTCCTGGAGGGGGCTCCATGCCCACTGCTTGGTCCTGGGAAGTGCAAAGCCACAGTCTCTCAAGTGGGTGGTTTCCCCACTGCTTGGTTCTGGGGAGTGCAAAGTCACAGTCTCTCTAGTGGGTGGTTTGCCCACTGCTTGGTCCTGGGGAGTGCAAAGCCACAGTCTCTCAAGTGGGTGGTTTGCCCACTGCTTGGTCCAGGGGAGTGCAAGGCCACAGTTTCTCAAGTGGGTGCCGGTTTTCCACTGGTTCTGGAGGGGGCTTTGTGCCCAGTGTGCTTCATCCTGGCAAGGAGGGACTGAGTGGATGGTTCTTCCACTGGTTCTGGAGGGGGCTTTGTGCCCAGTGTGCTTCATCCTGGCAAGGAGGGGCTGAGTGGATGGCTTCTTCCACTGGTTCTGGAGGGGGTTTTGTGCCCAGTGTGATTCATCCTGGCAAGGAGGGGCTGAGTGGGTGGCTTCTTCCACTGGTTCTGGAGGGGGCCTTGCGCCCAGTGTGCTTTATCCTGGCAAGGAGGGGCTGAGTTGATGGCTTCTTCCACTGGTTCTGGAGGGGGTCTTGTGCCCAGTGTGCTTCATCCTGGCAAGGAGGGGCTGAGTGGATGGCTTCTTCCACTGGTTCTGGAGGGGGCATTGCGCCCTGTGATGCAGATGTTTTGGAGTGCAAGGTCACAGTCTCTCACCTGGGTGTCACAACGACAGCTTTTGCAGAGGCCAGGACTCACTGCAGCCCATGTAGTCACCACTACACTCTGCTCTCCGGCAGTGACGGCTGCTGAGTGTATGCCAGTTGCGCTGCAGGTGGCGGAGCTGGCAGTTGTGGTGGTAGCCTCCAGGCCTTCATCTGCAGCCTCGGACGGCTGCCCACTGGGGCTGCTGATGCTGGCAGTGGTGCTGCTTGTGGCGGGGCAGGTGGCGGTGCTGGCCGCGGTGCAGGTTGCGGTGCTGCCCACGGTGCAGGTGGCGGTGCTGCCCGCAGTGCAGGTGGGGATACTGGCAGTTTTGGTGGTAGCCTCCAGGCCTTCACCTGCAGCCTCGGACGGCTGAAGGGCCATGGCTGGTGTTCTGTGCCCCTTCCTGCCCTTGGCAGATGGTGGTTCCTCCTTGCTTCTGCCAGCTGGAGTCTTTGACTTGGCCTGGCTGGCTGGTTGTGCCTCCTTCCCCTTGCTGGATGCTGTCCCCTTCTTGACCTTGCCAGGTGGCGGACCCTTCTTGGCCTTGGCAGCTGTTGGTGGCACACTGGCTGGGCTGACGGGTGCCTCCTTGGAGCCTCTCACAGCTGCAGAAATCACAGTGGCCGTTGACTGGGTGGCTGAGGTGCTAGGCTAGGTTCTGGCCACCCTGGCCAGAGGTGAAGGACGGGGGGGAGGGGTAGGGAATAAGTCAACGGTGGCGAGGAAAAGCTTCTTAGGGACACTGGGGCGGGAAGAGGGTGAAGTTTTGGGAGTGGAGGAAGAGGGAGTGGTTGTAGGAGGTGTCAGTCTGCTGTGTTTGGGTGCAGGTGCATGGGCTGGATACTGTTGTGAGGTGGATGCCTGTTGGGTGTGTGTGTGCTTGCGTTTGTGTACTTTGGGAGGAGGTGTCACAGTGGGAGATGACACAGGGGACCTGTGCATAGGTGTGGGGGTGGTGACTGCCAGTGAGGGGCGTGTAGTGATAGGCGTGCTGGTGATGGAGGTAGTGGATGAGGATGTAGTGCATGCAGGTGTGAGTGGAGGCGCTCCTGGGAGGGGGGTGGACGAGGACGGGGAGGAGGAGGAGGGGGAAACAGTGGAGGCAGTGGATGTTGGTGTGTCTGCATGGGGATGGTGCTTGTGTGAGTGTCTGTGAGATGAAGTGTGGTGCTTGGTTTGCCTGAGCCACTTCTGTGTGTTGATTTGGGTGATTGCTGGTCTGACGGTGTGCTTGGGATAGGCTGAGGGGATTGGGACTGGGTAGAGGAAGTTGGAGGGGGAGGATGGAGACAGGGACAATGGCTGCCATCAGTGATGGAATGCTCTCTGTTGGGCCGCCACGCCAGAGTGAATGCCCTCCAGGTATGCATTTGTTTGTTGCAAATGCCCTACTACACCCTGGATGGCATTCAGAATGGTTGACTGCTCAACAGAGAGGGATCTCAGGAGGTCAATAGCCTCCTCACCGAGGGCAGCAGGGCTGAGTGGGGCAGGGCCTGAGGTGCCTAGGGCAAAGGAGAGCGGGCACAGGAAACAATCTGAGAGGCTGCTGGGAGGGCGGTGCTGGTACGGGGTGGCGGCTGTACCTGTTGTTGGGGTGGGCACAGAGATGTCCGCCACCGTCAGGGAGCTTCCATTGGAGGAGGAGTTGCTGTCGGTAGTGTCCCCTCCCATCTCTGTCGTGGTGCTCCCCTCGCTCTCTGTCCCACTGGTGCTCTCACCGTCGGTGGATTCGGCCTCCAGGCCCATGTGGGATGCAGTTCCCTCCATCGCCGGTTCCTCTGCTCCTCCGCCAGATGATGCTAATGCAGACATGGACAGGGTGACAAAACAAGAAAGGGGGGAGAGAGACAGAGGATACACTTGATCAATGCCAGCAACAACACTAACGTTGGCGTGCACAAAATACAGGGATCAGCCCTATGCACTAGGCCATGCACTACCAGTTACAATGCTAGTCACCAGCCCATGGGGTACAACGCCTAACTCATTATCTGCCCACCTGAAACCCACAGGACCCTGCCCAGTAGTAGATGCCCACTAACACTATTGGGGTTGGAGTGTTTCAGAGCCCACCCAACATGGGACCTACCCTGCCATGTTCGCCCTGGCCTAGGGGCACCCACAGCCCACATCCCCCACCCAGGTAATTCCTTAACGTGCGCAAAGTCATGATTCTGAATATGTACTCACCCCCTTGAGGATGCTGTGATGCCTTCAAGCGCCCATCTAACTCCGGATAGGCCACTGCCAGGATGCGGAACATCAGGGGGGTCAGGGTACGACGGGCACCCTTCCTCGTTGGGAGGCCAGCCCCAGCTGGGTCTCACCTGCCTTCCTTGCCCAGCGGCGCAGGTCCTCCCACCGTTTGCGGCAGTGGGTGCTCCGCCTGTCAAAGACCCCCAGGGTCCTCACCTCCTTGGCGATGGCACGCCAAATACCCTTTTTCTGATGGGCGCTGACCTGCAGAAAAATATGCATAGAAAAAGGTATGAGTCATACCGTCCGGCCTGTTACATATACCATATACCATATACCTCCCATCCCCTTACGCACAGACATTGACCACCAGACATGCAACACTCTGCCTAGGACCCCTCAGACTCCCCCTACTCAAGGCTTACGCACACAGCAATCCATACATTCATGGCCCACGCATCATGCTCACAGTGTATTGACCTGTTTGTCTGAAGGACCATAGGGTAAAGTGTACTGGAGTAGGACCCCATCCACCAGTCTCTCCAACTCCTCCGAAGTGAAGGCGGGGGCCCTTTCCTCAGTCACTCGAGCCATTGTCGCTTCAAGACACAGGTCACAGCAGCACTTGCAGTGTAGGTCCTCTCCTGTTGAAGGTCAGGTAGCAAGTGAGTGAAGAGATAGAACATGGCGGTCACGTCCGCGGCAGTGCCTACCGTCACCACCGGCTCCTGGAACCCATAGGGCCCAATGATAACCAATATGAAATTGCGTGGCGGTCATCGACCGCTGACTGCAACGCTGCACAACGCCAGCGGAATTACCTCATTTCCACTTGTCTCTCCTCACAGGTCAGGCAGCCGCCATTTCAGGGGGGCACAGGCCATGGCACCTAACTGCATCACAGCAGACATTGGCACATCAACTGACTCACGAGTTCACATACCGTTTCTGTAAAGGAATAAATGCATATTTATGTTAACATATGTGTGAATGTGACCCTCTGCTCACCGTTTTTCTCCCTAGAGTTTAACCATTGAGGATGAATAAGAGATGGAGACATCCCCCTGTGTACAGACCCCTAATGGACCTGGCGACAATGGAGGACAGGCACATTATCCTAACCTACAGACTTGATAGGGCCACAGTCCAAGAACTGTGTGCCCAATTGGAGCCTGACATGATTTCATCTATCCGCCAGCCCACAGGTATCCCCCCTCTAGTGCAGGTCCTGTCAGTGCTCCATTTCCTGGTAAGGGGTTCCTTCCAAGTGACATGGCATCAGGAATGTCTCAGCCAATGTTCTCA
Source organism: Pleurodeles waltl (assembly GCF_031143425.1). Lineage (NCBI taxonomy): Eukaryota > Metazoa > Chordata > Amphibia > Caudata > Salamandridae > Pleurodeles > Pleurodeles waltl. The sequence continues at coordinate 1,012,239,738 of NC_090443.1, forward strand.
AACGTGCTGACCAGAGTGTTGTCTGCCCTGCTGAAACACATGCGCAGCTACATCGTATTCCCCCAGGTGGAGGATTTGGCCACAGTGAAGGCTGACTTTTATGCCCTGGGACATATCCCCAACATCATTGGTGCCATTGATGGTACACATATTGCATTTGTCCCCCCCGAGAAATGAACAAGTGTTCAGGAATAGAAAAAGCTTTCACTCTCTGAATGTGCAGATGGTGTGTTTGGCGGACCAATACATCTCCCATGTCAATGTCAAGTATCCTGGCTCTGTGCATGATGCCTTTATCTTGAGGAATAGCAGCATTCCATATGTGATGTCTCAACTCCAGAGGCACCGGGTGTGGCTAATAGGTGAGCCCATGGTCACCACCCAGTTGATGTTGGTATATGGGTGTGGGGTTGGCCCTAAGGGTGAGCGTGTGGCTAACAGGGATCCCTCGATATTTACAGGTGACTCTGGTTACCCCAACCTCTCATGACTCCTGACCCCAGTGAGGAATGCCAGGACAAGGGCAGAGGAACATTACAATGAGGTACATGGGCGAACAAGGAGGATCATTGAGAGAACCTTTGGCTTCCTGAAGGCCAGATTCCTGTGCCTCCATCTGACAGGTGGATCTCTGTACTACTCACCCAAGAAGGTGTGCCAGATCATTGTTGCATGTTGCGTGTTGCACAACCTGGCCTTGGGATGCCAGGTGCCTTTTCTGCAGGAGGATGAGCCTGGATATGGTCGCGTGGCAGCGGTGGGGCCTATGGACAATGACGAAGAGGAGGCAGAGGAAGAAGATGTGGACAACAGAAGTACACTCATTCAACAGTACTTCCAGTGACACACAGGTAAGACACTAACTTCACCTTCCATTGCAGTTTTGTGTTTAACATTGAACATGGCAGCCTGATTTCCCTATTTCTATGGCCACTTACTGTACCCTTTGACATCTCTATTTTCAGATCTCTGTGCCCCACTCTAGCTCCTGGTGTGTTTACTGCTGCCCATTACAGGTCATACCTATGTAAATATTACGGTACATTTCAATTGCGATGTTTACAGATTGTTAAACTAATACATATGTCAAACAATTGACAAACTCCATACTTGATTTTGTTCCAAGGGTGTTCATTTATGTGCTAATAAGTGTAGGGGGTATTGCAATAGGCTTGGTTGCTGATGGAGAAAGTCAAGGGTAGAGTCCAGTCTATTTGCATCACAGGTGCATTGTCCAAGGGGGCATAGGAAGGGGAGCAATGGCAGTTCAAGGTGGAGAGGGTGACAGATTGGGACAGAAGGGTGACAATCAGGAGAGTCTTATTTCCTGGCGGGGTCTTGGCAATGTTCTCTGGCTTCTGCCTGGATCGCAGGGACCGTTTGTGGGGTGGTTCTCCTTCTGCAGGGGGTGGGGTGCTGGTGGCCTGTTGTTCTTGTGGCGGGGCCTCCTGTTCACTAGCGCCGGCGGAGGTGAAGGGTTGTTCATCAGTGTGGCTAGTGTCAGGGCCCCGTAGGTGTGCCACTGCCTCCCTCAAGGTGTTGGCCATGTCTGCCAGCACCCCTGCAATGGTGACCAGGATGGTGTGGATATCTTTCAGGTCCTCCCTGATCCTCAGGTACTGTACCTCCTGCAGCCGCTGGGTCTCCTGCAACTTGTACAGTATCTGGCCCATGGTCTCCTGGGAATGGTGGTATGCTCCCAGGATCCCAGCAAGTGCCTCAGTGAGAGTGGGTTCCCTAGTCCTGTCCTCCCCCTGTCGCACAGCAATCCTTCCAGCTTCCCTGTTGTCCTGTGCCTCTGTCCCCTGAACTATGTGCCCACTGCCACTGACCCCACGTCCCTGATCGTCCTGTGTTTGTGGGGTTGCCCGGGGTCCCTGTAGTGGTGGACACACTGCTGATTGACACGTCCTGGGGACAGAGGTATGGGCCTGCTGGGTCGGTGCTGTGCTGATGTTTCCTGAGGGGGGAGGCTCTGTGGTGGTTTTGAACTGTGGCAGGGTCACCGACTGTCCAGAGGTCCCTGATGGGCCAGGTGGGTCATCGTGATCCAGGCGTGCAGAGCTGCTATCATCACTGTGGGCCTCTTCTGTGGGGGCACTGGATGTGGCTGCCACCTCCTCTCCGGTGACGTTGAGTGGGGGTCCTGTGGGGATGTAAATGCAGTGTTATTGTGTCTGCGTGTGCCATCTTGTGCATGGATATGTTTCCCTCTATGGTTGTTCTTAGCAAGGCAGCTTTGGCTTGTGTGAGTTGTGCTTGGTTTGGCTAAGTGATTGTCACTAGTGTGCATGCTGTGGTGATGGGTGTCCATGTAGGTCTGTGATGGGGCTCCATGCATTGGTGTTGCATGCAGGGCTTGGTATTGAGATAGGTGGGTTGTGATGGTGGGGTATATGTGAGGTGGTGGAGTGATGGGGTGAGGGTAGGGGTAGGAGTTTGTGATGGCATGCAGGTGGGGGAGGGAAGTAGTAAAGATTTGACTTACCAGAGTCCAGTCCTCCTGCTACTCCTGTGAGGCCCACAGGATGCATGATCGCCAAGACTTGCTCCTCCCATGTTGTTAGATGTGGGAGAGGAGGTGGGGGTCCACCGCCAGTCCTCTGTACAGCTACCTGGTGTCTTGCCACCACGGACGCACCCTCCCCTGTAGGTCGTTACACCTCTTCCTGATGTCATCCCTTGTTCTGCTGTGCTGTCTCACGGCATTGACCCTGCCCACGACTCTCTGCCATAGCTCCATCTTCCTAGCAATGGACGTCTGCTGCACCTGTGATCCGAATAGATGTGGCTCTAAATGGATGATTTCCTCCACCATGACCCTTAGCTCCTCCTCTGAGAACCTGGGGTGTCTTTGTGGTGCCGTGTAGTGTGAGTGGTATGTGTGAGGGTGTGTGGGGTGATGTGTTGGGGTGTGTGCTGTGAGGTGCTTGGATGGTGTATGGGTGATGGTGTTATGTGGCTCAGATTCAGTGGGTGCTCTTGGTTTGCCTCTCTCTCAGTTGGCAATATATTTTTTTTCGTTGTAAGGGGTTGTGTGTATTGTGGGTGGGTGTTTTATATTGGATTGGGTGTGTGGGTGTGGTTTGTGTATGTGTGTCAGGTGTGTGTAGTTTGAATTGTCCAATGTGGTGTAGTTTTGTTAGCGTGTGTATTTTGAGTGCGGCGGTGTGTACCGCAAATGGTTTACCGGGGTTGAATGACCGCCGCGGTGATTCGTGGGTCATGATGCTGTGGGCGTATTTCTGTTGGCGTAAAGGTGGGGGTTTTGGTACTGCCAGTTTATCACTGACCTTTGGGCTGGCCGACTGGTGTGGGTGTTTGTATAGTGGCGGATTTCTCTTTGTGGGTCATAATATGGGTAGCGTTATACCGCTGCGGTCACGGTATGTTGGCGGCCGTCAGCACGGCGGTAAGGGGCATTTACCGCCAATGTTGTAATGAGGGCCTAGGTAATTGAGTGACTTTTTGGGGTTCACCCTGCAAGGGATTGTGGCTGTTGCTTGACCAGGGCTCACATCCCAGTCAACCAACAACCCAATTTCTCCCAATAACCTTACAAAAATAAGATAGGCATATAAATTAACTTAAATCCATTTGTGTGCTTTTCAGATGCCACTGGGATGAATAAAGCGGCTTTGGGTGGCCACATGTAGAGGTATGTTAGTGTGTCCCTGATGGCAGCTTTTGCCTTAATTTGGCATTAGGTAGGCAGCTGTCCAGCTGAATTCTGGATATCATTGATAATTGAGCTATTATATGTTCTTTGATCACAAGAAGAGAATTGTGCTTCTGTCGGGCTGAGAAATGCTGTGGATCTAAGAACAAAGCTTTGTGTTTAAAGGAGACATGTTATTGCACGTGAAGGTAACATTTGACCATCTGTATTTCCTCAAAGAGGACATTTTCCACACAGAAAAAGAGCATGTGTGATGTTTATTTAGTGTTCAGTGTCCTAGGAATGTTGAGAACATGTAGGGTGCAATGAGTTTTACTGGTTTTCTCACCCTCCATGCCTCTCAGAGGACCCTCTTATGCAAGTGCGTAAAGCGCCCTGCAGATTTATCTTCTGTAATAGTGTGGGGTTGTCACGCGCCACACCCCTGTCTCCTGCTGTGCCCCTCGATGCCCCCGCCCCCCCCATTTATGAACCATCCACAACACAGCTATTGGCGTCTCACCTCACAAAATGCTTTCTATCTGCGGGGATTGACAGCAAACGAGTTATTATATCCAATTATACGAAAAATTAAGGGGCAGATGTAAGATCCCCTAGCTCCTCCTTGCACCACATTAGCGTCTTTTTTTTCGCTAGTGTGGCCCAACGAGCCGAAATCGCTGTGCCAAATTTACAAAGTGGTGCAATGCGGGCATTGCACCACTTTGTAACCCTTTGCGCTACGTTATGCGTGCGCCAAGCATAATGTATGAAAAGGGGATGTTCCCCGTTAGAGGGGGCAAAAAAATGGCGCAAAGAAATCTAGATTTCTTTGCGTCATCATTTTGGCACCTTTAACATCTGCTCAGAGCAGGGGTTAAAAGGAGACACACCCATTGTTTACAATGAGCCTCAATGGGCTTTGCAGGATTAGCGTTATAATTTTTTTACGCTAATCCTGCAACACTCCAAACTAGAGTCAAATATTTTTACGCTAGTTCCCTAACTACCGCCATGGTGCGTCATATCTTAGATACGGCGCACGTATGGTGGCGTTAGTGGGGTGCCAAGCGGAATCTGCCCCTAAGTTTCACATATCACTTTAGATTTTCTACTAATAAGAGTATGTTATACTAAAATGAGTGAGTTTACATAAGACACTGCTATTCATTCAGGCTCGCGTAAAAAGCCCCTCGTGGCCCAAAGTTCGGAAAACATGACATACTGGCCTCATCTCAGGCGCTGCATGGGGCTCACTGCTTCTGCTGAATGCAGTATGTCTCTCTGGCAGCTAGTGCTTACATTGTGAAAACATAAGTGCCAGAGCCCTTGCCAGGAGCCCACTGCAGCTTGCGCCACCCATTGCCCCCACCAGCGCTGCCAATGATATTCCTGACATAACTACTAACCATTACACTTCTGACAATTCAGCATGGCTTGGATGGTATTGGTCATTTTTAATGTTTTTTATTGTATATTGACTTTATAATCAACCGTTGTTGTTCTCACTTCTAAATTGGCTAGACAGCGCCACCATGGGGCAGACTGTCATAAGTGCCGGTGCTGACAATTAGGTGCTAGTCTGAGCATCAGAAAGCACCAGCTCAAATTAAGTGCTGCTGGCGGCTCTACCAGTACAGGACAAAGCTAGAGAGCTGTAGAGCTTTCACCACTGAGAAGCAAACCAGCTAAGGAGAATTGTTTCAAATCAAGTCTGTGGCTGCAGAACACATTGATTTATTTCTGATTCTGACTTTTCAACCATTGTCTGAACAGGAAGGTGTGTAAGTGGAATATTTAACAATATGAAAACAGAAGACCTAGAACTGTTCTAACATAAAACTATGGGATATTGAGGGGCTGATTTTTTTATGGGCCGATGGCCCACTGCTCCACCATGAGGACGTTGTAAATTATTCCATCCCCCGGGTGGAGGGACCACCTGCTACATTTATAAATGACTGCCAAGCAGGCACTCCTTTATAATGCATTGCCAGGACCTGCCATCACATCTGTTCCTAACAATCCTTTTCGCAGTTGGGTGAAGGGCTCCATCAACATGGTGCTGCCCTGCATCTAAATCTTTTCTTTCTTTTATTTTCAAAGAGGATTTTCTTTTTGAAAATAAAAAAAAGTAATGCACCCCTCTCCATGGGAGTCATCTGGGTGGGCAGATATCTAGCCATTTCTCTGAGTAGCCACCACTGTACCAAACCTATGGTCTGCTCGCATCTAAATCGGGCAGGCGGACCATTATGTTGGCAGTAAGCACACTCCATCGCATTGGTTTCTTCTAATTTTTGTAATTGTTGTAAAATTGTATTTCACACAGTGTTCAAAATACATTTGGACTTCTTAATTCTACATAATATGCATTAGCAAAACAGTCCTATTGTCTATTCAAATGTAAACAACTGTAGATTGCAGAAAAAAAACCTAAAATATAGTTAAAAAAAAGGATCTTTTACGATTGTAGATTGATTGTGATCTACCAACAACACAAGTTATATTATTATGTTAAGAACACACACACACCTTCAAGTGACCAAAGCATTCCTTGCTAGAAATACTTTTCATTAACTCACTTTCTTAAGAAATGTTATGATATAAACCACAAGGTGGCATATCCATTGTACAGATTTGGGGGCAGATTTACTAAGTTATAGCACAACCAAAGTTGCACTAAGTTGTGTCAAAGAGTGAGAGGAAGACAACAGTATATCTACTGAGACATGGCACTGTTTTTGTCTGTCCCCACGCTAACCCACTCTAGCTGCCATGCATCAATGAACACATCCGTGTACCATAGTATCAAGCTGTGTGCATTCTGAACAGTACAAAAACCGTACTTTAATCATTTTCCCACAGCGTTGGAAAAATGTGGACACTTTTAAAATCGCTGCACTGTTACGCTTAATTTTGTGTTTCAAATCTCTGACCACCTATATTAGCAGATAGGTGCAGCGAATGGGTTCTGCCCATTCAGTCCACCAGGACTCTTCACTTATGACTACCAGCTTTTTGGACCTTTACTGTATGTGACTCTCACGCTTGGTAAATTCACTGTAATTTGCACTCAAGTGTTTACTGCCTGTGTCTGTCTTTTAAGATAAGGCTGCTGCTGCATAGCCAGGGTAAGAGGCACTGGCCAGTTGCATTTGAACCCGTGCCAACACACATATGCGCACATGTGCAGGCCTCATATGGGGGACTACCATTATGTGCAGGTCTGTAATTGTGCGCAGGTAGCCTAGCGCAGAAGGGACTCTATCGGGAGTGATGCTGACTTGGGCTAAGACATATACTATTAGTGAGTATTCACAGATAGGTCAGTAGGGTTTAGTTGAAAGTTTGTAGTGCTTTCACTGTGTCATACATATAGGCAAAAACTGCCCGAAAGTGCAGTTTCGCTTCACTTAGGCTTACAATGGGATAAAACATGCTTGCAGAGTTTAAAGTTGTAATTTACCACCTCTGATGGAGATATGGGAATAATCTTTTGTTCCACAGACCAATCTATCTAGACTGCCCAGGTGTACTTATAGCTGAAGTGAAAGTAAGGACCGCCAGAGTTGTTGATAACTGACAATGCTTCTTGCTAAAGTGCTTGGATAAGAAAGGACTTCAAATTCTCCAAACCCAAAATAGTAGATTACCCTGAAGAACCAGTTTGTGAGGGAAGCTCTGAGGTTCCTGGAGGACACGAAAAGCTGGAAATATTCTCAAAAAATCTATTGTAGGTTCCAGAAGCTGAGAGGACCACACCTTCATCATCCGTAAAGGAGTCACTATAAAATGAGAGATGCTAGATCTCTCCTGATGTGCATCAATGTGCTGATAATCATAGAAAAGGGAAACTATAACCCTGAAGAGGTCCCCCCGCTGAAAGAACATATCCATCGCCTCTGCTTCTGGAACTGGCCTCCAGCTAAAGAACCAGAATAACTATCCATTCAAGGAAAAGGTAAAAAAGATCCACTTGAAGTCGACCCCAATGTTGACATCTAGAGAGTGATCTTTCGTGACCTGAAGGAACCTGGACACCTATCCATTACTGAGTTGGATCACCCTGGAAGATAGTTTATAATCTGAGTTAACATCCCTAAAGTGTCTATAAGCTTGCCCCAGCAGACATAAAGGCGGTCATTACAACCCTGGCGGACGGTGTTAAAGCGGCGGTAAGACCGCCAACAGGCCGGTGGTAAACATTTTGCAATTACAACCGTGGCGGAAACCGCCAACAAAGACAGCCACTTTAACACTCCGACCGCCACGGTGGTACAAACAAACAGCGTGGCAGTCACCGCCAACAGACAGGCGGGAGACAATGTACTGCCCACACTATTATGACAGGCCAATCCGCCACCTTTTCCGGGGCGGATTCACCACAGATAAAAACATGGCGGAAACAGGAATTTCGAAGGGAAAACGCTCACCTCTACACACCCCACGAGGAACGAGGACACCATGGACCCGGAACTCCAAATTGTACCTGCGATAGTCTTCCTGCTCCTCTACCAGAAGCACGAATGCCGGCGGCGAAGACCACGGTGAGTACTGCACCTACAACACAGGGGAGGGGGAAGGGAAAAAACAGGGACATACACACGCAACACCCACACCCCCACCCTCACCCACTACAACACACACACTAATGCATATTAATACATCACAGTTACACCCCCAACCCCCCCGGAAGAATGCAAAGACAATAGAAAATGAGTGGAGCCATTGTAATATATTAAAAACAAGTATGCAAAAATATATATATATATATATACACAATTTACAAAATATATACCAAGCATAGTAGTCCAGGTAGTGCTCCAATTAAGTCAGTGGAACACTGGGCCCACACGGTATGGGCGAGGCCCACACAAGATCCCCGACCATGACGGAGAGAACACTGCAGGGGCATCAGAGAGCAACTAAACAGGCACCTCAGGGGGAGGGAAAGGGGGGGCACCTCAGCCGCTTGAGTGCACAACGTGAAAAAACAAGAGGGGGCCACATGCCCACTGTTCAATCCTGGGGAGTGCAAAGCCACAGTCTCTCAAGTCTCTACAGTGGGTGGTCTGCCACTGTTCAATCCTGGGGAGTGCAAAGCCACAGTCTCTCAAGTGGATAACAGTCTCCACTGGTTCTGGAGGGGACCTTGTGCCCAGAGTGCTTCATCCTGCTAAGGACAGAGGTAGTGGATGGATCTCTCCACTGGTTCTGGAGGGGCCATGGTGCCCAGAGTGCTTCATCCTGCTGAGGACAGAGGTAGTGGATGGATCTCTCCACAAGTTCTGGAGCGGGCATGGTACCCAGAGTGCTTCATCCTGCTAAGGACAGAGGTAGTGGATGGATCTCTCCACTGGTTCTGGAGGGGGCATGGTGCCCAGAGTGCTTCATTCTGCCTGTGACGGACTCAGTAGCGTCAGTGCCCTTGGTGCTCATGGGCCAGCGGTGCTTGAGACGGCGGTGCCCTGTTCAGCGGTGCTTGAGACGGCGGTGCCCTGTTCAGCGGTGCTTAAGGCGGCAGTGCCCTGTTCAGCGGTGCTTGAGGTGGCGGTTCCCTGTTTAGCGGTGCTTGAGGCGGCAGTGCCCTGTTCAGTTGTGTTTGAGACGGCAGTGCCCTGTTCAGCGGTGCCTGAGACGGCGGTCTCCATTGCAGGGACTCAGCTGCTGGCGGTCCTTCATGGCCCAGCTGGGCTTGTGCTGGCAGTCCTTCATGGCCCAGCAGGGCTTGTGCTGGTGGTCCTTCATGGCCCAGCGGGGCTTTTGCTGGCGGTCCTTCATGGCCCAGCGCGGCTTTTGCTGGCGGTCGCCTCCTGGGCAGCTGGGCTTGTGCTGGCGGTGGCCTCCTGGGCAGCGGTGATGATGCTGGCGGTGGCCTCCTGGGCAGCGGGGATGATGCTGGCGGTGGCCTCCTGGCAGTGGGGATGATGTCGGTCTTCTCTGCCGTGCTGCTCTTCCCAGACTTGCCGGGTTTCTTGTGGCCCTTCCCCACCTTGGAAGGTGTCACAGCTGACTCCACACTCCCACCGGGACCCCTGGGAGCGGCTTTGGTGGCTGGAGTCTTCCCCCTCTCCCGCCGGCACTGGCCAAGTTCTGATGCTTCACAGGAGGGGGGCTGTCTGTGCTGTGGCTTCGTGCCACACTGGCTGCCCTGGTGGCCGGAGCATTCCAGATTCCGGTGACTACAGGCACCACTGGTCCCAGAGATGTTGTGGCTGAGGTGCTAGTTCGGGACCTAGGAGACGGACGGGGTTGGGGGAGGTGTGGGAAAGAGGTCAAGGTTGGACAGGAAAAGTTTTTTTGACACATTGGGACGGGTAGCTGGAGGGGGTTTGGGAGTGGAGGAAGAGGTTGTGGTTGTAGGAGGTGTTCGTTTGCTGACTTTGGGTGAAGGTGCATGCACTGGAGGCTGTCGTGAGGTGGATGGCTGTTGGGTGGGTGTGTGTCTGCGTTTGTGTATCTTGGGAGGGGGCGTCACAGACACACTGGGAGAGGACACAGGGGACGTGTGAATGGTAATGGGGGTGGTGACTGCATGTGAGCGGGTGTGGTGGTGGGTGTACTGGAGAGGGACGTAGTGGCTGTGGATGCAGTGCATGCAGGTGTGAGTGTAGACGAGACAGGGACGGAGGAGGGAGACGAGGAGAAGGGGGACACAGTGGAGGCAGTGTCTGCATGTGTGTGATGCTTGCTTGAGTGCCTGTGGGATGTGTGGTGCTTATGTTTGCCTGAGCTTCCCTTGTGTGTTGACGTGTGTGCATGCTGGTCTGTAGGTGTGCTTGGGATAGGCTGAGGTACAGGTGATTGGGTCGGGGTGGAGGAAGTTGGAGGGGGGAGGCTAGACACAGGGACAATGGCTGCCATCAGAGCTGAGGCCAGAGTCTGAAAAGCTTGCTGAAGGGCCGCCTGACCAGAATGAATGCCCTCCAGGAATGCATTTGTTTGTTGCAACTGCCTTTCTGCACCCTGGATGGCATTCAAAATGGTAGACTGCCCAACAGTGAGGGACCCGAGGAGGTCAATGGCCTCCTCACTGAGGGTAGCAGGGGTGACTGGGGCAGGGCCTGAGGTGCCTGGGGCGAAGGTGATGCCCACCCTTCCGGGTGAGGGGGCACGGGGCGAAGGCTGAGGGGCTGCTGGGAGGGCGGTGCTGGAAGGGGGGGTGGCGTCTGTACCTGTAGATGGGGGGCACAGATGTTGCCACCACCACAAGGGAGCTCCCATCAGAGGACAAGTCTGTGTCACTGATCTCAGCTCCTGTCCCCGCCGTGGAGCTCCCCTCGCCCTCCTTCCCAATGGTGAACTCCGAGTCCATAGTGTGGCCCTCCATGGCCATGTGGGATGCAGCTCCCTCATGCTCCGGTGCCACTGCTCCTCCGCCTGCTATTGCTTATGCACACAGAACAGGGAGACCACAAAAAGGGGGAGGGGACAGAAGAAAGACATGTTGAGTGCATGCATTACCGCTACCGTTGGCGGACACGACAGACGCAGAAGCCCCCTACACTACGCCGCGCTCTTGGGCTCCACTGTTCAATTCCTGGGAAATTGCCTACAAGGCTATGGACGACATCTGCACACATAGATGACACAGGAGCATGACTCGGTGTACTCGGCACTCTACAGAGGTGGGCTGGGGTGCCACATGGCCTGCCTTGCCTACGGAACTCGCCCTGGCCTAGGGAAACCCACAGCCCACCTCCCCCACTCAGACCCCTCCACTGCACGCAAAGTCAGCAGAATGCGAGTGTACTCACCCCCTTGTGGCTGCTTTGATGCCCTCAAGCGCCCATCCAACTCCGGGTACGCCACCGCCAGGATCCTGAACATCAGGGGAGTCATGGTGCAACGGGCACCCCTCCCACGTTCGGAGGCCATCCCCAGCTGATCCTCCGCTGTCTTCTTGCTCCAGCGGCGACTGTCCTCCCATCTTTTCTGGCAGTGGGTACTTCGTCTGTGGTAGACCCCCAGGGTCCGGACGTCCTTGGCGATGGCACGGCAAATATCTTTTTTCTGGTGGGCACTGACCTACATGATTTGTACAGGGGGAAGAGAAAGTTATTACCAAGTGCACCGTCAAAGTGATTGGCCCCCATCCCTACCCTAGCCATGTGGCACATGCACTCACTGTCGTTTCATGCATGCCTAAATCTACCCCCCCATCTTTCATCCACCCCACACATGCATAGCCCATACAGCATGCTCGCAGTGTACATACCTGTTTGTCTGGAGGACCGTAGAGTAGCGTGTACTGGGGGAGGACCCCATCCACGAGTTTCTCCAACTCCTCCAATGTGAAGGCAGGGGCCCTTTCCCCAGACACTCGAGCCATTGTCTCTTCCAGACCGAGGTCACAGCAGCACTTGCAGTGTAGGCCCTCTCCTGTCGAAGATCAGGCATTGAGTGATTGAACAGATAGAAAATGGCGGTCACGTCCGCGGCAGTGCGTACCGTCACCGCCGGCGTACATCTTCATTTGCTCCTGGGACCCATAGGGTCCAATGTTAACCAATGCAGCATTGCGCCGCAGTCTTCGACCGCCTACCGCGACGGTGTACAACACAAGCGCAGTTACCTCACATCCCATTGTCCCACTTTAGAGGTCAGGCAGCCACCATTTCAGGGGCCCACATGGCTTCATTTTCAACTGCGTCACACATACCTAGGCCTAGACTCAACACACATACAGGCCACTTTTTAGATTCTGAATGGTGTTCTGTGTAAGCTGTGGGTATGTACATCTGAGTTGTTTGACTCTGTGCTCGCTGTTGTCCTTCATAGGCACCGTCCGCTGGGACATGTGAGGAGATGGCGGCATCCTCCGGTGTACCGACCGTTGGTGGGCCTGTCGACAATGGAGGAAAGACACGTGATAATCACATACAGGCTTGACTATGCAACAATCCAGGAACTGTTTACCCAGCTGGAGCCAGACCTGATGTCAGCTATCCGCCATCCCACAGGAATCCCCCCTCAAATGCAGGTGCTGTCAGTGTCCATTTCCTTGCAAGTGGGTCATTTCAAACAACAGTGGCCATAGCATCAGGGATGTCCTAGCCTATGTTTTCCAATGTGTTGTCTGCCCTGCTGAAACACATGCAAAGCTACATCGTTTTCCCTCATGTTGAGGATTTGCCTACAGTGAAAGGTAATTTCTATGCCCTGGGACATATCCCCAACATCATAGGTGCCATTGATGGGACCCATGTGGCTTTGGTCCCCCCCCCACAGGAGTGAACAGGTGTACAGAAACCAGAAGAGTTATCATTCGATGAATGTACAGATGGTCTGTTTGGCAGACCAGTACATCTCCCATGTGAATGCCATTTTCCCTGGTTCAGTGCATGACGCTTACATCCTGCGGAATAGCAGCATCCCTTATGTGATGGGTCAACTCCAGAGGCACCGTGTGTGGCTATTAGATGAGCACCTGGAAGCAAGTCAGTGAGAATGGTTGTCTGGGGATATCCCTACAGGTTAGTGTGTGTCTAACAGTTGTCCCTCGCCATTTGCAGGTGACTCTGGTTACCCCAACCTGTCATAGCTACTGACCCCAGTGAGGAATCCCAGGGCAGAGGAACTCTACAATGAGGCCCATGGGCGAAGTAGGAGGGTAATCGAGCGCACCTTCGGCCTCCTGAAGGCGAGGTTCAGGTGCCTCCAGATGACAGGTGGATCCCTATTCTACTCACCAAAGAAGGTGTGCCAGATCATCGTGGCCTGCTGTATGCTTCACAACTTGGCTTTGCGACGACAGGTGCCCTTTCTGAAGGAGGATGGTCCAGATGGTGGTGTTGTTGCAGCTGTGGAGCCTGTGGACAGTGAAGACAAGGAAGCAGAGGAAGAAGACACGGACAACGGGGACTCAGTGATCCAGCAATATTTCCAATGAGACACAGGTAAGAATACAAACTTGCCTACTACATGTACTTAAACACTACTACCTCTCTACTGTCTGTCATTTTCACCCAGTGTATGGTCACTGAGTTGTCACTTTCCCTTACGATTTCACAGATGTGTGACATAGGTATGTTGACATTACAAATGAAAGAGCTTTTTGCCACAGTTATTGCTAATACAGTATTCCGAAATCACAGACAGACTCTAGATTGTTTTGTGCTTTAAGGGTGTTTATTTTAGTGCTCAAAATTGGAGGGGGTAGCAAAATGGTGAGGGGTGATGGTGGAGGAATGTCCATGGCAGAGTCCAGTCTATTAGTCTCACAGGTGCATTGCCCAAATGGGCATAGGAAGGTGAGCTGGGCAGTTTAAGGATGGACAGGGAGACAAAGTGGGACAGTAGGATGACAATCAGGGCGGTCTCATTTCTTGGCGGGGGTCTTGTTCCTGGATCTCAGGGACCGTTTGGGAGGTGGTTCTCCCTCTGCAGGGGGTGGGGTGCTGGTGTGGTGGTCCTGTGGCGGTGCCTCCTGTGCACTAGCGCCGCCGGAGGTGGAGGGCAGTTCATCGTCCAGGCTAGTGTCAGGGGCCCCTTGTAGTGCCACAGTGTCCCTCCTGGTGTTGAGTACTTCCTTCAGCACCCCTACGATGGTGCCCAGGGTGGAATTGATGGTTCTGAGTTCCTCCCTGAAGCCCATATACTGTTCCTCCTGCAGGCGCTGGGTCTCCTGAAACTTGGCCAGTACCGTTGCCATCGTCTCCTGGGAGTGGTGGTAGGCTCCCATGATGGAGGAGAGGGCCTCATGGAGAGTGGGTTCCCTGGGCCTGTCCGCCCCCTGTCGCACAGCTGCCCTCCCAGTTCCCCTGTGTTCCTGGGCTTCCGTACCCTGGACTGTGTGCCCACTGCCACTGCCCCAAGGTCCGTGTTGTTGTTGGGGTGGTGGCTTAGCCTGGGTTACCTGTTGTGGTGGACACACTGCTGATTGACGTGTCCTGGGGACGGAGGTATGTGCCCGCTAGGTGGGTGCTGTGCTGGTGTTTCCAGAGGGGGGAAGCTCTGTACTGGCCTGTGACTGTGTGATGGGAACCGACTGTCCTGAGGTCCCCTAGATCCAGTTGGACAGAGTTGCTGTCATCACTGTGGGCCTCTTCTGTTGGTGGTGTGGACATGTGTGGACCCTCCTGTCCGGTGACGTTGGGTAGGGGTCCTGCAGGGGTATAAAGGCATGATTATTCCATCTGTGTGTGTCAAGGTGTGCAATGGGTGGGTGACCGTGTACCCCAGTGCTTGCATTCCTGTGTGGGACCTTGTGTGATGGTGGTTTAGGGGGGGTGTATGGGTATGTGCAGTGGGCATGCTTTAGTGATGGGTGTCCATGCTTTGTTTTTGCATGCAGGGCCTGGTTTTGGGATGTGTGGTTTGTGATAGTGGGACATTTGTGAGGAGTAGGAGTGATGGGGGTGAGGGCGAGGGTGGGGGTAGGTGATAGCAGGCAGGCGGGTGGGTGATGAAGTAGTTAAACGTTTGACTTACCTGAGTCCATTCCTCCATCTACTCCTTCGAGGCCCTCAGGATGCAGAATCGCCAAGACCTGCTCCTCCCATGTTGTTAGTTGTGGGGGAGGAGGTGGGGGTCCGCTGCCAGTCCGCTGAACCGCCAGGTGGTGTCTGGAGACCACGGAACGCACCTTCCCCCGTAGGTCATTCCCCCTCTTCCTGATGTCCTCCTGATTTCTTGGGTGTTGTCCCACTGCGTTGCCCCTGTCCACTATTCTTCGCCATAGCTCCATCTTCCTTGCAATTGAGGTGTGCTGCACCTGTGATCCGAATAGCTGTGGCTCTACCCAGACGATTTCCTCCACCATGACCCTGAGCTCCTCCTCCGAGAACCTGGGGTATCTTTGCCGTGCCATGGGGTGGTGTAGGTGATGTGTTAGGTGGTGTGTGTGGTGATAAGTGTGCTGATAAGTAGTGGGGTGTTGTAAAGAAATGGCTCCCTGTTGCAGTTACCCCCCCCACTTTTTGCCTGATACTGATGCAGACTTGACTGAGAAGTGTGCTGGGACCCTGCTAACCAGGCCCCAGCACCAGTGTTCTTTCACCTAAAATGTACCATTGTCTCCACAATTGGCACAACCCTGGCACCCAGGTAAGTCACTTGTAACTGGTACCCCTGGTACCGAGGGCCCTGATGCCAGGGAAGGTCTCTAAGGGCTGCAGCATGTCTTATGCCACCCTAGGGACCCCTAATCAGCACAGACACACTGCTTGCCAGCTTGTGTGTACTGGTGGGGAGAAAATGACTAAGTCAACATGGCACTCGCCTCAGGGTGCCATGCCAACCTCACACTGCCTGTGGCATAGGTAAGTCACCCTTCTAGCAGGCCTTACAGCCCTAAGGCAGGGTGCACTATACCACAGGTGAGGGCATAGGTGCATGAGCACTATGCCCCTACAGTGTCTAAGCAAAACCTTAGACATTGTAAGTGCAGGGTAGCCATAAGAGTATATGGTCTGGTAGTCTGTCAAAAACGAACTCCACAGCTCCATAATGAGTACACTGAATACTGGGAAGTTTGGTATCAAACTTCTCAGAATAATAAACCCACACTGATGCCAGTGTTGGATTTATTAAAAAATGCACACAGAGGGCATCTTAGAGATACCCCTGCATTTTACCCAATTGTTCAGTGCAGGACTGACTGGTCTGTGCCAGCCTGCTGCTGGGAGACGGGTTTCTGACCCCATGCGGTGAGAGCCTTTGTGCTCTCTGTGGACAGAAACAAAGCCTGCTCTGGGTGGAGGTGCTTCACACCTCCCCCTGGTGGAACTGCAACACCTAGCAGTGAGCTTCAAAGGCTCAGGCTTCGTGTTACAAGGCCCGAGGGCACTCCAGCTAGTGGAGATGCCCCCCCCCATGGACACAGCCCCGACTTTTGGTGGCAAGTCCAGGAGAGATAATGAGAAAAACAAGGAGGAGTCACTGGCCAGTCAGGACAGCCCCTAAGGTGCCCTGAGCTGAGGTGACTCTGACTTTTAGAAATCCTCCATCTTGCAGATGGAGGATTCCCCCAAAAGGGATAGGAATGTGCCCCCCTCCCCTCAGGGAGGAGGCACAAAGAGGGTGTAGCCACCCTCAAGGACAGTAGCCATTGGCTACTGCCCTCCCAGACCTAAACACACCCCTAAATTCAGTATTTAGGGGCTCCCCAGAACCAAGGAACTCAGATTCCTGCAACCTAAGAAGAAGAGGACTGCTAAGCTGAAAATCCCTGCAGAGAAGACGGAGACACCAACTGCTTTGGCCCCAGCTCTACCGGCCTGTCTCCCCACTTCTAAAGACACTGCTCCAGCGACGCTTTCCCCAGGACCAGCGACCTCTGAATCCTCAGAGGACTGCCCTGCTCTAGAAGGACCAAGAAACTCCTGAGGACAGCGGCTCTGTTCATCCAAGACTGCAACTTTGTTTCCAAAGGAGCAACTTTAAAACCACTGCGTTTCCCGCCGGAAGCGTGAGACTTGCTACTCTGCACCCGACGCCCCCGGCTCGACTTGTGGAGAAACAACACTTCAGGGAGGACTCCTCGGCGACTGCGAGACCGTGAGTAGCCAGAGTTGCCCCCCCCCGAGCCCCCACAGCAACGCCTGCAGAGGGAATCCCGAGGCTCCCCCTGACCGCGACTGCCTGTTTCCCAGATCCCGACGCCTGGTAAAGACTCTGCACCCGCAGCCCCCAGGACCTGAAAGATAGGAACTCCAGTGCAGGAGTGACCCCCATGAGGCCCTCTCCCTTGTCCAGGTGGTGGCTACCCCGAGGAGCCCCCCCCTTGCCTGCCTGCATCGCTTAAGAGACCCCGTGGTCTCCCATTGATTCCTATTACAAACCCGACGCTTGTTTGCACACTGCACCCGGCCGCCCCCGCGCTACTGAGGGTGTACTTTCTGTGTGGACTTGTGTCCCCCCCCGGTGCCCTACAAAACACCCCTGGTCTGCCCTCCGAAGACGCGGGTACTTACCTGCTGGCAGACTGGAGCCGGGGCACCCCCTTCTCCATTGAAACCTATGTGTTTTGGGCACCACTTTGAACTCTGCACCTGACCGGCCCTCAGCTGCTGGTGTGGTGACTTTGGGGTTGCTCTGAACCCCCAACGGTGGGCTACTTTGGACCCAAACTTGAACCCCGTAGGTGGTTTACTTACCTGCAAGAACTAACAAACTCTTACTCCCCCTAGGAACTGTGAAAATTGCAGTATGTCTAGTTTTCAAATAGCTATATGTGATTTATGTGAAAAGTATATATGCTATTGTGATTATTCAAAGTTCCTAAAGTACCTACCTGCAATACCTTTCATTTGAAGTATTACATGTAAAATTTGAACCTGTGGTTCTTAAAATAAACTAAGAAAATATATTTTTCTATACAAAAACCTATTGGCCTGGAATTGTCTCTGAGTGTGTGTTCCTCATTTATTGCTTGTGTATGTACAACAAATGCTTAACACTACTCCTTTGATAAGCCTACTGCTCAACCACACTACCACAAAATAGAGCATTAGTATTATCTCTTTTTGCCACTATCTTACCTCTAAGGGGAACCCTTGGACTCTGTGCATACTATTCCTTACTTTGAAATAGTGCATACAGAGCCAACTTCCTACATTGGTGGATCAGCCGTGGGGTACAAGACTTTGCATTTGCTGGACTACTCAGCCAATACCTGATCACACGACTAAATTCCAAAAAATTTCATTAGAAACTGATTTTTGAAATTTGAGCTATTTTTCTAAATTTTGAAAAGTCCTGCTAGGGCCTTGTGTTAGTCCCTGTTAGCATTTCTTTTAGATTTTAAAAGTTTTGTGAAAGTTTGAATTAAGTTCTAGAAATAGTTTTAGATTCTTAAAAAAAAAAAAAAGTATTCCAACTTTTAGAAACATAATGCCTGGTGTAGAAGAGAATGTGGTGGAACTCGACCTCACACCTTACCTCCATTTTAAAAGGAGGGAGCTACGGTCTCTCTGCAAAATAAAGAAAATTCCAGTTGGCTTAAGACCCTCCAAACAACAGCTCCAAGAGTTTTTGGCAGAGTTTGAAAACGCCAACCCCTCTGAGGATGACAACCCAGAAGATGATGTTAGTGACTTGGAAGAGAATTCCCCCCTTCCAGTCCTAACTAGGGAGATCAGGGACCCTCAATCCCTGATTCCAAATGTGATAGTCAGAGATGCTGCTCCCCTCACAGGAGGGGCCAGCACCTCTGAAATCACTGAGGATAGCCTCAGTGAAGATGACCTCCTGTTAGCCAGGATGGCCAAAAGATTGGCTTTGGAGAGACAGCTCCTAGCCATAGAAAGGAAAAGACAAGAGATGGGTTTTGGTCCCATCCATGGTGGCAGCAACATAAATAGGGTCAGAGATTCTCCTGACATGTTGAAAATCCCAAAAGGTATTGTAACTAAATATGAAGATGGTGATGACATCACCAAATGGTTCACAGCTTTTGAGAGGGCTTGTGGAACCAGAAAAGTAAACAGATATCACTGGGGTGCTCTCCTTTGGGATATGTTCACTGGAAAGTGTAGGGATAGACTCCTCACACTCTCTGGTAAAGATGTAAAATCTTATGACCTCATGAAGGCTACCCTGATTGAGGGCTTTGGATTCTCCACTGAGGAGTACAGGATTAGGTTCAGGGGGGCTCAAAAAACCTCGAGCCAGACCTGGGTTGATTTTGTAGACTACTCAGTGAAAACACTGGATGGTTGGGTAACTGGAAATGAAGTGCATGACTATGTTGGGCTTTATAATTTGTTTATGAAAGAACTCATTTTAAGTAACTGCTTCAATTAAAAGTTGCATCAGTATCTGGTAGACCTAGGTCCAATTTCTCCCCAAGAATTGGGAAAGAAGGCAGACCACTGGGTCAAGACTAGGGTAACCAAAACTTCCACTGGGGATGACCAAAAGAAAGGGGTTACAAAGCCTCCCCAGGAGAAAGTGGGTGACACTAGAAATAAAGAAAAAGAGTCCTCTGTAGGCCCCCAAAAACCAGACCAGGTGGGTGGGCCCGAGACACAATCCAAAACAAAGGTGGGTACCAGGGTAAGAACTGGGATGCCACTAAGACATGGTGCCATAACTGTAGACAGACAGGGCAAAACACCAAGGACACTTCTTGTCCCAAAAACAAACCCCCTAGCAAAATCCCAGGGGTAACCAGTGTAGCCATTGGGGATGACTCCTCAGATGAGGAGGTCTTCATAGCCTTCAACTTGAAAAAGGGCCCAACAGGTGAGTTGAAGATTCCAGAGGGAAGTAGACACTTCCACCACCTACTGATGAATGGAATCCCAGCCACTTCCCTGAGCGACACTTGTGCCAGTTACACTATTGTGCATGACAGGCTGGTGTTCTCAAACCAGTACATCCCAGGTGAGACTGCCAGAGTAAGAGTTAGCCCAGACAGGGTCACTTGTAGGCCTGTGGCTTTTGTGCCCATAGAAGTGGGTGGGACTTTTAGCTGGAGAAGGGTGGTAGTCAGTACAGACCTCCCCCTTGATTGTCTCCTTGGAAATGACTACCCAGAGGTTAGTCAGAGCCCAAGAGAGGAACTGGTCCAGGGCCAGTCCTCTCCCAAGGACTCTGGAGGTGCTACCCCTGCAGTAACTGCAAGTAGGCCCCAGAAGAAAAAGAAAGGAAAGCAGAGTAGGAAAGGTGGACAACCTTTAGCCAAGGTTCCAGCAAGCCAAGGAGATTCTGCTCCAGTAGGGGAGAACTCCAAAAGTGGCACTGGTACAGTCCAACCTGGCCCACAAGAGGTCCTGGCTAGTCAGGCAACTGTTAAGCCTGAGTGGGTGGCTCCTCAGCTAACAGAAGAAAGAGTGGAAGAAGGGTGTTTACAACAAGATGTATTAACCCCCCACTCTTACACAGCAGACAGGCACCCTGAACCCAAAGAAGCCTGTAACTTAGCTCCTTCCCTTGCAGGTGAAGGGCTGAAGGTGTGGTTCTGGGCTCTGACAGCTGTCAGTGGCCTCTGCTGGGTGTTAGCCTTTATGGCTGCACTATCCTTGGCATGGTGGTCTGACCCCATGCCAAATAGCAAGTTAGGCCCCCTGACCCTGTTGGTCATGGTGGGGTTACTCCAGTTCTGGGTAACCTCTTTGGGTAAGCTAGGGGTGACCCTGGCTAAGATAAGATTAGCAGAGGTGGAAACCTCTAACCCCAAAATAGAGAGAATGGGTGGAGACATTAAAGACACAGACAAGAGGCAATTCAGACTAGGTCCTATCACTGTGGAAGTGGGTCAGTTCCCCAGAGGGAATGACCTGAACAGCAGGATGTAAGGCAAAGTAGGCCTTGCAACAAACCAGCCTATTTCCTCTACTCTTCCTCGCCTGACAGACTAGGAAGACTCTCCCAGCTTTGGCTGAGTCTCCTGGCCTGTGGGCTGGGGGGGGGGGGCTTGTGTAAAGAAATGGCTCCCTGTTGCAGTTACCCCCCCACTTTTTGCCTGATACTGATGCTGACTTGACTGAGAAGTGTGCTGGGACCCTGCTAACCAGGCCCCAGCAACAGTGTTCTTTCACCTAAAATGTACCATTGTCTCCACAATTGGCACAACCCTGGCACCCAGGTAAGTCCTTTGTAACTGGTACCCCTGGTACCGAGGGCCCTGATGCCAGGGAAGGTCTCTAAGGGCTGCAGCATGTCTTATGCCACCCTAGGGACCCCTCATTCAGCACAGACACACTGCTTGCCAGCTTGAGTGTACTGGTGGGGAGAAAATGACTAAGTTGACATGGCACTCCCCTCAGGGTGCCATGCCAACCTCACACTGCCTGTGGCATAGGTAAGTCACCCCTCTAGCAGGCCTTACAGCCCTAAGGCAGGGTGCACTATACCACAGGTGAGGGCATAGGTGCATGAGCACTATGCCCCTACAGTGTCTAAGCAAAACCTTAGACATTGTAAGTGCAGGGCAGCCATAAGAGTATATGGTCTGGGAGTCTGTCAAAAACGAACTCCACAGCTCCATAATGACTACACTGAATACTGGGAAGTTTGGTAACAAACTTCTCAGAATAATAAACCCACACTGATGCCAGTGTTGGATTTATAAAAAAATGCACACAGAGGGCATCTTAGAGATACCCCCTGTATTTTACCCAATTGTTCAGTGCAGGACTGACTGGTCTGTGCCAGACTGCTGCTGAGAGACGGGTTTTTGACCCCATGCGGTGAGAGCCTTTGTGCTCTCTGAGGACAGAAACAAAGCCTGCTCTGGGTGGAGGTGCTTCACACCCCCCCCCCTGCAGTAACTGTAACACCTAGCAGTGAGCCTCAAAGGCTCAGGCTTCGTGTTACAATGCCCCAGGGCACTCCAGCTAGTGGAGATGCCCACCCCCTGGACACAGCCCCCACTTTTGGCGGCAAGTCCAGGAGAGATAATGAGAAAAACAAGGAGGAGTCACTGGCCAGTCAGGACAGCCCCTAAGGTGCCCTGAGCTGAGGTGACTCTGACTTTTCGCAATCCTCCATCTTGCAGATGGAGGATTCCCCCAATAGGGATAGGAATGTGCCCCCCTCCCCTCAGGGAGGAGGCACAAAGAGGGTGTAGCCACCCTCAAGGACAGTAGCCATTGGCTACTGCCCTCCCAGACCTAAACACACCCCTAAATTCAGTATTTAGGGGCTCCCCAGAACCAAGGAACTCAGATTCCTGCAACCTAAGAAGAAGAGGACTGCTAAGCTGAAAATCCCTGCAGAGAAGACGGAGACACCAACTGCTTTGGCCCCAGCTCTACCGGCCTGTCTCCCCACTTCTAAAGACACTGCTCCAGCGACGCTTTCCCCAGGACCAGCGACCTCTGAATCCTCAGAGGACTGCCCTCCTCTAGAAGGACCAAGAAACACCCGAGGACAGCGGCTCTGTTCATCCAAGACTGCAACTTTGTTTCCAAAGGAGCAACTTTAAAACCACTGCGTTTCCCGCCGGAAGCGTGAGACTTGCTACTCTGCACCCGACGCCCCCGGCTCGACTTGTGGAGAAACAACACTTCAGGGAGGACTCCCCGGTGACTGCGAGACCGTGAGTAGCCAGAGTTGCCCTCCCTGAGCCCCCACAGCGATGCCTGCAGAGGGAATCCCGAGGCTCCCCCTGACCGCGACTGCCTGTTTCCCAGATCCCGACGCCTGGTAAAGACTCTGCACCCGCAGCCCCCAGGACCTGAAAGATCGGAACTCCAGTGCAGGAGTGACCCCCAGGAGGCCCTCTCCCTTGCCCAGGTGGTGGCTACCCCGAGGAGCCCTCCCTTGCCTGCCTGCATCGCTGAAGAGACCCCTTGGTCTCCCATTGATTCCTATTACAAACCTGACGCTTGTTTGCACACTGCACCCGACCGCCCCCGTGCTGCTGAGGGTGTACTTTCTGTGTGGACTTGTGTACCCCCCGGTGCCCTACAAAACCCCCCTGGTCTGCCCTCCGAAGACGCGGGTACTTACCTGCTGGCAGACTGGAGCCGGGGCACCCCCTTCTCCATTGAAACCTATGTGTTTTGGGCACCACTTTGAACTCTGCACCTGACCGGCCCTGAGCTGCTGATGTGGTGACTTTGGGGTTGCTCTGAACCCCCAACAGTGGGCTACTTTGGACCCAAACTTGAACCCCGTAGGTGGTTTACTTACCTGCAAGAACTAACAAACTCTTACTCCCCCTAGGAACTGTGAAAATTGCAGTGTGTCTAGTTTTAAAATAGCTATATGTGATTTATGTGAAAAGTATATATGCTATTGTGATTATTCAAAGTTCCTAAAGTACCTACCTGGAATACCTTTCATTTGAAGTATTACATGTAAAATTTGAACCTGTGGTTCTTAAAATAAACTAAGAAAATATATTTTTCTATACAAAAACCTATTGGCCTGGAATTGTCTCTGAGTGTGTGTTCCTCATTTATTGTTTGTGTATGTACAACAAATGCTTAACACTACTCCTTTGATAAGCCTACTGCTCGACCACACTACCACAAAATAGAGCATTAGTATTATCTCTTTTTGCCACTATCTTACCTCTAAGGGGAACCCTTGGACTCTGTGCATACTATTCCTTACTTTGAAATAGTGCATACAGAGCCAACTTCCTACAGGTGTTGTGTGAGGTGAGTGGAAGTTATGTGGGTGATGGTGTTTTGTGCCTGTGGATGCTATTGTTGTTGATGGTGGTGTCTCTCTCTGGCTTTCGTTCGTGATTTGTTGTCGTAAGGGTTTGTGGGTGATCTGGGTGTATGTTTTATAGTGTATTGAGTGTGTGGGAGGGGTGTGTGTATGTGTATCAGGTGTGTGTATTTTGAATTGTCCAATGTGTCTGTGTTTTGTATATGTGTGTGTATTTTGAGCTCAGCGGTGTGTACCGCCAATGGAATACCGCGGTTGAAAGACCGCTGCGTGGATTTGTGTGTCGTGATAGTGTGGGCGTATTTCTGTTGGCGTGACGGTGGAGGTTTTGTTTTCGCCAGTTTATCACTGACCTTTGATGTGGCGGACTTGTGTGGGTGTCTGAATTTTGGCGGATTCCGAGCTGTGGATCATAATAGCTGTAGTGGAATTCTGCGGCCGCGGCAGTGTGTTGGTGGTCTTCTGTACGGCGGTAAGCGGCTTTTACCGCCAATGTTGTAATGACCGCCAAAGTGTCCTATCAATACTATTTAATGTCCTTGCCCTTTCTGGACAAAAAGACAGCCGTACCAGGATCAGCTTCAGGAGTCACAGACAACTTGTGTTACAACGGATCTTTGGCATTCTGCCTGGGTCGTCATTCTACTATATTTTCCATTTGTTTTTTATCCAATTTTCTAGACATTCTGAGTTGGAGTGAGACAAGGTCTATTCCCCAGACCTGGAATGAGTAGTTACTGCTGGAAAAAAGTAAGGGGGCCCAGAGAATCTAGAACAACACCAACTGAACCTGCTACCGGGGCCTGGAACACTAGATCCCCCAAAATCATCATTATCATCAGTGTCACGTTGTAGCCCAGAAAGAGAGGAAATCAAGTCTATCTCATTAGGAGCCAGAGGCAAAACTATTTTATGTGCTTGACATCTTAAAAAGGGACTCCTGTTAAAGTGGCCTTCATAACCTTTTTAGCAGGAACGTTTAACGGGTATCACAATCTTCCAAGCAAGAAGAGGTAGCAGCCTCCTCCAAAGGCTGAAATGCCTCACCATTTCTTTACAGAAACATTTTTCAGTCCATGTAGGGGATCTATTATCCGGTAACAAGATTGTCTCCTCATGAGGTCTGGGGGGTATATGATACTTCAGTCTGCTGAAGGATACTGCCTAAGGGCATTTTGCATAGACTGAAGAGATGCAGTTACTGCTGACAATCACTTTGAGGACCCTAACCTCCCCCTCCTTGTTACACTCCTGTTCAGACTGGCCTACCTGGCCATCCTCATCCGCAGAACATTCAGACGTAACATAGTTTGAATAACGACGGTCTGTTGATAGATAATTTCCTTAAACCACTTATATTTGTGTCTTCCATAATGCTTGAATGATCAATTCAAAAGAGGTGAGGACCCTTAAAGAGCTAATGAAAAATAAAACAATTTATAACAGCTCCTTTTCCTTTTTTCAATGTTTTGGACAAAAATGCATACTCTATCTAACCTTAAAAAAAGTGGTCAGAGTACCAGAGGAAAACATAGGCCACAGCCAAAGAATAGGTAATTCAATTCAATTCAAAAACACTATACAAACTTGTCTTGAAACTAGAAAAACTAAGGGCCTGGTTTAGACTTTGGCGGATTGATTACTCTGTCACAAACGTGACAGACATACTCTCCGCTGTAATATAATTGTCATAGGATATAATGGGATCGTAATATAGCAGACGGGATATCCGTCACATTTGTGACAGACTAACCCCATCTGCGGAATCCTAAATCAGGCCTAAATATGCAAATCTCAATGCCTACTGGGAAAGGTTGTCTGTATGTGGCTTTGGTTTGTGAGACTATGGGCCATATGAAGGAACACATTTTACCATAGACACAGAATGGGTAAAACCCTTTGATACATCTGGTCATGTGTGAGGAGAAGAGAGCACTCAACAATGCTGCACAGTAAAAAATGCCACTGCTCTCAGCTGTAGAGGACAAAAGTCCATCAGTCTCAGTTGAAACAAAGTGGGCTGCATGAGCATCCCATTACATTCTGGGTGTAATCATTGAAAAGAAGGGAAAATGCCACTTGGGTTTACCTGGAAGAGAAAAATGCAAGCATAACCAAACATAAAAAGCAGAACATTTATTATGTAGACCTTTTTATTTAAACTTATTCGATATGCTAAAATGAGTAATTGGGGCATGCATTTAATTTGTATTATATAGGGCTATGTGTTTGTGCAATAAAATTGCAGATTCTCCTATCCGGTTGGTAAAGGAGAGTCTGATTTTAGTAAAGATAAAGGAGGCAAATGTTTGCTACCTTTTTATGGTGTTTCGGACTCTTGTAACAGTTGGTGAAAAACTTCTTTAGTTGTCAGGGAACTGTCCAGGGAACAGTCTGAAACATCAACCCGAGGCCTTTAGGAAACAAAACATTCCTTGTGGATGGAGACAAGTACATGATGATTGGTGACCAGGGATAATAAGTACTGTGGTTGCTTTTTAGATTTTTGGTATTGTTTATATTTTCTGGTTCTTTTATGGACCATAGACAACAACCAACAAGAAAACAGCAATTGAACTGCGAACAACATCTTTGTAGTGTATTGTTGGAAATGACCCTTTCTGCAGGGTCATCCTCAAACATTTCGCCTTCAACCTCCTGTTTTTCTGTACATGTTTTGTTGGCTTTTAGGACTCTGCACACTTTACCACCGCTAACTAGTGCGTCAGTGTTTATGCTCTCTCCTTTAACCATGGTAGAAAACACGTTCACCTAACTGGCACGCTTAATCTACTTGTAGGTCCGTAGTAAAGTGGTACAACATGTACCCAGGGCGTGTAAATTAAATTATACTAGTGGGACTGCTGCACTAGATGTGCCACTCACTTAACTAGCCTTTTAAACATTTCTCAGGCATGCCATTGCAGCCTGTATGTGAAGTTTTAAACTGTAATTTGGACTTGGCAAAATAAACCTTTTGTCAGTCTCACATGTTCCTTTTCAATGCATATAAGTCACCCTTAGTGTATGCCTACAGAGCCCATAGGGCAGGGTGCAGTCCATTAAAAAGCTGGTCATGTACTTTTAAATTTTACGTGTCCTGGTAATGAAAAACTCCTAAATTTGTTTTTCACTACTGTGAGGTCTACCTCTTCCGTAGGATAACATTGGTATACCATATTACATTTAATAAGTGATTCCTTTCAATTGGGAGAAGATAGGATTATCATGTCTGGTGTCTGAGAAATTTTAATTAAAAATCCTCTTTAGCGGTAAAGTCAGATTTTATGTTACAATTTTGAAAATGATGCTTTTGGAAAGTTTACATTTTCTTGTCTTAAGTAGTTGGTGCCTGCAGTCCTGCAGTTCCTGGGTCATACAGTATGATTGTGTGCAGTTGGCAGTTGGACTATGTTTATTCTTCCCAGATATTACACAATGGAGGGATTAGGTGTCTCTGAATGAGCCGGTCCTGGCAGGATGGGGGCAGAGCTGGACACAGCCCCACTTTCAACTGAATAGGCTGTGCCCTACCTCACACAATGGACTTGCCACCACTGTGTTTTTCATGCAGCCAACTTGGAGACAGGACAGGGAAGACAGGATTCTTCAAGGACTTCAAAGGGAATTCTCTAGAAACTGCTACAACTTCAAAATGGGCACCAGGTATAAACAATGGACCCGCAGATCCAACTCTTCCATATACTCATGGACCTCTGGATACTATAGACGAGGAACTTTGCGCCAAAATTGTGTCATTTTTTTTTTAACGAAAATTCTGAGCAAAACTAACTCCATATTTATTCTTTGGTGTTAGACCCATCTAGCGCCAAATTTATGGAGTTAAAGTCATTTTTGGGACGTGGAAACCTACTTTGCGTCAACACGATGCAAAGTAGACGTTCCTGTGCAAAAAATGACTCTGTGGCTTTAGCGCGATATTTGTCCCGTGCTAAAATCACGCACGGGGTGGAGGTGTCAAATAATGCCTGGGTGAGGGCAGGCCTTACGGGACCTGTCGGCCTACTTCCGTGGTGGAACACCATGGAATAAGCCCATAGGTGCCCTCCCCAGGCCCAGGGTCACCCCTACCCAGACCAGAGGGACAGTGGAGGATGGGGGACCCCATCCCAGGTAAGAATAGGTAAGTACAGGTAAGTATTTTTTTTAAGCGCCTTTGGAGGCCCTGAAGTGGGTACACCTACATGGCACTGGGTGCAATGGCCATGCCCAGGGGACCCTGGTGCCCAGAGCTGGCCACTGGGGTGGTGGGCATGACTCCTGTCTTTCCTAAGACAGGAGTCATGTGGTATCAATGGTTTTGGGTCAGAATATGACACTAGGCTGGTTAGAGTAATTTTTTTATTTTACTCTAACCTGTCTAGCACCATTTTAGGTGCAAAACCCACTTCTTCCATACCGCCGGCCACACCCAGCTAACGTCATTTTATTTATGCTAGCCTACCTTTTGCACCGGATTCCACCATCACCCCAGCTATTGCACATCCCCCTGAACGTATCAGCACTTAAATAAACACCATTCGAATAAATACAAGTATGGAGTCTGTCAAATGATTGAATTATGTATTTGTTTAACAAGCTCTAAACACTGCAATACAACTGTACAGTAATGTATACATAGGAATGACCTGTAGTTGGCTGCAGTCAACACACCAGGAGCGATAGTGGGGCACAAATAACTGAAAACAGATGTGCCAAAGGGTACAGTAAGTACAGTAAGTGGCCATAGAAGTGTGAAAATCAGCCTGCCAGTGGCAATGTTAAACACAAAACTGTCAATGTAAAGTGAAATTACAGTGTCTTACCTGTGTGTCATTGGATGTATTGTCGTAATATAGAACTTCTGTTGTCCTCATCCTTATCTTCTTCCTCCTCATCTTCACTGTCCACAGGGTCCACTGCTGCCACACGCTCATCTCCAGCCTCAACCTCCTGCAGAAAAGGCACCTGGCGACGTAAGGCAACATACAGCATACCACGATGATCTGGCACACCTTCTTGGGTGAGTAGTACAGGGAACCACCTGTTAGATGGAGGCAACGAAACCTGACCTTCAGGAGGGCGAATGTCCTTTATATTATTCTTCTTGTTCGCCCATGTGCCTCATTGTAACGTTCCTCTGCCCATGTCCTGGGATTCCTCACAGGGGTCAGTAGCCATGAGTGGTTGGGGTAACCAGAGTCACCTGAAAATATTGAGGGACAACTATTAGACATAGACAGACTAACCCTTAGGGCCTACACTGTGCCCATACAACGACACCTACTGGGTGGGAACCAGGGCTCACCTATTAGCCACACCTTGTGCCTCTGGAGTTGAGCCATCGCATATGGGATGCTGCTATTCCTCAGGATAAAGGCATCATGCACAGACTCAGGATACTTTGCATTGACATGGGAGATGTACTGGTCCGCCAGGCACACTATCCACACATTCATGGAGTGAAAGCTATTTCAATTTCTGAACACCTTTTCATTTCTCCGGGGGCGGGGGGAAATGCAACATGTATACCATCTATTGCCCCAATAATGTTGGTGATATATCCCATTGCATAGAAATCCGCTTTCACTGTGGCCAAATCCTCCACCTGGGGGAAAACAATGTAGCTGCGCATATGTTTAAGCAGGGCAGACAACGCTCTGGTCAGCACTATTGAGAACATTGGCTGAGACATTCCTGTTGCCAAACCCAATGTCACTTGGAAGGAGCCAGTTGCCAGGAAATGGAGCACTGATAGCACTTGCAAAAGAGAATCCCGGTGGGCTGACGGATAGCAGAAATCAGGTCAGGTTCCAATTGGGCACGCAGCTCTGTGATTGTGGCCCTGTCCGGTCTATAGGTGAGGATAATGTGCCTGTCCTCCATTGTTGCCAGGTCCACCAGGGGCCTGTACTCGGGGGGATGTCTCCATCTCCTATTCATAAAACATACCATTACATGCGTATTTGTAAAGCGCACATAACCCATAGGTATCTAGGCACTAAATAACAGATGTTTATTGTTACCCAACTCAATGGTACTCATTTTATCAACTCAGAATTTTTGGATAAAAGGTAGAGTGGACCTGGCCGGACTTGAACCTGTGCACCTGAGGTTGAACACACGTTCCTACAGGGGGATGCCTTAATCCACTAAGCCACCAGACCTGGCATTATCATTACCATCTGCAGTGTTTGCAATCTAGGGGGCAAACAGTGAGTAGCTGGTCAGAAGTCCATATTTCCAAACACTACACTGCATTGCATGTTGTGAGTGTAACAGTATATTGTTGGATAGTCCCAAATGTTGCCTATGTGTACTGTGATGTACTTAGGTGCCATGGCCTGCCCCCCACCGATATGGCGTCCACCTGTCCTGTATGGAGAGACAGGTGGAAATTAGGTAATTCTGCTGACGTTGTGCGCTGTTGCGAGAGGCGGTCAAGAACCGCGGTGCAACTCCTCATTGGATACCATTGGGCCGTATGGGTTACCGTGGCCAATGGTGATGTATGCCGGTGGTGACGGTACACAACGCCGTGGACGTGACCGCCATTTTCTATCGGTTCACTCACTTGCTACCTGGCCTTCAACAGGAGATGATCTACACTGCAAGTGCTGCTGTGACCTGTGTCTGGAACCGACCATGGCTCGTGTCACTGGAGAAAGGGCCCCGTCCTTCACCGCTGCGGAGTTGGAGAGACTGGTGGATTGGGTCCTACCCCAGTACTGACTGCTGTATGAGCCTCCAGACCAACAGGTGAGTACACTGTGAGCACGATGCATGGGGCATGAATGCCTGGAGTGCTGTGTGTGAGGGCCTCATGTGGGCGGGGGGTTGGTGGAAGGACCCTTTGCAGCGTGCTGCATGTATGGTGAGCAATGTCTGTGCATAAGAGGATGTGAGGGCTATGGTGGGCCATGAGTTTAACAGGCAGGACGGTCTGACTGATACCTTTTCCTATGTGTACTTCTCTGCAGGTCAGCGCCCATCAAAAAAAGGGCATATGGTGTGCCAGCGCCAAGGACGCGCGGACTCTGGGGGTCAACTGCAGGTAGAGCACCCACTGTTGGAAACGGTGGGAGGACCTGAGACGCTGGGCATGGAAGACGGCGGAGGCCCAGTTGGGGATGGATCCACTTGAGAGACTGTGGCCTTGCACTGCCCAGGACCAACCAGTGGGCATACCACCACTTGAGAGACTGTGGCCTTGCACTCCACAGGACCAAGCACAGGGCATGTAGCCCCCTCCAGGACCAGTGATATTGTACCATCTTCCGGCTGAGGTGCCCCCACAGATGCCTGTGTATTTTCGACCTGATGCCCCTGCAGTGTTCTCTCCGTGTTGTTGCAGGAGTGAGGTGGGACCTTGGCCTAAGTGATGTGGCCCTGTGGCCCATGGACATGGAGGACTGCACAGTGTCCCTACATTTGTAATTATGTATATACGTTTGTATTTTGATGCACTTATTCCTAGTATTTTTTTGTATTACACTCACTTTCTTCAAATCATTTTGTCCTTGCATTATTCCTGAGGGGTGCAGGGTGGATAAGTAATGTTTGTGCACCTGATTGTGTGTATGGTGTTGGGGGTGGGGGTGTTGCATGTTGCATGTGTGTGTCACTCTCTTTTTCCTCCCCCCTCCCTTGTGTGCTAGGCGGCAGTACTCACCATGGTTGTCTTTGTCGGCATTGCTGCTCATAATGCAGGAAAAGGTAGCATGGGAAGTATGTGCAACTCGGGCTCCATGGCGTAGTGGTTGTTCCCTGAGTCTCCAGAGGTAAGTCCTTTGACTTCTGTATTCTGTTTTCGCCGTGCTTTTGATGTCGTTGGTACCGCCCCGGAAAAGGTGGCGGATAGGCCTGTTGTAATAGTGTGGGCGGTACATTGTCTTCCGCCTGGCTGTTGGCGGTTACCGCCATGGTGCTTGTTGATACTGTCGTGGTGGTTGGTGTGTTAAAGTGGCTGTCTGTCTGAGCTGTTTCCGCCGTGGTCATAATTCCATTTTTGTTACCGCCGGCCTGTTGGCGGTATTACCGCCGCTTTATCACTGACTGCCAGGGTTGTAATGAGGGCCATAATGGTCATGCGTGGATTATACACCATGACACGTTCAGGCATGTGTATGTGTAATTTCTGCTCAGGGACCAGGCGTCATTTTATAAATGTTGCAATTTGTTCTTTATGCGTTTGTGTCAAAAATGTTTGATGCATGATGAATGTGCATGGATTTTTGCATTGTAGGCCTTGAGTGCCCTCGATTACCTTAATATATTACATGGGCTGTGCAAGAATGTTGTATATGTGTTATGGCAACATGTACAAGTATGTCCAGTACTGTCATTATGGTGACAATGGTATGTTGAACCTATAGTTTTGTTTACGAGTCTGCTGAATGCGACTACTCATACCTTGTGCATATGTGTAGCTACACTGTGTCCACATACATGTGGGGACATGTGTGCTATGTGTGTACACATGTGTATGTATACTAATTTGTGGATGGACTACATTGTTATGTCAGAGATCCAGATGTACACATACCTACAACACAATATATATGGTGGCCTATGTCCAACACATAATAAAGAATGTGACAATTATGACAGTTTCTACTCACAGTATTCAGTGGACTTGGACTGCAATTACATCACTTGACCTCTGCCAATTTGCGTGTGCCTGTGTGTCCACTTTGAAGAAAAAGAGAGTGACACACACATGCAACACTCCCCCCAATCTCATCCCCAATCTTTTTGCCTCCTGCCTCCTATTTGTCTGACCTGTTGCAGTTGGCTTTTGAACTCTGAGCACTTTACCACTGCTAACCAGTGCTAAAGTGCATATGCTCTCTGTGTAAAATGCATGTAATTGGTGTATCCATGATTGGCATATTTGATTTACTAGTAAGTCCTTAGTAAAGTGCACTAGAGGTGCCAGGGCCTGTAAATCAAATGCTACTAGTGGGCCTGCAGCACTGGTTGTGCCACCCACATAAGTAGCTCTGTAATCATGTATCAGACCTGCCACTGCAGTGTCTGTGTGTGCAGTTTTAACTGTAAATTCGACTTGGCAAGTGTACCCACTTGCCAGGCCTAAACATTCCCTTTTCTTACATGTCAGACACCCCTAAGGTAGGCCCCAGGTAGACCCAAGGGCAGGGTACAATGTATGGTTAAGGTAGGACATATAGGCCCTCATTACAACATTGGCGGTAAATCCTGCTTACAGCCTTGCAGAAGACCGCCAACACACCGCTGCGGCGACGGAATTCCGCTACAGCTATTACGACCCACAGGCCGGAATCCGCCAAAATCCAGACACCCACACAAGCCCGCCACACCAAAGGTCAGTGATAAACTGGCGATAACAAAACCAACACTGTCACGCCAACAGGAATACGCCCACACTATCACGACCCACGAATCCATGCAGCGGTCTTTCAACCGCGGTATTCCACTGGCGGGACACACCGCAGCGCTCAAAATACACACACTCTTACAAAACACAACCACATTGGACAATTCAAAATACACACACCTGATACACATACACACACCACACCCACACAGCCAATCCAATATAAAACACACACCCACATCACCCACAAACCACTATGACAAAAATTGAGAAAGAAGCCCAGAGAGAGACACCACCAGAAACAACAATAGCATCTACAGGCAC
Source organism: Pleurodeles waltl (assembly GCF_031143425.1). NCBI lineage: Eukaryota > Metazoa > Chordata > Amphibia > Caudata > Salamandridae > Pleurodeles > Pleurodeles waltl. The sequence continues at coordinate 1,012,273,154 of NC_090443.1, forward strand.
ACGACACAATCACTCACACAACATCCATGCACCTTAGACAACACACACAAACACATCTCCTCACACATCACAACACACAACACCTCACACATCACCCACACCACACCATGGCACCGCAAAGACACCCCAGGTTCTCTGAGGAGGAGCTCAGGGTCATGGTGGAGGAAATTGTCCGGGTAGAGCCACAGCTATTCGGATCACAGGTGCAGCACACCTCCATAGCTAGGAAGATGGAGCTATGGCGCAGAATCGTAGACAGGGTCAACGCAGTGGGACAGCATCCAAGAACACAGGAGACATCAGGAAGAGGTGGAATGACCTACGTGGGAAGGTGCGTTCCGGGGTCTCAAGACACCAGATTGCAGTTCAAAGGACTGGCGGCGGACCCCCACCTCCTTCCCCACAACTAGCAACATGGGAGGAGCAGGTCTTGGCTATACTGCATCGTGAGGGCCTCACAGGAGTAGCAGGAGGAATGGACTCTGGTAAGTCAAATCTTAACTATTACATCCCCCACCCTACCTGCATGCTATCACATACCCCACCCTCACCCCCATCACTCCAACACCTCACATATGCCCCACTATCACAACCCACACATCCCAACACCAAGCCCTGCATGCAACACCAAAGCATGGACACCGATCACCAAAGCATGTCCACTACAGATACCCACACAGATCCCCAAATCAAATATCACACAAGGTCCAAGACAAGAATGTAAGCCCTGGGGTACAGGGTCACCCACCCACTGCACACGATGGCACACACAGATGCAATAATCATGCCTTTACACCCCTGCAGGACCCCTACCCAACGTCACCGGACAGAAGGTTCCAGACATGTCCACTCCCCCCAAAGAAGAAGCCCACAGTGATGACAGCAGCTCTGTCCAACTGGATCTAGATGTCCAGCCCGGTCTATCTGGGACCTCGGGACAGTCGGTTCCCCACACACTGGCACATGCCACCAGGCATCCTCCCCCCTCAGGAAACACCAGCACAGCACCCACCCAGCGGGCCCATACCTCTGTCCCCAGGACATCTCAAGCAGCAGTGTGTCCACCACTACAGGGAATCCAGGCAAACCCACCACCCCAAGAACATCAGGAACCTGGGGGCAGTGGCAGTGGGCACACGGTTCAGGGGACAGAGGAACAGGAGAACCGAGGAACTGGGAGTACTGCTGTGTGACAGGGGGAGGACAGGCCCAGGTAACCCACTCTCCACGAGACCCTCTCCAACATGATGGGAGCGTACCATCATTCCCAGGAGACAATGGCAACGGTACTGGCCAAGTTTCAGGACACCCAGCGGCTGCAGGAGGAACAGCATTTGGGGATCAGGGAGGAACTCAAGTCCATCAACACCACCCTGGTCACCATTGTAGGGGTGCTGAATTACCTTGTGAACACCAGGAGGGACACTGTGGCACAACGAGGAGCCCCTGACACTAGCCTGGATGCTGAACAGCCCACCACCTCCGCCGGCACTAGTGGACAGGAGGCACCGAAACAGGGCCACGACACCAGCACCCCACCATATGCCCTTTTTTTGATGGGCGCTGACCTGCAGAGAAGTACACATAGGAAAAGGTATCAGTCAGACCGTCCTGCCTGTTAAACTCATGGCCCACCATAGCCCTCACATCCTCTTATGCACAGACATTGCTCACCATACATGCAGCACGCTGCAAAGGGTCCTTCCACCAACCCCCTGCAGATGGAGAACCACCCCGCAAACGGTCCCTGAGATCCAGGACAAAGACAGAGAACAATGCCAAGACCCCCACCAAGAAATGAGACCACCCTGAATGTCATCCTTCTGTCCCACTTCGTCACCCTGTCCATCCATCAACTGCCCTAGCTCCACTTCCTATGCCCCTTTGGACAATGCACCTGTGAAACAAATAGACTGGGCTCTGCCATGGACATTCCTCCAACATCACCCCTGCCCATTTTACAACCCCCTCCACTAATTTGCACTTAAATAAACACCCTTGAATCACAAAACAATCTGGAGTCAGTCTGTGCTTTTACAAATGTGTATTTCCTATAACTAAGGAAAATAGCAATGTCGATTGTATTGTCAACATACCTATGTCACACAGCTCTAGTCCATGAGGTAATATAGCAGAGGTCACACAGTGGGACCCACATCTGTGAAATGGAAAGGCAAAGTGACAAGTCAGAGTCCATACACTGGGTGAAAGTGACAGACATATGATACGTCTAACAATTTGATCAGATGTAGGAGGCAGTGATGTCTTCTTACCTGTGTCTCACTGGAAGTATTGCTGGATAACGTTGTTTATGTTGTCGATATCCTCTTCTTCTGCCTCCTCTTCTTCACTGTCCACAGGCTCCACAGCTGCCACAAGACCTCATTCTGGACCATCCTCCTGCAGAAAAGGCACTTGTCGTCGCAAAGCCAGGTTGTGCAGCATACAGCAGGCCACGATGATCTAGCACACCTTCTTTGGTGAGTAGTAGAGAGAACCACCTGTCATATAGAGGCACCAGAAGCTGGCCTTCAGGAGGCCTAAGGTCCTTTCGATCACTCCCCTAGATCACCCATGTGCCTCATTGTAGCGTTCCTCTTCCCTTGTTCTGGGATTTCTCACTGGGGTCAGTAGCCATGACAGGTTGGGGTACCCAGAGTCACCTGCAAATGTCGAGGGACAACTGTTAGACATACAGTAACCCTTAGGGACAACCCCAGACCCAGACAATCATTCACACGGTATAGGGTCCTTGTCCTCACCTATTAGCCACACACGGTGCCTCTGGAGTTGCCCCATCACATAAGGGATGCTGCTATTCCTCAAAATGTAAGCGTCATGCACTGAGCCTAGAAACTAGGCATGCACATGGGAGATGTACTGGTCGTCCAAACACACCATCTGCACATTCAATGAATGGTAGCTCTTCCGGTTTCTGTACACCTGTCCACTCCTGCGGGGGGTACCAATGCCACATGTGTCCCATCAATGGCACCTATGATGTTGGGGATATGTCCCAGGACATAGAAGCCACCTTTCACTGTTGGCAAATCCTCCCCCTGAGGGAAAACGATGTAGCTGCGCATGTGTTTCAGCAGGGCAGACAACACTCTGGACAACACGTTTGAGAACATAGGCTGGGACATCCCTGATGCAATGGCCACTGTTGTTTGAAAAGACCCACTTGCCAGGAAATGGAGTACTGACAGGACCTGCACTAGAGGGGGGAGTCCTGTGGGATGGCGGATAGCTGACATCAGGTCTGGCTCCAACTGGGCACATAGTTCCTGGATTGTGGCACGATCAAGTCTGTAGGTGATAATGATGTGTCTGGCTTCCAATGTCAACAGGTCCACCAGCGGTCTGTACACCGGAGGATGCCGCCATCTCCTCGCCTGCCCCAGCGGACGTGCCCTATGGACGAGAACATCAAGCACAGAGTCAGCCAACACTGAGGTATTAAAAAAAATATTTATTGCACACATTTGTCAATCCGCAATGTGCCTGTCACTGTGTGTATGCAAGGCCTAGATAGGTGTGACGCATTTAAAATTAATGCCATGTGGCCCCCTGAAATGGCGGCTGCCTGACCTGTAATGTGGGGTAAAGGGATATGAGGTAACTGCGCTGGCGTTGTACACCGTCGCAGTAGGCGGTCGAAGACCGCGGCGCAATCCTGCATTGGTTAACATTGGACTCTATGGGTCCCAGGAGCCAATGACGATGTACGCTGATGGTGACGGTACGCACCGCCGCGGACGTGACTGCCATTTTCTGTCTGTTCACTAACTTGATACCTGACTTTCGACAGGAGAGGACCTACACTGCAAGTACTGCTGTGACCTCAGTCTGGAAGTGACGATGGCTCATGTGTCTGGGAAAGGGCCCCTGCCTTCACTTTGGAGGAGTTGGAGAAGTTAGTGGATGGGGTCCTCCCCCAGTACACGCTACTCTACGGTCCTCCAGACAAACAGGTGAGTGCACTGTGAGCATGCTGTATGGGCAATGGCTGTTTGGAGTGGTGTGGATGGAAGATACGGGGGGACTGAGGCCTGCATGAGCGGACGGTGAGTGTATGTGCGTCAGGGCAAGGGTTGGAAAGTGGGCCAATGACTGTGACGGTCCGGACGGTTGAAGATTATCCTTTTCCCCTGTGCTATTCCTCTAGGTCAGCGCCCACCAGAAGAAGGATATTTGGCGTGCCATCGCCAAGGACGTCCGGACCCTGGGGGTCCACCACAGACGGAGCACCCACTGCCAGAAAAGATGGGAGGACATTCGCCGCTGGAGCAAGAAGACGGCGGCGGCCCAGCAGGGGATGGCCTCCCAACATGGGAGGGGTGCCCGTCACACCATGACCCCCCTGATGTTCCGGATCCTAGCGGTGGCGTATCCAGAGTTGGATGGGCGCTTGAGGCCATCACATCAGCCACAAGGGGGTGAGTACAGCACATCCATCTGACTCTGCACGCATTACGAGGTGTCTGGGTGGGGGAGGTGGGCTGTGGGTTACCCTAGGCCAGGGCAAACTTTGTAGGCAAGGTCCCTTTGTGAGGCAGGCTCTGTGGCATCCCAACCCCACCAGTGGTAAGAGCCAACTACACCTAGTCAGGCTCCTGTGACTTCCATGTGTGCAGCAATCGGGCATAGGTATTGTACCCCATGTCCCTGGGATTAATTAGGAAACTCAAAGTGCATGGCGTAGTGCAGAGGGCTGCTGTGTCTGTAGTGTCACCCAACGGTAGCGGTATTGCATGCACTGAACATGTCTTTCTTCTGTCTTCCCCCCCCCTTTTTGTGTTCTCCCTGTTCTTGTGTGCAATAGCATCATCAGGCGGAGGAGCAGTGCCACCGGAGCAGGAGGGAGCTGCATCCGACATGGCCCTGGAGGGCAAGACAACGGAGTCTGAAGCCACCAGTGGGAAGGAAGGCGAGGGGAGCTCCATGTCGGGGACAGGAGGTGCCATCAGTGACAGCGACTCTTCTTCTGATGGGAGCTCCATTGCGGTGGTGGACCCCTCTGTTCCCCCCCATCAACAGGTACAGCCGCCAACCCCCCTTCCAGCACCGCCCTCCCAGCAGCCCCTCAGAGTGTGTCCCGTGGCCGCTCACTCAGGAGGGTGGGCATCTCCTTCGTCCCAGGCACCTCAGGCCCTGCCCCTGTCAGCCCTGCTGCCCTCAGTGAGGAGGCTATTGACCTCCTGAGGCCCCTCACTGTTGGGCAGTCTACAATTGTGAATGCCATCCAGGGTGTTGAGAAGCATTTGCAACAAACAAATGCATACCTGGAGGGCATTCATTCTGGCCAGGCAGCCCAACAGAGAGCATTTCAGGCTCTGGCCTCTGCACTGATGGCAGCCATTGTCCCTGTGTCCAGCCTCCCCCCTCCAACTTCCTCAACCCAGACCCAATCCCCTGTACCTCAGCCTATCCCAAGCACACCATCAGACCAGCATGCACACACCTCAACACACAAGGGCGGCTCTGGCAAACATAAGCACAACACATCCCACAGGCACTCACACAAGCATCGTACCCATGCACAAATACCAACATCCACTGCCTCCACTGTGTCCCCCTCCTCCACGTCTCCCTCCCTGTCTCGTCTCCACACACACCTGCATGCACTAAATCTTCAGCCACTACCTCCATCACCAGCACGTCCATCACCACGCACCGCTCACGTGCATTCACCACCCCCACTACCATTCATACATCCCCAGTGTCCTCACCAAGTGTGTCTGTGAGCCCGCCTCCCAAAGTACACAAACGCAGCCACACACCCACCCAACAGCCATCCACCTCACAACAGCCTCCAGCCCATGCACCTTCATCCAAAGTCAGCAAATGTACATGTAAGGAAATGGCTGCCTGTTGCAGTTACCCCCCACTTTTTGCCTGATACTGATGCTGACTTGACTGAGAAGTGTGCTGGGACCCTGCTAACTAGGCCCCAGCACCAGTGTTTTTTCACCTAAAATGTACCATTGTTTCCACAATTGGCACACCCCTGGCACACAGATAAGTCCCTTGCAAAAGGTACCAGTGGTACCAAGGGCCCTGTGACCAGGGACGGTCTCTAAGGGCTGCAGCATGAGTTATGCCACCCTGAGGGACCCCTCACCTAACACATGTACACTGCCATTGCAGAATGTGTGTGTTGGTGGGGAGAAAAAGGCAAAGCCGACATGGCATTCCCCTCAGGGTGCCATGCACACAAAATACTGCCTGTGTCATAGGTAAGTCACCCCTCTAGCAGGCCTTACAGCCCTAAGGCAGGGTGCACTATATCACAGGTGAGGGCATAGCTGCATGAGCAATATACCCCTACAGTGTCTAAGTCTATTCTTAGACATTGTAAGTACAGTGTGGCCATATTAAGTATATGGTCTCGGAGTTTGTCAAAAACGTACTCCACAGCTCCATAATGGCTACACTGAATACTGGGAAGTTTGGTATCAAACTTCTCAGAATAATAAACCCACACTGATGCCAGTGTTGGATTTATTAAAAAATGCACACAGAGGGCATCTTAGAGATGCCCCCTGTATTTTACCCAATCCTTCAGTGCAGGACTGACTGGTCTGTGCCAGCCTGCTGCTGAGAGACGAGTTTCTGTCCCCCTTGGGTAGGAGCCTTTGTGCTCTCTGAGGGCATAAACAAAAGCCTGCTCTGGGTGGAGGTGCTTCACACCTCCCCCTGCAGGAACTGTAACACCTAGCAGTAAGCCTCAAAGGTTCAGGCTTCCTGTTATAATGCCCCAGGGCACTCCAGCTAGTGGAGATGCCCGCCCCCTTGACACAGCCCCCACTTTTGGTGGCAAGTCCAGGGGAGATAATGAGAAAAACAAGGAGGAGTCACCCACCAGTCAGGACAGCCCCTAAGGTGTCCTGAGCTGAGGTGATCCCTGCCTTAAGAAATCCTCCATCTTGATTTTGTGGGTTTCCTCCAATAGTCTTAGGGATGTGCCCTCCCTCCCCACAGGGAGGAGGCACAAAGAGTGTGTAGCCACCCTCAACGACAGTAGCCATTGGCTACTGCCCTCCCAGACCTAAACACACCCCTAAATTCAGTAATTAGGGGCTCCCCAGATCCCAGGAAATCAGATTCCTGCAACCTAAAGAAAGAAGAAGGACTGCTGACCTACAAGCCTGCAGAGAAGGAGGAAAATTACAACTGATTTGGCCCCAGCCCTACCAGCCTGTCTCCAACTTCGAAAACTTGCTCCAGCGACGCATCCGACAGGGACCAGCAACCTCTGAAGCCTCAGAGGACTGCCCTGGACTACAGGACCAAGAAACTCCTGTGAACAGCGACCCTGTTCAAAACCAGCTACTTCTTTGCAACAAAGAAGCAACTTCCAATCTCTTCACGTTTCCCGCCAGAAGCGTGAGACTCTACACTCTGCATCCGACGCCCCTGGCTCGACCTGCAGAAAACCAACACCTCAGGGAGGACTCCCCGGTGACTGCGAGCCCATGAGTAACCAGAGATGACCCCCTTAAGCCCCCACAGGGACGCCTGCAGAGAGAATCCAGAGGCTCCCCCTGACCGCGACTGCCTGTAACAAGGAACCCGACGCCTGCAACCAACACTGCACCCGCAGCCCCCAGGACCTGAAGGAACCGAACTTCGATGCAGGAGTGACCCGCAGGCGACCCTCTGCCTTGCCCAGGTGGTGGCTGTCCCGAGAAGCCTCCCCTTTGCCTGCCTGCACTGCTAGAGTGACCCTCGGGTCCCTCCATTGAAACCTATACAAGACCCGACGCCTGCTTTGCACACTGCACCCGGCTGCCCCTGTGCCGCTGAGGGTGTGTTTTGTGTGCCTACTTGTGTCCCCCCCAGTGCTCTACAAAATACCACTGGTCTGCACCCCCGAGGACGCAGGTACTAACCTGCTGGCAGACTGGAACAGGAGCACCCCTGTTCTCCATAGGTGCCTATGTGTTTTGGGCACCTCTTTGACCTCTGCACCTGACCGGCCCTGAGCTGCTGGTGTGGTAACTTTGGAGTTGCATTGAACCCCCAAATGTGGGCTGCCTATGCCCCGGACTGAGACTTGTAAGTGTTTTACTTACCTACTAATCTAACCTTTACTTACTTCCCCCAGGAACTGTTGATTTTTGCACTGTGTCCACTTTGAAAATAGCTTATTGCCATTTTAACAAAGACTGTACATGAAATTGTTTTTATTCAAAGTTCCTAAAGTATCTAAGTGAAGTACCTTACATTTAAAGTATTAACCGTAAATCTTGAACCTGTGGTTCTTAAAATAAACTAAGAAAATATATTTTTCAATATAAAAACCTATTGGCCTGGAGTAAGTCTTTGAGTGTGTGTTCCTCATTTATTGCCTGTGTGTATACAACAAATGCTGAACACTACCCTCTGATAAGCCTACTGCTCGACCACACTACCACAAAATAAAGCATTACTTTTCCCACTAGCTTACCTCTAAGGGGAATCCTTGGACTCTGTGCACACTATTTCTTACTTTGAAATAGTATATACAGAGCCAACTTCCTACAGTACACCTCCTACATCCACTACCTCTTCCTCCACTCCCAAACCCCCTCCATCTACCCGTCCCGGTGTGTCAAAAAAGCTTTTCCTATCTAATGTTGACCTCTTCCCTACACCCCCCCGTACGTCCCCTAGGGCCCTCCTTTCCAGGTCCCAACCCAGCCCCTCAGCCACCACATAACCGGGCACAGTGTTGCCAGCAATTGCAGTCTTTTGGAGTGCGCCAAGCAACAGGGCTGCCAGTGTTCCACGGAGCGAGGGCAAGGACATTCCGCCACCTCCAAAAGTCAAAAAGTTGCCCACATCCCAGAGGGAGAAGGCGAAAACACCTGCAACCAAGGGCTCAGGCAAAACAAAAGTGGATAGTGACAAGACAGCTGCGCCACCATCCAAGGGGCCAGAAGATCAAGGGCAGGTCCTCGTCAACGCCAACCTGCACGGCGGACAAGACTGCCACCTACACCGCCACACGCACCGCCACCAGCACCGCAGTCACTGAGCCCGCCGCCAGCACCGCAGTCACTGAGCCCGCCACCAGCACCGCAGTCACTGAGCCCACCACTAGCACCGCCGCCACAAAGACCACCGCAACAAAGACCGCCGCCAGAACCGCAGTCACTAAGCCGCCACCAGCACCGCAGTCACTGGGCCCGCCACCAGTACCGCCGCCACAAAGACCGCGCCATTAAGACCGCCGCCGGCACCGATTCCACAGAGGCTGCCGCCAGCACCGATTCCACAGAGGCCGCCGCCAGCACCGATGCCACAGAGTCCGACGCCAGCACCGATGCCACAGAGTCCGACGTAAGCACCGCCGCTACTGACACCGCCGCCAGCACCAATGCCACTGAGGCAGCCGCAAGCACTGCCGCTACTGACACCGCCACCAGCACCACCAGCGGCCCACGACATCCTGAGCCAGTGGCACCACCGCAGGCATGGCTGCCATCCCCAGTGGTCAGTCGTCCAAGGCTGGTGGTCAGTTCCAGGAGCCTGGGCAGCTTACATGTTCCACCACTGTCAGTGGAGGGTCACATCCACTACCTCAGTCCTTGGCAGGATGAAGCACTCTGGGCACAAAGCCCCCTCCAGAACCAGTGGAGAAAGACATCCACTACCTCAGTCCTTGGCAGGATGAAGCACTCTGGGCACAAAGCCCCCTCCAGAACCAGTGGAGAAAGGCATCCACTACCTCAGTCCTTGGCAGGATGAAGCACTCTGGGCACCATGCCCCCTCCAGAGCCAGTGGAGACTGTTATCCACTTGAGAGACGGTGGCTTTGCAATTCCCAGGATAAAGCATTGGGCAAACCACCCACTGGAGAGACTTGAGAGACTGTGGCTTTGCACTCAGCAGGATAAAGCAGTGGGCAAACCACCCACTGGAGAGATTTGAGAGACTGTGGCTTCGCACTCAGCAGGATAAAGCAGTGGGCAAACCACCCACTGGAGAGACTTGAGAGACTGTGGCTTTGCACTCCCCAGGATAAAGCAGTGAGCAAACCACCCACTGGAGAGACTTGAGAGACTGTGGCTTTGCACTCCCCAGGATACATCAATGGGCATGGAGCCCACTCCTAGAGCTGGCATCGTGCACTCATCCGGCTGAGGTGCCCCCCTGTTCCCTTCCCCCTGAAGTGCCTGTTTCGTTTCAATCTGATGCCCCAGCAGTGTTCTCTCATTTTGGAGTCTAATATCGAGTGTGGGCCTCGCCCATGCATTTTGGGCCCAGTGGTCCACGGACTATGAATGGTGCACTATCCGGACTTGTATAGTTGGTGTACATAATTGTTTATACTGTTTTTAAAGTTTTGACTAATTGATTTTTATTGATTACAATCATTCAACTCATTTCCTGTTGTCCTTGCATTCTTCCAGGGGGGTGGGAGGTGTAAATGTAACGTTACAGCATGCATTTGTGTGTATGTTGTTGTGGGTGAGGGTGGGGGTGGGAGTTTTGCGTGTTGCATGTGTGTGTCACTCTCTTTTCCCTCCCCCCTCCCCTGTGTTGTAGGCGCAGTACTCACCGTGGTCGTTGCTGCCGTCGTTCGTGCTCCTGGTAGAGGAGCAGGAATACTATCGCAGGGAGTATTTGGAGTTCTGGCTCCATGGTGTCCTGGTTCCTTGTGGAATGTGTAGAGGTGAGTGTTTTCCCTTCCAAGTCCTGTTTCCGCAGTGTTTTTTTTCGCGTTGGTTCCGCCCCGGAAAAGGTGGCGAATTGGCCTCTCATAATAGTGTGGGCGGTACACTGTCTTCCGCTTGTCTATTGGCGGTGACCGCCATGCTGTTTGTTTCTACTGCCGTGGCGGTCGGAATGTTAAAGTGGCTGTCTATGTTGGCGGTTTCCGCCATGGTCGTGATTCTATTTTTTTTACCGCCGCTTTAATACCGACCGCTAGGGTTGTAATGAGGGCCATAGTAATATGTTTTATATGTCCTGACAGTGAAATATTGCTAAATTTGTTTTTCACTGTTGCAAGGCCTGTCCCTCTCATAGGTTAACCTGGGGGCTACCTTTAAATCTGATTAAAGTGTAGATTCCCTTTGGGAGCGGATGGACATCTGGAGTTTGGGGTCTCTGAGCTCACAATTTAAAAATACATCTTTTAGTAAAGTTGATTTTAAGATTGTGTGTCTGAAAATGCCACTTTTAGAAAATGAGCATTTTCTTGCTTATACTATTTCTGTGACTTTGCCTGTTTGTGGATTCCCTGTCTGGGTCAGGTTGACAGTTGGGCTGGTTGCACCTCACACTAGACAGTGACACAAAAGGAGCTGGGGTGTAGTCTGCATTTCCTGATGAGCCATCTGTCGTAGGAGGGAGGGGAGGAGTGGTCACTTACACCTGAAAAAGCTGTGCCTGTCCTCACACAATGCAGTCTCCGACCCTCTGGTGAGTGTCTGGGGCCTTGCCTGGGCAAGGCAGGATTTCACATTCAAAAGAGAATTTACTTTGAAGTAGGCCTACTTTAATGGAGAAATTGGGTTTAAGAAGGGCCCCCAAAACCACAGACTTTAGAACACTTTTGGAAACAAGAGGAACCTCTGCCTGGAGGAGAGCTGAAGAGCTGAGGAGAAGTGCTGCCCTGCCTCTGACTGTGCTTTGTGGAGCTATCCTTTAGTTGCTGCTTCTGCCAGAGTAAGAGGCCAAAGACTGGACTTTGTGTGCCTTCCATCTTGTGAAGAAATCTCCAAGGGCTTGATTTAGAGCTTGCCTCCTGTTGTTTGAAGTCTCAGGGACAGCAAAGACTTTTCTCTGCCAGCACCTGGAGTCTCTGGAGAGACTCGTGCTCTGACAAGTGGTGCCCTATCCAGTCCCTGGGACCTTGAATGGAAAGCTGGTGGAAATCCAAGGAAATCGACTTCGGACCGACACCGCTGCTGAATCCGGTGACACCGCCTGCAACCGACCCCGCGATCTTCGCTGGAACGTGATGACCTTCGCAGTCCCGACTCCGTGGAAGTTGCCGCACCACGTTGTGACTGACGCCGCTCGAAGTGCACAGATTCAACTTTTCGCACAGATGCCGCGATCCCCGACTTCGCGCATCAACTTGTTTTCACTCCTCACCAAATGTACTGTACTTGGGGGTCTACGCGAGTTCGTGTCCAGCGCCGTGTATGCCGATTTTTGTCATTTTGGTCTTGTTTTGTTTAGATAAATATTTCCTATTTTTCGAAACTGGTGTTGTGTCATTTTGTAGTGTTTCATTAAGTTACTGTGTGTGTTGGTACAAATACTTTACACCTAGCACTCTGAAGTTTAGCCTACTGCTCTGCCAAGCTACCAAGGGGGTAAGCAGGGGTTAGCTGAGAGTGATTCTCTTTCACCCTGACTAGAGTGAGTGTCCTTGCTTGAACAGGGGGTAACCTGACTGTCAACCAAAGACCCCATTTCTAACAGGTGTCATAACCACTGGATTTGCAGGGGGCAGGCCGCACAGCAGCCCATGGATGCAGAATTACATACCGTCCGCCGGCGGTGATGGCTGCTCAGTGGTGGTAGTGGTGGTGGTGCTGCTGCTGCTGGTGGGGAGAGGCTCCAGCCCATCCCTGGCAGCCTAGGACAGCTGCCCACTGATGGTGGTGGTGGTGCTGCTGCTGCTGGTGCTGCTGCTGCTGGTGGGGAGAGGCTCCAGCCCATCCCTGCAGCCTCAGATGGCACCCCACTGGTGGTGGTGGTGGTGGTGCTGCTGCTTCTGGTAGGGGGAGGCTTCTGCCCATCCCCTGCAGCCTCGGATGGCTGCACAACCATGGTCGTTGGTGGGGGCTCCGTCAGAGTCCCTGCCCCAGGACCCTTGTCCTTCCTGCCTGCTTGTGCTGGCTCCTTGCCCTTCCTGGCAGCAGCTGGTGCTGGCTCCTTGCCCTTCCTGGCAGCAGCTGGTGCTGGCTCTTTGCCCTTCCTGGCAGCAGCTGGGGCTGGCTCCTTGCTCTTCCGGACAGCAGCTGGGGCAGGCACCCTTTCCTTGAGGCTGCCTGGTGCATGCTCCTTCACCCTCTTGACATGTGTCCTGGATCTTTTCCCACCACGAGTGGGTGTGGAGACTACTGGTCCCGTGGACTGGTTGGCTGAGGTGCTTGCCTGGGTTTTCGCCACTCTGGGCAGATGTGAAGGACGGGGAGGGGTAGTTAAGAGGTCAATGGTGAATAGGAAAAGCTTCTTTGGGACATTGGGGCGGGGAGAGGGAGAAGGTTTGGGAGTGGAGGAAGCCAGTTGCTACCTAGGACATACACCCGTGCATCAGTCTTCACATGTTTGCCTGGATTTGCTCTAGGCATGTGTCAAGACAGCAGATTTGTGTGCCAAGTGTGCACCTCATGTACATAATGAAAGTTAGACACTCTGCCTACATTTGACCCAGATAAACATTTGGTGGTGCATTGTCCCAATAACTCCATGTCGTGTGACTATAGGTCATGTGTTTGGATAGGGATTCTATACCCACAGCTGATAACTGAATCAGGTAACCCATTGCGCACTCCACAGCCAACATGTGTTTGCCATAATTGAGGTACAGTCCACAATGTTACAGGGTTGTGCCCAAATGCAGTGCCAGGAAACATTTTCATGAATACACGGTGCAGGCTCAGCATGGGACATTGGTTACAATCTCTGGACATTTACTGTAGGACCACAGTTAGTAATGATTTTTCACCCTTTGTCACACATGTACCATGCAGGCAAAGCTACTGTCACCATGAGTTGTGACAGTGTTCAGTTCCTACGTAACTTGATATGCATTTTTTGAGAGCCCCTACCTTATTTGTTCCCCCCTTCAATGTATCCTGTTATGCATTGCGTTGTTGTGGTGAATGGGCTAGGTATTTGCACCTTGCCCACTTGACAGAACAAAATATGTAGTGGTGTATGGATCTGGACCTTCAGGAGTCACATGGTCACAAAGTGCGTGTCACTGATATGTGAGGTGGTGGCAGTAGACCCTCTTACATTTCAAACTACTTTGCTACCATACTGGTCACCTTTGTGTTACTTACCTGCTCACAGAGGTTTGAGTCACATTCCAATAGTGTATGTAGTGGAGAATGAGTAGACCAAGGAGATTCAGGTGCAAAATGATTTATTTGTGCTATTTATAATGTGATATTTACAGTATCGTGGTTATGTGTAGATGTTCTCCACAATGTTCATTTGTTCATTTGTTCGCCATCCACATTATCTGCTCCATTGTCATCCTCCTCCTTGCTGGGAAAATCAACATGTTCATCCCAGGAGATATTTGTCCGGACACAAATGTTGTGCTGGATTGCACATGCCAGAATGATCTTGCAAAAACGTGGTGGGGCATACAAGAGGCTTCCTCCTGTCAAGGCCAGCACCTGAACCTGGATTTCAGGAGCCCAAATGTCCTCTCCACCACATTGCGAGTTTTCCTGTGTCCCTCGTTGTAGGCCTGCTATTCCACCGTTGTGGGATCGGCAAATGGGGTCATCACCCACGGCTGTATGCTGTACCTTTGATCATCTGCAGAGGATAGAGAGAAGATGTGTTGTTAAGTGTTGATAGTGGTTTGTAACATACCATGGCAGTTGTACTTGTTAGTTGGAGTGGTGGCACAGACTTGCTTGTGCTATAGTGTATATTTCTGTTCTTGTGAAATGGTTTCATTGGACTGTATTGATGGGCATAACAATCTTGGGTAGTGGCTCAAGGGCCTGGGTAAATTTATGATGATCCCAAAATGATGGTAATGATGTAGTTAAATGTGTTGTGTGGTTCATATTTGAAGAGGTGTTCCGTTGTTAGATGGAACCTACCACCTCCTAGCACCACAATAGTGTCAGATGTTAAAATACCATAGTTGCCCTACAAGGCCAGGCTGTGCTTTCCATGTTACCATGTGGCACTACGCATGCAGTGTGATGCTTTGTGACCCTTTGTGGCAGATGATGGCTGTGTCATCCATCAAGTGTACATGAGCATGTACAACACATTAGTAGGCTGATGTCATTTGGTGCAGTAGTATCTTCTAGCTTCCAAAAAATGATTTCTGACAGACACTTTCTACACATGCACAGTGCAGACTTTGGGAGGGGGCACAGCTATTTTTAACATGGGTCCCTTGGTACGGTGCATGTACGGTAAGGTATGTTCGCTATACTCCTAACGAGTCCTACAATCACATCCATGATTGTTAGTGTTGTTTTTACAGACTCAGTACCATGGTGGACCGTTTCTAGTATTTGCAACGGAACATGGTGTTGTTAGGGGGCACTAGGGGTACATGTGAGGTGTCATTGGAGTAGGTGCTGCCCCATTTCTCATGATTCAGCCCCATGGTCTTTAATGGCAGGTCATTTTGCATTTGTATGTGTGCGACACAATGCAGCAGAAAGGTGTATGTGCACACTACAGGTATGTTTAGCAGACATGTATATTTGGTTATGGCACCACTTGGGTGGCATTTGATATAGGTGCTGCCAGAGGCTTGCACACCATGGTTTATGTGGGACTGTGCCTATGTGTGATTTCCTCAAAGTGACCATAGCCTTTGCCATTGACTTGCCTGTGTGTTTCTTTGTTTGGTATAATGTGTTTGTGAGAACTGTATGTAGTTGGCAACCAGTGGACACTTGTAGTGGTTTGTGAGCAGCTTCTGTACGCAAAGGGAACTTGGCTCCACCTGTCCACACATGGTGTGCCAATCAGGGTGTGGCTGTGTTATGAACATTTGGGTGTATGTGTTTGTGACATGCAATGTATGCAGTGTATGGGCATGTTGCATACGTGTCGTTGCCTGTACATCTCTGTGGTCCTGCCCATGAGTATTTAGTGTGGTGTTTGTCTTGTTCGTCCTAGATGGAAACAAAGACAACACCACACTAAATACACATGTTGTGTGTAATGATTGGTATAGTGGCTTACCTATGAGTAGCCCATTGCCATATTGGCCATCCCGGAACCGCTGGTTGATGGTGCAATGATGAAACATGTATGCATCATGGACGATGCCGGGATATTTTGCCAAGATGTTGCTGAAGAGCCGAGGGTGGTGCACGATGGCCTGCACATTGATGGAATGTGCGTGCTTGCGGTTCTTATAGAGGTGTTCTGTTGCTGTAGGTGGCACCAGTTGGACATAGATACAGTCCATTGCACCCAGCACATGCGGAAACCCAGCAATTTGATAGAAACTTTGCTTAGTCTCCTGCTGTAGATGCTGGGTGTTTGGGAAGCAGATGTGGTGGGGTGTGAGTCTTAGGATTGCATCCAGGACCTTTGGGAGAAAGACAGAGAAGGATGACTGGGAGATGCCAGCCATTTATGCCCCCATTACCTGGAATGATCCAGATGCCATCATATGAAGGACCGCAAGGAGTTTTGCTTTGCCGTGGGTGGAATGTTATGGGGAGTTTGCACCCTTGCCGTGATGTGTGGCGCAATATGGTGCAGCAGGCATACAATGGACTCCCGGTTGAGTCTGTACATCCGGACCAAATCTTGTTCCCTCATTCCAAGGATGGTTGTCCTCTGTCTGAATATCCTCTCCCTCCTTCTGCGCTGCCTTTGTTGCTGCTTAGGTGGTGTTTGGGGTTGCAGCGGTGGCGGTGGAGGGATCTGCTGTCTTCGCAGACATCTGCGGCATGTACCCAGCTGGAGCAGTACGACTTCCATGTTGTGCTGGACATTTCCAAAGCTCCTTCTGTGTGTTTTCCTTGAGTGGTGGTGTGTGAGTCTCTTTTTAACATCTGGTCGGACCAGGTGTTGAGTTTCGGCGCTAATGGGACCAAGCGCCATTTTTGGAGTCTACTTCCATAGTTAGCGTCATTTTTGCGTTGAAAGTTATATATGGCATTAGGGGGTTAGCGTTGTCTTTAGGACGGGAACGCCTACCTTGCATCTAATTGATGCAAGGACGTTTCACGCATCCTATGCGCGAACCCCAATATTTTGATGCTAGACGGGTCTAGCGTCAAAATATAAATATGGAGTTAGGTTAGTGCCAATTTAGCGTTCAAATGTAAAAACCTTTGGCTATTTACGGTTTGTGCCATGGTATGTTTTGCACTTTTGTTTGCTCGTGCCAGGGCTGCCCCCTTGGTCAGAACTCTGGGCGGAGGAAGAATCTTTGTCCTCTGACCTGTAAGCCGGAGAGGGGTCTGATGGGATGCTGTAAGCATGCTCCTTGAGCAGGGATGTGGCCAATTTATCAAAAGCCTCTGTGTGGGGGCCCTTACTAATCTTAGGCTGGGTTTGTCCAGTGCGATCTTCTCGCCATCCTCAAGTATCCCTGGAGCTGAGGGTATCCAGCCTTGTTGGTGTTCAAAGCCACATAAGTGACGTTCCAGGGGCCCAATGGCCCTCACCAGGGTTTCATTAACCGTATGCCTCACTTATTTCTCCTTTGCATGCACCAGATTTTGCTCCAAAGATAATGTGGGATTATCATAGAAATAGCCCTCTGTCTTCCTCGCATTCCTCATACATCATGTCTGCTATGCAGTATCAGCTGCCTAAAGAGGATTAACATATTAATGTGCCCAAGCAGTAGACAATAATAATAGTGACCTCAGGAGGGGCAATCGAGGGAATAAACGCTTGTTACACCCCTAAACAGGTCCAAATACTGTCAGGACAGAGTAATCTTTTGTAAAAGTGGAGGGAGGATCAGTTCATCACTTTGACCAGAGCCTCTGCACAATTTTCCAACCCTGTCTAAGTTCCGTTCTCACAGGGTGTCACTGGAAGCTAGTTTTTAAAGAGTTGTGGGAGGAGATAGATAACGTGTCTCTCTGCTCGTTCAAATTTCCCAAACTTGTGAAACCGGCAAAATGGCGGAGTACGAATATGCACTGATTCCCCTTCTGAAAAGGGGACAGCATGGCCGAAAGGTGCATCATCTCCGCAACCTTTCCCCCAGCCCACAAAGACTACAGTGAAGGCGGCAGGCCGCCGCGCTGGGAGGGTAAACGCTCCTGAGTAAAACACTGTAAAAAGCCCTTTTCTATATTGCGGAGTAATTGAGCGGTTGGGAAGCAGCGTCAGCGGTATCAGCGAGTTTAAAGTCTTTGTAAAAACACAATGGCTCGCGCAGCCTGTCAGCGACCCAAGAAAGCACCTGACCATGTCAGGAATGAAAGTGTCATGCAAATCTACTATAGCAAAAATACCTCATATACAAAACTCATATTAATAATACAAAAAAAATGAAGTACAATTCTTTTACAGAAATAATACTTCATATGCAAACAATCATAGGAGTGTACTTAACTGGCTGCGAAGCAGCAAAGAAAGAGGGAGTGGAATTGCAGTATGTTGGATATATAGGGCTAGGGCTCTATGGTCGGACATGTGATTATAGGATGGTCATAGGCTATGTAGTGTTTGGAAAAAAGTCTGTTTGATTGGCTGCTAAAAGTAAAGATTAAAGAAAGAGAAGCATAATCCAAGCCTCCGGTCGTGACAAAGAATCACTCCAACTCCTCAGACAGTGCAACCCTAGGTCCATGGCCCTTTCTGACTCTTGACTAATTGCTTGGAGACCTCCCCAGAAAGGTGTGAGACTAGAGCTCATGCACCACCCTGCATGTTTCACTTCAGAGTCTGTCCCAGTTCTCTGTTTAACCTGAGGAGTACCCTTTGTATCCCCCCTGACGAGATCCCACTGACCTACAAGATGTACCTGATTCAGCATCCCTAGGGTAGGGTGAGCAGTGTCCACTCACTGTGGTGGCCGCCAGAAATCTGAAGGAGGGGGGCGAGGGGATGGGGAGCAGGGGAGGTCGAAATAATAAAATAAAAAATAAATTTATAAAAACGTACCTGTCCACCACCGGCCACCTCGCTGCTCTCCTGATGATGTTGGTGTCCCAGCAGTCCCTGGGACACCAGCACAGGCTCCATATGCAATCCTGGCGCTGCTCTCATGCTAGGCTTAGCATGAGAGCAGCGTCAGGATTGGTCTGATTGGCTTAGTGTGCTGCTCAGACAGTGCACTGGAGTCTGCTGTTTCTCCAAGTTGGAGTGATATAAGTTTGCATGTCTGTTTGGCCAGTCCAAGACGGCCGGCCAAACTGACATGCACTCACTCCACTCCTCCTCCTCCCTCAAATGGCCCAGTCCTGTCCCTCCCTGCACATGCTGGCTCAGCCAGCAGCTGAAAAATAAAACGATAATCAAATACTGTTTTATTTTTCAACTGCTGGCACTGAGACGGGGCAACGTTCCTGCGCCATTGTGGAAGAGCCACTCGTGTCTACTCACTACCACTCACCCCCCTGCTTGTCCGGCTCCTTACTGAGTCACTGACTATGTGACTGAAGAAACCCACTCATTACGACCCACAACTTTCAAAGATCCCCGGTCACCACTGTGGCACCCCTTGAAAATCTGATCTAATTCAACACCACCCAAGCTTGCCCTGCTCTGACACCCACCCAAGCGCCGCCCCTAACCTCACTCTAAACCCGCCCCATCACCACTCAGTTGAGTGAGTACCTGTGTTGGAGTGTGTCTTTTAAAATTAATATTAACATGAAAAGCTTGCAATATATTGTGTAATGAAGCTGCATAGAAAATGTGTTAACGTAGAAAATAATGCACGCGTTTGAAATGTGCCCACGGGGAGTGGCTACCAATGTATACGAAGCCTAATGAAACTTATTAATGATGACTTAAGTACTAATGTTTTGAATTTCTATTAACAGATCATAATTAGAGTCATGTATTAGGGGTTTGTTCATTAAATTACTAGGCCTTAGTTTAGCGAGGGTCTGGGCCTAGCTGCCTGGTCTCATATTAAAAATAAACTGTGTTTTTCTAACGTGCAATGTGCTGTCTTCCTGGAGGACACGATATTGTACTTTTCCAGAAGCTAGATGTGTGTAGCCGTAGTATATTCTTTCTCATGGGACTCGACTTGCTCAAGGAGACATTCTTGCTGAATGCAACAGTGTAATTCGTAACAGGTGCAAGGCTACCTGGAGTAGGAGAAATCAAAGGAACTACTGACAGGAGCGTAAAGTGTAACTTTTCTTACCTGACATTCCAACCGATGAAGATGCCAATAACGTGGGCCAATCAACGACATGAGAACTGTGGTTTGTGGAAAATTCTAGTGAATTGCGTGGAGAATTATTGGACAGAGATAATGATGCACCAAATATTATCCAATGGGGAATTAAGGGCTAGATCGACAGTTTTGATTTAACCGCATGACCCGAGGAGAAATAGGTCATTATTCGGACATTCCACTCCAAGCCATACTTTGCCATTACTCTTTTAAGACTTTGCCATTTATTCTTTTGATGCTTTAACCATCTTCTATCCAATTCTTACCTGATACTTACTTCTCCTCCATATGAGGGAAGAGTCTTATTCTTTAGCTATGCCATACTGAGACTTTGCCCTGTCCTATCTCGGCTGATGAATCGACTGACGTCCTGAGGACAAAGACTGACGCTGTTTGCTGATTCGTTGGATGGGTATCTATCTGATGAAAATTGTAATTGTCGGTTTGCCTTTTCTATCTAGGTACCAACTGCTCTTTTGATAGAGGCCATAGTTAGATGTTTTCGAAAGTTGTGTTTGCTAAATTATTTTGCATGAAGCCCAACATGCTGATGCTAATTCGAGGTTAGTTAAGGTTCATTAATATCTGACGCAAATAGACAAATGACTGAGTTCTTGCTTTGTTGAATCATACACTACTGAGACTTTGCTAAGCTGTTTCTTATTAATGATGTGTTAATGCCAAATGAATATTCTCTATGCATTGATTAATTGTGTTCAAATTACAAATCTGAAGAGTTTCTAATGAGATTGATGGCTAATGAGATCAATGGAGATGATATTAGATTGTAACTAATAGGGAAATAAATATTCTAACTCTTAACTAAATTGGTGTGGTTATTCATGACTGCAAGGTCAAGGTGTGTTCGTCTTACTGATTCTTATTGAATGTTATTGATTTGCTTAATGATTAGTTATTGTGATTATTGATTGAATCAATTTATCCATTGATTTGGGATGCCAAAAAGATATCTCGTACTGGGAAGTCCCCAAAAGTGGTCCAAAGGTTCATTGACCTAGGTGTGTCTCCTTGTAAGTTTACTTATCAAGGTTCTGACGCGCTATCAGTTTTTGGTAGCAGTGCGGATGGTTTGGCACTTTGGGGCCCCAGGATGAGGGACCACTGTTTGATAAGATTGATGGTTCAAAAGGTCTGGTAGAAATTGACAAGCGTAGTTTGGAAGTAAGCAAGGTGTATCGGAAAATTGGATTTTGGGAAAATTGTTCTTTTCAATTATGCTAATTGGAGAAATGATGTGCATCTAAGTCCCAAATTACTTTCCCGGAATCTCGGAGCTTGCTGAAGGAAGTTTGAGTATGTTCTCGGCGTTCTAGTGATAGTGTGAATGTGGTGCGTAGATCGAATGTGGAAGATTGATATGTGATCTACGAGACGGGGGTTCGGAAGGTGGCAGTTGGGAGAAACAGAGCGGTTCCAGGAGCGGTTCCGACATTGCCCCTGTAATGTTCCCGCATGATCTTGAAATAAAGTGATTAACCTGTTACTGCCGGTCTCCGTCTTTACAGTGGCGACGAGGCGGGCCGGAGCGATGTCGGAGGTGAGGATTTGATCGCGCTTTTACTTTTGGCGATCGTGTGTGGCTGCTGGTGCTTCCATAACTTGAGGGGCGGCGCATTAAGTACCCTCTTGATGGTCCTGAGGGAGCAGAATTGGCAAGATTCCTGCTTCGATATAAAAAAATAAATCTGCATCTACGCCAGGAATTATGGGTTGGAGTGTGCCCAAATTACTCTAGAGAGCAAACAACACAGTTTGTGGCAGCCATTTTGAAGTGGTTTGAAGATCCTTTTAATCCTTATTGAGGAACACGGCGATAGGCACACCTGTGTGCCTACAAATAGCAAATTAGCAGCCATCTTGAAGGAGGTTAATCCTTATTGTGAAACACGGTGATAGGCACACCTCGTGCCTGCAAATATTGTCTACAACTACAAGGAACTGGGCACGTTTAGTGTGCAATAAATACAATTACAAGGAATTTGGCACGTTTAATTTGGAATACGGTGATAGGCACACCTTGTGCTTATAATTACAAAAAGAACCTTTATCTACACATTTGACTTGTTGGAAGTGCCGGAATTTATTGTGACTGGACTCTGTTCTTAAAAAAAAAAAAAAAAAATTGATGCATTTTACATCTATATTGTTCAACTGCATTCAGTATTTATTGATATAGGACATTGTTAATTACAGAATGTCTAGTATTCAGCCTCCACCATTTTTATTTAATGAACCAGGAGATCCACCCATTCAGTGGGAATTGTGGTTGGATTTATTTGAGGCACATGTAGATGTGTTGGAAGAGGGCGAATGTTCACCTGATAGGCACTTGTCATTGCTTAAACATCGTTTGGGCCCTGTAGGGTTAAGGGAATTAAAAAATGTACCACCTGTAGATAATGTGCATGGGGTAGATGTGTATAAATGTGCTTTACAACAGTTACAGGATAGGTATGGCCGGAAAATAAATGTAGTCATGAAAAGATACAAATTTTATTCCAGGCAACAGGAGGCTGATGAATCCATTGACCAGTATATGGCAGTGTTAAGAGGCTTAACGGTTACGTGTGCTTTTGACAATATGACATATGACCAAGTTTTAAGGGACCAATTATTAATGAAGTCTAAATCTAAAAAAATACAGGAGAAACTTTGGTCTTCTGGGGAAATAGCTTTAAAAACGGCTGTTGAAATAGCGAGGAGCATTGAGATTACCGAAGATTGCAAACAAACTATGAGGAGGGAAGTCAAAGATTATGAAAACGTTTGTACCGTAAGCAAAGACAGGGAATGCATGGACAAAAAGAAAAAAATAGTTTCCCGGGTTGGTAGTGGGGACACCAAATCTGGGGATAACAAGTCTGGCATGAACAACAATACTAAAGTGTGCTTTAGATGCGGCGCCAGTTCGCATTTTGCAAATTTTAATGGTTGTCCGGCGATTGGGAAAAATTGCAGTGCATGTAAAAAAAAGGGACATTTTGCACGTGTCTGCAGAAGCTTCGAAAAAAAGTGAGTTGTGTTGTGGAGAATGTGGATGATGATGAGGTGGAGGGAGGAATTCAGAATTTGGTATTAAGCATTCAAGAGCGTAACATTAAGGGAAGAGAGCTTCAATTTCCTAAGTGTTATGTAAATATTGATGGTGCACGAGTGGAAGTTATGGTGGACTTGTGTGCGTGGTACACTATAATAGGCAAATCTCTATTTAATCGGTTGTGGCCTGGAAGGAGTTTACAAAAGACAAAAGCCAGTCCTTGTAGTCATTCTTGTCATAAAATTGCAATTGTAGGAAAAATCCAGGCAGAAATCGAATATGCCGAAAAGAAGTGTTCAGGTGAAATTCTTGTGGCAGAAGGTGGGGCAACTATTCTGGGTTGGCCACATATATGTCAGTTGGGGTTGAGGGTGGACCCTAGTGCTACTCTGCCAGTGTACACTGTGAGTATGGATACGTTTCAGAATGACTTGTGTCGTGATATAAAGGGAGTATTTCCTACTGTGTTTAGTGGTTGTTTGGTGAGTATGAAAAAATTCCAACATACAGTTGTATTAAAGGAGAATGCTGTTCCCGTAAGGCAGAAGTTGAGGAAATTCCCCTTGAATTATAGAGAAAAATTGAAGGAAATGTTAAAGGATTTGTGTGATAATGATATTATTGAACCAATTGAGTGCTCCGATTGGGTTTCTCCGATTGTAATTTCGGTAAAATCCAGTGGGGACCTCAGGTTGTGTGTTGACCTGCGGGCACTCAATGATGCAATTTGGATAGATGCATTTCCTTTGCCAAATTTGCAGGAATTGATGTAGTCTATTGGAGATGCTACAGTATTTTCAACCATCGACTTGGCGAGTGCGTATCACCAGATACATTTAAGTCCTGAGTCTAAACATTGTACAGCTTTTATTACACCGGAAGGGATGTTCCAGTACAAAAGGATGCCATTTGGATTGGCTAGTGCGTCTGCAGTTTTCCAGAGGGAATTGTCCAAAATACTTTCGAATGTTAAGGGGGCAAAGGTATTCCAGGATGATATTTTAGTATATGGTCGTGACAGAATTGAGCATGACCGAAACTTAAAGGCAGTATTGCAAGCACTGAGTGACTATGGATTAACTGCTAAGGATCAAAAGTGCAAATTTGGAGAGAGCCACGTTGAATATTTAGGTCATATCATTTCTAAGGATGGTTTTCGACCTAAGGTTAGTCACATCAAAGCTATTAGTGAGGCTCCAGAACCAAGGTGCAAGGAACAATTGTTATCATTTGTAGGCCTAGCAGAGTTTTATTCTCGTTTTGTGGAAAACTTTGCATCCAAGGTGGAGAACCTCCGTGCCTTGCTGAGGAAAAATGCGACATTCTGCTGGACAGAGATACATTCCAAGGAGTTTTCGACCATAAAGGAATACATTTTTAATGCATCTTGTCTCAAATCGTTTGATGAAACTGCTGAATGTACTATAGCAGTAGATGTGTCCGCATATGGTATTGCTGCAGTTTTGTCTCAGAAGCAGAAAGGAGACACATGGGTGGTCGCATATGCTTCTCGCACTCTGTCTCAAGCAGAGAGGAACTATTCTGTAATTGAGAAGGAGTTATTGGCCGCTACGTGGGCTGTGCAATGATTTAGAATGTACATATGGGGGCGCAAATTTAAAATTTGTACGGATCACAAACCTTTGATTAATATTTTGAGCACGCGAGGGGGAAGGAACCTTACTCCTAGGTTGGCAAGGTTGGCTTCAAAATTACAAATGTATCACTTTGAAATTTTGCATCTTCCAGGGAAAAGTAATTGTGTGGCAGAAGGGTTGTCTCGGTTACCACTATCGCATAGTAGTGCTGAGGAAATTGATGATGGAGAGTGCGATGTTGCGTTCACTTATAATGATGTTATGTTCCTGCAAAATGGGAATGTGCATGACAACTTATCTGAATGTGTCTTGTTGAAGGTGAAGGAGTTTATTTTGACAGGATGGCCATTGGAACGTAGTTTACGGGGCGAGAGTAGTACATTCTGGAAGATAAAAGAGGATTTGTCTGTGTCGAATGACGTTATATTAAGAGGTGATAAAATTGTGCCACCCCATGGTGTGCATGATACCATTGTTAAGTTGGGACATGAAGGTCATGGTGGCATGGCGAGTACCAGGAGGAAGATCAAAGAAGTTTTTTGGTGGCCGGGGTTAGATGGTATGTTAGATCGTTGGGTAAGAGAGTGTGGTAAGTGTGTATTGAGTGACAAGTCTATAAAACCATTAGTGGTACCTCTACAGTTGGTTGAGTTGCCAGATGGCCCGTGGCGCAAAGTTGCAATAAATTTTATGGGTCCGTTTGTTAACTTACCTGCTAAGGAAGGGTATGCGATTGTCCTAGTTGATTATTTTTCCAAATGGCCAGAGGTTCGTATGGTTGTCAATATAACTAATGATACTGTGATCGAATTCTTAAAAGATGTATTTGCGAGGGAAGGTATTCCTGAAACTATTGTTTCGGATATTGGTGTGCAACTTACCTCTGTTAAGATGAGTTCCTTTTTGAAGAGTTGTGGGGTAAATCATGTGAGGGTATCATTATACCATCCTGAAGGTAATGGTCAGGTTGATAGGTTCAACAAGGTTATCAAGGACACTATACAATTAGCTTTGGAATCTAATTTGTCCTGGAAGGAGGCCATCCAAAATATGTTGTTATCTTACAGAATTACTCCACATTCAGTCACTGGAAAAACTCCTTTTGCGTTATTGAGGGGTCGGAAACCATCTTCTAAACTAATTCCTTGGTGGTTGATGAACAGAAGGCGAGGAAGTTCTGGTGGGTTAGACTTTAGCTCTGTGAGAAATCGGGTGCAAGAGTATCAAAACAAAGTGTTAAATAAAATCAACAGTGGAAAAACTATGCCAAACTTAGTAGTTGGACAGTACGTACGTGTGAAAAATCTTGGGTTAATAAATAAAGGGAATGCAAGATGGTCACGCCCTATGAAAGTGGTGAAGGTATTGAATGGTGCAGTTCAGCTTGAGGATGGAAGAGTACGTAATTTGCGGCATGTGAGTTTGTTTAAAGCAAGTAACCTTTCCCAGCAATCGGTGTGTAAAGATCTTGATGAAGAGAGTGGATATTTGTGCGGATACGAGGATGCGCGGTCAGACAGAGGTGAAGGAGGTGGTGAATCCCGAGGTCTTGAATCCAGGAATCGGGAGGATGACACGATACCTATTCGTAAAAGTCTGAGAGAAAGGAAATTACCAAGGCATTTCAATGAATTCGTGATGGGAAGTTAATTAAAAGTGGGAATGCTTCCAATGCAATGTAAAAAAAATTTTTTTTATAGGTATGTGTATTATGTATTTTCTTAAATATGTATTTTTTCGATTTTAAGTATGTTATTTGTTTTGTTGTTGTTGATAAGAAGGGAAGATTTGTGGTGGTAGATCGAATGTGGAAGATTGACAATCGATCTACGAGACGGGGGTTCGGAAGGTGGCAGCTGGGAGAAACGGAGCGGTTCCAGGAGCGGTTCCGACATTGCCCCTGTAATGTTCCCGCATGATCTTGAAATAAAGTGATTTACCTGTTACTGCCGGTCTCCGTCTTTACAGTGAATGAAGTAGGGTTTGCGCTTCACAGCTTATGCATACCGCAGGGGACTTGTGAAGTTTGTGAGGATTTTAGGCCAAATGATGATGTTTTAGTAGGAGTGGGCGTACTCCGCAGAATGAGAGTAGGGAAGTCGGGGAACTTCATGTGAGTGTGGCGCTTTGTGCTAAAAAATTGTCAATGTGGTTGTTGTTGATGTACGGACCCTGCGTGGTCCAAGACTCCGGAGTATATTGATAAGTGTACGAAACACTTGGTTTATGTTGTAATTTGCGTGGTTTAATAGGTCAATGGTGAAATCGACGAGTCAAGTATGAGTCAAAATGAGTGAATGAAAACTTCAATGGAGATTTGGTGAGTTCTAAAGTGCACTAGAACAACCCATTGAAAAGTCGAGAGTAAAATTTGCGGGTGAAATTTTGCTTGCCAGTGCGGGATCTGAGAAGGAGAGAGTAGCGGCCGAGGCTAAGCAAAATTTCGGTAAAGTTCTGAAGCGATTGTGTTACCCTTTCCTGTAGTAAACCAGCAAATTTTAGTTTGATTTTGTTGATGCTCGCAATGTATTGCATTAGTTTTGTGTGAATCTAGAGTGAGGTAGACAAGCCGCAAGACGTCATTGGAGCCGCACTGGGATAGGTCGGTTAGTGAGTAGGGTCGCGCATGGATTGGCAGCCATCCGTGAGAGGCATTTGGTTGAGAAGGTAGGCAAAGAGAGTTCTGGGAAGTAAAGTCACTTCCTGATTCGATTGTGAACAAATTAAAAGACGCAAAAATGAAATTTTTCAAGGCTCTAAAGAGCGCTTTGAGAGGAGATGTATATATTACCGCGAGTGTAGGAGAGTTACATCACCAGAAGATACACCGGCTTATGTCGTAATGGAGGAAAGGGGTGTCATGCCATGTCTTTGGCTAAAGCAATGGTTCAAAGCGAAAGAGAAAGAAGGGTGTTTGGCGTTTCCGGAGCACGGAACGTTCAATATAAGGGTTTTGGAAAATTTGCAGAGGGTGCTAAATGAGCTAAAGCCACCTCCGAGGTCGACACAGTTTGAGGCGTTAGCAATTTGGGAACTGATGGCAATACGACAACAGCAACAGAACTTTGAGAGGAGAATGAGGAAAGCAGAAAAGACACTAGCGGAGGCCAGGTGGGATAGTGCACAGAGAGTTTGGAGGAGAGAAACAATAGACGGAATCAGGATGTTTCCAGCAATAGCTCAAGAAGGTGAAGACAAAAGGGGGAAAGCCACTTGTAAGACTGACAAGAGTCCTTCCAAACACAAAGAGGCTAAGAAGCCCTGGTCAGAGATGGATGACTCAGACGATGATGAGTTCCTTAATCAGTTGCTGACCACCGCGATATCCAATAGACGACAATATACCGAGTACTAGTACATGTCCTGCTGGTGCGACACAAGACAAGGTGACAACGACATACGAAAGGTTAGTCCTGTTTCGACACCAGTTCCGGTGCAGAGTAGAATTAGTGTGCCCACTGCCCCAGAGATGCAATCTCAGCTGCAACCACCACAGGTTCAGCGGCTCTACCCTGATGTTCCAATCTTAGAGACCACCACGAATCTGATGGTGCTGTCAGAGCCGGCACATTCGAGACCAAAGCTGATTCAGGCTGATCCAACTCCACCTTTACTGCCCCAGGTACAGCAACAAATGATTCAGAATTACACTTCGGTCACAGGACCGCAGTCAACCATGGCACCAGTAATGAACCAGAATATGGGAGTTAATACTCCACAGGTTTTGGGAAACAGGCAGACGCCAGCTGCCATATCTTTGCCCATTACAGTTGGTCCACCAGTACCATTGTATGCGCAGGCGACGCCTAGTGTGTGCGATCAGGGAATAATGACCCAAGAGATGACCAGAGGAGGGTTCGTAGGGAGCTCTCAAGGGATGACTCCAGTGGAACCGACATTCGAAAGATCTAGGTCCTTGTTAGACTTCAGTCTGATTGGGGCGCCTCCAGATGTCATGAGACAATCAGGTTTGGGACTGTTAACTCCGCAGATCTCGAGTGCGAATATACCGCAACCACCTTTAGCGCGGGCTGGTAATATCACCTTACAAGGTTTAACTGTGCAACAGCTGAACGATTGGTTAGACAAGTTAAATTCACCACAGACTACTCCTGCAGCAGCAGGGAGAATGGAAGGAGAAGAGTGCCTTAATTTTGTGAGGGTGGGCATGGAGGCAAATAAACTTGTTGAAGGGAGCATGGGAGTGAACAGGTTAGAGTCATACACGGAAGCAGAATTGAGATACTTGTGTCCAAAGATAACTAAAGAAGTGAGCAGGGTACACCAGAAGGTTGGCAAACTTGGCAGATAAATATGGAATAGACTTAGAAAATACCAAACATCTGAAGAGGAGTTACAGGTTAGACTTTGAGCCTAAGGATTTTGAACACATGAGGTCTACTGGGATGAAGGCACACCTCAAGGAAATATTATAGAGTGCACAAGTTTGGGGAGCCTTAGAGAAATGGGAAGGTGGATGGGCGAAGAAGAGAGACAAGAGGAAGAGCGACTGCTTAGAGCAGCCAGCAAAAGCCTTACAGGATGCGGGTCCGGTAAAGATGGTACCAATGAGAGAGACGGCTGGAGGGGTTCTTGTCCATGTGCCGTGGACTACAGGTGATATTCTGTCATTTACGAATGACTTTCCCAGGCTAAGGGAGAAGCCAATAGAGTGGTATCAGCAGACGGACATGTTTGTGAAGCTTGCGAAATGTCTCTGGGAAGACCTGATTACTCTCTTTGAGATCATAGTCCCAGCTGATTTGTGGCTTGAGTGCAAGAGAAGTGTGGATTGGCCAACCGCGGAACCGGCAAGGGATAGAGTCACAGGAGCACCCGTCTCCTGAAGTGATGAAGTACTACTGTAAGGTGATTGAATTCCTGAAACAGAGAGTTTTGCTGAAGAATATTGATTGGCAAAAGATTGATCAGACAGCTCAGGAAGCCAAGATGTCGATACATGCTTATTATGAGAGGTTGTTGAAGGCGTTCAAGTACTACAGTGGTACAGAGGTTGTTGAGGCGAAGGACATGAATCACCTTGTGTTTAGGTTCGTTGAAGGGTTGAGACCTGAGATTAGTCAGATGATTAAGAATCACTTGATTTGTTGGCAAGCAAAGCCGATTGGCGAGGTGTTACAGTATGCGAAGTACTGTAGTGACGAGATTGAGTTGCAGCAGAGAAAGCTCAAGGAGAAAGCAATGGTGATGCAAATTAAGGCAGCACAGTCAGGAATGCAGGGAGGTTGTCTACAACAGATGGTGCAACAGTTGCAAGGAAACTGGATGTTTCAGGCGCAAGTGAGAGGCAGAGGTCGAGGAAGTTTTGTGAATCGAAGTCCAGATTTGAACACTGTAGTAGTTCAAAACGATGTACAGGGGATGAAGAAGATGTTACCTTGTCATGCTTGCGGGGTCATTGGACATTGGAAGTGGGAGTGCCCGATGATGGTGCAGGAGGGTGTTGTTCAACAAAGCAATGATGTCAGTGCATTCCAAAATGTGAAAGGACCAAGGCTGCAAGGTCCTAATCCGAACTTTCAGAATAACGTGAATCAGATGCAGGGTTTCCAACACATGCAGCAGGTGCAAATGCCACGTATACAGCTGATGCAGATGCAACAAATGCAGCAGCAGGTTCCTATGGTACCTAGACCGCAAATGCAAGTGCCTTTAGCGCCAATGGAAAAGCAACAGGTGATGCTTCCTCAACAGGTCACAGGTCAAAGAATGAGTCAAAATAACACAGTGCAACAGTTCCCATTGCGTGGTGAGAATGGAATAAAAGATGAATGGTCGGACGAGAGTTCAGACAGTAAGGAATGTAGGCTTGAAGCGTCCTTATAGGTAGATCAGAAGGGGCCCTATGTCCAGGGGAAAGTATGGGTCACAAGGTTTCATTCTTGGTTGACACGGAAGCTACACGCTCTACAGTCAAGAGCGCAGAGGTTCTGAAACTGCCCCTTTCGGGACGTACAGTCAAGGTAGTGGGAGTGGCAAACCAGCTCCGTCAGAACAGCCCTGGCGGTCTTGCTGTGCAAGACAAGGTGTTCTATCACCTGTTCGAATGATGGAATTGAGGTTCAGACAAACAGTGACGATGTAGGGGATGAGGAGCAGGTTTCAGAGCCTGAAACAGAGACTACAGATGAGCAATATCCTTTGATTAACTTCTTCCCAATGTTCACAGTGGCTGATCTCCCAGCAGACTTGCAGGGAGCAGTCCAAGAAAAGGTGTGGGACTTAACAGGGAAAGAAGTAGGACTGATGAAAGGAGCAGAACCAGTTAAAGTCAATGTGAAGCCAAATGCTGTGTTTCCCCCAGATACCGCAGTACCATATGGCGCAAGATGTCCTTATAAAGGTTGCGCAATTAATTGAAGCCTTTGTGAAACAGGGAGTCTTGAAAGAAGTGATGAGCAGTTCATGTAATTCACCAATAATGGGATTGAGAAAGCCTTGTGAGAAGGTTCGAATTGTCCAAGATTTGAGGAAGATCAATGATATAGTGGTAAAATGCTGCCCAGTGGTGCCAAATCCAGCAGTGATTATGTTCCAGGTTCCATGTGATGCAGAGTGGTTCACAGTAATTGATCTGTCCCAAGCATTCTTTTCTGTGCCTCATCATGAGGACAGTCAAGTTCTCTTCAGTTTTAAATTCCTGGACAAGGTTTACAATAGGTGTTGGATTCCTCAAGGGTTTTCGGAATCACCTTCCATATTCAATCAAATACTGAAAAGGGATTTTGAATCATTGGAATTGCCTTTTCAATCGACTCTAGTGCAGTACATTGATGATCGGATGATCGCATCCAAAATGAGGGGCGAGTGCAAGTATGATTTGATTGCCTTACTGAATCACTTGGGAAAGAATGGGCACAAGTTGTCCCCAAAGAAATTGCAATATTGTCAGAAAAAGGTGAAGTACTTGGGTCATCAAATTGAGAAAGGGTCGAGGAAGTTATCTAGGGAAAGAGTAACTGCACTTTTACAGATGAATCCCCCAACGACACAGAGAGATATTAGGATGTTTCTGGGAATGGTGGGTTACTGTCATCAGTGGATACCGAATTTCTTAGTCATCTCCAAGCCATTGGTGAGACTGACAGTCAAGGAAGGGCCAGATGTCATAGTGCTGACAGAGAAGGAAATGAAGGTGTTAACTGAATTATGGGAGAACATGTGCAGGGCTCCAGCTTTAGGTATGCCAGATTACACGAAGCCTTTTGTACTGTTTTGTCATGAACGTGATGCATGTTCTTTGTCCTGACACAGGTCCAAGGAGGTATAAACAGATCAGTAGCATATTTTTCTGCTACTTTGGACCCAGTTGCAGCAGCCTTACTGGGTTGTCTGCGTGCAGTAGCAGCAGTTGGACAAAGCCTTACACAGTGTGAAGGCATAGTGATGGGACATCCTTTAACAGTCACGGTCCCTCACTCAGTTGAGATCCTGTTAACCTGTACAAAAACACAGCACATGACAAATGCAAGATTGACAAAATATGAAAAGATTATATTGGAGTCACCAAATGTAATGTTGAAAAGATGTACAGTGTTGAACCCGGCAACTTTGCTTCCAAATGAAAACACAGAAGTTGAAAATGTTGAAGATGTAGAACATGGTTGTCTTGAGGTAACAGAAATGTGCACCAAACTGAGGCCTGATATTAAAGATACCCAATTGGAAGAAAATGACCAAATTATCTTTGTTGATGGTTCATGTTTGAGAGACTAAGTAGGAGTACTGAGAGCTGGATACGCTGTTTGTACGATCTCTGGTATCCTGGAAGCGTTCTGGCTTGAGAGGGTATATTCTGCTCAAGTAGCTGAATTGGTTGCTCTTACTAGAGCTTGCCATGCTTTTGCCCAATTGAGAGTGAATATCTATACTGATAGCCGATACGGATTCAGAATTGTCCATGATTTTGGCCCATTATGGTCACAGAGGGGTTTCTTGACTTCTTCTGGTTCTCCAGGGAAAAATGGTGAAAGAATTAAGGAGTTGTTGCATGCGATTCAGTTACCTCATGAAATTGCCGTGGTGAAATGCAGTGCTCACCTGAAATCACAAGACTTTTTTTCAATGGGAAATGGATATGCGGATCATGTCGCAAGGTTCTGCGCATTGAACTGTATATCATTTAAGGATCAATGGGAATTGTTACCTGAAACAGAAAATGAGACATGCACAGGTTACGCATTAAGGGTGATTGACACGTTAGAAGAATTGAGATTGTTGCAGGGACGTGCCAGCAAAGATGAGAAGCGTTCTTTGGTTAGGATACAATGTGTACAAACGCCAGATGACTTTTGGGTCTCAGATGAAGGGAAAAAGGTCTTGCCGAACAGTCTTCTGTCACAATTTGCAAGGTTTTACCACGGTCAAGCACATATTGGGAGAGATGCCATGATCAGGTTGTTCAAAATTGACTGGTTTAACCTGAAGTTCAGACAAGCTGCAGAAGTACTATGCCATAGATGCATCATCTGTCAGCAGATGAATGCGGGGAAAGGGACGGTGGTGAATTGGAGCAGTGGTGGCTGGTGATTCCAAAAAGTGGTGGGGCGGAAGTCCATACACAGAATTACACCATGCAGTTGAGGAAACCTGATACCTGATTTTCTCAGGGAGCGTCTGGCAGGGAAGAGAGGGTGAACACGTTCATTTTTACACAACTCAATAGTTTTCTTTTTTTCAGAGGATGAAAGGTTGAGTGGAGCACTGGAGTTGATATCATGGGGTCAAATACAGATCATCAGACTTGTCAGAAGGCTTAGTGGATGCATTAGTCCAATGAGCCTTGGAACCCAGCTATGAGGCAAGAGGCCTCTGACTGACCAGATTCCCTTCAAACATTCACCAGTATTCCCCCCGTATATGTTCAGGCCAATTTCTCATCAACTCACGTTTATCCATCCAACTATACACTCTCATTCCCCCACTGAACTCTATACTCCCATCCACATACTCACCCATTCTGCTGTTCACCCACTCATACATACTCATTCACACACTCAATCATACATTCTCATCAAGCTACCCTCCCACTCATTCACCTAATTCACATTTCCTTACCGTCTCACTGTTGTATTTTCAGTGTTTGAAATATGTTATTGGAGGCAGCAGGTTGAATTCATTCAATTAATTGTGTTTTAACAAGCTTTTGTCTACCTATGTTATCCTCCCCACAGTCATCCACCCAGTTACTCACTCAACATCATTCCCCTACGAACCCCATTCAACAATAAGTTCACTTTCTCCCACCTTGTATCATTCACCTACCTACTCACATTCACCCATTTGCATCAAGCTTTCCACTGGCATTCACGTAATTCATATAACCAGTCGTCACATTTACCAATGCACACAGTCAACACCCATATTCAATGTCTCACCCATTCACACAAACCACTCATTGAGTGACCGGCAATTACACTCATAAAAGGTTACACTAAGTGGCCTTGTTAGTGCTTGTTTTCTCCTTCCTGCAGATCACATCTTGTGCCCACTGCCACAACAATACGCACATATAACCTGCAATGGAGATAAAACAACCACATGTAGTTGTGGCAGTAAAGAGTTTTGCACTGACCCCATTATTACTGCAGAGAAGACAGCAGTTAGAAAGGAAAAGAAAAAGAAACGAGAGAAGAAACAGATTTTTACTTCTTTCTCCAAACTTACTTGTGCAGTTTTTTCGAGGCAGCTGCTGATCTGTTCCTCTTTCTCATAAAGGTTACGTTACACACATCTTTGTTCGTATTTAACATTTTTACAGCTTTTCATGTGGTAGTCACAGAGACGAACACATCCTGTTTCAATCCTTTCTGATCTTCACTAAATTAAGACCTCCAGCATGAAAGTTTGTAAATCTCTCGCCTCAAATACAGTGTTGTTTCAGTCACATTTATACTGTATGACAAATGTTCCAGGCCCTTTCCTGCTTCACAAGTAAAACTCTCCTCTTTTTTTCCTAAGTTGTTCAGGATTGGATCTCGGCTTTTCATACATGCTGACATGCTGTGCTGAGCATAAATGTACTCAGAAATGCACTAAATCGAACGCGAACTGTGAAACTTCATGAACTCACCCCTTCTCATCCCGTCACAGGGTGGGGTTTGGTCAGTGAAGCTTGCTGGCCCCACCTCACCCTGTGACGAGTTATGAAAGGGTGGGGTAACTGCTGTGAGTGGCATGCAAACTTGCAGAGCCCGGGCTTGAAAGCTAAATGCCCGAGGCTGTTTTTAATGGGCACTCTGGATGAAGGAGGAGAAATGAAAAGCAAAGTCACAGCGCTGCGAGGAAAAACCGGGGCTGTGCGTGGATAAGCCCTGCTAGTGCTGAATCAGGCACATTCTCACAGAGGGGCACGCCTTGCAAAAATGCCTCGTGATGTAACCTCGTCGTTTTATTTCTGTTTAGTGAAGCTTTCATTCTACGAAGCTATGAAAGCAAAGGGGGCGTAGCCCCTGCGCCCATGCACAGGAGCCACTGCTGAATTTGAGCCACATTGGGAGAGCTGGAGGTCCATTTAGAAGAATGCAATTGGATTTTATTGAGATGCCCGTGTGCGGAGGTCTGAGGAATGTGTTGGTGATTGTGTGTATCTTTAGTCACTGGATTGAAGCATACCCTACACGTAGGAATGACAGCTCCACAGTAGTGAAGCTGCTGCTTAGGGAATTGATACCACGTTTCGGGTTTCTGATCTCTTTAGAATCAGATAGGGGATGTCACTTCAACAACGAGGTGGTTAAGCTATTATGTGCAGCATTGAACATTGAGCAGAAGTTGCATTGTAGTTACCGCCCTGAAGCATCAGGACTAGTAGAGCAGATGAATGATACCCTGAAGTCGAGAATGGCGAAAATGTGTGCAGCCACGAATTTGAAATGGCCCGATGCATTGCCTTTGGTGCTAATGTCAATGAGAAATACACCTAACAAGAAAACAGGACTGTCCCCTCATGAGATTCTCATGGGCCGAGCTATGAGACTGCCCGCAGTGCCTGCGAATGCTCTTGTGAATATCTCAGATGATATGGTGTTGGACTACTGCAAGAGTCTGGCTGATGTGGTCCGCTCTTTTTCTCACCAGGTGGAAGCTACCACCCTGCCACTGATAAATGATCCAGGACACAACCTGAAATCTGGTGACTGGGTTGTCATCAAGAAACACGTAAGGAAGTCGTGTTTGGAGCCACATTGAAAGGGGCCATTTCAAGTAATACGAACGACTACTACTGCTGTGAAGTGTGAGGGAATTCCGAACTGGATAAATGCCAGTCACACGAAAAAGGTGAGGTGTCCAACTGATGAGGAAGTTGAGTTGTTGAAAGTACCAACAACAGAGAAGGAAGTCTCAGGGCTCGAGAGTGATTGAAGGAGAACTGAGACAGAAGGAGAGCCCGTTGAGGGCAGCTTGGTCACTCCAGTAAGAGATGAAGGAGAAGAGACCCAGAGGGGTGACGGTGAGCCTATCTCAACTGAGGCACCAGGAGAGCCAAGTCAGAGGGATGTTCTCCCAGAAGCAGATGAATATGGAAATGAACTAGAGCCCCTGACAGACCCGGAAGGCGAAGGAGTTGAGGTGGAAGAGAGTCAGAGTGTCCAAACTCCTCCTGAGCAAATTGCAGGTCCATCAAGAGAAAACACCATAGAGTCAGAGGAGGGCGAAGGGTTGCCGCAGGAAAGATCAAAGGCCAGAGAGACACTGAAAGGAGATAAGTGGCCAGAATTGCAAGTGAAGAAGGGAAAGGTGGTTGTCGAAGATGCAATAGAGGAAGAGGTTGATACAACAAGGAGAGAAGGAGAGTTGCAAGGTGATCGCAAGTTGAAAAGAAAGAGAGTAGCAAACAGAAGGTACGCGGGTCCTGAATGGGGGCATGCAACATCAGCTTAATGGCAACAGGAGTTCTTGGCGTTTTGCTTTGATCGAGAGATTCCAGGTTAGTACTTTGGCACTTGAGTCTGACTGGAGAGACTGAATTGGTGTAAAGATCGAACTGAAGTTGAGAAACTGAGAAAAGAGACTGATAACTTACCAGATGAGACTTTGATAACCTGAAAACGATTTTGACAAGCTGCTAACCTGAATTGACAAAGATCCTGGGAACGCAACTGCAAGCTGTAAATAATTCCTGAAGGAAGACTTTTGCTTGTTTGACTTTGCTGCAAGAAAAAAAAGGAGGATAATAGAGGGAGTAAGCGTTGTAAATATTTGGGTGTTGGTTTGGGCGTTGTGTGTGTGATATTCATCATGGTTGTGGTTGTGGGTATGACGCTAGTGGATAAGAGTGGAGCTAACAGTGCTACAATTCCTGAGACTACCACTGCACTAACAGCTGGGGAGAGGTTTGAGCAGGATACAAGATACTTGCATGAGGGAACTAACGCAAAAGGGGAACTATCCACAAATGTTTTCTATCGCTTGCTGAGTGAGTATGTTGACACAATGGATGCGAAAGATTGTTTTGTGTGTACACAAATTCCTGTTTCGGTACAAGAGGGGGTTACCTATCATAGTCTGCCCCTGACATATGGGATAAGTTGTAGTCTGTTACTAACAAGATTCTATAACCAGGAAGAGATTCAGTATTTTTTACTCAAACAATGATCTTGTGTTTTCTTATGTGCCTATCAGAGAGAATTTGAATGGGGTAGATAAGTACTATAGTATAAAGTTAGTTAAAGGATTCTTTGAAGCAACAATAACAATAAGTACATCTTATGCACACCGCAATAATTTGACATGTTTGCTTACACCTGTAGAGAAAAGCTTTTTAGATCACACGGGAGATAGGAGAAGGGCATTGAAGGGTAAATTGGAGAAAGGATTGCAGCAGCGGGCTTTTGCTAGTAGTGAGGGGTACAGTGCAATTAGGGAACAGGGGAATATAGCTTTAGATGCACTGCACATAGGGAAGCTTTGCATATCTAGGCCAAAATCATACTATGACAATGTGTTTGTGGGAACAAGTGAATGTAAGCATGTGTTTGTGTATCAGAGTAAATGGACGTTCATGCTAAATGGACAGGATCCAGCGATCCCAGGGAACTATTATATATGTGGACTTAATGCTTATTACCGTATTCCAAAGGGATGGTATGGGACAACTTATTTGGGGATAGTTTTTCCAAACATATATCAACCTGACGATTTCAAAAAGTTTCCGAAATTGTCTGAGTTACATCGTACTAGACAGAAGAGAGAAACTGCTGCTGGTGTAGAAGGAGACATATTTGGGGCGATAATTCCCTCAGTGGGAGTTATCTTAAACTCCATAAAGATTCAGAAGTTGTCTACTATTGTGGATAACATGCTGACCAACTTTTTAGGGGCTATACTCCTGATGGATACTGAACTTGCTGCGGAAAGGGCTGTGACTCTTCAAAACCAACTTGCTTTAGACATTCTTTTAGTGAAAAATGGCGGAGTTTGTAGGATGCTTAATGAGCGTCATTGCTGTGCTTACATACCAGATAATAGTAATGAGATTAGAAGTATGCATACTAACTTGACTAGGGATAGTACAGACTTGAAGGAACTGAAAGAGCCAGGTGTTTGGGAAAAGGTTGAAAAAGGATTTGCTTCAGTGGGAAATTAGTTTGGTAGTATTTGGCATGGGATATTGTCTAAAATGATACAGGGGATACTGATTGTTATAGCTTGCTTATTCGGGTTGTGGGTGGCATGTGAAATTAGTAAAAGAAAAAAATTTAAAATGGCGAAAAATAATAAGAGGAGGGAAGAAAAAAAAAAGGGAAAAATAATTCAGAGCAAAATCAAAGGGGGAACAATTAAGAGAAGAGATTGAAATGAGAAAATTTTAATATGTAATATTTCTGGGGAAGGTTTGTGTGATGACAAGAGTCATCAGAGGAGGGATTGTTGGAGTGTGTCTTTTAAAATTAATATTAACAAGAAAAGCTTGCAACATATTGTGTAATGAAGCTGCATAGAAAATGTGTTACCGTAGAAAATAATGCACGCTTTTGAAATGTGCCCACGGGGAGTGGCTGCCAATTTATACAAAGCCTAATGAAACTTAATAATGATGAATTAATTATGTACTAATGTTTTGAATTTGTATTAACACATCATAATTAGAGTCATGTATTAGGGGTTTGTTAATTAAATTACTAGGCCTTAGTTTAGCGAGGGTCTGGGCCTAGCTGCCTGGTCTAAAAAATAAACTGTGTTTTTCTGACGTGCAATGTGCTGTCTTCCTGAAAGACACGATATTGTACTTTTCCAGAAGCTAGATGTGGGTAGCCATAGTAAATTCTTTCTCATGGGACTCGACTTGCTCAAGGAGACATTCTTGCTGAATGCAACAGTGTAATTAGTAACAGATGCAGGGCTTCCTGGAGAAGAAGAAAACAATGGAACTACTGACTGGAGTGTCATCCAATGGGGATTTAATGGCTAGTTCGACAGTTTTGATTTAACTGCATGACCCGAGGAGAAATAGGCCATTATTCGGACATTCCACTCCAAGCCATACTTTGCCATTACTCTTTTGAGACTTTGCCGTTTATTCTTTTGATGCTTTAACCATCCTCTATCCAGTTCTTACCTGATACTTACATCTCCTCCATATGAGGGAAGAGTCTTATTCTTTAGCTATGCCATACTGAGACTTTGTCCTATCTTGGCTGATGATGAATCGACTGATATCCTGAGGACGAAGACCGACGCTATTTGCTGATCTGTTGGATTGGTAACTATC
Organism: Pleurodeles waltl; assembly: GCF_031143425.1. Classification (NCBI taxonomy): domain Eukaryota; kingdom Metazoa; phylum Chordata; class Amphibia; order Caudata; family Salamandridae; genus Pleurodeles; species Pleurodeles waltl. The sequence continues at coordinate 1,012,312,597 of NC_090443.1, forward strand.
TGATGAAAATTGTAATTGTCTGTTTGCCTTTTCTCTCTGGGTACCAACTGCTCTTTTGATAGAGGCCATAGTTAGATGTTTTCTAAATTATTTTGCATGAAGTCCAACATGCTGAAGCTAATTCGAGGTTAGTTGAGGTTCATTAATACCTGCCGCAAATAGACAAATGACTAAGTTCTTGCTTTGTTGAATCATACACTACTGAGACTTTGCTAAGCTGTTTCTTATTAATGATGTGTTAATGCCGAATGAATATTCTCTAGGCATTGATTAATTGTGTTCAAATTACAAATCTGAAGAGTTACTAATGAGATTGATTGCTAATGAGATGAATGGAAATGATATTAGATTGTAACTAATAGGGAAATAAATATCCTAACTCTTAACTAAATTGGTGTGGTTATTCATGACTGAAAGGTCATGGTGTGTTCGACTTACTGATTCTTATTGAATGTTATTGATTTGCTTAAGGTTTAGTTATTGTGATTATTGATTGAATCAATTGATCCATTGATTTGGGATGCCAAAAAGATACCTCGTACTGGGAAGTCCTCGAACGTGGTCCAAAGGTTCATCGACCTAAACGCGTCTCCTTGTAAGTTTACTTATCAAGGTTGTGATGCGCTATCACCTGCACTTCTTTTTCCTCAGTTAAAGCGCTGTTTACAAGTATTCCTCCCATCACCTTTTGTGAGTCTCATTTAATTTTGAAACAAGCACATTTGATGTTTTTCACGTTTTCGAATTCATCCTCGTATTTTGTCTAAAAACGAGGAAGATCACGAGTTTAGTGTGAAAATAAGAAGTGGTCCCAAGAGGTAACACCCCGATTGATCCAGATCAAGTATTTCCTTATTGTGTTGATTCAGATCACATATGTCATTACTGTGCGCACAAATTGTTCTTCTATTGTGAATAAAATGTGTTTATGTGAACCCCATGCAGGCTGGGTTATTGGAACGGTGTCTGACCTGAAACATCCCACGTCTGACTCAAAGTCTCCCTTAGTTTCAGCGTAAAATAAAGTTTAAAGTGTAACAAAAGGCGTCGAGTCCGTGCGGGCCAAGCTCTGATGTAGGCGACCTCTGCCCGGTTCTTTAAATCTTAAAATATCCTGTTGTTTTCACTCTCTTCCGATTAAACTTTTCCACACGTCAGTATAAATTAATTGGGGTGTTAAAGTCCCTCGTTTGTTCTTCACAGCTGTTTCTTGGCTGTTCCTGAACGTTGTAATTTCAATGATAAAACTGAAATTTAATGTTAAAAATATGTCGTCCTAAAAGCAAAAAAAATAAAACAGTTGCATCTCCCCGTCAGGGAATTGAGCCTCAGTCGGGGATTGTAGTGTGGTCAGTTTTACGTATCCTTTGCGCATTAGCTTCAGGCTTTAGGCCTTCGTGCATTTTGCCCTGGATGTATTTTATTCCTTTGCTCGCAGCTTAGAGCCTCTGTGCACTTTGCTCTAGATGCTTTTTATTAAGCTTCGTACTGTTATTTTTCAAATAGCCAGTTCTACGGTCTTGTTTTATATTTCATATCACACCGTTTAGCCTACTTCAGCACTGGAGTTCTCCATAACACATTCTTGTTCACTCTGTGCTTCTGTCAAGGATACAGTCTGGTACATTGCCGATAGACGTGGTAGGAGTTTAGTCTTTGGCATTCCTGCGTAGGGGCATTTTGTGATCACGTATAAAAACACTTCCTTGTCCCAATACACGCAAGAGGGAGATTCCGACCAGGGAACCACAACTAGATGCTGACTGCCTTGTTGCAGATGCTGAACCAGATCACAGGCCTTTGCTCAGGTATGAGGGCTTATGTCTCCCAGGGGATACAGAAAGGCAAGTTAGTAGCATAACATGCTGTGCTCGAAATAGAACTAGCTGAGAGAGAGTAGAAATTATTAAACACCATGATAGTGTTATTCTTATGTTTCACTCTCCTTGTGACTATTTCAATCCTACTGTGTTGTATGGTTCTGGTTATTGCGGCTCACGCCTTATTATCTAAAATGCAGTCGTTTTATTAAAACATTATATAAAACTTATACTGCCTTTGTCAGTTGTATATGAGATCATACTGTAAATGAGAGAGTTGGTTTGGTCTGAGTGACCACGATTTCCCTGAGAAGTTCCAAAGATGTCATGCGCTCGGCTGCCCAATCATCTCTTCCCTTTGCGAGAAATGAGGCACTGCTAGTTAGCCGGAGCAAACCCGGATTTAGGGTGACAGAGGTCCTTCCAAGTGGGTCAGACTCAGTCCCCCACACCGTGAAAGATCCTGCTGCCTAGAAATCCAGTAGTCTCATTTAGGATAATGAGAGCCCATGCGACATGGCGCCGCCAACCATTGGTCTGGCTCTAATTTTTGGGTCCAGCTGACTCTCTCGGTCTCATATATATTTTGACTGCTCGGTTCCGTAAGTGGAGACGTCCGTGGGGCTGAGGATTTCCGCCGCCACGGGATAGGTGCATTCTATTGCTTAGTGGTCGGTTGTTCAAGCTTGAACTTTGAAAGGAAAAACCCAGTTATTGGTGTGCCTTCTCTACCCAGGTGCTGTTTTTTTCTAGATGGCGAATCCTCAGGTGGTGCACGTAGCGCTTAATATGCGCCAACCGCTCACGGGACATCTGTTAGCACATGGCCTGACAGTCCAGGGGGGTCCGGTCACTTTTGTGGTGGACGCCCATGCAGCCTATAGAACTGAACTTTTTTATTCTTGGGTCGTATTTCCAGCAGTTGATGGGGGTACAAACACTTTTCACTAATACACTGTTGCGAATGTCCCTGGACAGTACAGGGCATATGCATACTTAGGGATACCTTTATCTTATCAAGAACACCATAATTGGCTTGATGGCGCCCTCCCACACACAGTAGCACAAGTAAGGTTAGGTCCACTGAGGAATGATGGTCCAACCTGGCCTTTATTGGCTACTTACACACCATATCCTGCGGTTGCTAACTTGGCAGTGGCTGACGTTCGTCGTTTATATATAGACTTAGCAAATATATACAGAAGACTGGTTCAGTTTGTAATGCAGGCATTAAATACTAATGCAGCGCGTGCTGCTCCGGCGCACCCACAGGCGGTGGTTCCGGGTATCAATCCGGCCACTGTACACTCAGTTATGGGTAAGGTACCGGCTAAACGTGAGGAAACTCAGTTTTGGCTGGCGCAAAAAATTAATACGCTGGAAGCAGTATTTCCCCATACGGGACCTCAGGATAAACATAGGATATTGACGATGTGTTTGCCGTATGGAATGGTTCCTCCGGTGGACCTTTGTAATACCTGGGGCACGGTGATTGCCGCGCTCTACACTACAGCACACGGTACACCAACATTAGCTCATTTACCGGAAGTGCTTAAACAAATTCAAGATGAATATGGGGCTGCCCCCGCCTTAGATTTAGGCATGCAGCTGATGGGCAATTTTGCTGCAGTTTCTTCTATTATTTTGAGTAATCTCAAGGGAGAGGCAGTGGTGCTAGCCGTGCGTATGCATCTTCGAGACGTTCCGCAGATTAATCAGGAGCGGGAACTCCCGAGAATAATAGCAGAAACATATTCCAGTATTGGTCGAGATAGCCTAGGGGCTAGACCACAAAAACCCCAATTACAGGGTAAAAATAGTAAAGATAATGCTAAACAACAGCAGCCTGAGGGTACTAAGAAGCGCTGGGAAAAGAAACAGCAAACACCTAAGAAAGATGGGGGACAGTCTCCGCAACCGGAGACCCCGCAGAATAGGTATAATCTCAGTAATAGGGATAATTTGAAGACGCCTGATAGGTATCAATATACTGATACACGCCAATCTCGTTCCTTTCAGGACTCCTCGGACAAGAGAAGTGAGAGAGGTGGGCGGTCAGAGCGGAGAACTGAGTACGTGAAACCAAGACAGGAATCACAACGCTCAACGGAGGTTTCTGTTAAACAGGAAGAGAAACAGCTCCAACAAAAGCAACAATTTAAAAAGAAGAAAGTGGCAGCAGTCTCAGTTAGACATGCCGCTCAAGAAGAGAGTTCTCTTGACGAACAAGACATGGGCGTTTGCACTGTTAGACAGCGCGGCAGAGGTCACAATAGTTCGCCGGAGTCTTCTAGAGCATCTGGAGGTGAAACCAACTGATGACTTCATACAAGTCGAAACAGCAGATATGCGTGTCTCTGATCCCGATAGAGTATATAAAGTAACATTACAATTAGAAGGGGACATTGACCGCATTGTAGACGCCATCTTTTGGGACCATGTGGTAAAATCATATAACGTTCTGCTGGCCGAACAAGATTGGCCACCTGACTTTGTTCGCGACTGTCCGGTTGGGGAGGAGGTTATTACACCTTCGTTCTCACCACCTGTTCCGAGAGAGCTAGCGGAGTCCTATAGTAAATCATGGGCCCTAGCACAGGCCCCCGCCCTATATAGAAATAACGTGGGGTAGGATAGACAATCACCTTATCATGTAATTCCAATAAAGGGTGAACCTCAGCCGCAGCCGCAGCCGCAGTATCCTATCAAATTTGAGGCAAGGGTATCGGTTAGGAAAATTCTTACACAACTGGAGTACCAGGGAGTAATTGAACCCTGTGTCTGGCCGATGAATAATCCCTTATTTCCAGTTGCTAAACCAGACCATTCATATAGGATAGTGGTGGATTACAGACACTTAAATGGACATACACGCACATATGCAATACAGAATTCACACAGCGCAGCGCTTATGAATAATATAGTGCATAAAAAATACAAAACAACATTAGATATCTCGAATGGATTTTTCTGCCAAAATATAGCGCCCGAAAGTCGGGACTATACCAGTTTCAGTGCGTTTGGCTCTCAGAAAAAATTTTGTCGTTTGCCTCAGGGGTATAAGAATAGCCCAGGACTATTTTCGGCTCGTGTAACTGAAATTCTGCACGAGTTGGACCCTGAAGAGTTATCATATGTTGATGACATATATTTGACAGATGATGAGATTCTGCAACATCTAAGGCGTGTAGCACGCATTGTTGTGGGGTTTGCTGAAATTGGCTATAAGTTTAATTTTAAGAAATCGAAGATTGCTTTCCTCAGCGTCATTTTCCTGGGATATGAGTTGTCGAATGAGGGCAAGAGCTTAGCGCCACATTTTTTGGAGAAATGTGCTCAATTGTAGCCTCCTAATATGGTTCGGAAGCTCCAGTCATTGTTGGGGTTCCTGAATTTTGGCAGAACTTACATTCCTGATTATGCTACGCGTATAAAACCCTTATACAGTAATTTAATGACTGAGGGGCGCCAGCCCCGCAGCAAGCAACATTCGAGTAGGCTTCTATTTTAAATATTCTACTGTGATTATGACTGTTACTATGAATTTGCTTTTAATATTTTAAACTTTTAAGCTGTAGGAATTCCACTTTGGGGGTTTTTAATTTTATTGCCGATCACTGCTCACTGTTTTTTTATTTCTTGTTTCATTGCGAGCACCGGAGCCCGTGTTTAGTGGCTACTGGTTGCTCGGATCTCCCCTCCTTCGTGGTGGGGACATTTCCGACCGCCATTTTGATTGGTTGGCGGTCTAGTTCTTTTTTTTAAAGCCGGCTTAGGCTGCCTCTCGTCAGTATTTAATGTACTCTTCTTCCCAACTGCTGGCGTTTAGAACCACGGATCCCTGCATTTCACCTTCTAGCGACATGAGCCTCCCTCCCCTCCATTCCTGCCCACGCTGTGGGTGGACTGCTTTGCCATCTACGTCCTCCGAAGTTCCTTCTCCCCACCTCGGCAGAATGATGCTGCTTAACTGCCGATCCCTCCCAGCCCACTCCCTAAACATCTATAATCTCCTCGAAGAACTCCTGCCTGATGTACTGTTTCTCACTGAAACCTGGCTCGACGATGACTCCACAGTACACATTTGTAATAATCTGCCTTCCATTTATTCTATGATACATCTAGATAGACCCGCCACCAGAGGTGGTGGAATAGCCATTATTCATAAAATTACTATTAAATGCACCACTTCACCTCTAGATATTCCTGACTGTGAGAGCTTAATGTTTTCACTATATCTGTCCTCCACTTTCACTTTTTCAGGAATCTTGCTTTACCGACCCCCCAGACCTGTCTCACGTTTCCTGGATACCCTTCCGGAAATTGCAGCCAGCATTATTTGCAATCTCTCTAATTTAACCATTTTAGGAGACTTTAACATTCACCTCGACAATTCGGACTGCCCTTCGGCTAAACTATTGGTAACCTCTCTCTCAGCACTTCAACTAACTCAGCACGCATCTGGCCCTACGCATCAGAAGGGTCATATGCTAGATCTTATCTTTAGCAATATTGCTAATTTGTTGGCTGCCCTACCACTACTATGGACTGATCACTCCCTTCTTTCCTTTACATTCCCTTACGACGCCATTCAAGGGCAGCTCCCTAGTGCCACAACATCAGGGCGTATTTGGTCAAAACTGGACCCTGAGGAATGGCGTAATGCCCTCCGGGCCCCTTATACCACCTACCACCCTTTGTCCCAGAAACTGCAGATTCTTTTGATAAATGGATTTCATCCTCTCTGGATGCCATTCTACCTGTCAGAACCAAAGTAATTCCTTCATCCCAAAAATCTAAACCCTGGTTCTCACCTCACCTGCTTGAACTTAAAAAGAACTGTAAAAAATTAGAGAGGCTGTGGCGAAAAAGCTACAGTCTCCCCAACAGAGAGATTTACAAACAATGGATCAGAATATATCATCATAATATTAAAATTGCCCAGTCCACCTATTATGGTGAGAAAGTAGAAAGTTCTTCATGTCCCCAGAAAGACATTTTTCAAATTTTCAAAGAACTGACTACACCCCCCATATCTGCCCCTATGACGGAGGCCTCCGTTACCCACAGTGATCTACTGGCATCATTTTTTCAAGAAAAGGTCAACAGTATATACTCTGGGTTCCCGCCTCTACGAATCTGCTTTCTATTTGTAAGGACATAGATTCCCGTTCTGTAGGAGAATCTTTAACCACCTACTCCCCTCTCACCGATGAGGTGACTAATAACCTCTTGTCCAAAATCAAATCTGGCTCTCCTTTGGACCCTGCCCCTCCCTCTGCTCTCTTGCGGGTATCAGACACCATTGTTCCTCCGCTCACTAAAATTCTTAACAACTCTCTATCCTCGGGCTCTTTTCCTCAGTCTTTTAAACACGCTGTTGTTAAGCCCCTTCTGAAGAAACCTAAACTTGACCCCACTCTACTGGAAAACGTCAGACCTATTGCCCTCCTCCCTATCTCCGCCAAGATTCTTGAGAAACACGTCAACTCTGAACTAACTAGCTATCTTGAAAGCCATGAGCTCCTCCATCCCACCCAAATGGGCTTCAGAGCCCTGCACAGCACCGAGTCAGCTCTTCTCACTGTAACCGAGTCGGCTCGCCAGCTCTTAGATCTAGGGACTCACGTAGCCATTATCCTGCTTGATCTAAGTGCAGCTTTCGACACAGTCGATCTTCTCTGCTGGAGACTATCAGATATAGGGGTAGGAGGCTCCGCCCTTTCCTGGTTTTCCTCCTTCCTTAAAGGTAGATCCTTCCAATTTTTGGACCGTACCTTTTTCTCTGGCCTCTTCCCCTTGGCATGTGGAGTCCCCCAGGGCTCGTCCCTTAGCCCCACTCTTTTCAATGTTTATCTGTCACCATTAGCTAAAGTGATCGCCCCTCATAATCTGTCACTGGTCACCTATGCAGACGACACTCAGTTGGTGGTGTACCTCTCCAGCTCTGGAGACTCGTCTGTGGGTAACCTTTCCCGCTGTATGAGTGACATCGCCAACTGGATGACTGAGTCCAAACTCAAATTCAACAATGGGAAATCGGACGTTTTGGTCCTGGGCAATGGTTCCCCTGCTCTCCCTCTCCCATCGCTTTCAGACACCTTCAGCAATCTTCCTCCTCCCAAACCTCAAGTTAAGACTCTAGGGCCCTCATTCTGACCTTGGCGGTCTTTTCGCAAGACCGCCGAGTTACCGCCGCGGTGAAGACCGCCGACCGCGGCGGTATGCCGCTGTGCGCATTCTGACCGCTGGGAGCGTTCCGCCGGAAAACCGCCAGCAGCCACACTGGCGGTCGGCGGGAAAGTGGAGACTGGTCAACCTCCACCGCCACGCCAGCAGAACACCGCCCACAGAATTACGACCCACATTTCTGTGTGGCGGTCTTCTGTTGGCGGTCTTCTGTTGGCGGTCACCTCCCCATGGCTCCCGTCGCCTCCCGGAGGACCAACGCACAAGGTAAGTTGACCGTCCGTGAGGGGAGGGGGTGGGGGGGTGTTGTGTGATGTGGGCGTGCATGGGGGTGTGCGTGTGAGTGTGTAGAGGGGGTGTGTGAGTGCGTGTATGCGGGCGGAGGGTGCTGCTGTGTCTATGGGTAATGTGTGCTGTTCGGCAGGTGCGCATGTCTGCATGTATGTGTGCGGGTATGTGTCCCCGTTGTGTATGTGTGTGTAGGGGGTGTGTATATGTGCATGTTGGGGGTGTGTGCATGTCGGGGTGCATGTATGTGCATGTCGGGGTGGGGGTGGGGAGGGGGTTCGTACCACCTCTGGGGGGTGGCAGGGGGGTGGAGGGTGTGGGGGGAGGACTCGGGTGGGTAGTGGGGGGTGGGGGAGACCCCTATCAGTGCCAGGGAAGGAATTCCCTGGCCCCGATAGTGCTTACCGCCATGGTTCGCACGGCGGTTCCCGCCCGCAAGAAACCGCGGCGGTAGGCAGGGTCATAATACCCTTGGCGGTCTTGGGACGACCGCCGGGCCGGAGTGCGCAAACTCCAGCCCCGCGGTCATGACCGCCGCGGCGGTCGGAGTGGAGAAGTGGCGGTCGGTCGCGGCGGGGACCGCCGCGGTCAGAATGCCATTTTTAATACCGCCGGTCTGTTCGCGGTCCGACCGCCGTCTCTCCGCCGACCGCCAGGGTCAGAATGAGGGCCTAGGTGTGCTGCTTGACCCTCGGCTTACTATGGATTCCCAAGCCAATAAAGTCTCCTCCACTTGTTTTGGTCTCCTACGCATGTTTAGGAAGATTCTCACCCTTCTCCCTCCTACTGCCAGAAGAATCCTCATTCAAGCCTTAATCCTTTCCCGGCTGGACTATGGAAACTCCCTGTTCCTCAGTTCACCGCTTTATGTTATAAAGAAGCTGCAGAGAGTGCAAAATGCAGCTGCTAGGCTTCTTGCTCACTCCTCAAAATATTTGTCAGCCAAATCGGCTATTTCTACTCTTCACTGGCTCCCCATCAAAGAACGGATCCATTTTAAATCTCTCTGCATTGTCCACAGGGCCCTACATGGTAAGGGTCCCATCTCTCTGAGAAAACAAATTTTCCTGCATATTCCATCTAGGAATCTACGATCCTCCTCTCTCAGGTAAGCACACATTTCTCGGTCTAAGAGAGCTTGGGGCAATAACTCCTTCTCCAGCAAGGCTGCCCATCTTTGGAACGCCCTTCCCTTGGAGCTCCGCTATGAATCCTCGGAGCGACTCTTCAGGAAAAAGCTCAAAACTATTCTATTCTGTAATTAACATTGATCCCCTTACCTATTCGTGTCTTTCGTTGCTTTAGCGCTGGGATGCCCTTGGGTCGCTATGTGCTCTATAAATTCTAAAAACTAAACTAAACTTATACGAGTTGATTCGCCCAAATTTTTCGAGTAGATTTTGGACGATTGAGCATACACATATTCTTCGAGATCTACAAACTGATCTCTTAGCAGTTAAACATTTACACACTAGGGACAATAAAATGCATATGGTCATCAGGGTAATACCTGGTGCCGTTGGATTTACATATGTCACCTTTAATGAGGGTGAGACAGTCCCGATAGCATACAAGTCCCACTTGTATTCTGCTGCAGAACAACGAGTTGCACAGACTGAGAAAATACTCACTGCTGTACAGATGGCTGTAATTAAAGAAAGACCTCTTGCCCAGGGCCAACGCATTATTGTTGTTTCCCCGATTCCAGCCTTAGAGGCTGTTACAAAAGCGAGTGTTCCTAATTCGAAAGCTTTACACCCGCGATGGATACAATGGGCTACGTCTTTGACAGCCACTGATGTATATTACATATTTGACCCTAAACTGCAGACTCAAGAATTTCTTCAATATGAAATGGAGTACCCAGTTCCCGCTGGCACATTGCCTATTGATCAATATCAGGTGGTCAAGTACACCGATGGCTCTGCGCAACCAGCGGTTGGGACTAAACAACAGTATTCTGCTGCATGTGCGGTGGTGAGCGGCACTCGGGAGGGGGAAGTGTTCTGCCCCCTACATACTTATACGCAGACCTTGGGAGATTGTACAGCACAGTTGGCTGAGCTCAAAGCTCTATTGTTAGCCTTGGAACACGCGGATCCGGCGATACTAACCTTGCTGGTCTGTGACTCCTACTACTGTGTTCAGTCTTTCAATGAATATTTACACTACTGGAGGTTGAATGGGTTCAGAGATTCTAAAGGCAACACCATTGAACACAAATTGCTGTGGGGGAAGGTTGCGAATCTGAAGGAAACGCTTCCTAAAGTCCATGTTGTACATACACTTGGATACCAGCGCATTGGAATACACGTTGCTGGAAATACTTTGGCTGATGAAGCCGCGAAGTCGGCAGTGGCAGTTGCCACTGTGGCTGCAGTGACTCGTTTGAGTTCCAAACCAGACACAGAGATTTTGGCTGCCATAAAAGCTACGGCTGATGGCACGCCATTTCCTAAAGGATTCCCTTCTAAATATAGTTACTGCTTGGGTGGTATGCTCAATGCTGTTGTTAAAATTCCAGGCGTTGGTGTACGTGAAATGCCCAATAAAGTTGAGAGACCTCGATTAATATCTGCAGCACATGAGGGGGCGGCATCTTCTCATGCTGGTGTGGCTGCCACAATTTCACTTTTACAGGTTTGTTACTGGTGGCCTGGTCTCTATAAGGAGACAAAGCAGTATGTCCTTTGTTGTGACGTCTGTCAACAAATTAAAGCATCGACGGCTAGACGCTCGCAGCAGACGCCCCTTCTAATTTCGAATAAGCCTTTACAATGTGTGTACTTGGATCATTGTGGTCCGCTGACGCCTGATAGTGCATACAAATATATTTTGGTTGCTGTAGATTCGTGCTCCAGATTTGTGTGGGTCTGGCCACAGCGCTCAGCTGACGCTCGGACTGTTATTAAAGATTTGTGCATCTTTGTCGATACATTTGCAGTTGCGGCTTTTCATTCGGACCAGGGCCCTGCTTTTGCCTCTAGGGCATTCAGGGACACCATGGCTTTGTTGGGGGTCCAACTCCAATTCTCGTCTCCATTTCATCCCGAGGGAAATTCTGTCGTGGAGCGTTTAAATCGTGATTTAAAGCAATCCGGCCAGAGTTATAGGTACCGGTCGTAGTTGGCTAGCCCACCTGTATGGAGTACAGAGAGCACTTAATAACTTGCCTAGAAGGTCCCTGGGGGGTCGTACTTCATATGAGTGCCTGTTTGGAACACGAATGTATGTTCCTGATCTAGATGGTCCTGGTGTGGAGGCGGCAGATACGCCCTTTGACAAAAATGATCGTGTCACTGTTTTGCAGGATTTACAACAATTCCTTGAAGATAACTCTTCTGCAAGTGCTGCCTCCACAGGAATTACGGATGAGCCAGTAACGCCTACTGGTTGGATTCCCAGGATTGGGGATCTAGTGCGTGAAAAGGTCGCAGTAAAGAAATAATTTGGTCCTTCTTATCGAGCACCTGTCCCTGTGTTAGGGGTTAGCGGCACGAGAACTGTAATTTTACCGCCGCTACACGGGCCAAAGGAAATCGCTTTGTTTCCATTGATAATGTCAAGTTACAACATGTGGCCGATTCTGCACAGCAGACCAAGAGGGACACCCAGTAGTTCCGGAATCCATCTCGCTACTGGGGAAGAAGTCCTGCTGCAGGTGATTTGCACCGATGCTGTTTCCTCTCCGACCTTGGGGAGGGTGGAAGATGATCTTGCGATTGTTCCACAGACGACGATTAGTTTGGAGTCTTTTGATCAAGTTGCTGTACGTTCTACTGATATTGCTGAACATGTGGCTTATAGCGTGCCAAGGTGAGAGCCACCATCTGCTTCTTTGTTTACGGTTGCACCTTTTGCAAGAACTGCCTCTGGCTGCTTCAATGACACTGATGATGCCATGTCAGACTCCTCGTCCTCACTATCTTCAATCCGACGTCCACGTAAGCTGCTGTATTGGATTAAACACACATATTTTGTTTTTCCTTGGAACTATTTGTGGCTTTTTATGGCTGTAATGACTGTTTTCTTATGGTTAGGATTTGTGATTACCTTTTTCTTGGTGATACATGGTCATTTTCTTCCTGAACGATCTGACATTGAGCACGTGGAGACGGTGTTGAAACCACATTTTTCGTCTCATATGGTTCGAAGAGACTTGTCCAATGTGAACATTTCTGCAATACCGATTCCGGATGGGATTGTGTGGGATAAAGTGATGTTTGATAAATATGGTCCCACTGATTTGATTCAAAGACTGTATGTTCTAAAGTTATCGATGAATGATATCGTTATACCAGGCATTGTTTCTGATGATTGGGATGTGAAGACAGTAGATTCTATGCTGACAGAGTTACAATATTATACTGTCTACGATGATGAAGATGCTTACCTGTTTAGAGATAATCATGGTGACATGTTTTGCTACAATTATTATGGACACCACTTTATTCATAAAGCAAGTAGCCCTAAGTCGATATTTGATTATGTGCAATGGGAACATTGCCCGACTCCTCCACAGGAGAGTTCTAAAACGTATTATGATAAATTTGCGTATTTTTCTGGGCATAATCAACAGAATGCAAAGACCTATTATTTTAAAGTTACTCCGTATGCTAATGAGCAAATGTTATTGACCGATACTAAATTACTGTATTCAAATTTATTTGTATCTAAACTTTCGGTTGAGGGGTATGAATATTGGTTTAAGACTGTTGATTTAAAAAGTGTCTGGGGAACGAAAAATTGGCAAATGCAAGGCAGGGGCACATTATTTAGGGCATGTATTATCCCTGTGCAGATGATTTTCCTCAACTACACGGTACAACAGACTAGCTGTTTGGGCTTAGCAACGATTAGAGAGTTGAATTTGCCTGGTATACCTGTCCCTTCCAAATTGAACAATTGGCAGCAATACATCAATGCCACGTTTAGTGAGTTTACACACTGGGTCCTGAATGGTACGCTTAACACTTCATTGATACATCCGGGCGGGTGGTTATTATGGCCCATAGACACTAATAAGTGTCATCAACGTTTTGTCACCTCTTCAGGGGGGTTCAGGACTAGTAGGGCGGACCCTCGCTACATATCACCAGAACATGCTGATATCATAACTACATACAGCGTGGGAAAACTTTGTCCGCAATGGTTAAAGTCATCCACGCTGGATGCAGTTAAATCACATCTCACGTTGCTGTCTAATGATACTGACTTGCAAGATTTTTTGTCAGGACCAAAGATGCCACAGAAGAAACGTTTTTTATATGAAGTATATAATGAGATTTGGAGGCTTTCACAACAGGAGGCTGCGGCCCGGTTGAGACAAATTGATCAGGAAAATCTGATACAGGCTTTGTCTGTTGTGGATAATGGGATTCATACCCTTTCAGACCGTGTTTACACAATTGACAACATTGTTTCCTCTGCTATAGACATTATTAAATCAGATATGTCTTCTTTATATCATGGGCAGAGTCAGACGCGGTCTATCATGCAGCTGGGTTGGACTCTACAGACCTTAAAGGCAGGTCGCGTCCCGTGGCAGCACATTCGTGCCAGGGAGATCTTTGTTTCCTTTAATTTGACTCGTCAACAGCAGCTGATGGCTAAAAAGGAAGCGACATATGTTATGTTAAATATTGAAAAATTGGAGAAACTGCCTTTTACGGTTGCTGAGATTCCGTCAGCTGAGTGGTTGATTCATGGGGTTATTAATCTGCCTATCTCCACTCTGCAATTTACTTCTTGTTTGAAGAACATTCCGGTGGGTAGATACGAACGGTTGGGAGACAGTTACATACATGAGGTGTGGGAGCTTCCCTTTCTATACAGATGTATTAATGGTTTGAGGGAGGTTTTTCTTAGCGGTAGCGAATGCGAAACTTCTGTCAGCCATTCCATGGTTTGTAAACAGCTGTCCTTGCACGGGGCGTGTAATGCTTCGATTGCCAACTTAGCTTGTTATCTGAAGGGAGTTCCAGTCCCAGTTATTAAAAACACTTTCCAGGTGCTTTCTAACGGCAGTTACATTCTTCTTAACAGCGAACACTGTTGTGGCATGCGTGCCGGAATAGTTTACGTAGTCGTTGTCACCAAGGCCGTTACTTGCTGCGGGAATGTGTTGTTTCCCCCCACTCAAATTAGGGAGGTAGCAGACATCTGGCCTCATATTGCTACTTCCAAGGTAAATTTCGACAAGTTGAGTCGATTAAAGGCTCTATTGTTTCAAAGGCATGTGGCCCTTACATCTGCTAGCGAGACCTACGCACTTCAGGTGGCAAGGTCATTGGCGGAAATACAGTCCCTTTTAAATACTAACTTTCCGAGTCACTTTGGTGAACTTGTGGGACGTATATTTAATGCGTCCAGCACTGCTGGAATTGCACATTTTTTCAAAGCCGTTGGTGTTGGTTTTGCTCACACCTTCTCTTCCATATTCGGTTTAATACCTTTGGCTATACACTCTATTTTTGGAAGCATTTTTGGGGGTTTCCCGATTACTTTGGCTTTATTGGCTGGAGTCTTGCTATTGCTGCTGTTCTTCCGCAATGGATGTCCCGCCACGACGAGATCCTATATCGATGCTCCCGTCAGCGCAGCTGTGTCGTGAACGCATGATGCAGCATTTTGGAGCAACACTCCTGGGACATTTGGAGTGTGACTGGTCTCTGACATTCCGGCCGGTTTTGGATTGTGTGCAGCCCGTGTTTCGGTGCCTCTGGTGCTCGTTTGAACATGCACTAGCTCTCTGTCTCTCACTGCAGCGCCCTCCAGTGGTCGATGCTGATCTGTTGATGTTCCCGATTAGGGCTCATTCCCAGACTTGTGCACTACGGTTGCGTTTGCTTCGTGAGGCTGTTTATGAGATTCCCTTCCTGGAGGAAGATGGTATTGTCTCATTCATAGGCCCTGCACAGGGGGCTTTGGAACACACCTGCTCCATGGTACTTTTTGGCATGGATCTTCCAATTTTGACATATATCGAAGTGGAGGAACTCCTGCTTTCTATTGCTTCTGTTTAACAATTGGATTTTTTTCTTCTCAATGAAGCAGAAATTGACATTACATTAAATTTGGCTTTATCGTCACATGCTTCCCAAATTTATGACTTTGTTGTCTTCTGACCTTGTCAAAATGTATCTTGTTCTGTTTTGTTTATATCTGGGGTATATTTCTATTCTTTAGAACCACTTGCTACCGACAAGGGGAGGGTGTAGTGTGGTCAGTTTTACGTATCCTTCGTGCATTAGCTTCAGGCTTTAGGCCTTTGTGCATTTTGCCCTGGATGTATTTTATTCCTTTGCTCGCAGCTTAGAGCCTCTGTGCACTTTGCTCTAGATGCTTTTTATTAGGCTTCGTACTGTTATGTTTCAAATAGCCAGTTTTACAGTCTTGTTTTATATTTCATATCACACTGTTTAGCCTACTTCAGCACTGGAGTTCTCCATAACACATTCTTGTTCACTCTGTGCTTCTGTCAAGGATACAGTCTGGTACATTGCCGATAGACGTGGTTGGAGTTTAGTCTTTGGCATTCCTGCGTAGGGGCATTTTGTGATCACGTATAAAAACACTTCCTTGTCCCAATACACGCAAGAGGGAGATTCCGACCAGGGAACCACAACTAGATGCTGACTGCCTCGTTGCAGATGCTGAACCAGATCACAGGCCTTTGCTCAGGTATGAGGGCTTATGTCTCCCAGGGGATACAGAAAGGCAAGTTAGTAGCTTAACATGTTGTGCTCGAAATAGAACTAGCTGAGAGAGAGTAGAAATGATTAAACACCATGATAGCGTTATTCTTATGTTTCACTCTCCTCATGACTATTTCAATCCTACTGTGTTGTATGGGTCTGGTTATTGCGGCTCACGCCTTATTATCTAAAATGCAGTCGTTTTATTAAAACATTATATAAAACTTATACTGCCTTTGTCATTTGTATCTGAGTTCATACTGTAAATGAGAGAGTTGGTTTGGATCTGAGTGACCACGATTTCCCTGAGAAGTTCCAAAGATGTCATGCGCTCGGCTGCCCAATCATCTCTTCCCTTTGGGAGAAATGAGGCACTGCTAGTTAGCCGGAGCAAACCCGGATTTAGGGTGACAGAGGTCCTTCCAAGTGGGTCAGACTCAGTCCCCCACACCGTGAAAGATCCTGCTGCCTAGAAATCCAGTAGTCTTATTTAGGATAATGAGAGCCCACGCGACAGGATCCGGACCACTATACTAACGAACTGATGCCTATTTGGTACCTGACCTCCTACTGATTATTCTTCATGTCCGCTGCTGGGGGTGCTGCACCTCCATAAATGCCATCAGTGACCCCGCCTGTGCAAGGAAGGAGCCGGTCTCTTTGTATCACTGATTTCCAGCTTCCTCTTGCACAGACTCCTCCTTTTCTCTCTCTGACAATCACTGGGATCAGCGGCTGCACCTCCGTCCATTTGAGCTCTGGCTAAATTCAGTTCTTGGTGCCATCTGATAAAAATGTGGGACACAAAAAGAATTGGCAAGCTCTAGCGTCGTTGCTTCAAAACATGGCCTATTTTAATTTCAAAATGTGGAATAAATATGAAGTGCGAAGAAGAAATCCTTCGAGTGAGATTTGAACCAGCAACCTAAGGATATTAGCTAAACTATTACAGTCCTCCACTCTACCAACTGAGCTATCAAAGGCATATGAAAAATGCACCTGTGTTAATAATGAAATATCAGACATGCAGTTGTATAGGGTTGTTTGAAATCCTAACAAAAAGGGCTCCTGGAGTGTGGGGTACCACTGAAAAAGCTGCTGCAGTCTCAAAAGCCAAATTACCCCCAGTAACCCTGTCATTTCTGCTACCCTGTCTGGGGCATATTTCCCTTCAAGCACTGGGGCCAATGGTAAGCTTGTGTTGGAGTGTGTCTTTTAAAAGTAATATTATTATGAATATTTGCAATATGTTGTGTGATGAAGCCGCATAGAAAATGTGTTAACATAGAAAATAATGCACACGTTTGAAATGTGCCTACTGGGAGTGGCTACCAATGTATACGAAAACTAATGAAAAGGCTTATCAATTCTGAATTATTATGCAATAATGTTTTGAATTTGTATTACTATATCATAATTACAGTCGTATGTTAAGAGTTTGCCTTATTAACCAAAGGGCTTTGAAATTAGCGAGCGCTTGGGCCTAGCTGCCTGGCCTCATATTGAATTGTATTTTCTAACGTGTAGTGTGCTGTTTTTCCTGAAGGACACAAAGTTGTACTTTTCCAAGAGTTATGTGTGTGCAGCCGTAGTAAATTCTTTCTCATGAGAATCAGCTTGCTCAAGGGATGTTCTTGCTAAATGCAACAGTGTAATTCATAACAGGTGCAAGGTTAAACGTACTAGGAGAAGACAATGGAGACACTGACTGGGCCACAAAGTGTAACATTTTCTACCTGACATTCCAACCGCTGAAGACGTCAATAACATGGACCAATCAGTGACATGGGAACTGTGAACTATGGAATATTTTAGCAAGGTGCTTACCGAACTATTGGACAGAGATAACGATGCACCAAATTGAGGAATAGTTAGACAGTTTTGATTTAACGGTCCGACTCAAGAAGAAACCATCCATTCTTCCCATTCTTCCATTTTTCCATCTCGCCTTTTTTGCCATCTCCATTTTGCCATTTCTCTTTTGCCATAAGACTTTTGCCTTTTTGACATTTTTCACCGGACATTCCAAACCCATACTTTAGCTTTAGTCGTCCTGTCACTTAAACCATCCTCTACCCATCTTTTGCTTGAGATTATCTTCTCCTCTATCTGAGGGATGTAATGGTCCTTAGCCATGCTATCTTGAGACTTTGGCCCGTCCTAACTTTGCTGGTGCGGATCGACTGATGTCCTGAGGGTGAAGACTGACGCTGCTTGCTGATCTGTAGGATTGGTAACTATCTGATGCAAATTTTAATTGTCTGTTTGCCTTTTCTTTCTAGGTACCAACTGCTATTTTGATAGAGGCCTTAGTTTAGATGTTTTCTAAATTTGTGTTCAAAAAAATGTTTTGCATGAAGCCCAACATGCTAATGCTAATTTGAGGTTAGTTAAGGTGTTCACTAATATTTGATGCAAATAGACAAATGACTGAGTTCTTGCTTGTTGGATAATGTACTAATGAGACTCTGCTAAGTTGATTCATATTAATGATGTGCCTAAATATTGAATGAATATAGTCTACGCATTGATTAAATGCCCTCTGATTATTGATTAATAGTGCTTCTGATGTGGGTCATTGATATTGAGATTAACAGAAATGATAGTAGATTGTTACTAATAGGGAAATAAATACCCTAACACTTAATTAAACTGATGTGGTTATTCATGACTGCAAGGTCATGGTGTGTTAAATTATTGATTCTTCTTGACTGTTTATTGATTAGTGATTGTCATTAATTGATTTGTTGATTGATGATGCCAAGAAAATACTTCATACTGGGAAGTCTCCAAACGTGGTCCAAAGGTTTGTCGACCTAAATGCGTCTCCTTGTAAGTTTACTTATTGAGGCTCTGACGCGCTAACACTTGTCTGCTGCTGAAGAAAGAGCCCATTTACAGAAGGCAGCCTAAAAATAGGTCATCTTGCAAACCACCTGTTGAGGACAGTCTGAGCAGTGATGACCTTCTGCTATTTAAGTATAAGGCTTGCAAGCAAGAATCATATGAGCAGCAAACATAGCATTAAAAAGCATGAAGGCAAACAGACAGCTTCTCTTTTTAGGTCAAAGCCTAACAGACATTTCCTAAACACATTTCGGGACGTTCACAAAGTTGACCTATGAACGCATTCCGTCTGTTACCTACCATTAGATTTGTGGTTTGTAACTCACATTTTATGGCTTTCTATTTGTTGACATAATTTGCTTTGGGCTGCCCAGCTTGGGTTTGTCTCTCCTGTTGCTCAAGTTTTTTTACTGTATTCTTCCACAATCTCAAATTCGGTTGACAGGCTTTTAAATCTTGTTCTTATCTTGTTACGTTTGCCGGACATTCAAAGACAGAGGTCAAATGTCAAGCTTTATCTTCCGAGGGAGGTTGCTATGTGCTTTGCTTTCACTGACTTCAAAAAGAGAGCTCTCATAGGAAAGAGTCCTGCAGATTACTCTCCCATGGTGCGTGTTCGTGCCCTCCTATGCTCCATTTTATGACACGGTAGCATAACCCTTAAATAGCATATCATATAACATGCCAATGACAGCTTCTTATTTTAGCTAGAAAGGTAAGTGGGCTGTTGCTTTTAACACAGAAATCAGTTTTAGGTCGCAGACTACCAGACAGCACAGCTATCTGCGTATGCTAAAGACATCTTTGGGAGATTCAGAAAGTTGACCTGGGAATGCATTCTGCCTGTTGCGTGCTATTGGCTTTGTTGTTTGTAACTCATGTTCTATTGCTTTTGATTTCCTGGCATAGGCTGTCCAGGTTCAGTTTGTTCCTCCCCTTACCAAAGCTATGTTTACTGTATTCTTCCACAGACTCTTTTTCTGTCACTAGGCCTTTAATTCTTGTTCTTATCTCGTCATGTTTGCTGGGCATTTAAAGACCGAGGTCAAATGTCAAGCTGTCCCTTGAGGGAGCATGGTGTTTATTTTGAGATGGCTATCTCACTCTCCGCCTGCACAAACCTACAACCATCATCATTTAATGTACCAGTTGAGGTTCTTTTGGAAATCCATTGCAGAATAACTACAAGGGGTGAATCAGCAATTGTATTGGCAAGACGTGCTTTTCCTGTTGATTTGCGTACTCTGCTAAACACTCGCTGTTTTAGTAATGCACATTTTCAGGAATATGTGACAGAACAACTAGGTCCTAAACAACTATAGCCTAAACCACTACTGCTAAACAACTAAAAGGTATCTACAACTAAGTACTGATCAACTACTGTCTAAACAACAGTTGGCCCGCCTCCCACTGCAGTGGAAACCATTGTCTAACACACAGGATGGGGGAGAGTGATACTGCTTCCTACCTGGCCTCAAGCAGGAAGGAAGCCAGAGACAGTGTCTATTAAACTCACTACAAATAGTGGGAACTTGGAACGATTTCACATTTAAGGCTACACCCAACATTGTCTGCAGCTTGCCAGGATGTGAGCAGGCCCAGGGTTTGCACAGACATGAACAGATCCAGCTCTGCCTAAGAGGCTCAGCACTGGTTCTGTAAAGTGTCCATCCCTGGCCAGCCACAGTGCACGTGAGGAGCTGCTCATCCGGTTCTGTGCTCTTGTGCAACAAAAGGAAAGGAAAGTGACCTGATTTCTAAAGTGTTTGCTATTTCCATATGCCACGTTCATAGCACCGTAAATAACAAGTATACATATCAGCCACTTTATATACCTTGTAAGGAAGCAGCGTCGAGCCCACTCGGTTTGGATTTAAGAATGTGACCTGCAAGTCATGCTCAGGTACCAGCAGGGGGCACTTTACTAGTGAGCCAACTTGGAGGCTGCCCATGACTGACTCTGCCCCAGCCCATCCCACCTCTCTGAGACAAGCATCTGTTGCGAAAACTCCTCGTCCCCCGGTAGGCGAGACCACCCCTGGCTCCCAGCAAAGGCCTGGCAGCCATCAGCTCACCCCCTGGAAGCACCTAGAAACCCTGCTGCTAGGCGCTCTCGAGCACAGTGTCAGTCCCACGGCTGCCTGCGTGTCTTTGACGTCTTCAGGATGCCCTCGCGCTTCCACATAAAGTGTAGCTCGTGACGCGCATCACCAGAAGGGAGATTATGGTTGGGGCACAGAAGCTAGACCCCAGGCGCTACATTACGTACCCTGCACTGATGCTACAGCAATTGGGCATCGTAATTTGAACGTCTTTGCCCTGGTTAGTCAGCGCAAATGTCTTATTTAGCACGTTGATGTGCTTCAAATGCCATCACAAAACCGGATCAGTACAAGTGTAACATATGCATCCTAGAAATGCAGAAGGGTTGGGTCAACACTGCAATACCATTGGTGCAATGTATGTAATCCCACCCCAGGGGGGACTGAAAAATGCACTTAAGAAGCAAACACTTTTTCTTTTTTTAGCTCAATTCACTCAGCCGTGTTTTTATAAAACATTACTGGTTTCTTGACAGCAGTGTGAATGACGACGCCTCGTCAGGGGTAGTAAGCGCTATATAAATACGATTACAATACAATACAATGACCCGAATTGCAGTCTGAACAGGGCCTGGCTATTGTTGGCAGCTCTTTCATGGCAGTACCACAACGGCTCCAGATGGCAAACAAGCATTGGCAAAGCTAATAGATCTTGCCTATGTGGGATCTATTGGTTTTGTGAATGTTTTTTTGGTCACATTGTACAGCAGCACTGGCTTCAGTGCAGCATGGATGAATGTAAAAAAAGCGCTATGAAGTGATCAATGCTGGCTGTGTCGTACAACTTTTTTTTTCTTTACTTTCAACTTGGCAAAGCCAGTAGCGCTCACAAAGGCGAGACCTATTGGCTTTGTGTTCCTTGCAGTAAACTAACTGTATTTCTTGTAATGTGGCACAGTCAGCTACGAAGGGCGTGACTCCTACACCTTGTAACCCCCACTGTTTTATGCAAGAGTCATCGTGTACATTGATTTACATACTGCATGATTTATTGTCAAAGTACACGGCTGTGTGTAAAGGTGGTTGATGTTGAAATATTTTACACACTCCCCGAGCAGCCCGTGTACATTCTACAGCTGCCCTTTGAGTGGGTGAAATGATTTGCCCCAATCACACAAATTCTCAGTAACGAACTGAATGAAAACAAGACAAGCGTGAGGGGGGGGGGGGGGGGCAGAACAAACCCTACCCCTCTTCTGAGGCGGCCCACAGCTCAGATTGTGTTATAATTTACAACTGACACGTTTTGCTCCGCCCTGCAGACTTGGACAAGTTCTATTCACACCTGTGTTCACACTCAGTTGTTGATCAGTCCTGGAGACCGAGGGAGTGTCTCCTCCCACACTCAACCCAGAAGTTTTTAGTGTCGGCTCCCAGCGCACTGTGCAGAGAGAGGGCAGGTCGTGTCCTTTGTGACATGTGCAGCACCTGTGATCCTCGACAACTCAGGGGGTATCGGCCGTACACACTGCCAGACGGAAACCTAAAATCTGAAAAACATCAGGACTTTTACCAGGATAACTGCGCACTGCAGGAAACTGTCATTTCACTACTAACTGAAGTGTCACCTAGTCACGGAAGGCTCTATGGTGTAATGGTTAGCACTCTGGACTTTGAATCCAGCGATCCGAGTTCAAATCTCGGTAGAACCTGTGCAATGCTTTTATTCAAGTACCATACCTCACAAGACATGAAAATGATGTAAGTTTGTCAAGGATCATACTGCGACATTCTGTCATTAATTTGTTCATCCTTGTATTATTTTTAAATGTTCAGTCCAGTATAATTAAAAGCGAGCTAATATATATTTTGCAGCGTTTACATCATGTTTAGTAGCTTATCTTTTTGATTTGAAATGTTTTACTATATGGATGAATTCCATCAAAATTGTAGCGCAGAAGTATCCTTGGTCATATATATTAAAGAATCAGAAGAAGTGAGGAGGAAGTTTTAAAAGTGTTTCCGCCCGGTTTCGAACCGGGGACCTTTCGCGTGTGAGGCGAACGTGATAACCACTACACTACGGAAACTCACATATAACTGCTGTGTCTGTGGTGTTCCCTGAGCATGGTCAAACTGTGACAGACAGTTATTTCGTTCTTTTCATTTGCCTTAATTCACTTTTCTCTATTTTTGCAGATTAAACGCACTCTGTGTTGATTCTCTCTCTGCCAATTGTCTGTTTGTAGTGCAGCCTTCGATGAAGCATCCCTGCTTAATTTTCCTACAAAAATTTGGTCTTTTTCTTTTAAACTTTTTTAAAATCTTCTGCGCTGTCAAATCCGCCACTCTTCAGTCTTCTTCATTAACCATTTTACAAACAGCTGCAAAACAATGAGTGTAAACTTCACAGAGGTGTTTCCACCTCTCCAGAGGGCCTGTCTCAGCATTAGTGGCTGTTCACGTGTCTCTTTAAAACCCCTCTTGGCCTCTCTCTTCTCCTTGCATCCGGCAGACCTTTGGCTCTTACTGTTTTTGACACCAGAAAGCCCATAGACAGCAACTGGACAATATCATTTCCGGCTGTTGACGGACTTTGTTCTCTGTGGAGTTAAACTTGTCACACACACTTCATGGCTTCTTAACACCTCCAGGCCGCTCTGTCCGGATCTGTTGTGTGCAGAGAGGATGGGCTGTCATTGGGGGGTCTCCAGGGGTTGAAGCTGAGACCCCTAGCTTACCTCCTGTGCCCCCAGCACTGTGCTTGCGACCCCTGGGCTGAAAAGAAAGCAACATAATTGAAAAAAAAAAATATTTAGTGTTGAAAGTGGAGCAGACGACAGTGAAAAGCGTCTCTGTGTCCCTAAAAACGTGAGGAGAGATGACATACAAGAAAGAGGGGGTGGGATAGAGAGGGGGTGAAGGGAAAGACCCTGAGAGGAAAATAACTAACTGTTGAGCAGTAAGGGGGCGCTACAGAGAGACGCGTGATATCTTGTGAGACAAGACAGCTGTGTGAGTGTGTGTGAGGGAGACGGGGGGATTAAAGAGAGTCAGAGACAGGTGCCCGGTGTGAGAGGGATATAGACAGGTGTGAAAGGGAATGAGACAGGTGAGAGCGACAGGTGACAGACACATAGCGCCTGATTTAAGAAACGTGGCGCTGCATCCAATGCATTCAATGCAGCGCCACTTTTCTTGCGCCCCTTAGCGCTCCCTAACGCCACCATGTGTGCACCTTATTTAACATACAGCGCACCATGGCAGTAGTTAGAGAACTAGAGCCAAACATTTTGACGTCAGTTTGGCGCTGAACAGGATTAGTGTAAAAAATGTTGACGCTAATCCTGCAATACACATTGAGTCCCATTGAAAACAGTGGTGTGTGCCTCCTTTTAACGCCTTCTCTGTGCAGGCGTTAAAAATGCTGTTATAAATGGCATATTTCATTTCATTGCACCATTTGTAGGCCCTCTAACCGGGGGAACGCCCCACTTGCATACATTATGCCTGGCGCAGGCATAATATGGCACAAGGGTTTACAAAGTGGTGTAATGCATGCATTGCGCCAGTTTGTAAATATGGCGCGGGGAAAAGATCTACCTTAGCTCTGTCTTAACGTTAAAAAAAACGATGGTAAGGGGGCGCTAATGTGGCGCATGCGGCTCTTAAATCTGCCCCATAGACAGGTGACAAAGAGCCAGACGAGAGTCAGCGAGAGGGAACCCTGGTGAGAGGAGATGACGGTGTGAGACCTGCGGTAAAGGTAGTGACCGATGAGAAAGAGATAGCTGAGAGAGACAGGAAGAGATGCAAATGACAGGTGTGAGAAAAGTAAAGTGCTACAGAGACAGCTTGGGATAAACAACAGAGAGGCGGAGGGAAGCAGGTGCATCTTGTCAGGAGGATGAAGCTCACAGATGGACAGTTCAGAGAAGTGGTGTGAGAAATGGGAATGTTGGCTATGGGGGTGAAACCCAACTCAAGCAACAACCACAGTCTTTGTCAGGGTGAACCACAAGCATTCAGAAAATTAACCCGTGCTTAACCCTCAAGTAGCTTGGCGCAAGGGCAGTCAGGCTTAGATTACAAGCAATGTGTAAAGTATTTATGCATAAAGGATAACACAACACAAGGAAAATCCCACACCTATTTAGAAAAAACAGACTAGATTTCAATAAATTATTTGACACCAAAACAACAAAAATGTAATCATTAGAACTGGATATGTGTAATTTCATAGCTTTAAGGTAAATATAGTGCCTAAAAGCACACAGCTCCACTCACGCTTATCTGGTCATGTGAGACTAGGTGAAAGAGAGAAGTTCAGGCCAACAGCGATGGAGCGTGGGCCGGATACAGGGACCAGGTTAGTTCCAATGGAAAAGTTACTTTCTAAAGTCCAGAGCAAAGAGTTCTATTCCTGGTGGAGTAGGTCACGAGAAGCACGGAGAGCATCGTGGATGGTTGTTGCTGTAGCACGAGGAGCAGCCTGGGCATTTAGGACAGTAGTTTATGTAGCGCAAAAATCCTGTCGGGTGTCATGGAGGGTCGTTTCTGGAGAGTCACATTGGCAGTCACTGCGAGATTGAAATGCTGTAGCACGAAGTACAGATCTAGAATTGCCGGCCGTCACTGGCAGTCACTGTAACACAAAGAGCTGGATTCATCGGACCTTCACTTTGGTGGTCGGTGTGGGCAGCAAGATCTTGGCACACACAGACTCGTTAGCAAAGAGCCAAAAATATTTTCAGTCAGAGGAGTGCATTCTGATGCCAGACAGGAGTCCTGGACCTGGGAGAGATCTCTTGGGGACCACTGACTCACTCTTGCAGAGGCCAGCAGGGTTCAGGCACTTCCAATTTCAGGGCCAGTTACAGGTCCAGGTAGCAGGTCAGCTGGGCAGATGCAGGAAGACCTCTGCAGTATGGTATGTTCCAGTACCTCATAACAGGAAGTGTATTGGACTGGCTGCTGGCAACCAACCCAAGTGCTGTCAGTTAGGTACAAATCAATAAAGTCACTAAGTAAGAAGCAACACACACCCATAGCTGATGCAATTTTACTTCAATAAAACAATAGCTTAGGCCCAAATATTGGCAATGATAGTCAAATAGCAGAATAACATTATTATATGTACATATATGTTAGAAATGGGGGCTCTAGTTGGCAGTTGGTTTGCACCCTGTCCAAGTAGGAACACTCACTCTAGTCAGGATAAGGGAGATACAAGATCAGATAACCCCTGCTCACCCTCTTGGTAGCTTGGCACGAGCAGTCAGGCTTATCTCAGAAACAACGTGTAAAGCATTTGCACATAACACACACTAATACAATGAAAACACTACAAAAGGACACCACACCCGTTTTAGAAAAATAGCCAATATGTATCTATATAAAACAAGGCCAAAAGCAATAAAAATCCACCATACAGCAATAAATATATGAATTCTGCAAGATTTTCTCAAAAACACAGTTCCTCTAAGTCAATAGCTCCACCTTGGGCTATCACGGCGTCGTGATCAACAAAACCAACAGTTCAGGCCCATCACGGCGTCGCAGGCCAGCTACGGTGTCGGCGAGACCCGCAACAGTACCTTTGGAATTACAGGGTGTCGTGATCATCGCAGCAAGCTCCGGAGAGTGGCGTTGCTGGCATCGTGTGTCGGTTCCAGGGTCTGTGCAGGAGTCGTCGGGCCCTTGAAGTCACTCACCTTGTGGATCGAACTCCAGGCTGATGAAGTCAGGAACGCTGGCATGGATGGCGTTGAGGATGCAGTGCGAGTCAGGACAATGGGACGTGCCGTGGCCACAGGTCATGGTGCAGGCAACGGCTCGGTGATGCCATACAGCGGCGTCAGTGAGACCAGGGCTGCGGTGTGAAGCGAGGCGGGCGGTGCGATGGCGGTGTCACAAGGTCACGGTGCAGGCAGTGGCTTGGTGACGGTGGTCAGGGGTGTCGGTATGACCAGGGCTGCGGTGTGAAGCGGGGCGGCGTGACGTGCGGTGTCACCAGGTCACGGTGCTGGCAGCGGTGTCGTCATTGCTGGCGCGATGTCATCATTAGGCCCAAGCCACCAGTGCGGGACGGGACGTGCTTAGTGACCCTCACAAGTTGTGTCCAAAGGCCACGGTGCCGGCAGGATGCCGGAGGACAACACGAGAGTCGGAGATGCTGGCGTTGGTGGACCGGGACTGCGGAGTGGAACTGGACAGTGCTTAGTGTACCACACGAGCAATGTCCTCAGGCCACGTTGCAGGCAGCGGCACCGGTGTCAGCAGGAGCGTCATCATCAGGAATACCTAGGCTGCGGTGTCAGCAGGCGATGCTGGAGTGCGGGCCCACAGGTCACTGTGTGAGCAGCGGCTTGGCGAAGTCGTCCGATGACGGTGTTGGTGAGACCGAGGTCGCAGTGCGAAGCAGGGCAATGGGACTAGGTGCGGTGTCAGCAGGTCACGGTGCAGGTCAGCAGCTTTGTTGGCAGCATCGCAGTGGTTTCTCCTCTTGAACAGCACAAAACACACAGTTCTCAGTGCTGCAGGTCGAGGAAACTGAAGTCTTTGGTGTCCCTGAGACTTCCAACAGGAGGCAAGCTCCACTCCAAGCCCTTGGAGAACTCTCTCAAGCAGGACACACAGCAAAGTTCCCCCTTTCCACTCTATTCAGCAACAGGATAGTACTCCTCCTCCAGCTCTTCAGCTCTTCTCCTTGGCGGAGGTTCCTCTTGATTCCAAGAGATTCTAAAATTCTGGGGGTTTGGGTCTTCTTCTTATACCCCTTTCTGCCTTTGAAGGTGGCAAACTTCAAAGCAAAGTCTCAAGTGTTTGCAAAATCCTTCCTTGTCCAGGCTCCAGACGCACTCCAGGGGGTTGGAGACTGCATTGTGTGAGGGCAGGCTCAGTCCTTTCAGGTGTATACAACCACTCCTCCCTCCACTCTAGCTCAGATGGCCCATTGGGATTTGCAGGCTATACCCCAGATCCCTTTGTGTCACTGTCTAGTGGGAATTCACAACAGCCCAACTGTCAAACTAACCCAGACGGGGTATCCACAAACAAACAGAGTCACAGAATGGTTTAAGCAAGAAAATGCCTACTTTCTTAAAGTGGCATTTTCAAACTCACAATCCAAAAACCAACTTCACTAAAATATGTATTTTTCAATTGTGAGTCCAGAGACCCCAAACTCCATATTTCTCTCTGCCCTCAAAGGGAAACTGCGCTTTAAAGTTATTTAAAGGCAGCCCCCATGTTAACCTATGAGGGAGGTAGGCCTTGCAACAGTGAAACCCTAATTTTGCAGTATTTCACTGTTAGGATATGTACAACACCCCAGTACATGTCCTACCTTTAAACACTCTGCACCCTGCCCATGGGACTACCTAGGGCCAACTTTAGGGGTGCCGTACATGTACCAAAAGGGAAGGTTTGGACCTGGCAAGTGGCTACACTTGCAAGGTCGAATTGGCAGTTTAAAACTGCACACGCAGACACTGTGCGGTAACAGGTCTGAGCCAAGTTTACAGGGCTACTTATGTGGGTGGTACAATCAGTGCTGCAGGCCCACTAGTAGCATTTGATTTACAGGCCATTGGCACCTCTGGTGCACTTTACCAGGGACTTACCAATAAACTAAATATGCCAGTTAGGGATAAACCAATTGGCATTACATTAGCAGAAATGATTATAGGTAGTACATGAGCTGGCAATACTCATTCATGATGTAGTGAATTAAAGGCACAATTCTGGCCAAAGTCTATCACTTCCTACTGCGTGACCACTGTTGCTGCTGCTGTTGTACCTGACAGTTCCCACCGGCTCTGTAATCGAGGCCATCCTCCACCCGCAGGCACCCACCTGTGCCTCATCCCTAGTGGCCATCTGTGTCTGTCTGTCTTTTCTCTTTTTTGCTGTTTTACTCCTTTTTCTCTTCTGTTTGTTTTCTGCACTTATTGCACTCTTTTCGCTTCTGCGCTTTCTGGTCCCTGTCACTGCTGCCCCGACCCATACCCCACCCTCAAATCGCTTTTCAACCCTCCCACCTCCCAGCTGACCAATCCCCCCCTCCCTTACTAAAGGGTTCCCGCTGTGCAGTGATGGGCGACTTCACTGACCTTTCTGGCCAGCATCCGCCGCTCCCTCCTGCGGGCCAATGCTGTTGCTGCCGCTGTTGTGTCTGACAGAGCCGTCCAGCTCTGTGTTCGAGGCCCACCTCCACCCGCAGGCACCCGCCTGCGCCTTATCATTGGTGGCCTAGTGGCCATCTGTGTCTGTCTGATTTCTCTGTCGTTTCTCTTTTTCCTATTTTTTGCTGTTTTGCTATTTTACTACTTTTTCTGCTCTCTGTTTTTTTGCACTTTTTTACTCTTCCCTCTCCCGCACTTCCCGCTCCCTGCCGCTTCTCCCCCCACGGCCCGCCCTCAAGTGCTTTCCCACCCTCCCAGCTGACCAGTTCCTTCCTCCACCCTTCTTAATTGTTCCTGCATGCCTGGACCCCCCTCACGATGGATGAGACTCGCTCCATCATGAGCAGCATTCACTCCGGAGCCCCAAATTACCCTTGCCTCCACTACATCTTCAACAAGACCAGTGCCTCAATGGCACCTGACTTCAGCAGGACCATCAACTGCTCCCTACAGTTGGCCACCTTCCCTGAGGAGCAGAAGCATGCCAAGATCTGTCCGCTCTTGAAGAAACCCACAGCCGACCCAACGGATCTCAAGAACTACTGCCCCATCTCGCTGCTGCCTTTCTCAGCCAAGGTTGCTGAAAAAGCAATCAACGCTCAGCTCCACCAACACATTCAAGACAACAACATCCTGGACATCTCCCAATCAGGATTCAGAACTAATCACAGCACTGAGACCACCCTGCTCACAACCAAAGATTCCATCAGCTCTCTCCTCGACCCACTGCAAAACAACAGCCCTCATCCTACAAGACCTATCGGCCACCTCCGATACAGTGTCCCACCGCACCCTATGCGCCAGACTCCACACAGCAGGCATACGCGGCAAGGCCTTTCGGTGGATACTCTCCTTCCTAACAGGCAGAACGCAGAGAGTCAGACTCCCGCCACACCTGTCAGAACCTATAGAGACCAGCTGTGGCGTACCCCAAGGATCCTTGTAGAGTCTCATGCTGTTCAACATCTACATGGCTCTGCGCACCCCATTCATCTGGAACTATGGACTGAACATTGTCTTCTATGCTGATGAGACCCAGCTGACCATCTCTCTGACTGAAAACCCCACAACGGTCAAGAAGAACTTCCAAGACGGGAAGGAAGTAGTCGCGACCTGGATGATATGGAGCCTCCTTAAGCTAGACTCCCACAAGACCGAGATCCTCATCCTGAGACCCTCCTCCTCAGCCTCCTGGTGGCCCGCAACACTTGGTAGCCCCTCTCCCCTACAGACAATGCACGAAACCTCAGCGCTGTCCTCAACTCACCGCTCACCATGACCAGACAGGTCAACTCTGTCGTCTCCACCTGTTTCCACACCCTCCGACTCCAACCAAAGATGTTCAGATGGATCCCAAGTGACTGCCACAAAACCATGACACACGCCCTGTTCACAAGCAGACTTGACTACGGCAATGCCCTCTATTCCAGAACCATCAAGAAGAAACTGAGCAAACTACAACAAATCCAAAACGCCTCTACCAGACTCGTCCTGAACATCCCCACCAACAACACATCACAGGACACCTGAGAGATCTACAATGACTCCCCGTGGAGAGGAGGATGAACTTCAAGCTCCTCATACACACCTACAGGCCCCTCCACAACCTTGGACCCAGCTACCTCAACCACTGCATCACCTTTTACTACCCTGCCAGACCTCTCCACTCCTCCCAGCAGTTGTTCGCCACCACACCCTGCGTAAAGAAGTCCTCGACTGGAGGGAGATCGTTCACCTACCTTGCAGCATAATGTTGGAACACCTTACCTCTCCATCTCAGGAAGGACTTCAAGACCTGGGTCTTCGACTGAACCCTGAGGACATACCCCACAGCACCTTCAGACCCTACGGGTGAGTAGCACGCTCTAAAAAAGACTGATTGATTGACTAATTGACAAAGGCAATTCTGTCATCTAGATGAACACAAGAGACTTTAGCCTTTCACACTTAGATTGTATTGCTGAACCGAAGGGTACTATGATCACAGTATAGCATTTGAGTGGAATCACAATGAAATTAATCAAAATGCACGAGTCAAGAGAAAACAGTACAGTCAGGCCTTTCATCCCACTTTGGACTTAACTTTCCACAACACCGGGAAACCTGATCAACCTCTCTCTCCCTCTTGGTAGCTATGGCGTAACCAGGGCAGCAGCTTACAAGGCGACAGCAGTTCTGTATGGCTCCTTCGGTGAGCTTCACAGAAGTCGCCCCCATTTTCCTTTTTATATCCTAGAAACTGGCTTAAGCAACATTCTGTTGCCTTCTCGCAGGTTCTTCTCCTATTATCGGTGTTTACAACTCTATTCTTACTAGTAATCATAAATTATTCTTTCAGGACCTTCAGATTTCTCCCAAGCCCTGTCGGGGTCAGTATACCCTCAACGGTATGTCTCTCCCACGACTCACATGGCTGCCTGGTACAGTAAATAAGATAACAGTGTCTTAGGAACATGAAAACAGGCATCATACACTCTGTGCAGCCTGGTACAATAAACAGAACATTGTAGGATAGGATCTAGCGACTCCCCCCTGCAGGTGTCCCTTGCAGCTCATTTAGTCCATTGACATGTCGAATTCACTGTCCTGTCATTTTCTACGATTTGCTTTGGCCAACATCAATCTGCCTCCGGTCACTGTCACATTACAGGGAAAGGCCTTTCCTTCATTGTAACAGAGTTCCCCTTGCATGGCTGGGTACCTCACTAGTGTCAACAGCTAAGGACTGTTTGGATAGCCTGGGTCGACTGTGAACAGAATGGTAGAACAACTCATAAATAGTTCCTGCGACTGGCTATATTGTGATGACAGGAGACATAACACACAAACACACACTACAATGCAATCTTACCAAGCATGCAGGCCCCCTCTGTTTGTAGTCGTGCCATCAGATGTGGGACATTGCTGTTCCGCATGATGTAGGAACCATGCACAGATCCTGGAAACTTGGCTGTGACTTGTGAGATCTGCTGGTCTGCCAGGCACACCACCTGTACGTTGATTGAGTGGTAGTTATTCCTGTTCCTATAACCTGTTCAACAGCTCAGGGAGGGACCAGGGATACATGGGTGCCATCAATGGCTCCTACCACATGAGGAATGTGTCCCATCTCATAAAAGTCTGCCTTCACATAGGCCAAATCTGCTCATTGGGAAACCTGATGTAGCTGTCCAGGTGTTTCAACAATGCACACAGTACATCCTTCAACACCAGACTGAACATGGGCTGAGACATCCCTGCTGTTAAGATGACAGTATTCTGAAAGGACCCTGAGGCCAGGAAGTGTAGCACTGACAAGACTTGAACAATGGGAGGTTTGCCATAGGGATTGCGAAGGGCAGGCATCAGATCTGGCTCCACCTGAGTACAAAGATCCATGATGATATGACAATTCAGACGATATGTCTGGATGACATGCCTTTCCTCCATGGTTTCCAGGTCTACTAGTGGACGGTACACTGGTGGTTGTGGCACTCTACTCATGATAGGATAACTATGGTGAGAGAAGACAATATACTATGAGTTATGCAGTGTGCACACACCATTAACACATTGTATATCACCTCACACCTAACATCTGTAGAGGATGCGTAGCACTTCTGACATACAGTACAGCTCACAGATATGCACCTAATTCACCCTCTTTGCTGCACATTGGCTAACATGTAAATGAGATTGTACATATGAAACTAATGTTGGTGTACACGTGTGTAAGACGTAGCTGTCCTGCACTAATCACACATATGTTTTGGATTCTACCAATATCTACCCGTGGCCTATGTACCTCAGAGTAGCTTGACTCAGTGCTCATCATATATACTTTCTCAACACATTATTTTTTAAATTTGGCACAATATGTTGCACAATCAGGGTGGCGCTACAAACGGATATACCGCATATTGGGGGAGTAAGTGATTGGCGCAGATAAGTAAGCACATCCATTGATGATATGCCCAAAATGGCAGGCGCCTGACCTACTGTAGTGGACAGTTGGCAGTGACCTAAGTCTGCCGGCGGAAATAGTCATGGTGGTCGCAACCGCTCTACAACTTGCCATTGGTTAACATTGCTGCCTTTGGTGGACTTGGGCCAATGACCATGACCGCCGGCGGTGATGGTCCTGTACGTGGCAGACGTGACTGCCATTTTCTGCAGTATTGCTCACCCGGCTCCTGACACTGTTGCCAGCAAGACTTCCACGACATGAGCTGCTATGTACTGCATCTGGTAACCATCATGCCACGTCCTGCAAATGATAGGGCCCCTGCTTTCAACCTGGAAGAGATTGAGACTAGTGGAGGAGGTCCTACCCCTTTATGGACAGCTATATGGGGCACCAGAGGAGCAGGTGAGTCCAGTGCCCTAGCCATGTGTGATAGGTGTTGTGTGTGACGTTGCATTGGGCATGTAAACTTGTGAGGGTGTAGATGCATGCAGATGGCATAATGTGAAGGCATGTAAGCAGAGAGGATGGGTAGTGTGTCTACTTTCTGTGACTGATGTGTACTGACCACTCTTATTGGTATGGTGCATGTATACATGACTTTGGCCCTCATTACGACCCAGGCGGTCACTGATAAAGTGGCGTTAATACCGCAAACAGGCTGGCGGTAACTACCAGCAAATTATGACCATGGCGGAAAGATCTCAGAAAAACAGCCAATGTACCACACCGACCGCCAGGGAGGAAACAACAGCCACCACGGCGGTAGCCGCCTACAGCCAGGTGGAAGTCAATGTTCCGCCCACCATATTATGATCAGACAATCCGCCACCTTTTCTGGGGCGGTACCAACGGCATCAGAAGCCTGGCGGAAGCAGAGCTCAGAAAGGAAAGGACTCCCCATTGGAGACACAGGGAACAACCACGCCACTATGGAAGCGGAACTGCATGTCTTCCTGATGATCTTCTACTTTCTGCTCCGCCACGAACACCAACGCTGGCGAAGACGATGACGGGGGAGGAAAATGTGAGTGACACACACATGCACAACACACACCCCACACACACACCATACACACAACCAGATGCATTATAAAAACAATTTGACCCCGTCACTTTGCTAAATAATGCAAGGACAAAACGATTTTGAAAAAATGAATGTAATGAGATCAACACAGAATGAAAAAACAAGATAATAGATATATACATATGTACCGAAAAAGGGACACAGCACAGTCCACAATGTTCGTAGGCCACATGGCCACAGGCCAAAGTCCAAGGCCACACATTTCACCTGCTTCCACACGGAGAGAACACTGCAGGGGCATCAGTTGTGAAATAGACAGGCACCTCAGGGGCACGGGGGACGGGGGGCACCTCAGCCGGGAGATGTTACAAGACCTCTGGTTCCGGAGGGGCAACATGCCATGTGCTTGATCCTGGGGAGTGATGGGTCACAGTCTCTCAGGTGGATGTCTTACCCACTGGTTCTGGAGGGGGCAACGTGCCCTGTGCTTGATCCTGGGGAGTGATGGGCATGTGGGTGTCATACCCACTGGTTATGGAGGGGGCAGCATGCCCTGTGCTTGATCCTGGGGAGTGATGGGCCACAGTCTCTCAGGTGGGTGACTTACCCACTGGTTCTGGAGTGGGCAACATGCCCTGTGCTTGATCCTGGGGAGTGATGGGCCACAGTCTCTCAGGCGGGTGTCTTACCCACTGGTTCTGGAGGGGGCAACGTGCCCTGTGCTTGATCCTCGGGAGTGATGGGCATGTAGGTGTCATACCCACTGGTTCTAGAGGGGACAACATGCCCTGTGCTTGATCCTGGGGAGTGGTGGGCCACAGTCTCTCAGGTGGCTATCTTACCCACTGGTTCTGCAGGGGGCAAAGTGCCCGGTGCTTGATCGTGGGGAGTGAAGGGCCACAGTCTCTCAGGTGGGTATCTTACAGACTGGTTCTGGAGGGGGCAACGTGCCCTGTGCTTGATCCTGGGGAGTGTGGCATGTGGGTGTCATACCCACTGCTTCTGGAGGCGGCAACATGCCCTGTGCCCATGTCCCCATGTAATCCTGGGGAGTGAAAGGCCACAGTCTCTCAGGTGTGTGTCACACCCACTGGCTTTGGAGGGGGCAGGCCGCACAGCAGCCCATGGAGGCAGGATTACATACTGTTCACCTGCGGTGACGGCTGCAGAGTGGTAGTGCTGCTGGTGGGGGGAGGCTCCTGCCCATCCCCTGCAACCCCGGACGGCTGCACAGTGGTGGTGGTGCTGCTAGTGGGGGGAGGCTCCTGCCCATCCCCTGCAACCTTGGACGGCTAAACAGTGGTGGTGGTGCTGCTGGTGGGGGAGACTCCTGCCTATCCCCTGCAACCTCGGATGGCTTCACAACCAAGGTTGGTGGTGGGGGCTCCGTCACAGGTCTGGCTCAGGCCCCTTGGTCTTCCTAGCTGGTAATACAGGCTCCTTGGTCTTCCTGGCTGCTGAGGCAGGCTCCTTTCCCTTCTTGTGTGCTGGTGCAGGCTCCTTGGTCTTCCTGCCTGCTGGGGCAGGCTCATTTCCCTTGAGGCTGCCTAGTGCAGGCTCCTTGACAATCAGGACATGTGGCCTGGATCCCTTTCCACCACAAGTGGGTGTGGTGACAACTGGGCTCGTGGACTGTGTGGCTGAGATGCTTGGCTGGGTTCTTTCTACCCTGGCCATATGTGCAGGACGGGGGGGAGGAGTAGGGAAGAGGTCAATGTTGGATAGAAACAGTTTTTTAGGGACATTGGGGCAGGAAGAGGGAGAAGGAATGGAAGTGGAGGATGAGGGAGTGGTTGTTGGAGGTGTCTGTCTGCTGCTTTTGGGTGCAGGTGCATGGGCTGTATGCTGTTGTGAGATGGATGGCTGTTGGGTGTCTGAGTGCTTGCGTTTGTGTACTTTAGGAGGGGGGACAGACACAGTGGGAGAGGACACAGGGGACGAGTGCATGGTTGTTGTGGAGGTGTCCATCAGTAAGGTGTGTGTTCTGCTTGGTGTGGTGATGCTGGTAGTGGATGATGATGTAGTGCATGCAGGTGTGAGTGTGGACGGAACTGTGTGGGAGGTGGTGGAGGAAGAGGGAGGGAGACAGTGGAAATAGTGGATGTTGGTGTGTCTGCAACTGGAAGGTGTTTGTGTGAGTGCCTGTGGGATGAAGTGTGGTGCTTGTGTTTGACTGTGACACTCTTGGGTGTTGTCTTGTGTGCATGCCTGTATGCCTGTGTGCTTGGGATGGGTTGGGGTTGAGGAGAATGGGACTGGGCAGTGGAAGTTGGAGGGAGGAGGGCAGAAACAGGGACAATGGCTGCCATCAGAGAGGAGGCCGGAGCCTGAATTGATCTCTGTTGGGCTGCCAATCCAGTGGGAATGCCCTCCAGATATGCATTAGATCGTTGCATCTGGGCTGCCAGCCCCTGGATGGCATTCACAATGGTTGACTGCCCTACAGAGATGGATCTCAGGAGGTCAATAGCCTCCTCCCTCAGGGCAGCAGGGCTAACTGGGGCAGGGCCTGAGGTGCTGGGGCGAAGGAGATGCCCACCCTCCTGGGTGAGTGGGCACAGGCAACTCGCTGAGGGGCTGCTGGGAGGGCGGTTCTGGTACGGGGGTGGCGGATGCACCTGTAGCTGGGGTGGTCACAGAAGTGTCCACCACCACCATGGAGCTTCCATCGGAGGAGGTATCTGTTTCAGAACTGTCCCCTCCAGTCTCCGCCGTGGTGCTCCCCTCGCTCTCCGTCCCACTGGTGCCCTCAGCGTCAGTGGACTCTGCCTCCTGGATCCTGTGGGATGCAGCTCCCTCCGTTGCCTCTGCTCCTCCACAAGATGATGATAATGCACATAGGGACAAGATGACAAAACAAAAACAGGGGGGAAGAGACAAAGGATTCACTTGGTCAATGGCTGCATCAACACCACCATTGGCATACTCAGCACCCTCACACACAGGGAACAGCCCTACTCAATATGCCATTGCACTACCAGAGAAATAGTTAGTGGCCAAGGCATGGGGAGGGGCACACACCACCAAATGCAGAGCACACCTTGGACCCACGCAGCCCTGACCAGTAGTGAATGCCTACGAGCTAGGTAGCAAGATTTTCCCTTCTGAACCCTAGCCACCAGGGGACCTACGCTGCAATGTCAGGCCTGGCCTAGGGGCACCCACTGACACACATCCCCCACCCGGATAGCACCCTACCATGCGTAAGTTGTAAGTATGGGCACTGTACTCACCCACTTGTGGCTGCTGTGATGCCCTCAAGCGCCCATCCAGCTCTGTATATGCCACTGCCAGTATGCGGGCATTCTGGGGGTGAGGGTACGACGGGCACCCCTTTCTCATTGGGTGGCCACCCCCAGCTGGGCCTCCACTGTCTTCCATGCCCAGCGTCTCAGGTCCTCACACCGTTTGCTACAATGGGTGCTCCGTCTGCCACAGACCCCCAGGGTCCGCACCTCCTTGGCGATGGCACGCCATATACCCTTCTTTTGATGGGCGCTGACCTGCAGAGGTAATACACACAGGAAAATAGATTTAGACAAACTGTCCTGCCTGGTAAACATATGGCCCACCATACCCGTTTCCATCACCATTTACACACACATGGCCCAGCACACAACCTGTATGCTGCCCAGAGAACATCCACCCACCCCCTTACACGAGGCCTTCACGCACACCACTCCATGCATTCATGCCACATGCATTGTGCCCACAGTGTACTCACCTGTTGGTCTGGAGGCCCATACATTAGTCCTTACTGGGGTAGGACCCCATCCACCAGTCTCTCCAACTCCTCCGATGTTAAGGCTGGGGCCCTTTCCCCGGTCACACGGGCTATGCTAGGTTCCAGACATAGGTCACAGCAGCACATGCAGTGTAGGTCCTCTCCTGTGGAAGGTCAGGTAGCAAGTGAGGAATCAGATAGAAAATGGCAGTTACGCTCACGGCAGTGTATACCATCATCGCCGGCGTAGAGCAACATTCGCCACTGTAACCCATAGGGCCCAATTATAAACAAGGAGGGGTTGCATAGCGGTTCTTGGCAGCCTTCCGCAACGGCGCACAACGTCAGGGGAATTACCTCACTTCCACCTGTCCCTCCACACAAGACAGGTGGACGCCATTTCAAAGGGGAGAGGGGGCAGGCCCTGAAAAATTACTGCGTCAATGGTGATATAAGGACATACTGGACAAATCAGACTCACCCATCACAACTTAACAGGATGCAAAGTTCTGTTGTAGCTCCATTGTTCAGTCTGTGACCGGCTCCTCACTCTATTGTCCCTTAGATTGCTACTGCTGCGGATGAATAAGAGATAGAGACATACCCCGTGTACAGACCCCTAGTGGACTTGGCTACACTGGAGGACAGGCACATTATCCTCACCTATAGCCTTGACAGTGCCACACTCACAGAGCTGTGTGCCCAATTGGAGCCTGACCTAATATCTGCTATCCGTCACCCCACTGGGATCCCCCCTCTTGTGCAAGTGCTATCAGTGCTCCATTTCCTGGCAACTGGTTCTTTCCAAGTGACAGTGGGCTTGGCAGCTGGAATGTCACAGCCAATGTTCTCAAACGTGCTGACAAGAGTGTTGTCTGCCCTGATAAAACACATGTGCAGCTACATTGTTTTCCTCCAGGTTAAACATTTGGCCACAGTGAAGGCCGAGTTCTATGCAATGGGACATATCCTCAACATAATTGGGGCGACTGATGGAACACATATTGCATTTGTCCCCCCGCCACAATGAACAGGTGTTCAGAAATCGGAAGAGTTTCCACTCTATGAATGTACAGATGGTGTGCCTTGTGGACCAGTACATCTCCCACATCAATACTAAGTATCCTGGGTCAGTACATGATGCCTTTGTTCTGAGGAATAGCAGCATCCCAAATATGGTGGCCCAACTACAGAGGCACAGGGTGTGGCTAATAGGTGAACCCTGGTTCCCACCTAGTAGATGTTGGTGCATGGGTGTGGGCCATATGGGATAGTGTGTGGCTAAATCTTGTCCCTCAGTATTTCAGGTGACTCTGGTTACCCCAACCTATCATGGCTGCTGACCCCTGTGTGGAATGCCGCCAGGACAAGGGCAGAAGAGCATTATAATGAGGCCCATGGGTGAACCAGAAGGATAATTGAAATTACCTTTGGCTTCCTGAAGGCCAGGTTCCGGTGCCACCATCTGACAGGTGGATCCCTGTGCTACTCACCTAGGAAGGTCTGCCAGATAGTGGTGGCATGCTGCATGGTGCATAACCTGGCCCTCAGGTGCCATGTCCCATTCCTGCAGGAGGAGGAGGCTGGAGATGCCCGTGTGCCAGCAGTGGACCCTGTGGACAGTGAAGATGAGGAGGCAGAGGATGAGGATAAGTACAACAGAACATCTGTGATCAGACAATACTTCCAATGACACACAGGTAGGACAGCGTTACTTCAAATTTCAATTACATTTGTTTGAATTTCTGTGGCACTGGCATGCTGAAATTTCCCACTTCTATGCCCACTTACTGTTTCCTCTGCCAATTCATTTTGCAGATGATGGTGACCTCACCTATACTCCTAGTGTGACCACTGCAGCCAGCTACAGGTCATTTATCTATGCTCATTTTCTGTACAGTTAAATTACAATGTTTGTACCTGTTTCAATGAATACATAATTGATATACATGACATACTCCAAACTTCCTTTTTTTCCAAGGGTGTTTATTGAAGTGTTAAAATATAGAGGGGCAAGTGCAATGGGATGAGGTGATGATGGAGGAAAGTCCAGAGTATTGTTCCAGTCTGTTTGTAGCACAGGTGCATTGTTCAAGGTGACATAGGAAGGGGAGCAATGGCAGTTCAAGGTGGACAGGGTGACAGAGTGGGACACAAGGGTGACAATTAGGAGAGTCTCATTTCCTGGCAGGGGTCTTGGCAACTGTCTCTGGCTTCTGTCTGGATCGCAGGGAACATTTGTGGGGTGGTTCAGCTTCTGTAGGGGGAGGGGTACTGGTGGCCTGTGAGTCCTGTGGCAGGCATCCTGGCCACTAGTGGTAGCGGAGGTGGAAGGCTGTTCAGATGTCTGGCTAGTGTCAGGGGCCCGCTGTTGTGAGACTGCCTCCTTCATAATACTGGACATGTCTGCCAGCACCCCTGCTATGGAGATCAAGGTGTTACTGATGGCCTGCAAGTCCTCCCTGATCCCCTGGTATTGTCCCCCCTGCAGCCGCCTGTTCTCCTGCACATTGTCCAGGATCTTGCCCATTGTGTCCTGGGAATGTTGATAGGCTCCCAGGATCTCAGAGAATGCCTCCTGGAGAGTCGGTTCCCTGGGCCTGTCCTCCCCCTGGCGCACAGCAGTCCTCCCAGTTTCCCTGTTGGCCTGTGCCTCTGTCCCCTGAACCGTGTGCCCACTGCCCCCAGGTCCCTGATTGTCTTGGTTATGAGGTGTGGCCTGGGGTCCCTGTAGAGGTGGACACCCTGCTGATTGACATGTCCTGGGGACAGAGGTGTGGGTACGCTGGGTGGGTGCTGTGGTGGTATTTCCTGATGGGGGAGGCTCTGTGGTGGTGTGTGACTGGGCCTGGTTAACCGGCTTCCATTCTTGTGTGGGACCTTCTGTGATAATGGTTTAGGGGTGTATGGGTATGTGCAGTGGACATGCTTTGGTGATGGGTGTCCATGCTTTGGTGTTACATGCAAGGCTTGGGTTTGGGATGTGCGGTTTGTGATAGTGGGACATGTGTGAGGAGTTGGAGTGATGGGGGTGAGGGCGAGGGAGGGGGTATGTGATAGCATGCATGTGGGTGGGGGATGAAGTAGCTAAAGGTTTGACTTACCAGAGTCCATTCCTCCAGCTACTTCTGCGAGGCCTTCAGGATGCAGTATAGCTAAGACCTGCTCCTCCCATGTTGTGAGTTCTGGGGGAGGAGGTGGGGGTCTGCCGCCAGTCCTCTGAACCGCAATCTGGTGTCTTGAGACCACAGAACGCACCTTCCCCTGTAAGTCGTTCCACCTCTTCCTGATGTCATCCCTAGTTCTTGGGTGCTGTCCCACGGCATTGACCCTGTCCACGATTCTCCGCCATAGCTCCATCTTCCTAGCTATTGATATTTGCTGCACCTGTGCTCCAAATAACTGTGGCTCTACCCTGATGATTGCCTCCACCATGACCCTTATCTTCTCCTCTGTGAAACGGGGTGTCTTTGTGGTGCCATGGGTGTTGTGTGAGGTGTGTAGGTCAGGGTGTGTTGGGTACTGTGTTGGGGTGTGTGATGTGGGGTGCGTGAGTGGTATATAGGTATAAATAGCGTGTGGCTCTAGTTGTGTCAATGGTCTTGATGTCTCTGTGCTGGCAACGGTTTGAAATGGTAAAGGGTTGCGGGTACTGTGGGTGTGTGTTTTATAATGGTGTGGGAGTGTGGGTGTGGTGTGTGTATGGGTGTCAGGTGTGTGTTGTTTGAATTGTCCAATGTGGTGTTGTTTTGTTTGTGTGTGTCCATTTTGAGCGCAGCGGTATGTACCGCCAATTGTTTCCCGCCGTTGAATGTCCGCCGTGGTGATTCGTGGGTCATAATGTGATGGGAGTAGTTCTGTTGGCGTAACGGTGTGGGCTTTGATACTGCCAGTTTATCACTGACCTTTGGGCTGGCGGATTTGTGTATGTGTCTGAATACTGACGGATTGGTGTGTGTCTCATAATATGGTGAACGGATATCAGCCGCAGCGACTGTAAGTTGGCGGCAGTCAGCATGGTGGTAAGTGGGATTTACCGCCAATGTCATAATGAGGGCCTTTGTCCTTTTGTCTGTGTCATTCATTAGAAGATGGGGATTTGGCGTGCTATCGCCAAGCAAGTGCAGACCCTGGGGGTCCACAGCCGGCGGAGCACCCTCTGTAGAAAGCAGTGGGAGGACCTGAGATGCTGGGGCCGGAAGACCAAAGAGGCCGAGCTGGGGATGTCCTCCCAACAAGGGAGGGGTGCTCGTTGGACCCTGACCCCCCTAATGGCTCGCATTTGGCAGTGGCCTACCCTGAGGTGGATGGGCGTTTTAGGGGTAAGTACTGACTATATCCTTGTACTTGGCTCTAGTAGTATGGTATTTCCTGTGACACTTTAGCAGCTGTGACAATGTAGTAGGTACTACATGTATGTAGACTAGTGGGAAAACATAGGCCCATATTTATACTTTTTTAGCGCTGCATTTGCGTCATTTTTTAACACAAAAGTTTGCGCCAATTTTGCGTAAAAAAACAACGCAAATGCGGTGCTAAAAAAGTATAAATATGGGCCATAGTACTCACCTTGCCTGACTAATAGATGGAGAACTGGCATTAGGGTTGGCCATGTGTACATTTACATCACCTGTGTCAAGGTATGTCTATGACTGCATTTGGAAATGCAGAATTTACACTGCCACATGTGTAACTCCACCCATATATTTGTATGTAAGCTGCTGTATCATTCTACCCATCTAGTATTTCCAGGTCCATACATTTGAATATGTGAATATGTAGCTCTAAGGTGTCCGACCACTCCCATCTGTGTAGATCACCTGTACTTGCTACTGAGTGCCTGACATATTTGGAACATGGACTAGTTACCTTTTGTCCTGATACAGGTATTGACTCCCTGTGAGGCTGGCATCTTAATCAGTCAACAGATATGGCCAGTATAGGACTGTACATATGGGTTTGTGAAGGTGTCCCCATTGTCCCTTCTTATTCATACTATGGGGTATGTGAAGTTTGTAACAGAGGGACATCAAACTATGGCTGTCTGATTGTTGATATTTGGCCTCACCATGCATTTCCATGCCATTGAACTGTAGGCAATTCACTGTTATCCCAATGCCCTTGTTTTAGAGGA
Organism: Pleurodeles waltl; assembly: GCF_031143425.1. Taxonomy (NCBI): domain Eukaryota; kingdom Metazoa; phylum Chordata; class Amphibia; order Caudata; family Salamandridae; genus Pleurodeles; species Pleurodeles waltl. Next base: position 1,012,355,494 of record NC_090443.1, read on the forward strand.
GATCAGTGATTAGGTTGTCCTACCCTCTGACAATGTAAAATGGCCATGCTACAAGTACCAATTGCCTACCAAAACTAGTGAAACATGTGGTATTAGCCACATACATCATGTCACAATGTTTACTTGGGGGCACATGTTGTTGAGTGGGACAATCATTGCTAGCGTTAGCCTAGCTGATGTGGACAGGTTGGAAAGGAAGTGGTTTTGGGTCACTTCTTAGTCTAGGATGTAATGGTATGGATGATTACTTTTTGTCATACAGGTGGTGTTGTTGTGGGATATGTTGTAAGTGCAATGGGTGTTGTGTAGGACTACGTGTACATGTCCTTTCAGTGGGATATGTGTGTTGTCTTTACTTGGGTACAGGTAATCACATGGCAGGGATGGTGTGAGTGATGTTGCTTTACTCATGTTCTCATGTTCTCATGTCATGGAACTGTATCTGCATGTCAGGTGGAATGTCAAGTACCCTATTATGATTAAAATGGCTGACTTTTGTTTAGTTGTTCTGACACTGCTCTCTGTGATTGTCAGTGGATGTCTCATGTGTGCTATGTAGGCCACTGTAGCTGTACATGCATGTATGATGTGATGTGGTGTATCTGTGTATAGTGACTGCAAATACTCCTCTGGGATTCGGTACATATTGTGACATGGTTGTTATCCAGACATGGATTCTAAACATCAGATGCCACCTGTATGGGACTGCCACATGTTGGGTCCTCATCAGAGATTTTGGCCCTCATTACCACATTGGCGGTATAAGCCGCTTACCGCCGTTCAGAAGACCGCCAACACACCGCCGTGGCCGCGGAATTCCGCCACAGCCATTATGACCCACAGCTCGGAATCCGCCAAAATCTAGACACCCACACAAGTCCACCACACCAAAGTTCAGTGATAAACTGGCGATAACAAAACCGACACCGTCACGCCAACAGTAATACACCCACACTATCACGAACCACGAATCCACGCGGGGGTATTACAACCACGGTATTCCAATGGTGGTACACACCGCCGCACTCAAAATACACACACATTTACAAAACACTACCCCATTGGACAATTAAAAAAACACACACCTAATACACATACACACACCACTCCCACTCACCCAATAAACTATAAAACACACACCCACATCACCCACAAACCCCTACGACAACAATTGCGACAGAAGGCCAGAGAGAGACACCACCAGAAAGAACAATAGCATCCACAGGCACTCAACACCATCACTCACACAACATCCACGCACCTCACACAACACACCTCTAAATATCACCCCACACATCACAACACACACCACCCCACACATCACCCGCACCACCCCATGGCACCGCAAAGACACCTCACGTTTTCTGAGGAGGAACTCAGGGTCATGGTGGAGGAAATCATCCGGGTAGAGCCATAGCTATTCGGATCACAGGTGCAGCACACCACCACAGCTAGGAAGATGGAGCTATGGCGCAGAATCGTGGACAGGGTCAACGCAGTGGGACAGCACCCAAGAACTAGGGATGACATCAGGAAGAGGTGGAACGACCTACGGGGGAAGGTGCGTTCTGTGGTCTCAAGACACCAGATTGCGGTTCAGAGGACTGGCGGCAGACCCCCACCTCCTCCCCCAGAACTCACAGCATGGGAGTAGCAGGTCTTAGCTATACTGCATCCTGAAGGCCTCGCAGAAGTAGCTGGAGGAATGTACTCTGGTAAGTCAAACCTTTAGCTACTTCATCCCCCACCCACATGCATGCTATCACATACCCCCTCCCTCGCCCTCACCCCCATCACTCCAACTCCTCACACATGTCCCACTATCACAAACCACACATCCCAAACCCAAGCACTGCATGTAACACCAAAGCATGGACACCCATCACCAAAGCATGTCTACTGCACATACCCATTCACCCCTAAACCATTATCACAGAAGGTCCCACACAAGAATGGAAGCACTGGGGTACAGGGTCACCCACCCATTGCACACCATGGCACACACAGATGCAATAATCATGCCTTTACAGCCTTGCAGGACCCCTACCCAACGTCACCGGACAGGAGGTTCCAGACATGTCCACTCCACCCACAAAAGAGGCCCACAGTGATGACAACAGCTCTGTCCAACTGGATCTAGATGACCAGCCCGGCCCATCTGGGACCTCGGGACAGTCGGTTCCCCTCACACTGGCACAGGCCACTACAGAGCTTCCCCCCTCTGGAAACACCAGCACAGCACCCCCCCAGCGGGCCCATACCTCTGTCCCCAGGACACGTCAAGCAGCAGTGTGACCACCACTACAGGGAACCCAGGCTAACCCACCACCCCAACAACACCAGGGACCTGGGGGCAGTGGTAGTGGGCATACGGTTCAGGGGACAGAGGCACAGGGAAACAGGGGAACTGGGAGGGCTGCTGTGCGACAGGGGGAGGACAGGCCCAGGGAACCCACTATCCACGAGGCCTTCTCCAACATCATGGGAGCCTACCACCATTCCCAGGAGACGATGGCAACGGTACTGGCCAAGTTTCAGGAGACCCAGCGGCGCAGGAGGAACAGTATTTGGGGTTCAGGGAGGAACTCAAATCCATCAATTCCACCCTGGGGACCATTGTAGGGGTGCTGAAGGAACTCGTCAACACCAGGAGGGACACTGTGGCACAACAAGGGGCCCCTGACACTAGCCTGGACGATGAACTGCCCACCACCTCCGCTAGTGGACAGGAGGCACCGCCACAGGACCACGACACCAGCACCCCACCCCCTGCAGATGGAGAACCACCCCGCAAGCGGTCCCTGAGATCCAGGACAAAGACAGAGAACAATGCCAAGACTCCCGCCAAGAAATGAGACCACCCGGATTGTCATCCTTCTGTCCCACTTTGTCACCCTGTTCATACTTAAACTGCCCTAGCTCCACTTCCTATGCCCCTTTGGACAATGCACCGGTGAGACTAATAGACTGGACTCTGCCATGGACATTCCTCCACCATCACCCCTGACCATTTTACAACCACCTCCACTATTTAGCACTTAAATAAACACCCTTAAATCACAAAACAATCTGGAGTCAGTCTGTGCTTTCGAAAATGTGTATTAGCAATAACTGTGGCAAAATGCTATATCCAATGTAATGTCAACATACCTATGTCACACAGCTCTAGTCCATGCGGAAACAAAGCAGAGGTCACACAGTGGGACCCACATCTGTGAATTCAAAAGGGAAAGTGACAACTGAGTGTCCATACACTGGGTGAAAATGACAGACAGATGAGAGGTAGAAGAATTAAATCAGATGTAGCAGGCAGTGTTGTCTTCTTACCTGTGTCTCACTGGAAGTATTGCTGGATCACCGTGTTCCTGTTGTCTATGTCCTCTTCTTCTGCTTCCTCGTCTTCACTGTCCACAGGCTCCACAGCTGCCACAATACCTCCATCTGTACCATCCTCCTGCAGAAAAGGCACCTGTAGTCGCAAAGCCAAGTTGTGAAGCATACAGCAGGCCACAATGATCTGGCACACCTTCTTTGGTGAGTAGAATAGGGAACCACCTATCATATGGAGGCACCGGAACCTGGCCTTCAGGAGCCCGAAGGTCCTCTCTATAATCCTCCTAGTCCACCCATGGGCCTCATTGTAGTGTTCCTCTGCCCTTGTCCTGGGATTCCTCACTGGGGTCAGTAGCCATGACAGGTTGGGGTAACCAGAGTCACCTGCACATGGTGAGGGACAACTGTTAGACAGACACAAACTCATAGGGACATCCCCGTACCCATACACCTAGTCACACTGTATTGGGTCCATGTCCTCACCTAATAGCCACACACAATGCCTCTGGAGTTGCCCCATCACATAAGGGATGCTGCTATTCCACAGAATTTAAGCGTCATGCACTGAGCCAGGAAACTTGGCATTTACATGGGAGATGTACTGGTCGGCCAAACACACCATCTGCACATTCATAGAATGGTAACTCTTCCGGTTTCTGTACACCTGTTCACTCCTGCGTGGGGGTACCAAGGCCACATGTGTCCCATCAATGGCACCAATGATGTTGGGGATATGTCCCAGGGCATAGAAGTCACCTTTCACTGTAGGCAAATCCTCCACCTGAGGAAAAACGATGTATCTGCGCATGTGTTTCAGCAGGGCAGACAACACTCTGGACAACATGTTGGAGAACATAGGCTGGGACATCCCTGATGCTATGGTCACTGTTGTTTGAAAAGCCCCAACTGCTACGAAATGGAGTACTGACAGCACCTGCACTAGAGGGGGGATTTCTGTGGGATGGCGGATAGCTGACATCAGGTCTGGCTCCAACTGGGCACACAGTTCCAGGATTGTGGTATGATCAAGTCTGTAGGTGATAATTACATGTCGCTCCTCCATTGTCGACAGGTCCCCAAGGGGTCTGTACACCGGACGATGCCGCCATCTTCTCACCTGCCCCAGCGGACGTGGTCTATGGAGGAGAACAGCGAGCAGAGAGTCAACCAACACTGAGGTAGGTAAACACAACTTTAACGGAAAATGTTTGAAAATTGACATATGGTTGTATTAGTGTTTAAGCAAGGCCTAGATATATGTGACGCAGTAAAAATGAATGCCTTGTGGCCCCCTGAAATGGCGGCTGCCTGACCTGTAATGTGGGACAAGGGGATATGAGGTAACTGCGCTGGCATTGTACACCGTCGCGGTAGGTGGTCGAAGACCGCAGCGCAATCCTGCATTGGTTAACATTGGACCCTGTGGGTCCCAGGAGCCAATGACGATGTACGCCGGCGATGACGGTACGCACCACCGCGGACGTCACCGCCATTTTCTCTCTATTCAATCACTTGATACCTGATCTTCGACAGGAAAGGACCTACACTGCAAGTGCTGCTGTGACCTCAGTCTGGAAGAGACAATGGCTTGTGTGTCTGGGGAAAGGGCCCCTGCCTTCAGCACATAGGAGTTAGAGAAACTAGTGGATGGGGTCCTCCCCCAGTACACGCTACTCTACGGTCCTCCAGACAAACAGGTGAGTACCCTGTGAGCATGCTGTATGGGCAATGCCTGTTTGGAGTGGTGTTGATGAAAGAAAGGGGGGGGAGAATGAGGCGTGCATGATACGACGGTGAGTGCATGTGCGTCATGGCAAGGGTAGGGATGCGGGCCAATGACTGTGACGGTGCAGCCGGTTATATCTTCTACTTTTCCCCTGTACTATTCCTGTAGGTCAGCGCCCACCAGAAGAAGGATATTTGGCGTGCCATCACCAAGGAAGTCTGGACCCTAGTGGTCCACCACAGACGGAGCACACACTTCCGGAAAAGATGGGAGGACATTCGCCGCTGGAGCAAGAAGATGGCGAAGGCCCAGCTGGGGATGGCCTCCGAACGTGGGAGGGGTGCCCGTCGCACCATGACCCCCCTGATGTTCCGGATCCTGGCAGTGGCGTATCTGGAGTTGGATGGGCGCTTGAGGGCATCACAGCAGCCACAAGGGGGTGAGTACACTCTCATTCTACTGATTCAGCGCCCATTGTAGGTGTCTGGGTGGGGGAGGTGGTCTCTGGGTTCCCCTAGGCCAGGGTGAGTTTAGTAGGTTAGGTCCCTTCTTAAGGCAGGCCCTGTGGCACCCCAACCCACCTGTGTTCAGAGCCAACTACACCTAGTCAGGCTCCTGTGACTTCCATGTGTGCACCAGTCGGGCATAGGCCTTGTAACCCATGTCCCTGTGATTAATTAGGGAACTCTAAGTGCACGGCGTAGTGCAGGGGGCTTCTGTGTCTGTAGTGTCCGCCAACGGTAGTGGTATTGGATGCACTCAACATGTCTTTCTTCTGTCTTTCCCCCCCTTTTGGTGGTCTCCCTGTTCTTGTGTGCATTAGCATCATCAGGCAGAGGAGCAGTGCCACCGTAGCAGGAGGGAGCTGCATCCCACATGGCCCTGGAGGGCCACACAACGGAGTCAGAAGCCACCAGTGGGACGGAGGGCGAGGGGAGCTCCATGGCAGGGACAGGAGCTGAGACCAGTGACACCGACTCCTCCTCTGATGGGAGATCCCTTGCGGTAGCGGGCCCCTCTGTGCCCCCCACATCTACAGGTACAGCCGCCACCCCCCCTACCAGCACCGCCCTCCCAGCAGCCCCTCAGCGTGTGCCTGTGGCCGCTCACCCAGGAGGGTGGGCATATCCTTCGCCCCAGGCACCTCAGCCCCTGCCCCAGTCAGCCCTGCTGCCCTCAGTGAGGAGGCCATTGACCTCCTCAGGTCCCTCACTGTTGGGAAGTCTACCATTTTGAATGCCATCCAGGGTGTAGAGAGGCAGTTTCAACAGACCAATGCATACCTGGAGGGCATTCATTCTGGTCAGGCAGCCCAACAGCGAGCTTTTCAGACTCTGGCCTCAGCACTGATGGCAGCCATTGTCCCTGCCTCTAGCCTCCCCCTCCAACTTCCTCCACCCAGACCCAAACCCCTGTACCTCAGCCTATCCCAAGCACACCATCAGACCAGCATGCACACACGTCAACACACAAGTGAAGCTCAGGCAAACATAAGCACCACACATCCCACAGGCACTCACGCAAGCATCATACCCATGCAGACATACCAGCAGCCACTGCCTCCACTGTGTTCCCCTCCTCCTCGTCTCCCTCCTCCCTCCCAGTCTCGTCTCCACTCACACCTGCATGCACTACATCGTCAGCCACTACCTCCATTACCAGTACACCCACCACCACACCCCGCTCACGTGCACTCACCACCCCCACTACCATACACATATCCCCTGTGTCCTCTCCCAGTGTGTCTGTAAAGCCCACCTCCCAAGGTACACAAATGCAGCCACACACCCACCCAACAGCCATCCACCTCACAACAGCTTCCAGCCCATGCACCTTCACCCAAAGTCACCAAACGTACACCTCCGACAACCACTACCTCTTCCTCCACTCCCAAACCCCCTCCATCTACCCATCCCAGTGTGTCCAAAAAACGTTTCCTGTCCAACCTTGACCTCTTCCCCCTCACCTCCCCCACCACTTCAGTCTCCTAGGGCCCGTCTTTCCAGGTCCCAACCCAGCGGCTCAGCCACAACATCTGCCGGAACAGTGGTGCCAGTAGTAACCGGCTTCTGGAGTGTGCCAGGCAGCAGGGCAGCCAGTGTGCCAAGGAGCCAGACCACGGACAGTCCCCCACCTCAAAAGCACAAAAAGTTGGCCAGTGCCCGGCGGGAGAGAGGCAAAACATCTTCCACCAAAGCCTCTCCCAGGGGTACCGTTGGGAGTGTGAAGACAGCTGCGCCACCATCCAAGGTGGGAAAGGGGCATAGTAAAACAGCCAAGTCTGGGAAAACCTGCACGGCGGACAAGACCGCCACATGCACCGCTGCCAAGGACACCGCCGCTACCAGCACCGCTGAACAGGACCCGCCGCCACCAGCACCGCTGAACAGGACACCGCCGCAACAAGCACCGCTGACAAGGACACCGCTGCCACCAGCACCACTGAACAGGACACCGCCGCCACCAGCACCGCGGAAATGTCTGAATGGCCGCCGCGGTCTTTTGACCGCGGTGCGGTCATTTGTCGGCGGTACCTTGGCTGTCCGCCAAGGTCAAAATCAGGCCCTCAGTCTCAACCTTGAGAACGAGAAAACAGTAAAAGATGGAATGAAAACAATGGCCAGGGAATGGCAAGGCAGCCAAGAGTCATGTACTGATAACATAGCTAGAAAATAGTGGAAGGGGATAGAATCCAAGCTTCAGGTTATTTAAACACTGAAAGGTGGGTGAGGGAATTTAAGTTCGTAGATGGAGTTGTGAAACTGCCATCTTCAGACCCAGAGCTGCCTCCCTGTTTTGCTGTTCCAAGACCGTGACGCTCGAGGGAGAGAGAGGTCCAAGCAGGCGGTAGAGGGCTTCCCAGCATTTCGTGGACTAAGTTAAGTTCCACCCAGGGATGAAAGGCTTTTGTTTCTCTGCTCTATTATTACGATTGATTATTATGCTTGCACTGTGTTTATAATCTGAGAAATTCAGCTCGTTTATAGTTTTTTTTCTTACTGAACATCGTAGTGTGAGTCTGCTACAGTATTTGAAATATGCATTTTAGTGTGCAGTAAATCAAAGCTTATCTGAAATATTCAACTCGTTTATATTCTGCTCCCTGAACATCGTAGTGTGTCACATTTTGGTATACAGTTATTCTGAGTTTATATCTGTCAATGAACTCTTTGCTCAGATGTATACATAGATGCTCTTTGTAGTGTACTTATATATAAATAGATGCTTTTTAAATTGCTATTCTTATTCTGTCAATGAACTCTTTGCTCATACGTATACATAGATGCTCTTTGTAGTGTACTTATATATGAATAGATGATTTTCATTGCTATTCTTATTCCACTATTGTTGATGTGCTAAATGCCTGCATTTACCTGAAATTCTAGTAAAGCTAAATTGTATTCATAATTGGTGTGTGGTCCTTCATTGAGCGTCCTGATGATGACTGGAATTGGGAGGATGAGGTGGAAGTACGTGTAGCAGAACTAGGTGGAGTTGAAAGTGGAGAAGGACGTGTAGGTGAAATTGAAGGTGAAAGGGGAAGTGTAATGGAGGTTCACCCACTCGTGCAGAATAAATCAAAGGGAGTGAATGGTGGGCAAATACAGAATTCACGTTTGGTAAGAGATTATACACAGAGTGAATTGTTAGAGATAACTCGTATGTTTAGGAAGATGCCTGCAGAGCCCTTGTTTAAATGGTTGGTGAGATTGTGGGACACTGGAGCAGATGGTACATATTTGTCACCAACCGAACTTTTGAAAATGGGATCAGTAACTACACATGCTATGTTAGGGCAATGGTTACAAGGTGCACAGGGGCAACAAGCTTTCTTTCTAATGGGTTGGTTGATGGAAGGAGTGAAGCAATTGTACCCAACTGCTATAGATGTGGAGGAGAGTTGGGGTCCTTGGCATACGATTTCAGAGGCAAATGAACAACTGTGAGAAATGGGGATGCAGAACGCAGTGTACTCCTAACAGTTTTTAGGACCTGATGTTGAACCCGTGACAGCAGGGATCAGGGCACGGTTAATCAGAAATGCCCCTCCGCATATGAAAGGTGCCTTGTTGGCCCTTCTAGGACCCGCTCAGGGAAGACCAGTGGGGGATGTGGTATTATTAATGGCACAATTAGAAGGGCTTGATAGACAAAAATGAGCAAGAGCAGTGGGGCAGGACAATAAGTATAAGGGAGGAGAATCTACAATAAAAGTGACCAGACGACAAATGTGGATAGATTTGTTGAATGCTGGGGTGAAGAAAGAGGAGATAGATGGAAAGCCTACCCCTTATCTGCTTAATAAATGGAAACATTGCAGCGTAGACAGAAAGAGAAAGAGGCATTTGATGAGAAACAGCCCTCAGCACCACCCATGGAATAGTCTGAGAAGGAAAAAACTGAATAAGGGAAAAATAGGAAGGTGCCTGTCTCAACTCTATATCCGACTTGTCCAGCGATGGCTGGGAAGTCCCAGACCCCTTATTATGAAGGTCAGGCCAAAGCCCGGGGGTCAGAGCAGTGCAAGAGGTAAGCCCCGGGGACAGGCGGCCATATGTACCTCTCATCATTTATTGGCACAAAGGAACACAACATGTTATGGCACTGCTCGATACAGGTGCGGAAGTAACTTTGATATATGGAAACCCTAAGAGGCTGCCAGGAAAGGGTGTGATTATTAATGGTTACGGGGGTGCAGAGACAGAGGCCAAACCTGTTAAGCTTAAATTGTCAATCGGTAAAGGACCCCTGTTCACGGCAGAAGTTTTAATAGCTGAAGTACCACAATACATTATTGGCATGGATTTTTTACTAGGCAAAACTATTGATACGCAATGGGGAACATTTACTTTTGGTGTGAGGAGCGTACACATAAAGAAATCTAGGACAGTTCTGGTTGGGCATGCAAAGTGGAGTCCATTACATGTGCCTCCTCCAAAGGAGCCGGTGTGCATTAAACAGTACCCCATACCTGGAGGTCATAAAGAGATTTCAGAAACCATACAGGGGTTGCTAGATGCAGGTGTGTTAAGGCCGGCTGTGAGCCCATTTAACTCTCCTATATGGCCTGTGAAGAAACCAGATGATACATATCGAATGACTGTCGACTATCGACAACTGAATAAAATGGCTCCACCTTTGGCAGCCACCGTCCCAGACATCATCACACTGGTGGAACAGTTGAGTAAAGATGTGGGGGAACGGCATGCCTTGATTGATCTAGCAAACGCCTTCTTTTCAATTGATATTGATGAGGCCAGTCAAGACCAATTTGCAATAAGCTGGCAGGACAGACAATTCACATTCAGGAAGTTGCCCCAGGGGTACGTGCATAGTCCCACATTGTGTCATGGGCTAATAGCCAGAGATTTAGCCAACTTCTCGGCTGGAAACACCCGACTTGCAGATTACATTGATGACATCATGATCACTGGGGACACTAAAGAGCAAGTCTCAGACACGCTGGAAAGATTAATTGAATACTTACAGCTGAGGGGATGGGCTATTAACCCAAAAAAGGTCCAAGGCCCGGCACAAGAGGTGAAATTCCTGGGCGCTATTTGGTCAGGACCAGTAAAAAGAATACCACAGAAAGTGATTGATATGGTACAGCAGCTAAAGATTCCTTCAACTAAGGCAGAAGCACAACGATTTATTGGTTTGATGGGATTCTGGAGACAACATATCCCTCACTTAGGATTAATATTGAGACCATTATATCAAGTTACACGAAAAAAGCACCCTTTCCAATGGGGACATGAACAGCAAGAGGCCTTTGAGGGAGCAAAAGATGCATTACAGAATTATTTTGCGTTAGGTCCCATCACAGAAGACCAGTTTGAGCTGGAAATTATAGTACAGGATGATGTAATGATGTGGAGTTTATGGCAGAAGCAAGAAAAAAAAGAGAGTGCCACAAGGATTTTGGTCAAAGAGATTAACTCCAGGCATGAGCAATTATACCCCATTAGAAAAAGAACTAGCAGGAGCATATTGGGCGTTAGTAGAAACAGAGCGCATAACTGGTGACCAGCCGGTTACCTTAAGAACACAGATCCCCTTACTAGGCTGGATAACAGAAGGAGGGGTTGGCACTAAAGTAGGCAGGGCGCAGGAGTCTACCATCGTAAAGTGGAAATGGTATCTGCAGCAGAGGGCAAAACCGGGGCCAGCAGGAGTATAGAAGTTACAAGAAGATATGCTGGGGGCTGTGGACTTACAAGCAATGGTCCCCTCGCCAGAGCCATCTGAGATGGAGTCCTCACCATTTAAAACAGCCCCACCTTCTGAACAGCTCACAGAAGAAGTACAGCAAAATGCATGGTTCACAGATGGTACCGCCCGGTACTATCAAGGAAAAAGACAATGGCAAACATTCGCATTCCAGCCTGCTACAGAAACGCTGTTGCTGCGAGGAGGAAATAATGGATCAAGTCAGCTTGCAGAACTGCAGGGGGTAGCAGCAGTGATCCAACAGGCCCCCATCGGAGAGAAAACGTTTGTGTACACTGACAGCTGGGCCACCTACCAAGGACTAGTAAGCTGGGCCCCTACTTGACGCAAGGATGGATGGAAAATCAAAGGCACCCCCATTTGGGGAGGCGAGCAGTTATGGGAAGAGATGTGGGAGAAAGGGCAAAAATGTCAAATCTATGTGGGACATGTGGACGCCCATTGCCCATCAGACATCTCACTTGCATCTCTATTCAACAACACCGCAGATCAGATGGCCAAAACACGAACAGTGATCATCAATGAGGAGGCTGAAGCTGCTCTAGCAAACTGGGCCCATGCAACATCGGGACATCTAGGAGAGAATGGCACTTATGCATGGGCACAGCAACGACAGATTCCAGTTACTAAAGAACAGGTCCAACAAGCAGTAAAAGAGTGCCCCACATGCAACCAGATAAGACAAATGCCCTTGCAAAAGAAGCCTAGCGGCCATATCAGAAGAGGAACCGCAGCTGCTGCAATGTGGCAATTGGAGTATATCGGGCCGCTACCAAAGGAAGGAGGAAAAAGCTACGTATTGACCATGGTGGACACCTACTCTGGCCTTATGTTGGGTATGCCCTGTAAGTCTGCAGCCCAAAAGTCCACTTTGCGAGGGGTAAACTACCTGATAAAACATTATGGGGTACCTGATGAAATCCAAACAGATGGGGCACATACTTTTCAGGGAAAACAGTGCAGGATTGGGCGCAGGAACAGGGAATTCGGTGGATTTTACACAAGCTGCAGGCTCGATTGAGAGATATAACGGATTGTTGAAAGAACAGCTAAAAAAGTTATCAGCACATCAGACTCTAAAAGGATGGAGTAGTAATTTAGACAAAGCCTTGTTCGAATTGAACAATAGACCAGTTGGGCAGCAGACTCCTTTCATTCGGATGACAGGGCATGATAAAGAAATCACCCACACAATGATGCCTGGAAAACAGACCCTCGAGCTCGATTACCTTTACAGGCTACTTCTGGCATTATAGGACTGGACCTGTTTGCTCCAGAGGATGGAGAAATACCCGTAGGACAGGTGAAGACTGTTCCCCTAGGAATAGGAGTGAGAGTACCACCTGGAACATATGGTAGAATTGCCCCTCGATCCAGCCTAGCCATCAAGGGAGTGTCAGTGCTAGGGGGAGTCATTGACCCAGATTTTAGAGGAGAGGTTAAAGTAGTATTACTGAACCAAGGAGATGCAACTGCATCGTATCAAGCATATGACAGACTTGCCCAATTGATTTGTGAACAAGCGTATACCCCCCACATTGAAGAAAGATCTGCCCCCCGATAACACTCAGAGAGGTGAAGGATGTTTTGGAAGCACAGGAAGAAGAGTATGGGTGCATCATCCAGGGAAAAAGCCAGAGGCAGGAGAGATATTGAGTCAAGGGGTGGGGAGTACGTATATTGTACTTTTAAAGAATTCTAATGTACCTGTATTTGTACCTGCAGTGAGACTTACCCCACCGTCGTAAATGATGACATCTGCATCGATGACGTGGTTCCTGTTTGCAGTCATTATTATAACCGGAAAAAGTATATTAGTCCGACCAAATGTGGCATAGAATGTCATCACGGACCTTCATGTCACTTGTGCACCTCAAGCCGCTAATGTAACTGATGACCAGGGAAATGTTTCACTTTGCAACGTGAAGGTACCTAGAGGCAAGTGGATGGCTGCCAAAGCTGTAACCTGGAAGGTAACTGGACAGCAAATCCGACATGCCAACGGACTGAACGAGTTGCAGGAAATGCCTGCAACGGTACAGGCTTTGAATTATACGCTAAACATGATATGTAAATATTGTGATACTATTGTACCTTTCACACCAGTACAGACATATCCGTGTAGATCTTATGATTGTTCTAACAAACAATATATTTTACCAGGACATATGGTGGTTGTTACAATGACTAATAGAACTAAAGGAGTTCGATACTCCAAACCGCCTGCCTTTATGTTTTATGTAGCCGAAAGAGGCATGGTCAGCAATTTAGGCAACGTTTCCATAACGATATAGAATAGGATGTAAGCAAGCTTTGCATGCAAGCATAATTAATCATATTGTGTTACAGATAACTATTGCCAAGGGGAATGTCTCTAAGTATGATCCATTATGCACACCATGGACACTACAGTTATGGCCCTTGCCGAAGTTACGCATCAGAAGAGATCTAGGATCCATGATAGCCGGGGCCACCGGAATTGGGGTAGGGGCCCTGAACGCTTTTGATATTGAAGCCATCAGGAATAAGCTATCTTCTAGAGGATATAGAACTGGGGAGGCCATAAAAGTAATTTCACAATGGGGGCCCACACACTCACAAGAAGTATGGAAGGTTCTGCGTGTGTTGTATCGTGATTGGCAATGGCATAATTTCACTTATGAACAATTTGGAAAAAGCTTTCAAAGCACCCAAACAATGTCCAAAGGAATTCAGTGCATACTATGGCAAAGCATTGTTAATCAACAGTATGTAGACTTCAAAGCGGAATGGGGACAGCTTCAGGATGAATATTGGAGACAACAATTGCATTTGCCTGAGGAAATATGGGTAAAGCCCATACAATTTAATTGTGAGGGAGAGATGTGTTATGCTCATTTTGATATACCTAGAAGTGATCTTCCTCCTGAAATATGGTGCCCCTTTATATTACTCCCTGTAGTAATAGGTGAAGAATGGGGGATACCTCACACTGACAAAAAATGGATTGATCAAACAAATCACACTGTAGATCCCACTAGATGTGCAGATTGGTCTAAGGGGTGGGTATGTACCCACACTGGGCGGACGCTAGATTCATGCCTTCACCCAATACCAGGAGAATGTGAATGGTTACCTTATCCTATTAATGGCACAGACTTATATCACATAGGAACAGAGAGTATATGTTACGTTACTAAACATCCCTTACTTATTAACAGGTTTGTACAAACCACCGGAGAGCAGGTAATGTGTATGTGCAATATTACCAGCATTATTGACATAAGTACCCACATCCTATACCGACCGACTAAGTTCACCACAACCACATTACAGACGCAAATGCAAGCACATTTAGAATGGAACATCCCGCTTGTTGTGTAGCTACCTAGACTACAGGCAATCAGGCGCTATGCACAAATCACATTTGCTAAATTCGACATGGCAGCTAAATATACCAAGGATACCGCCATACAGATGACCATAGACGCCAAACAGCTTATGCACACTGCTTCACGCATCCAGCAAGTAACTGAGCACCATTGGTATGACATCTTCTTAGGTTGGGCACCAGGAGCTACGAAGACGCTAAATATAGTGTTACATCCGCTAATCTGGTTATTGATTATCTGTGTCACGCTAATGATTCTACTATGTAGACTATATGTACGCACAAACCAGCTTTATACTAAAATGCAGGCGCTTAGAATAATGCTAACAAGGATTCAAAGCAATCTAGCTAGCGAAGTGTTACAATAAATACTTCTGGTTTCTCAAGCATCGCGCTCATCTAAGGGGTGGAGTGATCAGTACAGGGAAAGGTGCGGAAGACATTGTGACGCGAAGGGTTCATTAGCTTGAACAGTGTAGATGAGCGTGATGCCTGCCGAAGCCAGAGCAACGTGGAAGAAATTCACGATGTTCGCTTTCAAGCTTGTTTTCTTTTGACATTCCGTAGAACTTATTCGCAGCTGCATGTGTGAGAAACAGGCTGTGAAGGAGATTCAGTCTCAACCTTGAGAACGAGACCACAGTAAAAGATGGAATGAAAACAATGGCCAGGGAATGGCAATGCAGCCAAGAGACATGTTCTGATAACATAGCTAGAAAATATTGGAAGGGGATAGAATCCAAGCTTCAGGTTATTTAAATACTGAAAGGTGAGTGAGGGAATTGAAGCTCGCAGATGGAGTTGTGAAAGCTGCCATGGCCAAGCGCTGCCTCCCTGTTTTCCTGACCGTGATGCTTGAGAGGGAGAGAGGTCCAAGCGGGCGGTAGAAGGCTTCCCAGCATTTCGTGGACTAAGTTAAGTTCCACACAGGGATGAAAGGCCTTTGTTTCTCTGCTCTATTATTATGATTGATTATTTATGCTTGCACTGTGTTTATAACCTGAAGTATTCAGCTTGTTTATATCTTGCTTTCTAAACATCGTAGTGTGAGCCTGCAGCAGTAACTGAAACATGCATTTTGGTGTGCAGTAAATCAAAGCTTATCTGAAGTATTCAGCTCGTTTATATTTTGCTTCCTGAACATCGTAGTGTGATCCTGTTGCAGTAATTGAAACATGCATTTTGGTGTGCAGTAAATCAAAGCTTATCTGAAGTATTCAGCTCGTTTATATTTTGTTTCCTGAACATCGTAGTGTGAGCCTGTTGCAGTAATTGAAACATGCATTTTGGTGTGCAGTAAATCAAAACTTATCTGAAGTATTCAACTCATTTATATTTTGCTTCCTGAACATCGTAGTGTGATGCATTTTGGTATACAGTTTTTTTTTTAAACCTTTTATTTATGCTTTTATACAACAAGTGAAGCAGTACAATAAGATCTTGCATTTGCAGACTCATACGATACAACTATGTTATTGTGACATTTCTAATGAGTATTTTCACTTTCCAGATTTTATTCATATAGTATATAAACAAATGGACACATAGCTGCAACCATGCTTTGTTTTATCAATCAGTTATGTCACCCTCTGGTTCTCCTGTTTCTTTCCCAATAAGGTATTGTTTGTAGAAGTCCCAAAATTTCGCTGGCTTATTTGTGGGAGGGAGTAGTTCACTGTAATAGTCTGTTTGCGTGTTACAATAAGTCATATCTCTATGCCATTCATCTATTGTAGGGATCGGTCCATGGTCCCATCGCATGGCGATCCTACGCTTAGCTAGCAGCAGACCCATAGCTACCAGTTTGAGAGTCAATTTTGGTAAGTGGTTATCCCACCCCATTAGTGCTAAGAGTGGACCAGCGTCTATTGGTTCCTCAATTATAGTTTCGAGTTCTTTGAATACGGCTTTCCAAAAAATGTGTGTTTTTACACACGCCCATGGCATGTGTAGAAAATCTGCTCTCTCCATTCCACATCTAGGGCAGTTCGAATTTTCACGCAAACCATATCTGTGCAATCGGAGTGGGGTGTAATATATTCTGTTGAGAAATTTAAAGTAGATAAGTCTATGTCTGCCGTTTAGGGAGATAGAACGTGTGTTGGCGCAGCAGTAACGCCATTGTGTGTCTGTAATTTGTACCTCTTGTTCCCTTTGCCACTCCACACGGGCTATTGAGAGCTCATAAGTTCTTGATTCCTGTATAGAAGCGTATAGGCGGGACACCAAATGCCTCGTACAACTCCCCTGCAGGATCTTGGAGAGCGATGCGATCTCGGGGGGTTCTTGCATGTCTTCACCCAATAGTTGAGCCAGTGCATGACGTGCCCTGTGATACTGGAACCGGTGCAGGGGAGTAGACTTAACGGTCTCATTAGACACCGTTTCTCAGCTTTTCATTCTATTGTTTTCAAATAGGTCCCTAATGTGTTAATACCTAGTTCGCTTAGGGCAGATATCAGTTTGCTGTCTCGCCAGAGTGGGAACCAAGCACAGTAATATAACGGAACATAAGGGGAGTATAGCAAAGCCAATTTCTGTTTATCCGTAATCTCTTGCCATGCCTTTGCTAATTTTTTATATTGCCTGCTCGGGGTCTGGTATAGTCTTCCCTGTAACGGGGCAGGCAACACCAGCTCTCTTTCTATGCCAAGAAATTCGGAATTCTCTGGTCCATGGAGCCAGATCTGCGCTACAGCAGCTCGGCCCGCTACGCTATAGGTTTCCAAATCCGGAGCTCCCAATCTGCCAAGCTCATATGGCAAGGTTAGCACACGCCATTGTACACGGGGCTGTTTGCCAGCCCAGGCCAGTTTTATTAGTAGTGATCTCAATGTAGCGAAATATTTCTTAGGCAGCACCATCGGAATATTCTGGAACAGGAAGAGAAAGCGCGGTAAAACCACCATTTTCATCAACGCTACCCGACCAAGCAAGGACAGAGGGAGTCATATCCACTTCTCAACATCTATAGCCAATTTAGTTATTGCTGTATCATAAATATCCCTCACAATAATGTTGGGATCGGTGTGTACCTTAATACCCAGATACCTAACTGACCCGATCTCCCATTTTAGCGGGAAACCTACCTCTGTCTGTACTGTGGAGGGAGTCAGTGGAAACATCACAGTTTTACCCCAATTGACTTTGAGGCCGGACAATGCCCCATATGGCACTATTTCTTGGAGCATCGGTGCACCATTACGTTTTGGATCTTTGATATACAGCAATGTGTCGTCTGCATATGCCGATATTACTACTTTGTAATGTTTGAAATTAATACCACAATGGCTATGATATTCCCTCAAGGCACAAGCCAGAGGCTCCGCTTCCAGCGCATACAGTAGGGGGGAAAGTGGGCATCCCTGCCTAGTGCCCCTGGTGATGTCCATTGCCTCTGTCACCACCCCGTTCACTCGGACCCTGGCCCGGGGTTCCCTGTACAATGTGGTTATCAAATGTAAAAAGGTGTCTCCTATTCCGAACAGTCTCAGTGCCGCCCATAGGAAGTCCCATTCTACTGAATGGAACGCTTTTTCCACGTCCAGAAACACCCCCACTGCCTGTATAACAGGATTAATGTTTTGAATAGTGCCGAATAATGTGCGTAGGTTCATGGTTAGACTATGGCCAGGGACAAACCCTGCTTGTTCAGGTCTCACTAGTAGGGGCAGCATTTTGGCCAGACGTTCTGCTAAGATTTTCGCGTATATTTTGACATCTACATTTAACAGTGATAGTGGCCTATAGGAGGAGCATTGTTCTTGTGGTTTCCCCGGTTTAAGCAGTGTGATTATCATGGCTTCCCGCATCGATGGAGGCATGCAACCATCTGCAAACATCTCCTCAAACACCTCTTTTAGGTGTGGGAGTATTAGTGTTTGGTATGTTTTGTAGAAGTACACTGTCAGGCCATCAGGGCCCGGGGCTTTACCTTCAGCCATGCTTCCCAGCGCTTTTGCTATTTTGCCCAGTGTAAATGGTGCCCCCAAAGCCTCTCTGTCGCTCTCCGAACGTTTTGGTAATTCTATGTGAGTGAGATATTCTTTTATAGCATTAGGTTCAGGGCGTCCTCTTGTAGTATAAAGTGTTTGGTAATATTCTCGGAATCTAGCCGCTACATCCTCGGGGTCAGTGAGAATGCTACCATCTGTTGCTGTTGTTTTGTTAATTAGATTGGTGCTGCGACTGGGGCGGATTACATTTGCTAGGACCTTGCCAGGTCTGTCCCCCTCCCCATACGCTCGGGCCACAGCATACTTCCCCATATGACGCACTTCTGATAATGCTGTCTCTTGAAATTCTTGCATCTTTGCGGAATATGACCCAATGTACGTGTAAATGCAGTATCACGATGCTCTTGTTCTAACTGGGATAGTTCCCCTTCAAGTAATTGTAGTCGCCCACGTATCGATAGGAGTACTCCCGCATGTTTGGACATGGTAATCCCTCTTATGTACACCTTGAATGTCTCCCAGATTGTGCCCACTCGAGTAACTGATCCTTTGTTTAGTTGGAAAAATTCTTTAATTGCATTGGTCAGTTCCTCCCTAAACACGGAGTCTGTTAGCGAGTATGGTGGGAATCTCCAGGAGAACGGTGGCTGTAGAATTTGACCCACTGTCAGTAATATCGGAACCGGTGAATGATCCGAATACGTTCGAGGCCAGGGCACTTCGGGTGTTACTCTATGTGATAAATTGTGGGAGACCAGTCAGAGATCTATGCGTGTATACAAGTCATGTGCTGATGAGTAGTGCGTGTAACCTCCCTTTTCGGGGTGCCTCTCTCTCCAGATATCTGTCAGGCCCAAGACCACCATTATGTCTAGTATTGCACGCGCTGCCGGGCCCCTGGTCCTACCTCACGATCTATCTAATGTAGGAGACAGCGTACAATTAAAGTCTCCGCACCAAAGCTGTGGAAGGTCTCTCCATTTCGTTGCCCGTGCTGCAAGATTTCTATAAAACTGGGGGTCGTCGTAATTTGGCCCATATATTCCTATCAATATAAAAGTGAAAGCCCTGACTTTGCATTTTGCCACTACAGATCTCCCCCCGGGGTCAATCTCAGCACTCTCGAACTCAATGGCAGATGCGCGGGAGGCCGACAGCAGGACGCCCCTAGCATGAGTTGTGTAACCTGCAGCCAAGAACTGCCCATTCATTCTGCGCGAGGTGAGAATAGGGTGGTCCAGGGCCAAATGTGTCTCTTGCAATACTGCAATATCGACCTTGTGTCTGTGTAAGTATGCCACCACCCCACGAGTTTTGCCGGTATCATAAAGTCCCCTCACATTCCAGGTGATCAGCCTTAGTCTATGGTGCCCCTTTTGTGTGTCAGTAGTTGTATGCTCTGGAGCCATCTATTTTCTAAGTTGGTTTTCTAAGTCCGATTGTGCATAGTACTCATCTGCATTACGTCTGCTTCGTCTACTACAACATTTCAACCATTACTGTTACTGCAACTTTTCCCCTCCCACAATAGGCCAAACCCCAACCTGCCCATCTGTTTGTAACTTTCAAAATCCTACCACGAACTGCTCCTCTGGATCCTAACCCCAACTTTGCTATAAGTGGAATACACATGAAGGTGGATGTTGCTTCGCCTTAACAAAAGTTTTGTTATGTTGGCTACCAATATATGTGACCTTCGGACCATCCCTGCATCTCCGGGCACATCGCTCCCAGCGTGTAAGATACGCATGATTTACCTCCAGTCCCTGAAAATTCCAAGCCTTATGGGTGACAACCACATGGCATTAATGTACATCTACAGTATACACATATTTTACAATGTTAGTGTTCTGAACCAATTTCTGCAATGGAACCTTGACAACTAGGAGCAGCTCTTTGATTAATTGTTCGCCGGCTCTGCTCCCGCTGCGTTTCTTTTATCTGCTAGCTTACGGTTCACAAATTGTTCCAATTTCTTATGATCAGTGAAGAATATTGTATTTCCATCTACATCTACTCTTAGTTTGGCTGGGTATAGCATTCTGTAATCTAGTTGTAGAGCTCTAAGCTGTTTCTTCCCTGGAAGGAATTGCTTCCTCGCTTCCTGCACCTGCAGTGTGAAGTCGGGGTACAATGAGAGAGTCATACCCTCATATCTCAATGTTTTCAACTCACGTGCACGCTTCAATGCAGCATCGCGGTCCCTATAGTTCAACAGTCTCGCTATCACCGGGCGAGGTGGAGCTCCGGGCCGGGGACGGACCGCTAGCGACCGATGCGCCCTTTCCACCACGAAGAACGCTGAGAAGATGTCCCGCCCCAGCAATTATATCAGCAGGCTCTCGATAAAGTTTTCCATGTTTGCGATCGATGTAGATTCCGCTAGTCCCACGATACGAAGGTTGCTTCTACAAGAGCGCGACTCCAGATCATCCATTTTGTGTTTAAGGGTATCCAGCTCCGTGTTCACTTTTAGTTGTCTGGAAGCTAGTGCTGTTTGTCCATCCTCCGCGGCTGACACACGTATCTCCACCTGGTCCAAGCGCTCCGTCTGCTTATTTAGTCTTTCTGACATTCTGTCCACACAATAAGATAGAGAGTCGATTTTACCATCTATTTGGGTTAGACTTTGTTGCATTGCCGTTAGAATGTATCGTAGGTCTTGTTCTTCATGAGCTGGGCTCTCTGGGGCCCTCTCTGATCCAGCCTCTGTTCCCTCCCCTGCCTGGCTCATAGTTTTTCATTGCTCGAAGTGCAGCTTAGGTTGGGCTTTGTCATGTTTTCCCATAGTGGCAAAATGTAGTTGTCTTTCCCACGCGGTCCACTCCTCATTCCCAGCCAACTCGCTTTCCGATATCTCAGATCACGCGGTCCTGCACGACCGAGGGCCCCTCCACTGGGTCAGCACCGCCGCCCCGGGCTCCAGCCCCGGTTCAGCTCTTTACAAGACGCGACTCTCCGCATTGGCGCCCCTCCGCTGTTCACCAAGACCGCCAGCGCGCCGGATTTAGCACGTCCAAGGTCCCTCCTTCATTAAATTGTGCCCGCTTCCCATGCCGCGCTGGAAAGTTTTAAAATAACACCATCAGTCGCAACATTGCCATGCTCGCTCCAGGCAGTTCACTCCGGCCGCCCGATAAAGCAGTAGGTTCCACGCTCCTTTCCACCCCACCGTGTAGTCTCACCTCCAGGCCTCCGCGCTCCCAGTCTGCTCCACTGTGTCGCCGTCCGAGAGCTGAGCGTGGCCGCGCGGTACCGAGGATCTCTGTAGGTCCGACGCGCCGACCAGGGCCGCCCCCAGACACGACCTCTCTCTCGCATCGGGCGCTGTCAGTTACTCCACAACACTCCTTGGGAACTTGCCCGCATCGTATCTTCAGGCGAGCGCAAGCGCCGCCACTCCATTTCTAGGCCTCGGCCGTCCGGCCCCGGCCCGCTCGCCTTGAGCGTCCTCGTGGCTCGGTGTTCACACCGGGTCCCGCCGGGGTCCACCAACGGTCGGATCTTTACCCCTGCGGTCTGGGCTTCAGCTGCCTCCCCAGGGGGTCCGAAGAATGGGGCATAGCCCGAAGGATTATGAAGGATCTTTAGGTAGCCGGCGGAGCTCTGCTACTGCGCGGCTATCTTTCGGCTCGGCAAGCTCCGCCCCCATTTTGGTATACAGTTAATCAAAACTTATATCTGTCAATGAACTTTTTGCTTATATATATGCATAAATGCTCTTTGCAGTGTACTTATATATAAATAGATGCTTTTCATTGCTATTCTTATTCTACTATTATTAATGTGCTAAATGCCTACATTTACCTAAAATTCTAGTAAAGCTAAATTGTATTTATAATTGGCGTGTCGTCCTTCATTGAGCGTCCTTATTGACTTATACCGAACAGGTGTCAACCAGTCACCTGGATAAGACACCAGAGCTTTCTATCACTGAAATGTGACAAAAAAGTGTTTTTTCCCCAAATGTTGAGATTTGCAAAGGATTCTGGGTAACAGAACCTGGTGAAAGCTCCACAAAACACCAGATTCTGGATTTCCATTGGAGTCCAGTTTTCAAAAACGTATAGGTTTGCTAGGTTTCCTTAGGTGCCGGCTGAGCTAGAGGCCAAAATCCACAGCTAGGCACTTTCCAAAAAAACACGTCAAATTTCAATGTAAAAATGTGATGTGTCCATGAACTAGGCCTATCCACACAAGTGAGGTACCATTTTTATTGGGAGATTTAGGGGAACGCAGAATAGAAGAACAAGTGTTATTGCCCTTGTCTTTCTCTAAATGTTTTCCTTACAAATGTAAGACAGTATGTGAAAAAGACGTTTATTTGAGAAATGCCCTGTAATTCACATGCTACTATGGGTACCCCGGAATTCAGAAATGTGCAAATGCCCACTTCTTCTCAACACCTTATCTTGTGCCCATTTCGGAAATACAAAGGTTTCCTTGGTACCTATTTTTCACTCTTTATATTTCACCAAATGAATTGCTGCATACCCTGTATACAATGAAAACCCATTGCAAGGTGCAGCTCATTTATTGGCTCTGGTACCTAGGGTTCTTGATGAACCTACAAGCCCTATATCCCGCAACCAAAAGAGAAAAGCAGACGTAACGATATATTGCTTTCAAAATCTGCCGCAGCTAACAAAAGTTATAGAAGAAAACGTGGACAGAAATGGCTCTTTTTTTTACCTTAATTACAATATTTTTTTATTTTAGCTGTTACTTTCTGTAAAAAGACATTGAAGGATCTACAAAAATAACCCCTTGCTGAATTCAGAATTTTGTTTACTTTTCATATATGTTTAGGTGCCTGGGATCCAGCATTGATTTCATACCCATTTCTGCCACTTACTGGAAGGAGGCTGAAAGCACACACAAAAAGTAAAAATGGAGTATGTCCCAACAAAATGCCAAAATTGTGTTGATAAATGTGGTTTTCTGATTCAAGTCTGCCGGTTCCTGAAAGCTGGGAAGGTGGTGATTTTAACACCACAAATCCTTTGTTGATGCCATTTTCAGGGGGGAAATCGCATGCTTTTTTTGGCAGCCATTTTTCTGAAAAAAACTAAAGTTTATCAGTATTTTTGCTAATTTCTTGGTCTCCTCAAGGGGAACCCACAAACTCTGGGGACCTTTAGAATCCCTACAATGCTGGAAAAAAAGGACGTAAACTTGGCATGGCTAACTTATGTGGAAAAAACGTTATAAGGGCCTAAGAGCAAACTGCCCCAAATAGCCAAAAAAAGGCTCGCACAGGAGGGGAAAAAGCCTGGCAGCGAAGGGGTTAAAGCTGCACCACCACCAGAGAAGCAACGTCTACAATGGGCTCGTAATAAAAAAGCCTTAAAGGTAGACTCAGATGAGAAATCTGCTGCTTTTAAAATATCCTCTAAGCGAGACCCTAAAGAAAAGATTTTGACGCCATCAGTCCTCTGGCAGAATGAGCGCCAAACACAGTAATGTCACTACCTGCTTCTGCTAGGAGCCATCGCATCCATCCCGCTAAAGTAGCAGGTGTTACAGGACGAAACGGTTTCTGCAGGGGAATCCATAGTTGGCCTCTCATATCTGTACGAAACAGATACAGGATCATCCCCAAACTATTTTTTCTGACCCTTTTTGTTCACTTAGGACTCTGGGCAATGTACCACTGCTAATCTGTGCTAAAGTGCATGTTCTCTCCCTTCTAATCTTGGTATGATTGCCTTACACCTAATTGTACATTTTATTTACCTGTAAGTCCCTTGTACAGTGATATTCTTATACCCAGGGCCTGTAAATTAAATACTACTAGTGGGCCTGCAGCGCAGCTTGCACCACCCACAGAAGTAGCCTTTCAAGCCTGTCTCAGGCTTGCTACCGCAGAGCCTGTGTGCACAGTTTACTGCCACAAAGAAAGAAAGTGAGCATTTCTCTGTGCTTATGACTCTGGTGTTTTGCAGCTTGCCTCCAATCCACGTCCGGGGCAGAGTGACAGCTGGGCTTTGTGCATACTTTTCAGACATCCTGTACACATGGAAGGTGGAGGTGTCACAAGAGTGCATCTGCATATTGAATGAGCTTCCTGGTCTGGGAGAGGTAGAGGCGGGCACACCTGCATTTGTAAAGGCTGTGCCCTGGCCTCACACAAAGGGCTTGTTTACCCCCCACTGATGTCTGGAGCCAGTGCTGGAGGAGAAAGGGGACATGGCTGGAACCGGTTAGTGCTGCTTGAAACCCCTTCTCTCCCTTTTGTGGAGGCCGCGCAAAATAAGTATAAGTACAGGGGATTGTCCTCCATATTTTCAGAGCACTTTTGGACTTGGGACCGAACCTCTGCCAGAGGGACTGCCTGACCGCACAAATTACTCATCTGGACTGCTCTTCTTTTGTTGGCCTGCCACCCTGCTTAGTGGCTCCTGGGTGGCATAAAGGACTAATCTGGATTGCTTTCTTTGTATGTTGCCCTGCTGCCAGCCTGTTTCCTGACTCTTGCAGGAGCGCCACATCTTTGGCTGTGTAAGGTGACCATTGGTGATTGATGTGTCTCCGTGATTTAAGGTGATCACACATAACCTATGCATCCCTGGAGACACAGGGCAATGGAGAGATTGTACTCCCTACCTTATCAGTTGCATTTTATACCCTGACGTGATGGGGTCCATTGGTTTGCATAATGTTTTCTTTTATGACATGTGCCAAGAAAATGTTTTCTTTACCTGGGCAATCTAATAACCTTTCTCTTATTGTACACCCTACAATTTTGTTGCATGATGCAACTTGTTCAGGGTTGGCGTTTTAGAGGACAGGCACTATAATGTTTTTTCAATGATATTTGTGTGCCAGATGAGAATGTTTCATGTTATGTGCATTCATGATGATATCATATCATGTTTATTCTGACATGTGCCTTTTTGGTGGTAATGACAACCTGATTGTGTTGCAGGGTACCAGTAATCTATATGTTTACCCGACTACTGCTTATTTTTGCAAAGTACAAGTAACCTGTGCGGTGTTCTGACCACTGCTTGTGTAGCAGGGTTTTACTGATGCATATTGTGTTGGGTCTAATAATGTTTTGCACAATCCAGTTTATATTTTATATAACTTGTTGTTGTGTTTCCTTTGTGGTATATTTATTGTGTCACAGGTGTTGTGTATGTTGTGCAAACGCTTTACACATTGTCTCTGGGATAAGCCTGACTGCTTGTGCCAAGCTACCAATGGGGTGAGCTGGGGTTATCATGGGTGTGTAACTCCCTCGACCAGACTAGAGTGATAGATTCTGCCTGGCTCAGGTGCCTACCCTAGCCAAACAGAAACCCCCATTTCTAACAGCAGTACTTACCTCATACGCTTTCAGGCATTGCAGTACGCAAAGCTCAGGATTATCTGGAAAGGCTGGATAAGATACTGACCTGGAATTCTATTTAGTTTATCTGGACACAGTAAATCAAACTCCTTCAGGAGAGAAAATTCTTCCTGTCAGGTCTAATGCTCTCAAATCCAACACTTATTTACAAGAAATGAGACACAATAACATGGTCAATTTGGCTGAGAACTCTTTTTTTAGAAAGATATCTATTGTCCGGCCAAGAATCTAGCAGTCTCAAGTCCAAATTAGCATCCCATAAAACTGAATATTTAGGTTGAGGAGGTCTTACTATCTGAATACTCTTTAATAACTTGCACACCACGGGGCGCTCTCCCACCGGTCTGCCATCTATTAAGGAGTGACCCGCTGAAATGGCTGATCTAAAATTATTTACTGACTGATATGCCCTGCCTGAAGCCGTTAATGAGGATAAAAAACTTACAATTACATTGCAATATGCTCCAATGAGATCTGCATTCCTTTCACTCCTTAGATCTCCCAGGGTCTAACAGATCTGTTGTGCAGGCCTCCGGATCCGGGCACCTGCTGAATATATTGGAAATTGGCGATTGAGATGAGATGCAAATAAGTCTATCTTGCATGGATTCCAAAGTCAGTGAAGTACTTGGAAGACTTCTGGGTGAAGTCTCCAATCGCTGAAGTCTCACAGGTGTTAGGAGTGCCAGTCCGCAATTATATTGCGTTGGCCTGGAAGATATTCCGCTGTCACTGATCTATGATTCTGAAGGCAGAAATGCCAAAAATCTTTGGCTTTTTCCATCAGTGGTTGGGATATGGTCCCACCTAACTTGCATTCCCCGGAGAAAAAATCAGAATCGCAAAGGACCCCGACAGAAGTTCAAGGCAATTGATGTGGAAACTCAGTTCTGCTTTGGGCCAACAGCCCCCATGGAGATCTGGCCACAGCGGGCCCCCCAGTCACAATGGCTGTCATCCGATTCTATTATCATCTCCAGGTGGAATTGGAGGAAATGTTGGTGAGGAGGAAAAATATGAATGGTCAGGTAGGTATCCTTCAGATCCAATCGAACCATCCAGCCCCCTTCTTGTAGGATGTCTCTCAAGAGGTGGGTTGCCTCCATCTTAAAATGACGATAAAGTATTCAATCATTGAAATCTCTGAGGTTTAGTACCAATCTTGATCCACCACCTTTGTTTTCTACCAGCAAAATGCAACTGATGAAGAAGGTTAGGTGAGGGCACATTGTTTCTATTGTGCCTTTCTGCAAGAGCGCTTGTTTTTCTGAGGAGATGAATGTCTGTTTTAGTTGGCAAAAAAAACATTGTTTGCGGGAGGTAATCTTGAAAGGGGGGGGATTGTAAAACTCTAGTCTGTAACCCTCTATTGATTCTGGGATCCACTGATCTTGAGTCAACACTTGCCCGTTGTGCAAAAACAGGCTTGTTCTGCCCCCCTGCGAAACCTCGGATAAGGGAATAATTCTGACCTGTGGAGCCAGAATCTAGGAAAGAACCTTGTGGTCTTCTGAAGCATCCCTTCAGAAAACACCCTGTGTGGTTCCGGGAATGTGAGGTGTAAAAAATTGGATTATACAAATCCTGGTTTCCTCCTCTACCTTTTTGGTCGTGTTCCATTTGTGGACCTTGAGGTGATCCATGCCCAAATGCTCACCCCCTAAAGCGTCTATCCTTGCCAAAAAGTGATTAGAAAACCTTTTTTAAGTGATCCTTGACACTTGTCTAAATTGGTATTGGATGTTACAAATTGTAATGTCTCTTTTAGAAATAAAGCCCCAAACAGGAGACCCTAGGCAATCGGTCCTGATTCAGAGGAGGAAAGTTAAGTGAGCTTTGGATCTAACTTGAGAAGTATAGATCTGTGGCATTTGCTAGAGATAGCGCAGTTAGCGTTGCCCTGTTGACATACTGCTCTTTGTGCCCAGCCAACCAGTACCTCTGTGTTGATGGGTGACTTTGATTCTTTGGCTTGATAGCCCATCTCCAATATTTTAGTTAATTGGCCAGATACATCAAGGAGCTTATCTTGGCAAGATTGCGATGTGCGCATGTACATATTCTGTCACTTCTTGAGAGGGGCCCCATGTTGTAGCCCTTGGGAGTATGATAACCCCTGGTTCACATGTAAGAACCTTTGGCTGTTTATGGTTTGTGCCATGGTGTGTTTTGCACTTTTGTTTGCTCGGCCAGGGCTGTCCCCTTGGTCAGAAGTCTGGGCGGAGGAAGAATCTGTGTCCTCTGACCTGTGAGTCGGAGACTGGTCTGATGGGATACTGTAAGCGTGCTCTCTGGTCAGGGACGTGGCCAATTTATCAAAAGCCTCTGTGTGGGAGCCCTTAATAATGTTAGGGCTGGACTTGTCCAGTGCAATTCCCTTGCCACCCCCAAGTATCCCTAGAGCTGAGGGTATCCAGCCTTGTTGCTGTGCAAAGCCACATAAGTGAAGTTCCAGGGGCCCAATGGCCCTCACTAGGGCTTCATTAACCATATGCCTCACTTCTGTGTCCGGTGCATGCACCAGATTTTGCTCCAAAGTTCCTGTGGGATCATCGTAGACAAAGCCCTCTCTGTCTTCCTCGTATTCCTCATACATCATGTCTTCTATGCAGTATCAGCTGCCTCAAGAGGATTAACATATTAATGTGCCCAAGCAGTAGACAATAATAATAGTGACCCCAGGAGGGGCAATCGGGGGGAGTAAGTGCTCATTATACCCGAAAACAGTCGAGCGCTTGGGAAGCAGTGTCAGCGGAATCAGCGAGTGTAAAGTCTTGGTTAAAACAGAATCGCTCGCACAGCCTGTCAGTGACCCAAGAAAGCACCTGCACGTCAGAAATTAAAACATCATACAATTCTACTACAGCAATAATACCTCATATACAAAAATCCTACTTATTACTAATAAAAAATGCAATGCAATTATCTTACAGAAATAATACCTTATTTGCAAAATCGATAGGAGTGTACTTAACTGGCTGGGAAGCAGCAAAGAGGGAGTGGAATTGCAGTAGGTTGGATATATAGGGCTAAGGCTCTAGGGTTGAAAATGTGATTATGGGGTGTTCATGGGCTATGCAGTGTTTGGAAAAAGGTTTGTTTGATTGGCTGCTAAAAAATAAAGAGTGAAGAAAGAGAAGCATAATCAGAGCCTCCGGTCCTGACTGAGACTCACTCCAACTCCTTAGTGAAACCCCATAATCCATGGCCCTTTCTGGCTCTTGACTCATCGCTCGGAGACCCGGCCAGCAAGGTGTGAGACTAGAGCTCATGCACCACCCTGCGTGTTTCAATTCAGACTCTGCCATTGATTATCTGTTTGACCTAAGGAAAGCCATTCACTACCCTGTGTATCCCCCTCTGACGATGGCCCACTCACCTGCACGATGTGCCTGATTCAGCCTCCCTGGGGTAAGGTGAGCAGTGTCGCGTCACAAATCTCAAAGGGGGAAAGAAGGGGGGGGAACAATAAAATAAAAAACACAATTAAAAAAACTTACCTGTCCACCACACTGCTCTCCTGATGGTGATGATATCCCAGGAGAATCTGGTACACCAGCACAGGCTCCTCATGCAACCCTGGTACTGCTCTCATGCTATACCCAGCATGAGAGCAGTGTCAGGATTGGTCTGAGCGGCTTAGTCTGATTCTCAGTCAGGGCACTGAAGTCTGTGCTGTTTCTCCAACCTGGCTGGGCAACCGGGTTGGAGAAACCAAAGTGCGCATGTCAGTTTGGCCAGCCCAAGACGGCCGGCTAAACTGACATGCGTACTTAGGTGCACTCACTCTACTCCTCCTCCTCCATCCCATGGCCCAGCCCCATCCATCCCTGCACATGCTGTCTCAGCCAGAAGCTGAAAAATAAAACAATAATTGAATATTGTTTTATTTTTCAGCTGCTGGCTCTGAGCCAGTGGGGCAACGTTCCTTAGCCATTGTGGAGGAGCCGCCCCTGTCCACTCCCTACCCTGCTTGTCCGGCTCCTTTCTGAGTCACTGACTGTGTGACTAAAGAAACCCACTCATTACGACCCACAACTTTCAAAGATCACAAGTCACCACTGTTGCACTCCTTGAAAACCTGATCCCATTCAATACCCCTAACCTTGCCCTGCTCTGAGCCCCATCCAAGCCCCCCCCCCATAACCCCACTCTAAACCCGCCCCATCTCCCCAACCACTAAAAAACTTTCTAGCTTTGGCGTCAAGAATTTTAGATTCTAATAAGGACACGGGGTAAGTATTATGCTTTTCCTTCTTTGCTGTTTATTATATGTACAAAACACAGAAGCCAATCAAAATAAACTTTTCTTAAAGACTACATTTTCCATAAACAATATGTTAAGTCCACTGCGCCAATGATGGTCCTTGCCCTATAAATGTCTAAACCGGTGCCATATTCCTCCTAACAGCGTAGCTGGAACTTGTAATGCACAACAGGCTTCTGACATAGCTGGGATCAAGTTCAATCAGAAGAATCTGAGCAGCCATTACGCAACTGACGACCAACAGGGTCTGGAAATCTGGCACCGGAAGAAGAAACGCATTCCTTCATCCATTCTTCTGTTCCGAATCTATAAAGGAATAAAAGAGTGCCTGGTAATATTCAACTTCTGATCCTTCAGTCATCATAACAAATAGTGCAATATGGGAGGGAAAAATATTGTATCATCACAATTATATTGTATAGTGTTAAAATATGAATAAATATAAATAAATAACTGGGAGGGATAATACTCGCCTCCGTGTCCTTAATAGAATGTAAAATTCTTTACGCGAAAGCTAGAAAGTTTTTTACTCTATGTCAGGACCGGAGGCTTCGTATTATGCTTGTTTAAAGCTGTTGTAACACTAAAGAAGCAACATCTAGTATAAGTTTTTTTTTTTTTTTTAAAGTTTCAAAAGTTTTATTAAGGATATATAAGGCGGTACATACAGCATATAAACAAACTGTTTAGCTTTCAAAACATTGTTTTTGTTCGTTTACCACAATTATTTCCATTGTAAGCATATATACATGTACTGTCAGGTAAGTAAAAATTCTCAGTTGCATAGTTGAGTTGTGTACCCTTATTTTGAAGAAGAGTGGAAAACAGGTGGGGGGGGGTGGTAAGGGGAGGGGGAGCGAGGATAGGGTTGTGTAGGAGGGGTTGGTCTTGGTATAGGGAAGAGACAAAATAGTCATATGAAATGGGGAGGGGGAGAGAAGGGAAAGAAAGAGGGAGAAAGAGGAAGGGTAATCGCGGGGGAATGTAGAATGAAGAGACTCGAGGTAGGCAGGGGGTCTTTGTATCCTGAGACTAGCTTGTTCAGGCCTAAGAGTAGATCGTTCTGTACTTCTCCGTCTGTAGCAAGTTATTATCTAGGGGTAGATAATATGTATGATAGATATGGTAAGGTCGGTTAGAGAGTGTCTACGTCTTATATGAGTTGATTTCTCAGTCCTTGTTTGTGTTAGGAAGCGACTTGTATTACTATGTTGGGTAGTTCAGGGTCTCGGGCATGTGGCAAAATTAGAGGCCTGTGGATTGATAGAGAGAGAGAAAAAAGAGAGAGAGAAGAGAGGATAGCGTAGCTAGGGAGAGAGAGAGGGGGCAGTAGGAGATTAAGGGGGTGATTCTGATTCTGGCGGGCGGCGGAGGCCGCCCGCCAGAATTCCGCCCCCATTATACCGCTCAGCGGTCAGAAGACCGCGGAGGGTATTATGAGTTTTTCCCTGGGCTGGCGGGCGGTCTCCAAAAGACCACCCGCCAGCCCAGGGAAAAACTCCCTTCCCACGAGGATGCCGGCTCGTAATCGAGCCGGCGGAGTGGGAAGGTGCGACGGGTGCAGTGGCACCCGTCGCGTATTTCAGTGTCTGCAAGGCAGACACTGAAATACTTTGCGGGGCCCTCTTACGGGGGCCCCTGCCGTGCCCATGCCATTGGCATGGGCACGGCAGGGGCCCCCAGGGGCCCCGCGACCCCCCCTACCGCCATCCTGTTCATGGCGGCTTTCCCGCCATGAACAGGATGGCGGTAGGGGGGGTCAGAATCCTCATGGCGGCGGAGCGCGCTCCGCCGCCATGAAGGATTCCCCCGAGCAGCGGTAAGTCGGCGGGAGCCCGCCGACTTTCCGCTTCTGACCGCGGCTGAACCGCCGCGGTCAGAATGCTCGTGGGAGCACCGCCAGCCTGTTGGCGGTGCTCCTGTGGTCGGTGGCCCTGGCGGCCACCGGCCGCCAGGGTCAGAATGACCCCGTAAATGTGTTTCCGGAGTCTAGGATTCTCAGAGAGTGATTGGTAATTAATATTCCCTAATCATTGATCATTGAACATTGATCATCCGTTGGTCATCCACCAGCCGCTTCATGGTCTCTTCAAGAATGGGCGCCAGACCTCCTCAAATTGTTCTGCTTGGTCCTGTAGGTTATAGATCACTCGTTCATGGGTAGCCGTTTGATACATGGCCGTCATCCATTCCATGGGTGTGGGGGCAATGCTAGATCTCCAGTGCCGGAGTATGCATATTTTGGCCGTGGCTAGCGCCGTGTGGATTAATCGTTTGTGTGCCCGCGATAGGGAGGGATACGGGCGAATGTCATGTAGAATGATAAATGCTGGTGGGGTCGGTTTTGGTATCTGTATGAAGTCCGATAAGGCGAGGCGTACCGCGTCCCATAGTGACTGTACCATGGGGCAGTGGCATAAAATATGAAGTTGGTCGCAATATGGCTCTGTGCATCTCCAACAGTTCGCGTGAGGTATCAACCCTGCCCTGAAGAGTTTAACGGGGGTCCAGTACCATCCCTGAAGGATTTTAAATAGACAAAATTTCAGGCGTGCTTCACGTACGCCCCTGTCGAGGGCTTCTAGTATGTCTGGCCATTCTTCGTCCGTGTAGGTTATCTCTAGTATGTCCTGCCACTTTAAGCGTAGTCGTTCAAGTAAAGGCTGAGAGTAAAGGTGGTTAGTTAATTCGGCATAGAGGCCAGCCAAGACGCCTTTTTGTCGGCCCCATTTCTGAAGATAGGTGACGATGGGTGAGGTTTTGAGCAGCCACGGGGGGGTTCCTAATGTTCTCCGCATACAGTGTTTGAGCTGTAGATATCGCCACTCCTGGTTACTTTGGATACCGAATTCTTCCTGGAGGGAGGCGAATGTGCGGAGGCTATCTCCATCTATTATGTGAGATATATTGTGGATACCTGCCTCGGACCATTGGGGCCATCTGAGAATAGTCCCTCCTATTTTAATGCTTTTATTCCCTGCTATGGGAGCCTGAGTATGCAGGGAGGGGTGTACTCCTAGTAGTCGATGGGCTCTGCACCACGCTGTGTTTGTAGCCTTGAGGATGGGGTTAGTTAAGGGAACGTGGTCGGCGTATGTTCCTCCCATCTCCGTATACTGTCCATATAGGAGTTTCTCTGTGATCACCCATTGCGGTGGATCGGCTATATCCGGAAGCGTATATATTAGCTGTGAGAGTTGTAGGGCCAGAGAGTATTGTTCTACCGAGGGTAGTCCTAATCCTCCATAGAGCCGTCGTGCCAGTATTATTGCAGGTTTCAGTCTTGGGCGTGAGGAGCCCCAGACGAAGGCCCTTATGGATGCGTCTATTAATCGGAGTGAGGAAAGAGGTATCTGTAGGGGAAGCATGCCTAACACGTATGTGAAGCGTGGTAAGGTGACCATTCTGACCGCCTGTGTCCTGCCCCACATGGACAGGCCTAGTAGGGACCATTTGGCAAAGTCTTGTTTCATTTTAGATATAAGGGGGTCTATGTTGTCCCTGACCATATGTTCTAGACCTCTGTTAATAAACGTTCCTAAATATTTAAGGCGGGTCGGGGTCCATTTGAATTGAAGGCCATGTATCGCTGCCCTCGTCGTTATGCGGGATAATGGTAGTGCCTCACTTTTATCCCAGTTTACCCGATATCCGGATAGGGATGCAAAGTCTTCTATAGTGGAAAGTAGTGCTGGGAGCGAGGTTTCTAGATCGGACATTGTTAACAGAATGTCGTCTGCATAGAGATATATTTTGGATATGCCCCCGGTGATATGGATCCCTTTTATTTGGTGAGAATTTCGTATGGTGGCAGCTAGGGGTTCCATGGCCAATAAAAATAGAAGTGGCGACAAGGGGCATCCCTGGTGTGTGCCCCTTCCGATAGGGAATGGGTCTGACATGATGCCCCCACAGTTAACCTGTGCTGTGGGGTGGTCATATAATAAACGTACTTTAGAGATAAATTGTTCCCCCAGGCCAAAATGCTTCATGGTTGTGAATAGGTAGGGCCACTCAATGCGGTCGAATGCTTTCTCCGCGTCTAGGGACAGGGCTAGGGCTTCGTCAGGTAATTGTATGGATTCTAACAGTGTATGGCAAAGAGTTCGCATATGATTTCTAGAGGTACGGCCTGGTACAAATCCTACTCGGGTATTGTGAATCAATGATGGTATCACCTTGCGGAGCCGCGCTGCTAGAACACTGGCTAGGAGTTTGACATCCCCATTCAAAAGGGAGATAGGACGGTAACTGCCGCAAAGAAGGGGGTCTCTCCCTGGCTTAGGCAAGATGACAATCGTGGCTTTATTGGATAGAGCGCCCAGGGAGCCTTCTTGACATGCTTCCGTCAGTGCTTCATGTACTGCGGTTATTGCCTCCTCCCCAGCCCATTTATAGAATTCCGCAGGGAATCCGTCCTCTCCTGGTGATTTATGGTAGGGGAGGCTTGTTATAACTTGGGTTATCTCTTCTTTGCTTATGTTACCGTCCAAGAGGGTCCTGCCTGCCTCAGACAGACGGGGTAGATTGGCCGCGGCAAGGAATGTCTCCATTTGTGTTTGATCTGTCGTTGTTTCAGGAGTGTACAAATGTCGGTAGTATTTGGCGAACTCGTTTACAATGTCTTGTGGGCGAGTTAGCACTGCTCCTGAAGAAGATGTTATGGCCGCAATGGCAGAGGCTGCCTCTCTTTGTCGGAGCTGCGCCGCTAGGAGGCGACCTGCTTTTTCCCCTTGTTCGTAATGGCGGCCTCGCAATTTTTGCAGTGCGTATTCCGCCTGAGATGTATAGAGTTCATTGTGTGCCATGCGGGCCTGTTCTAAGGCGTGTCGCAGCCAAGGGGATGGTTGGGCGGTATATTGTTTAGTGAGGTCCTGTATCGTGGTCTCTAAGGTGGTTTGGCGGGCTATTCTGTCTTTGTTGGCCAGTGCTGCATCTCGCATCATATTCCCTCTTAGGGTTGCTTTTGCTGCCGCCCATAGGATCCTTTTTGAGGATACAGTGCCTGAATTCTCGGCCATGTATGTGGTTACATGAGCTTTTAATTGTTCCTTCCCTTGTGGAGAGCGATATCTGTGTACAGCCAATCGCCATGGTTTACGACCAGAGAAGGAGAGTCCCACCTGGATCCGGATTAGTATTGGGGAGTGATCTGAGAGCCCGCTGTCTAGGATAAAGGTGTCTTGTATATGAGGGATTACAGTGTGTGATACTAAGAAATAATCCAGACGCGATTGGGTGCCATGGACGGTGGATAAGAAAGTATATTCCTTATCTTTCGGGTGTTGTATTCTCCAGCAGTCCACCAGACCGACGTCAGTGGTCAGGTCTGTCAGAAGCGCTCTGTCGTGATTGTTACATACATCGACAGGGCCTGTCCTATCCATTATGGCGTCTTGGACGAGATTCCAGTCTCCCCCGATTATGTATCGAGTAGTTCCGATTTCTGTCAGGAGGCGATTTAGCTGTAGAAGGAATGGGCGTTTTGGGCCGGTTGGTGCGTAAACGGATCCCACGCATAAAACAGTGTCCCCTAGTTTTAATTTAGCAAATATATACCTTCCTTCCGTATCATTCCAGGTTTTAATGATAGTGACCGGGAGGGATTTACGCACTAGTATCGCCACTCCACATTTGCGGGGTCCATTACTTCCAGATTCCTGACTCGTTGGACGGCAGCTGAAGGCAACCCTCCCTACCCAATCCCGTTTAAGTTTACTGGATTCCAGAGTGTCAAGGTGAGTCTCTCGAATCAGAGCTATATCTGTTTTTTTGGATTGAAGATAGGACAGTATCTTTTTCCGCTTAACATAGCTCGTCATGCTGTGTACATTCCAAGAGAGTATGCGTAATGGTCGCGTCGCTTGAGGGTGGGGCTTCGACATATTGGATAATTGTGAGTAAGTAAGCACCCTCGATCCGGGGTTGGTGCAGGTGGGGGGGGGAGGGAGGGTGGGAGATATTGGCTTAGTAGTTAGAGTGGAAGTTGTGTTTCAATGTGATACGGTGTTTTATTTTATTTTATTTTATTTTATACGGGGGTTAGTAGCTGGTGGAGGCCAAGGGAATCCTCTGGAGAAGAAAGAGAAGAGAGAGGAGAGGGTGAAGGAAGAGAGGCAATATAAGTAGGACGAGAGCCAAATGAAGGGGAAATATGAGGGAAAAAGAAGGCAAGGAGAAATGAGAGGGAGAAGAAAAGAGGGAGAAGGGGGGGAAGGGATGGATGCGTGTGCTGAAGTTGAGATTGAGAGTATAGCAAGAGAGCGTACAATTTGGGGGAAGAAGTGGAGAAGGGTAGGGATGAGGGAGGTTAGGAGTCCAACCTCCTTCGTTCGTTAGGTCTGTAAACGGCGGGACCGATTTCTCTCGGAGCTCTCGTGCCGTCGGGCGGTCTCGATCGGGGGGGGGCGAAGGGGGGAAACAGCAGACAGCCAGTTATCGATATGTCGGTGATAAGGAGGGGTGGGGGGGGGCACACAGCAGTGCTTATGTTTATGTATCGGGAAGTGGGTCTGTTCATCGGTGGTTAGTGGCTAGTGTATTAGTTATATAACTAAAGTGTATATTGGCAGAAGTAATGATCGGTTAATAACTATAGTACCTGAGCGGCGCTGGAGAGGAGGGGGGGGTGTCGGGTGTTGATGGGGTATGGTGTTTAGGATGTTGTGCCTAGTACTTGATG
Organism: Pleurodeles waltl; assembly: GCF_031143425.1. Classification (NCBI taxonomy): domain Eukaryota; kingdom Metazoa; phylum Chordata; class Amphibia; order Caudata; family Salamandridae; genus Pleurodeles; species Pleurodeles waltl. The sequence goes on from NC_090443.1 coordinate 1,012,392,416, forward strand.
TTGTATGGTATCGTAGGGTGTTTAGGAGTTCATAAGATAGGGTCGTAAATTAAAGTAGGGACTGGGCAGACAGAAAGACCGAGACCGGCTGGCGAGGGGAGGGGGGGGGCAGGGCAGAGGAGGGGGGGAGAGAGCTCAAACAGAGTATTATAGTTCTCGCGTATGCATGGGTACATAAAGATACCAATATACAGTATAATATAATACTTCCTGAGCATTTCTTTTCAACTATAACACTGCCTCGTCTCGTCTTGCCTTACAACTGTTCAATGACATATTAGGTTGATCAACATAACATATCCTGGCATCTTATCACATTATCATGTTAGGAGCCATTATGCCAAACGTCTCTCTATTAATCGTAGGATAGGTAATGAGTGTAGCTGAGCCCCGGGTTACGCGAGGATAGTGCGTATCTCATCCTATTACTAACTCCTTGCCGTGTATTATTACATCATAATACTGACCTACTAAGGTCTTACTTGGTATGTGCCACCATCATAGTCGTTCTGTTGTTGATGATAGTTTAAGATAGTAATAATGATTAGGATGGGGGTAGGTACGAACATCTGGGGAAAAGAATAGCTAATAGTTTATAATTTACATTGTGATGTTATAATGTGGTGTGGAGTGGCAGTGTAGAATGTCATAATATTTCGCTTTGTTATGCGGTATTATGTTGTATTATGTCCTCGTGTTCTATTTTTTTTTTTTTTTCCCCAGTTTCTTATTGTAGAATAAGGTAAAGTCAAGTAGTGGGAGCTTTGATATGTTTCAGGTTATATCGTATTGTGTGTCCCTGTATTGGAATTAATTTATCTTTACATGGTCTAGTCCCATCCCTTGGGGTAATAATGGGGGCTAAACGGTTCTAATGTCGGCGCTGGTCGAGTGTGGTGTGTATTAGGAAAGTTTCACATACTTTGTTGTTTACTACCATGAGATATTTTGTAGTGTGTGGAATATAAGGTAAGTTCCATGATAGTTAATTAGTGTTTTATTTTTTTGTTATCTGTTTAATGCCCCTGTTACCTTGTTACCTTGTTATAGGGTTATAGGGTCGGGACCGGGCCCGTATTCAACATACAGTGAGTTGGTGGGGTCTGATCCCTGTTCTAGTAATCATCTGTTGTGTACTGAGGGCAAATAACGATTTACTGGTAGTTTTCCATTATAGGGCCTCGGCTCTAGTCATAAAGAGCATAGATTTTTCATGTATCTGGTTTTAACATTGATACTAGCAGTCTTAGACAATTTACAATAGTAATACACATATGATCTGGAAAGGTACTCATCCTTCCGCAGAGTCTATAGTTGTTATTTTCGACTCTCTGGCGATAGTCCCATAAGTCGTCTTGTCGCGTTACCTTCTTAAGAAGACCCAGTTGTGGGCTTTAAAGGGGAGCGGGATTTGTCTCTTTCCGATAGTTGGGTGTGGGTTACTACTGCGTGTAAAATCTGACCCCTGTCATCATATGATCTAGTTAGTCTCTCCATGTCTCTACCTCTATGACTGGCTCTGGTGTCGTGTAGAGCCGTCTTCACCTTTTCTATTCCCGGGTGGGGGGTTTCGGCCCTATCACTGCCTCCTACAATGTCATGCTCACTGTCTGTGTTGTAAGAGTCCATAGGCTGGGATCGGAAAGAGTCAAGGAAGAGTCTCAATTCGTCGGGGTTATAAAAGTCCTTGGATACTCCATTTTTTGTAACCCACATTCTTGCAGGGTCAAAGAGATCGTATTTCATCTCTAGTTTGCGAAGCCGGGGTCGTAGGGCTAGGAAAGCCTTTCTACGTTCGTTGGTTTCCTTGGAGTAATCGGCGGTTATTCGGATCTCGTGCTGGTCTATTCGGAAAGGGCCGTGGTTGCGTGCTACTTGGAGTATTTGTCGGGTTTGATTATGCCGCAGCAAGCATGCGATGATTGGGCGGGGCCTTGAGGAGTTGTCAAAGCGTTTTGGGCCTATCCTGTGTGCCCGTTGGAATTCTAGCGGCGGGTCAAAGTCCAGTGAAATCATTTTTGGAAGAGTGGAGGTCAGAAAAGTCTGCATATCCGAACCTTCTTCGTTTTCCGGGATCCCAAGTATGCGGATATTGTCTCTCCGGCTTCTGTCCTCCATGTCCGTTAGTTTGCTCCTGAGGTAGATAAAGTCTTGTTCTCGCACCTGAGACGTGTTGATCTGCGTCTCTAGTGATCCCATGCGTTGTTCTAGCCCTGTCACTCTAGATTGAAAGCCGGCAATGTCAGATCGCATGGATTTGGTTTCTAGTGTCAATGAAGTTATAGAGGCGTCCATCCCCTCTATGCGGCGGCTGACGGTGGTGATCTCTTGTAGTATCCTGTCCATAGTCGTGGATTGATCTTTATCAGGCATCGTGGTGGACTCGTTTAAAGGTGGCGATGTTTGAGGGTTTATCTTCGTGGGGGTGAGGCGTTTGTGTTGTAGCGCTTCTGAGAATAATAGTTGTCGTGCAGGCTTGCTGACAGGTTTATGGTTCGGTTTGTTGCCGGGCATCGCCTCAATTGTCTACAGAGTCTGACCACGTGGGGCCCGAGATTCCCTCCGTAGATTCCGATAAGGATATAGATGTTCGGTGGCTTACACTGGTGTCAGTCCACTCCCTTCTCCTGTATCTCTGTTCTCTTGGCTCCCTCTGGCTCTCCTCATCTCCGGTGCCCCTCCAGTCGCTCACCCCTCTCGTCCCCTCGCCTCCACGTGCCTCCCGTCGTGCCCCTCTGCCCTCCTCAGTATTAGTTGTCTGGAGTGGGGGGGGGGAGAAAGTTTATTATCTCAGCAGGAGGGTTTTTGTTGTCCCTCTGTGATGGAAAAGAGGGGAGAAGTCGTGCCTCTGCCTCCTACCTCTCTTTGGGTTTCTCTCCCGGCTGTCGAAGGGGCCGCACCCCTTTGCTGCGTCTTCCCGTCTCCCTGTGGGGGGGGTGGAAGGTCCACGGGTGTTTGTTGGCGTTGTAGGGAGATGGATGCGGGTCGTCACGGCTCCCGCAGTCCCTGCGGCCTGTTCAGCTTGCTCCTTGCCGCTACGGGCACGCCGTCCCCGGTCTTCCGAAGACACGACTCCGCCCCTTTTTCCAGGCCTTATCGGCCTGGGGCGAGTCGCGGGTTTCCTGCCTTGCGTCCCGCTCCTACGGGGTCCCCGGACATGGTTCCGTGTCGCTGTGTCGCCGCTATTGTAGGGGTGGAGGGGCACCGAACCCGGTGTGTTGTCCGGCTGTCTTCTCGCCCCCGTCGCCCCTCCGGGACCGCCTCGGCGCGGAGCTCTCGCTCTAAGCGGCCATCTTGTTTCGTGGCCCGGCCACGCCCCTAGTATAAATTTATAATAAAATGTTTTAAATGTTGAATCAGCATACCAGTCTGCTGCTTTCATGATGTCCTGCAACTGTGAACCTAAGGAATACGATTTAGAAGCCATGGCTCCTCGCACTGAATGTGGACCAAATATAGATGTGTTTATACCTGATTCCGACAAAATACATTTCACCCAGCGAGCTAACGTAGTGGATGATACTGGATGAAAGGGGTTTTGAAGGGCAATCAGGAGTTGACCACTGTTGGACTGTCTAAATTCTTGTGTGCGGTCTTCGTATTCTTTTAGACAATGTACAACACAAAGTTTCTGGTTTTCATGAAAACTGCGATAAGAAATCTGCTTAGAGAAAGCTTTTCTGCGTCTCTACATGGAAAACGAGACCCCCTCTGGAGAAAATGCAAGACCTGAGAGGTCAAGAGCCTTGACATCAGACACTCTTCTGCATGACACTAAGCATAACAGGAGCGTTAATTTGGCTGAGAGCTGTTTCCTAGACAGGTCAGCGTTACATGGCCAACGCTGCAGGTATTTTAGAACAATGTTGACATCCCATAGAAGTAAATATTTGGGAAGAGGAGAATTAGCTAGGCGAATACCTTGCATGACTCCACTTACCAGAGGATGTTCCCCTATAGGTTTACCATCTAGAGAGGTATGTCCAGCATAAATGGCTGATCGGTAATTGTTGACTGAACAATAACTAAGACCATTGGAGGCCATTTCGGCTAGGAAGTAGATGACAAAGGTAAAGAGAGCCCCCAAGGGATCAACATTCTGTGAGTCGCACCAACCCATCCACCTTTGCCATGCTGAGGCATATCTCTTATGAGTGGATTCAGACCAAGATGTAGAGATGAAGTTAAAAGCCTGTTCCAGAAGGTTCGGCACAAACCATCTCAGGTAACGATGGGATCAGCACAGGTCAATCTAGTGACATCTCCAACAGAATAAGGAAACAGGGTTATACTCTCCAGAGTGGAGTGATCAGATCTGCTTGTTGACATAGGGTTTGAGCTGCAACCCTCGGGATCATGAGAAACGGGGGAAGGCATACTGCAGATGACCCCCCCAATGTTGGAGAAAGGCATCCGTGGCCTTAGCTAGAGGGTCCAGTCTCCAGGAGAAGAACCAGGGCAGATGATGTGACAGGCGAGATGCAAACAGGTCTATGTGGCACGGGCCCCATTGATTCTGGAGGGCTTCGAAGACTGAAGGCAGTATTTTCCTTTCGCTGGAGTCTCTGAGCTTTCTTAAGTTCCAGTCTGCCACCACGTTGCACTGACCTGGAAGGTATTCCACAGATACCAAAATGTGATGCTGGACACAGACCTGCCAAAAGCTCTTTGCTATCTCCGTCAGGATATGGGAGTGATTTCCCCCCAGTTTGTTGAAATAGCGGACTGCTGAGATATTGTCCATCCACAGCAGAACGCAGCATTTGGAGAGAGAGAGACAGATTCTGGTTTGCGAAGGAACCGGCTAAGAGCTCTTAGCAGTTGATGTGCAGTTGGGATTCTTCTAGGGACCATTGACCCCCGGTGGAGATGTCGCTCCATCTGGCACCCCAACCCCACCGACTGGCGTCTGATTCCAGAACTACACCTGGTAGAGAGCCGAAAATGGCCCTGCCATTCCATGCCATGTGTTCTAGCCCCCACTGAAGTTCGGCTCTTGTCTTGGGAGATATTAGATCTGAGGACCTTACTCCCTTCTGGAGGTGGTGTCTGATCTTCAATCGTTGAAGTCCCCTGTAATGTAGATGGGCAGGAAAGATGGCTTGGATCGAGGATGCCAGAAGACCCACAATCCTGGCTAGGGATCTGAGGGAGATTTGGTCTTTGTGAAAGACAGACCTAATTTCTTTCTGAACATTTTCAGTTTTTGAGTAGGGAGAGAGAGGAGAGAGGACTGGGAATTGATCCAAAAGCCTAGAAACTCTGTGCAACGGGAGGGAGAAAGGACCGATTTCTTCTTGTTGATAAGGAAGCCTAGATCCTGTAACAACTGGACTGTCCAATTCAGATGGACCATGAGTGTTTGAAACTGTTGGGCCAATATGAGGAAGTCATCTAAATAAATTATGAGACGAACGCCCCTGGTCTCCACCACCAGACGCATCACTTTGGGGGAAATCAAGGGGCGGATGATAGACCAAAAAGTAGATCTTTTAAATGGAACAACTGGCCATTGCACTGAAATTGAAGGAATTTCCGGTGAGGATGCCAAATTGGAATTGAGAGATGCGCGTACTTCAGTTCCAATCAGACCATCCAGTTGCCTTCTCGAAGGATGTCCCTCAAAAGATGGATTCCCTTCATTTTGAAATGGCAATATAGAAGCCAACCGTTGAACACCTTCAGGTTTATGACAAGACGGGAACCTCCCCCTTTTTTCATCACTACGAAAATATGGCTGCAGAAGCCGGAAGTTTCCGGGAGGCAGTGGCATAATGCATCTTTCAACCAGAGCTGATCTATTTCATGTTGAATAAAGATCTGATCTGTTTGGGAAAAAGGGTGAGGGGGGGATAGAGAGTTTGTTGGGGAACTTTGTAAAATTCTAGCCTGAAACCCTTGATTGTCTCCAAAACCCACAGGTCTGAGGTCAGGAGCGACCAGTTGTTCAGGAAAAAATGTGTCCTGCCCCCCAAGATTACAGATGTTGGTGGAATTAGGCTTACCTTGGGAATTTGTTCCAGAATTCTATCCAGTGTGGGAAGTTTGAGATTCCTCCAGGATGTTCTAAACTTTTCAAACTGATCAGCGCTACGAGGCCTCCGGGTAGCTGGCGCTATATAAGTCTCAATAACATAACAACATAACAGTGTGAAAATAAGAAGTGGTCCCGAGAGCTAACAGCCCGATTGACCCAGATCAAGCATTTCCTTATTGTGTTGATTCGGATCACATATTTCATTACTGTGCGCACAAACTGTTCTTTATTGTGAATAAAATGCGTTTATTTGAACCCCATGCAGACTGGGTTATTAGAAGGGAGTCTGACCTGAAACATCCGCGTCTGACTCAAAGTCTCCCTTAGTTTCAGCGTAAAATAAAGTTTAAAGTGAAACAAAAGACGTCGAGTCCGTGCAGGCCAAGCTCTGATGCAGGCGACCTCCGCCCGGGTCTTTAAATCTTAGAATATCCTGTTGTTTCCACTCTCTTCCCATTAATAGGGGGTTAAACTCGTCTGTTCTTCACAGCTGTTTCTTGCTTGTTCCTGAAGTTACAATTTCATTGATAAAAAAAGGATTTTAATGTGAAAAATATATCTAATTCAAAAAGGAAAACTATGAATAAAAAGTTGAATCTCCCCGTCGGGGAATTGAACCCCGGTCTCCCGCGTGACAGGCGGGGATACTGACCACTATACTAACGAGGAACTCATGACTCTCTGGTACCTGATCTCCTACTGATTGTGCTACGTGTCACCCTGCTGGGGGCGCTGCACCCCCAGAAATGCCAGTGGTGACCCCGCCTGTGCAAGGAAGGAGACGGTCTCTGTGTATCACTCATTTACAGCTTCCTCTGCACACACTCCTCCTTTTCTCTCTCTGACAATCACTGGGATCAGCGGCTGCACCTCCCTCCATTTCAGCTCTGGCTAAATTCACTTCTTGGTGCCATCTGATAAAATGTGGGAGATAAAGAGAATTTTATGACAAGACCGGAGGCTCTATTATGCGTTCTTTTCTTACTTTAATATCAACAGCAGCAGTCAAGAAACTACAACTCCCAAAAGGATTAGAAGTAGACTAACCAATGGGAGTAAAACAGAAAGTAGTAATGAACCAATCAGAACAGGACATGAACCATAGAGAGTACCCTTGACTGCAAGCAGCCCTCTTTTCTTGCTGCTTGCAGTCAAGATAAGTAATCTTCTTTGCCTGGCTTCGTATTTACTGTTTTTCTTTTCATGTTAATTATTATGTTTTGTTATGTTAACTGGTTTTCAGTGTTATCTTAATGTTCTAATGCTTTTGACCGTCGCCGCTCTGCGGTTGTAATATTTCGGGCCCCCCCCCGCCCCTCTTCGCCGGTAAACGTCTTTTGCCCTCGCGCTCCTCCGAGCGTTCTATTCCACACTCCGTCTTCCCGCCTCACAGCGCGCGCTGTTTCCAGTGCGCGCCGGTGGCAGAACGCTTACCGGTCCTTGCAGACGGCTCCCTCCTTCGGCTTACAGCTTCTATTACGCGCCGGTGGCAGAACGCTTAACGGTCCTCACGGACGGCTCCCTTCTTTGTTTGACAGCTCTTAGCCTTCCGTGTACACGGAACACAGCGCGTGGGGTGGACTCCGCCTTCGCCCCTATCGGCTTTCAGGAAACTCGAACCCCGCCTCTGGGAGTAGCTTCGACCACCAGTTTGAGAGCGTTTTGCTCCAAATTTTAACCCTTCATATTCCACAGTGGTTTTTGCTTAGTTTTAGTGAGTAAATTACTGACTTTCGTTTCCTTTACATATTTATCATTATGGATATGGGAAGTTCTCCCTCAGGATCTGCCTCTGAGGAGGAGGATGTTGTTTTTCGTCAAGACTTAATTAAATTTATCCAGTCCTCAGTGAAACATGCTATGAAAGCATCAATAGACAAGATGTCAAAAAATATTGAAAATTCAGTTATGTCCATGGTGTCCAAGTCTATGGCCCATTCTGCGGGGGAAGGCAGAAAACGGAAGTTATTTTCCTCTAAAACACGCCAAGGCGCACAGACAGAAGGTGAGCTTGCCTCACGCCAGACTGAGGACTTAGTTCCTCCCAGGCCTCCTTCTAAGGAGGGGAATTGCAACAAGAATACGACATCCCAGTCAAAATGCAAATCTAAATTAAAACATTTAGATGCGCCAAAAAAGATTGTACTTTCAAAAATATTGGACACAGATGAGGAGGACTTGGATGATTTATCACAATCTGACAACCCTGACAATATTTTTTCCCCTTCTTCGCCTAAACGTTGCAAAGTGGCGTCAGGCGGACCCTCTACCACTGTGGTTGACGCTGAAGGGGTTCCAATGTTCGACCCATCTTTAATCCATCACCCTAACTCCACAGAGTGGCTTCCTCTGGAACACGTGGGTGATTATATTGCTTCCCGTCTTCGGCTTCCTCTAGATAAGCAGACGAGAGCCAAATTGAAGTCTGAATGCCCCAGGCCGTCGTTGGAATCCAATATTACAGTCACTCCTACAATTGATGACTCTCTCATCACTTTCTTTACTAAATTTGGTAAGGATCCCCGTAAAGGGGTTGACAAAGCCTGGACTACGTGCCAGGACAAACTTCTGGACGTGGTGGGTCCCCTGGCTAGAATTTTTGACATTGCTGAATCAGCCAGATTGGATGAATCACCTATTGATCCCCTGGATCTTTCCCTTTGGACCCAGAGAGCCTTTTGCCTATTGGGCAACGCAAATTCGGCCATTATCCATGAGAGACGCAAGGGACTCCTACTTAGAATGGACCCTAAACTGGCTAATTTGGCCACTCGGGACCCCGGCATCCAGGACGACGGCAAGCTTTTTGGCGATAATTTCATCAAGGATGTTAGTCGATTCGTCTCAACCTTTTCCACTTTAGATAAGGCACAACTGAACTTGAAAAAAGTATTCAACCAACGTGTTTTTTCCAGGGCCGGTAGAGGTAGGAGCCGCTTTACCGGCCGCACATACAGAAGCCAAGGCTCAAGAGGTTATTCCAACTCCTTCAATGCCTATTCCCAGGAATTCAAACCCCATTTCTACCCACAAAGAGCAAGGGGTTTCCGCAACCGTGGCCAGCGTTTCTCCAGAACGCCAAATAATCAAGGTAAGCCAACCTTCTGGCCCTCCCGTGGGAGGTCGCCTTCGTTTCTTCCTTCAAAAATGGAAGTCAATCTCAACAGATCCTTGGGTTCTTTCCACTGTTCAGGGTTATCGTATCGAACTTATTGCCGCTCCCCTCCAATACTGTCTTCCTACTCTTCCAACTTTTTCTCTCGAAATGTCCTCCCTAATCTCCTTAGAGGTTCAATCACTTTTAAAAAAGAATGCCATCCATCTTTGCTCTCCAGACCCTTCCGGTTTCATAAGCTCTATCTTTCTCGTCCACAAGAAAAACAAAAAGCTGAGACCCGTAATCAATCTCAAATCCTTCAACCAATTTGTCGTCTATCGCCATTTCAAGATGGAAACCATTATCCATCTCAGGGATATTTTACTCCAATTTGATTGGCTAGTCAGACTGGACTTACAGGACGCTTACCTGACCATTCCTATTCATCCATCGCACAGAAAGTTTTTACAATTTCTTTGGGATTCAAAAACATATCATTTTTCCTCCCTTCCTTTCGGCCTATCCTCAGCACCCTGGTGCTTCACAAAACTTTTGAAACCAGTCGTCTCCTACCTTCGATCCTTGGGCATCAGGCTAATAATCTATCTCGACGACATTCTGATCATGCATCAGAACAAAACCTCTTTACTGGCGCATCTTCAAATAACAGCCTCACTCCTCACAGATCTCGGTTTCCTGATAAATCTCGAGAAGTCTGTTCTTCTCCCTTCCCAACAGGTAGAATTTCTAGGCTTCCAAATAGACTCCGTCTCGGCCGCTTTATTTCTCCCTCGTTCCAAGGTTTCCGCAATCAAAAAAGAACTTATCCTTACTCTTCAAAAGGGCGTTATATCTCTCAGAACACTCGCAAGGGTGGTCGGCCTCCTATCATCGTCAATCCAGGCCATCTTTCCAGGGCCTCTTCACTACCGTGCCCTTCAGAGGCTAAAAATCCTTCATCTGCGTCGCGGTTTGGCTTTTTCCGATCTCGTCTCCTTGGACCAGGAATCCGTAATGGAAATCCAGTGGTGGATATCCCATTTAGAGGCCTGGAACGGCAGATCCATCTTCCCCTCTGTGCCCGATCTTGTATTAGAATCAGATGCAAGTCTCACGGGTTGGGGCGCCCGTTGTGGTTCGATTTCGACTGGTGGTTCATTGTCCACAGAGGAGTCCAGATTGCACATAAACTGTTTAGAGCTTCTTGCAGGCTCCTTTGCAATCAGAAGCTTCACAAAAAACAGAGTAAGATGCTCCATTCTGCTTCGCATGGACAATATTTCAGCGGTACGTTACATCAACCACTTAGGAGGCACCAGATCCAGACCTCTGGCCCTGCTGGCCAAGAGTCTCTGGGATTTTTGTCTATCCCACAACTTCTCCCTCATAGCCGAGTATCTTCCGGGGTCTCTGAATTCCAATGCAGACTGGTATTCACGTCATCTCTTCGACTCCAGCGATTGGAAATTGCACCAGTCAGTTTTTTGCCAGATAAAACGGGAGTGGGGTCCGTTCCAAATAGACCTTTTTGCGTCCCGGCTCAACACCCAGCTTCCCAATTTCTTCAGCTGGCGGCCGGATCTGTTAGCTCTAGCTACGAACGCTTTCCTACAAGACTGGTCCAGTTCTCTCAATTATGCCTTCCCTCCCTTTCTTCTAATCAACAGGGTCCTAAATCAAGTCAGACGTCAGAAGGCGTCTCTGGTCCTTTTGACTCTCTTCTGGCAATCCCAGGTTTGGTTTCCACCCCTTCTCGAACTAGCAGTGGATTTCCCTATCTTACTCCCGTCCTTTCCATCTCTCCTCCTGGATCCTCTGGGTCAGCCCCACAATCTGATTCTCGACCAATCATTAACCCTTTTAGCTTGGCGCATTTCCGGTCTTCCCAACAGCCCTGGGCTATTTCGTCAGAAGCTTCAGAGCTCATTAACAACGCTTGGGCACCCGGTACAAGACAAGCCTACAAATCAGCATGGGCTCTTTGGTCAAGCTGGTGTCTGGGAAAATGTTCCAATCCCTTTTCAGCAGATCTAAATCTGATTATTAATTTTCTAGCCGCTCAGGCGGGCTTGGGCAAGTCATACCGCACAATAAATCTCTACAGATCTGCTATATCACTGAATCACTCACATATCAACGGCAATCCTATTGGATCCCATCCTTTGATTTGCCGTCTCCTGAAAGGCGTCAAGCTCTCTAAGCCTCCTGCCGCTAAATATTCTCACATCTGGGATGTTTCTCTGGTACTGAAGCTTTTTCTTTCCTGGCCAGACAATTCTTCCCTTTCCCTCAAAATGATTTCCGCTAAGCTCACTATGTTACTATGTTTAATTTCTATCAAAAGGACTTCAGACGTTAAGTCCTTAGATGTTTCGGCACGCCAGTTCTTACCTTCAGGTGTTTTATTCCACAAATTCCAAACGCACCAAAACTAATTTACATTCTGTTTTTTACCCTTTCTTTCCTGACAGACCAAAACTGTGTGTGGGCCTTTGTTTAAAAGAATACGAAAAAAGAACTGTTAACCTGAGAACGTCCTCTTCCACTCAAGTGTTGATCTCCTTCCGCAAACCCCACAAGCCTGTCACTTCTGCATCTTTAGTCCGCTGGATCAAATGGGTTATGTCCTTAGCAGGAATTGATACTTCTGTCTTTGGGGCACATTCTTCCAGGGGGGCCATGGCATCTAAGGCTTTCGCCCTTGGATCCAGTTTAGAGGACATTCTCAGGTCGGCAGATTGGTCAAATGATAATGTGTTTAAAACATTTTATTGCAAACCTGTTAGAACGGCTTCTTCTATAGTTATTGACAAGCTTTGAACGCGCATAATAGAGCCTCCGGTCTTGTCATAAAATGTAGATTTTCCTAGTAATTTTTGACGGAAAGTCTTAATTTTATTAAAGACACGGAGGCGAATATTATCCCACCTCAGTACTTTTATTATTATGTACTTTCTCTTTCCCTCCCAGCGACTCCAGCACTGCCTCCAGCTTCCAGATAACGCCGTTGGCTCATTCAGTTCCTTCCTCATGAAGAATCCTCTGGAAGCATCTCCACACCCCGCTTCGGAGCACCTTCCTTCTCCATCGTCATCTCGGTTTTTCGCAGTCGTGCAAGAATTGTGTGCCATTTCTTTGTCTTTCGCAATTTTGGACTTACCTGTCCATTGTTTTATAATTCCGTTTGACTGTCTCGTTCAAGAAAAGAGGGCTGCTTGCAGTCAAGGGTACTCTCTATGGTTCATGTCCTGTTCTGATTGGTTCATTACTACTTTCTGTTTTACTCCCATTGGTTAGTCTACTTCTAATCCTTTTGGGAGTTGTAGTTTCTTGACTGCTGCTGTTGATATTAAAGTAAGAAAAGAACGCATAATATTCGCCTCCGTGTCTTTAATAAAATTAAGACTTTCCGTCATAAATTACTAGGAAAATCTACATTGTCAAGCTCTAGCGTCGTTTCTTGAAAACATGGCGTATTTTAATTTCAGAATGTGAAATGGAATATGGAGTGCACATAAAAAAAAAAATCTTCAAGACGCATTTGAACCAGCGACCTCCTCCGCTCTACCAACTGAGCTATCGAAGGTATGGAAGCATTAGTTTACTGCAGCCTTCAGGATATTTACCTGCAAGCACTGGGGTCCAGGGTGACCATGTGTATGTGTGCTGGGCATTTAAAGACCGAGGTCACATATCAAGCTGTGTCTTCAGGGTGCATGCTGGTTATTTTCAGATGCCTATCTCATTCTCCAACAGCACAAACCTACAATCATCATCATTTCATCTACCACCTGAGTGCTTTTTGGAAACTCATCGCACAATAACTACAAAGGGTGATTCGCCATTTTTATTGGCAAGGCGTGCTTTTCCTCTTCATTTGCGTACTCTGGAAAACACATGCCGCTTTAGCAATAGCTCAATATTTCAGCAGCAGGCATGGGGGAGAGCTTTCGGTTGAAGTCAGTCATACAGCCATTGTATTTCCATCTTGATTATTTTTACTTGTAATTCAAAAAAATAAATGTGTCTTGTCGCAGACACACAAGTGATTTCTCAGCATTCTCAATGGCTTATTAAAATAAAAGGAACTATCTTTCTTGAGAAAAGAACAGCTCACGAAATAAAATGGCAAAAAAATCACAAGAAGTATGTCGGCCAATGAACTCAGCTGGAATGCTGAAAGTTGTGTAAATTCTTAAATTTTGCAGAGCCTGGCTCTCAGGGTAAAAATGATAGAGAGTGAGTTGTGAAGATGCAGCATGTTGACACCCCTGACCAAGATATACAAAAAGCCAAAATAAAACACCAGACATGGAAGACACACTGCATTCATGGAGGCCACGAAGAAAGAAATACTGCACAATAAATAGATTTACATTAAATAGATGGAGAATACTTGACAAATACACTAACTATTTAACAAACATGAATAGCCAATACACTACTAGGAAGCCTACGTTTCTTATTTACTACAACTTGCGTTCAGTCCAATGTCAGAAAAGTACGTTCGTTGTTAAAAAAGATACAGTTTGGTTCTAATTGTTTGTATAGATGATATATAGTTTTAGTTGAAAATCAGAGGCGCAACTAGAAAACGTAATAGTGATGAAGCTTATAATACATTTGAAATTAACCATGACGCGATTACGTGGAATTGATAATCAAGCAAAACAGCCAGTACCAATTGTTCACCACATAGTACTTTGTTTTTCTGTAAATATTAAACATTCGCTGTCGACAAAGTGGTCCATAACTTAAAATCAAAATGTACAAATGTGTTCCCAAAACTTGATTCCTTCATGTTGAAAGCTTTCTCTGTTGGATTTCCAAGCCTGCCAGCTCTGCTAGAGGCGCCTCGGTGTTGGTATTTATTACAATTCTATATGCTGCCACTGATCATATTATACAGTGCACTTCATATACATTAAATCGCAATACCTCTAAAATGTCGACATTGTAAACTAAAAAAAATATCAAATCCGCGTGACAGGCGGGGATACTGACCACTATACTAACGAGGAACTGATGATTTCTATTGCCAAACCTCCTACAGATTGTTCTCCGTGGACCCTGATGGGGGCGTTGCATCCCCATACATACCATCGGTGACCGGTCTGTGCAAGGAAGGAGCCGGTCTCTGTGTATCACTGATTTCCAGCTTCCTCTGCACAGACTCCTCCTTTTCTCTCTCTGACAATCACTGGGATCAGCGGCTGCACCTCCGTCCATCTGTGCTCTGGCGAAATTCACTTCTTGGTGCCAACTGCTAAAAGTGTTGGAGACAAAAAGAATTGTCAAGCTCTAGCGTACTTGCTTCAAAACTTGGCGTATTTTAATTTCAGAATGTGAAATGAAATATGGAGTGCACATTAAAAAAAAAAGGTCCTTCGAGCCGGATTTGAACCAGCGACCTAAGGATGACAGTTTAACCTCTACAGTCCTCCGCTCTACCAACTGAGCTATCGAAGGGATAACGCTTCCTCACGAGTTATTACCTTCATGATGAAAATAAGACACACGGTCATGGCGCTGTGTGGTATTCTCACAATAGATGCTCCTGGAGCCCTACAGCACTAGCTGCTTTCATCGCACAGGCCAGGTTACCCCAGTAAGACCTGTCATGTTTACTACCCTGTCTGGGGCATATTTCCCGTCAAGCACTGGGGCCCATGGGAAGCTTGTCTGCTGCTGAAGAAAGAGCCCATTTACAGAAGGCAGCCTAAAATAGGTCATCTTGCAAACCACCTGTTGAGGACAGCCTGAGCAGTGATAACCTTCAGCTATTTAATTGTAAGGCTTGCAAGCAAGAATCATATGAGCAGCAAAGACTACATGTAAAAAAGCATAAAAGAGAAAAGACAGCTTCGCTTTTTAGGTCACAGCCCACCACACATTTGCTAAACACACTTCGGGGACATTCAGAAAGCTGACTTAGGAATGCATTCCGCCCGTTACTTACCATTAGCTTTGTAACTTACGTTCTCTGTCTTTATTTGTTTTATGCTGCTCAGCTTGAGATTTGTCTCTACTGTTGCTCAAACTTTGTTTACTGTGTTCTTCCACGATCTTGCTTTCAGTAAACAGACCTTTAAATATTGTTTTTATGTTGTCAAGTTTCCTCACATTCAAAGACAGAGGTCAAATGTCAGGATGTGTCTTCCAAGGGAGCTTCACGGTGTTTGCTTTCCCTGACTTCAAAGTGAGAGCTTACATAGGAAAGAGTCCTGCAGATTACTCTCCCATGGTGTGTGCTCGTGCCCCTCCTATGCTCCAGTGTACGAGGCTGTAACATAACCCTTAAACAACATATCATATAACATGACAGATTCTTATTTTAGCTACAAAGGTAAGTGGCTACTGCTTTTAACAAATTGATCATTTGAAGGTCGCAGCCTACTAGACAGCACAGCTATCTGCGTACGCTAACAGACATCTTGGGGAGTTTCAGAAAGTTGACCTGGGAATACATTCTGCTTGTTGCTTACTATTTGCTTTGTGGTTTGTAACTCACACTTTCTTGCTTTTGATTTGCTGACTTAGGGTGCCAGGACCAGTTCATTCATCCCCTTGCCAAAGCTATGTTTACTGTATTCTTCCACAGACTCTTTTTCTGTAACTGGGCCTTTAATTCTTGTTCTTATCTCGTCATGTTTGCTGGGCATTTAAAGACTGAGGTCAAATGTCAAGCTGTGTCTTGAGGGTGCATGGTGTTTATTTTGAGATGGCTATCTCATTCTACAGCAGCACAAACTTACAACCATCATCATTTAATGTACCAGTTCAGTACCTTTTGGAAACTCACTGCATGATAACTACAAAGGATGACTCTGCAATTTTATTGGCAAGACGTGCTTTTCCTGTTGATTTGCGTTCTCTGCTAAACACATGCCGCTTTAGTAATGCACATTTTCAGTGCGTTTCCAATATCTAAATATGTCAGCAGCAAGCATGGGGGACCGGTTTCTGTTTAAGTCATACAGCCATTCTCTTTCCATCTTCATTACTTTCACTTGTAATTGAACAAAAATTTATGTGTCTTGTTGCATAAACACAAAGTGATTTCTCAGCATTCTCAATGGTTTATTAAAAATAATATGAACTAACTTTCGTGAGAAAAGTACAGCTCAGGAAATAAAATGGCAAAACCATCACAAGAAGTATGTCGGCCAATGAACTCAGCTGGAATGCTGAAAGTTGTGTAGATTCTTAAACTTTGGAAAGCTTGGCTCTCAGGGTAAGAATGAGAGGGAGTGTGCGGTGAGGATGCAGACATGTTGTCACCCCTGTGATTGGTGAAGGCATGAACAACGACAATATTAACACTTACCAGTTTTACATAAAAAACATTGCTCTAGTGCAAGGGTGCCCAACTTAAGTCCAGTAGAGTCGGATCCATGCCGGATTTGCAGGATATCCACAAGATATATATCAATGCCAGAAATGAACAACAGTTACATATTAGGCTCGTCAGAGGTCACCTTGAAAACCTGGCATGGACGGCCCCGCCTCCCACTGCAATGGAAACCATTCTCTAACACACAGGATGGGGGGAGTGATACTGCTTCCTACCTGGCCTCGTGCAGGAAGGAAGCCAGAGACAGTGTCTGTTAAACTCACTACAAACAGTGGCAACTTGGAACGATTTCACATTTAAGGCTGCACCCAACATTGTCTGCAGCTTGCCAGGCTGTGAGCAGGCCCAGGGTTTGCACAGACTTGAACAGATCCAGCTCTGCTTAAGAGGCTCAGCACTGGTTCTGTAAAGTGTCCATCCCTGGCCAGCCACAGTGCACGCGAGGAGCTGCTCATCCGGTCCTGTGCTCTTGTGCAACAAAAGGAAAGTAAAGTGACCTGATTTCTAAAGTGTTTGCCAGTTCCATATGCCACGTTCATAGCACCGTAAATAACAAGCATACATATCAGCCCCTTTATATACCTTGTGAGGAAGAAGCGTCGAGCCCGCTCGGTTTGGATTTAAGAATGTGACCTGTAAGTCATGCTCAGGTACCAGCAGGGGGCACTTTACTAGTGAGCCAACTTGGAGGCTGCCCATGACTGACTCTGCCCCAGCCCAACCCATCTTTCTGAGACAAGAATTTGTTACAAAAGCTCCTCGTCCCCCGGTAGGCGAGACCACCCCTGGCTCTCAGCAAAGTCCTGACAGCCATCATCTCACCCCTTGAAGCACCTAGAAACTCTGCTGCTAGGCGCTCTCGAGCACAGTGTCAGTCCCACGGCTGCCTGCGTGTCTTTGACGTCTTCAGGATGCCCTCGCGCTTCCACATAAAGTGTAGCTCGTGACGCTCATCACCAGAAGGGAGATTATGGTTGGGGCATAGAAGCTAGACCCCAGGCGCTACATTACATACCTTGCACTGATGCTACAGCAATTGGGCATCGTCATTTGAACGTATTTGCCCTGGTTAGTCAGCGAAAATGTCTTTTTATTTAGCACGTTGATGTGCCACAAATGTCATCACAAAACAGGATCAGTACAAGTGTAACATATGCATCCCAGAAATGCAGAAGTGTTGGTTCAAGACTGCATTACTATTGGTGCAATGTATGTAATCCCACCCCAGGGGGGACTGAAAAATGTAGTTAAGGAGCAAACTTTTTTTAGCTCAAATCACTCAGCCGTGTTTTTATAACTTGTTACCTGGTTTCCTGACAGCAGTGTGAATGATGACCCGAACTGCAGTCTGAACAGGGCCTGGCTAGTGTTGGCAGCTCTTTCATGGCACTAGCACTGACAGCGCGTCTGAACCTTAATAAGTAAACTTACAAGGGGACGCGACGAGGTCGATGAACCTTTTGACCAAAGTTTGAGATGTTCCCACCGTATATGCCCAATCCCATCACAAATCAATAATCAATAGATATTTACCATCAATGATGAATAATATTAGTAATCAATAGGAGTCAGTATTCAGGAGTCATGACAGGAGTCATGAATAACTGCACCTTTGGTTAAATGTTAGAATGTTTATTTCCCTATATTAACAATGCTAGTGTCACGTACGTCAATCTCAAAATCAAATGATAAACATACAGCAACAAGACTGGCGATCCGAATCTGCGGAAATACCTCAATCTAATCAAAGTTAAAACTACTACACATTCTGATATCACAGTGCAAATTAATAATAAGAATATCTGTGCAACGGTTATCTTATACATCTAGTTTCAGCAAGGTAAAGACTTTAATTATTAATTCATATAGCAGGTCTCATTAGTGAACTCCTCAACTAACATCAGATTAGCATCAGCATGTTGGGCTCCATGCAAAACAATTTAGTCAACACAAATTTAGAAAACCATCTAGCTATGGCTCTGTCAAAATATAGCGGTTGGTACCTAGAAAGAAAAGCAAATAGACAATACAGTCGACATTCTAAGATATTACCTATCCTCAGTATGGATCAGCAAGCAGAGTCAGTCTTCGTTGTCAGGACATCAGCTCGGTCAGCAAGGCATCAGGCAACGTTCAGAAAGGGCAAAGTCTTTAGCATTAAAGTTAAGCAAAGTCTCTTTTCAAGACGCAAAAATAAAGTACTGTCCTTTCGGTTAGCGAGGAATGGGGCAAAAGAACCTGTCTCTCCTCTGTGCAGTGCGGATATATCAAAGTCTGTAAAACTATCTCCCAAAACCCTATTGGTCAAGGGATCGCATGTTAGCACTTTGTCCAATAAACTTAAAACATTCAATTAGTGATTTCTAGTATTTCACAGTTCACATGTCAAGGATTGGTCCAGCTTGCGATGTCCTCATCATCCGGCTCGTCAGGTAACAATATTGTTGCATTTCGTACTCCAGTCAGTGTCTCTATTGTTCTCTCCTGAGAAAGTCCGTCTAGCACATGATAATTCTAATATGTAGCGAAAGACAGGAACAACATTTTCTAGCAAGCAGTTCTCATGAGAAGAATGTAGTCACAAGCACATTACTTCAACCAGTGGAAAAATACAGTTTAATCCCTTCAAGCAAACAATTTATTAAATGCGTTAAAAAATGCAGTTCAACATGAGGCCGGGCGACTAGGCCAAGACCTCCGCTAAGTTAAAGCTTTCAATTAATAAAGCTAACACTTAATATATAACTCAAAATGTGATGTATTACTACATTTGTAAAACATATGCTCAATATTTCATTTTTAATATAGCATTAGTATTACATTTCGTGTACATTGGCAAACACTTCTCGTGGGCACATTTCAAATGCGTGCATTATTTTCCCTACGTTATTCCAATTTCTATGCAATCTCATCACTTGTATACATGAATATTCATTAATAATTCTTGTTAAAACTCCTGCACTAGTAGCACAATGGCTCCAGGTGACAAACAAGCATTTGCCGCGGTAATAGATCTTGCCTATGTGGGATCTATTGGTTTTGTGAATTTATTTTAGTTATATAGTACAGCTGCACGGGCGTCAGTGCAGCATGGCTGAATGTAAAAAAAAAAGTGATATGACGGAAGTAATGCTGGCTGTGTCGTGCAATGTTTTTCTTTACTTTCAACCATTTTGCAACATGGCTAAAACATTGGCAAAACCTGTAGATCTCACATAGGTGAGACATATGGGCTTTGTCTATGCTTGTGTTCCTTACAGCTAATAAACTGTAATTCTTGTAATATAGCACAGTGAGCTACGAAGGAAGTGACTCCTACACCTTGTAACCCTCACTGTATTATGCAACAATCATCGTGTACATTGATTTACATACTGCAGGATTTATTGTCAAAGTACAAGCTGTGTGTAAAGGTGTCTGATGCTGAAATATTTTACACACTCCCCGAGCAGCCCGTGTACATTGTACAGCTGCCCTTTGAGTGGGTGAAATGATTTGCCCCAATCACACAAATTCTCAGTAACGAACTGAATGAAAACAAGACAAGCGTGAGGGGGGGCCCAGAACAAAACCTCCCCCTCTTCTGAGGCGGCCCACAGCTCAGATTGTGTTATAATTTACAACTAACAGGTTTTGCCCCGCCCTGCAGACTTGGGCAAGTTCTTTTCACAACCCTGTTCCCATATTCAGTTGTTGATCAGTCCCGGAGACCGAGTGAGTCTCTCTTCCCACACACAAGACAGAAGTTTTTTGTGTCGGCTCCCAGCGCACTGTGCAGAGAGAGGGGCAGGTGGTGTCCTTTGTGACATATGCAGCACCTGTGATCCTTGACAACTCAGGGGGTACCGGCCGTACACACTGCCAGACGGAAACCTGAAATCTGAACATCAGGACTTTTACCAGAACTGCGCACTGCAGGACACTGTCATTTCACTACTAACTGAAGTGATAACTGCCCATGGAAGGTTCTATGGTGTAATGGTTAGCACTCTGGACTTTGAATCCAGCGATCCGAGTTATGATTATGACCTGTTATGATTTTATTTATATGATATATGTATAGATACATTTGTAAATGATCGTATTGGACTTTCTACTATTCATATCTTCATCTTTCTATTATTTTTAAATGTTCAGTCCAGTAAAAATTAAAAGCGAGCAAAGTTTTGCAAACTTTACATCATCTTTGCGTGGCTTATCTTTTTTATTTGAATATATGAGAGATATCCTTTAAAATTGTAGCGCAGAAGTATCATTCGTCACATATATTAATAATGGAGAAGAAGTTAGGATAGAGTTTTAAAAATGTTTCCGCCCGGTTTCGAACCGGGGACCTTTCGCGTGTGAGGCGAACGTGATAACCACTAAACTACGGAAACTGACGTGCAGTGACAGTTTGGGAGTTATTCCATGATAATGGTACTGCACAGATGTACCCCTATTTTGTATTTTTTTGGGGTCTAATTAGCCTTTCTATGTCTATATTTACAGATTAAACGGACTCTATGATGATTCTCTCTCTGCCTATAGCAGCCTTGGATGGAGCATCCCTGCTTAATTTTCTTACAATAAATGAGCCTTTTTTCTGTTAAACTGTTTTTAATTCGCTGGTCTCTCCGATGCGCCACTCTTCAGTCTTTTTCATTACCCATTTTACAAAGAGCCACAAAACAAACAGGAGTGTAAACTTCACAGAGGTGTTTCCACCCCTCCAGAGGGCCTGTCTCAGCAATAGTGGGTGTTCATATGTCTCTTTAAAACCCCTCTTGGCCTCTCTCTTCTCCTTGCACCAGGCAGACCTTTGGGTCTTACTGTTTTTGACACCAGAAAGCCCTTAGACAGCAACTGGACAATATCATTTCAGGCTGTTGACGGGCTTTGTTCTCTGTGGAGTTAAACTTCTCACACACACTTCATGGCTTCCTAACACCTCCAGGCTGCTCTGTCCGGATCTGTTGTGTGCAGAGAGGATGGGCTGTCATTGGGGGGTCTCCAGGGGTTGCAGCTGCGACCTCTAGCTTACCTCCTGTGCCCCCAGCACTGTGCTTGCGACCCCTGGGCTGAAAACAAAAGCAACATACTTGAAAAAACAAATATTTGGTGTTGAAAGTGGAGCAGACCCCAGTGAAAAGCGTCTCTGTGACCCTAAAAACGTGAGGAGAGATGACATACAAGAAAGAGGGGGTGGGATAGAGAGGGGGTGAAGGGAAAGACCATGAGAGGAAAATAACTAACTGTTGAGCAGTAAGGGGGCGCTACAGAGAGACGCGTGATATCTTGTGAGACAAGACAGCTGTGTGTGTGTGTGTGAGGGAGACGGGGGGATTAAAGAGAGTCAGAGACAGGTGCCCGGTGTGAGAGGGATATAGACAGGTGTGAAAGGGAATGAGACAGGTGAGAGCGACAGGTGACAGACACATAGTGCCTGATTTAAGAAACGCGGCGCTGAATCCAATGCATTCAATGCAGCGCCACTTTTCTTGCGCCACTTAGCGCCCCCTAACGCCACCATGTGTGCACCTTATTTAACATACAGCGCACCATGGCAGTAGTTAGAGAACTAGAGTCAAACGTTTTGACGTTACTTTGGCGCTTTGCAGGAATTGTGTCAAAAATGTTGACGCTAATCCTGCAAAGCACATTGAGTCCCACTGAAAACAGTGGTGTGCCTCCTTTTAACGCCTGCTCTGTGCAGCCATTAAAAATGCCGTTATAAATGGAAGAAATAGATCTTTTAGATTTCATGACACCATTTTTTTGTCCCCCTAACCGGGGAACACCCCACTTGCATACATTATGCCTGGCGCAGGTATAATGTGGCACAAGGGGTTACAAAGTGGTGCAATGCATGCATTGCGCCAGTTTGTAAATATGGCGTGGGGAAAAGGCCTACCTTAGCTCTGTCTTAGCGTAAACAAAATGATGGTAAGGGGGCGCTAATGTGGCGCATGCGACTCTTAAATCTGCCCCGTAGACAGGTGACAAAGAGCCAGACTAGAGTCAGCGAGAGGGAACCCTGGTGAGAGGAGATGACGGTGTGAGACCTGCGATAAAGGTAGAGACCGATGAGAAAGAGATAGCTGAGAGAGACAGGAAGAGATGCAAATAACAGGTGTGAGAAAAGTAAAGTGCTACAGAGACAGCTTGGGATAAACAACAGAGAGGCGGAGGGAAGCAGGTGCATCTTGTCAGGAGGATGACGCTCACAGATGGACAGTTCAGAGAAGTGGTGTGAGAAATGGGAATGTTGGCTGTGGGGGGTGAAACCCAACTCAAGCAACAACCACAGTCTTTGTCAGGGTGAACCACAAACATTCACAAAATTAACCTGTGCTTAACCCTCAAGTAGCTTGGCGCGAGAGCAGTCAGGCTTAGATTACAAGCAATGTGAAAATTAATTATGCATAAAGGAAAACACAACACAAGGAAAATCCCACACCTATTTAGAAAAAACAGACTAGATTTCAATAAATGATTTGACACCAAAACAACAAAAATGTAATCATTAGAACTGGATATATGTCATTTCATATATTTCAGGTAAATATAGTGCCTAAAAGCACACAGCTCCACTCACGGTTATCTGGTCATGTGAGACTAGGTGAAAGAGAGAAGTTCAGGCCAACTGCGATGGAGCGTGGGCTGGATACAGGGACCAGGTTAGTTCCAGTGAAAATGTTACTTTCTAAAGTCCAGAGCAAAGAGTTCTATTCCTGGTGGAGTAGGTCACGAGGAGCAGGGAGAGCGTCTTTGATGGTTGTTGCTCTAGCACGAAGAGCAGCACGGGCATTTACGACAGTAGTTGCTGTAGCACAAAAATCCTGTTGGGTGTTGTTAGAAATGGGGTCTTTGGTTGACAGTCAGGTTACCCCCTGTTCAAGCAAGGACCCTCACTCTAGTCAGGGTAAAAGAGAATCACCCTCAGCTAACCCCTGCTTACCCCCTTGGTAGCTTGGCAGAGCAGTAGGCTTAACTTCAGAGCGCTAGGTGTAAAGTATTTGTACCAACACACACAGTAACTTACACTACAAAATGACACAACACCGGTTTAGAAAAATAGGAAATTTTTATCTAAACAAAACAAGACCAAAACGACAAAAATTTGACATTACACAAGTCAAGTTATGAATTTTTAAAGATTAAACTAAAAAATAGCGCTCAGAAGCAAAAATGCTTCGATGAGATGTTAACACGGCGTTGTGACGGAGTCGTTCCCAACAAGCTGACAACAGCGGTGCCGGACACGGAGTCGTGTAGACCCTCAAGTACAGTATCTTTGGTGAAGAGTGAAAACAAGCCGATGCGCGAAGTCGGGAATCGCGGCGTCTGTGCGAAACGTTGAATCCGTGCAGTTCGAGCGGCGTCGGTCACGATGTGGTGCGGCGACTTCCACGGAGTCGTGGACTTCAGCGGGGCTGCTGCGGCGTCGGGCCTGCGAAGAGCGTCGCGTTCCAGCGAAGGTCACGGCGTCAGGTGCAGGCGGCGTTACCGGATTCAGCAGCGGCGTCGGTCCGAAGTCGATTTCCTTGGATTCCACCAGCATTCCTTTCAAATGCCCAGGGACTGCATAAGGCACCACTTGTCAGAGCAGGAGTCTCTCCAGAGACTCCAGGTGCTGGCAGAGAGAAGTCTTTGCTGTCCCTGAGACTTCAAACAACAGGAGGCAAGCTCTAACTCAAGCCCTTGGAGATTTCTTCACAAGATGGAAGGCACACAAAGTCCAGTCTTTGCCCTCTTACTCTGGCAGAAGCAGCACTACAGGAAAGCTCCACAAAGCACAGTCACAGGCAGGGCAGCACTTCTTCCTCAGCTATCAGCTCTTCTCCAGGCAGAGGTTCCTCTTGGTTCCAGAAGTGTTTCTCAAGTCTGTAGATTTGGGTGCCCTTCTTATACCCATTTTAGTCTTTTCTTCAAAGGGGACTCACACCTACTTGTGAAATCCTGCCTTGCCCAGGCAAGGCATCAGACACACAGCAGGGGGTTGGAGCCAACATTGTCAGAGGCAGGCACAGTCCTTTCAGATGAGAGTGACCACTCCACCCCTCCCTCCTAGCAGAGATGGCTAATCAGAAAATGCAGGTTACACCCCAGCTCCCTTTGTGTCACTGTCTGGTGTGAGGTGAAAAACAACCCAACTGTCAAACTGACCCAGACAGGGAATACACAAACACGGCAGAGTCACAGAATGGTTTAAGCAAGAAAATGCCCACTTTCTGAAAGTGGCATTTTCAAACGCACAATCTCAAAATCAACTTTACTAAAAGATGTATTTTTAGATTGTGAGTTCAGGGACCCCAAACTCCACATGTCCATCTACTCTCTAGGGGAATCTACACTTTAATCATATTTAAAGGTAGCCCCCATGTTATCCTAAGAGAGAGACAGGCCTTGCAACAGTGAAAAACTAAATTGGCAGTATTTCACTGTCAGGACATATAAACCACATTACTATATGTCCTACCTTATCCATACACTGCACCCTGCCCTTGGGGCTACCTAGGGCCTACCTTACGGGTGCCTTACATGTAAGAAAAGGGAAGGTTTAGGCCTGGCAAGTGGGTACACTTGCCAAGTCGAAATTACAGTGTAAAAATACACTTACAGACACTGCAGTGGCAGGTCTGAGACATGATTACAGGGTTACTTGTGTGGGTGGCACAACCAGTGCTGCAGGCCCACTAGTAACATTTGATTTACAGGCTCTGGGCACCTCTAGTGCACTTTACTAGGGACTGAACAGTAAAACAAATATGCCAATCATGGAGAACCAATTATGTACACATTTTACACGGAGAGCATAGGCACTATAGCACTGGTTAGCAGTGGTAAAGTGCTCAGAGTTGAAAAGCCAACAGCAACAGGTCAGAAAAAAATAGGAGGCAGGAGGCAAAAAGACTGGGGATGACCCTGCATAAGCAAAAGTCCAACAGGTGTCATGGAGGGTCGTTCCTGAATCTTGGCTCACATGGACTCGTTAGCAAAGAGCCAAAAATATTTTGATTAAGAGGAGTGCTGTAGGAGGCTGGCCTGGCTTGTAGTGGGTACCAATGGTACTTACACCTTGTGCCAGGTCCAGCTATCCCTTATTAGTAGAGTGTAGTAGTGTTCTAGCAGTTTACGCTGGTAGAGGTAGCTATAGCAGATCAGCTTAGGCTGAACTAGGAGACATGCAAAGCTCATGCAATACCACTTATATCATATAGGTACTATATCATAAGAAAGACAGTACTCAGAGTTACTAAAAATAAAGGTACTTTATTTTAGTGATAATGTGCCAAGAATATCTCAGAGGATATACTCCCTCAGGAAGTAAGTAAAATACACAAAATATACACAGAAAACCAAATCAGGTAAGTAACACAGTCAGAAAGTAGTGCAAACACTGTAGAATACAATAGGATGCAATAGGCCTAGTGGCAACACAAACCATATACTAAGAAAGTGGAATGTTAACCAC
Organism: Pleurodeles waltl; assembly: GCF_031143425.1. Classification (NCBI taxonomy): domain Eukaryota; kingdom Metazoa; phylum Chordata; class Amphibia; order Caudata; family Salamandridae; genus Pleurodeles; species Pleurodeles waltl. Next base: position 1,012,418,361 of record NC_090443.1, read on the forward strand.
CAATGGACCCCTAGGCTAATGTAGTGTGTAGAGGGTCACTGGCAGTGTAGGAAAACACTAAGGGTGTCCAAGATACCGCACCCCAAGACCCTGGAAAGTAGGAGTAAAGTAATACTATTTCCCCAATAACACACTAAAGACGTGCTAAAGGATTTTGCAAAGACCACAACAGACTGCAAAGCACTGAAGAAGGATTACTGGACCTGAGGACCTGCAAAGGAAGGGGACCAAGTCCAAGAGTCGCTAAAGTGTCCGGGAGGGCAGGAGCCCACTAAACCCCAGAAGAAGGTGAAAAATGGCTGCCTCTGCATGGACGAAGCTGAAGATTCTGCAACAACGAAAGGTGGTAGGAACTTCTCCTTTGTGTAGAAGATGTCCCACGGTGTGCTGGAGGATGCAGAGTTGTTTCCTTGGCAAAATACCGCAAACAAGCCTTGCTAGCTGCAAGAGTTGCAGTTAGTGAAAAAGGGTGCTGCCTGGGCCCAGGAAGGACCAGCATGTCGCCACTTGGGAGAGGAGACAGAGGGGGCCTTCAGCAACTTAGAGAGCCCACGCACAAGAAGGTATCACCCGCAAAAGTCCTTGAGCACGGGTTCAAGAAGTCTGAACACAGCGGTCATCTCAACACTGCAAAAGGAGGTCCCACGACATCGGAGATCAACTCAGGGAGCTGAGCATCACAGGACAGAGTGCTGGGGACATAGGCTCAGCTGTGCATGCAGGATTTCTTGGAAATGTGCACAGAAGCCCTTGTAGCTGCAGTTCATGCGGTGTACAGGATTACTGTCTGGAGAGGGGAGGCAAGGACTTACCTCCTCCAAATTTGGACAGTTTAACCACTGGACAGGCTGGGTCACTTGGGTCCACCTCCTGTGTTCCAGGGGCCACGCTCGTCAGGATGAGAGGAGTTCGGTGCCTGCTGAAGCAGGGGGAATATTCCGTCGACCCACAGGAGGTTTCTTCGTGGCTTCCAGTGCAGGATGAAAGCATGCACCCCCAGGAAACAGCCGAGAAAGCCAGCAGGATTAGGTGCTACAATGTCGCTGGTAGTTTTCTTGCTACTTTGTTGCAGTTTTGCAGGCGTCCTGGAGCAGTCAGCGGTCGATCCTTGGCAGAAGTCGAAGAGAGAGGTGCAGAGGAACTCTGGTGAATTCTTGCAAGTCTTTATCTGAGGAAAACCCCACTGGAGATACCCTAAATAGCCCTCATAGGAGGATTGGCCACCTACGCAGGTAAGCACCTATCAGGAGGGGTCTCTGACGTCACCTGCGGACACTGGCCACTCAAAGGCCTTCAGAGTGCCTTCACACCTCTGGAAACAAGATGGCAAAGGTCTGAGATACATTAGAGGGGCTCTGGGCACCACCCCTGGGGTGGTGATGGACAGGGGAGTGGTGACCCCCCTTTCCTTTGTTCAGTTTCACGCCAGAGCAGGGACTGGGGGTTCCCTAAACCGGTGTAGACTGGCTTATGCAAGGAGGGCACCAACTGTGCCCTTCAAAGCATTTCCAGAGGCTGGGAGAGGCAACCCCTCCCCAGCCTTTAACACCTATTTCCAAAGGGAGAGGGTGTAACATCCTCTCGCAGGGGAAATTCTTCTTTCTGCCTTCCTGGGACTGGGCTGGCCAGACGCCAGGAGGGCAGAACCCGGTCTGTGGAGTGGCAGCAGCGGTAGCTGCAGAGAAAACCCCAGAGAGCTGGTTTGGCAGTACCCGGGGTCTATAGTGGAGCCCCAGGGATGCATGGAATTGTGTCCCCAATACCAGATTTGGCATGGGGGGACAATTCCATGATTTTAGACATGTTACATGGCCATGTTCCGAGTTACCATTGTGAAGCTACACATAGGTATTGACCTATATGTAGTGCACATGTGTAATGGTGTCCCCGCACTCAAAAAGTCCGGGGGAATGGCGCTGAAGTATGTGTGGGCACTTTTGCTAGTGCAAGGGTGCCCTCACACTTAGTAACTTTGCACCTAACCTTCAGCAAGTGAAGGTTAGACATATAGGTGACTTAGAAGTTAATTAAGTGCAGTGAAAATGGCTGTGAAATAACACGTGCGTTATTTCACTCAGGCTGCAGTGGCAGTCCTGTGTAAAGGTTTGTCTGAGCTCCCTATGGGTGGCAAAAGAAATGCTGCAGCCCATAGGTATCTCCTGGAACCCCAATACCCTGGGTACCTAGGTACCATATACTAGGGAATTATAAGGGTGGTCCAGTGTGCCAATTGAAATTGGTAAAAGTGGTCACTAGCCTATAATGACAAATTTAAAGGCAGAGAGAGTATAAGCACTGGTTAGCAGAGCCTCAGTGACACAGTTAGTCACTACACAGGTATACACATTCAGGCCACAAAGTATGAGCACTGGGGTCCTGGCTGCAAGGACCCCAGTGAGACAGGCAAAAACAAACTGACATACATGTAAAAATGGGGGTAACATGCCATGCAAGATGGTATTTTCCTACAAGCGCACTGTGATGCCAGACAGGAGTGCTGGACCCGGGAGGCATCTTTTGGGGATCACTGACTCACTCTTGCAGAGGCCAGCAGGGTTCAAGCACTTCCAATTGCAGGGCCAGTTACAGGTCCAGGCAGCAGGTCAGCTGGGCAGATACAGGAAGGCCTCTGGAGTATGGTATGTTCTAGTACCTCACAACAGGAAGTGTATTGGACTGGCAACCAACCCAAGTGCTGTCAATTAGGCACAAATCAATAAAGTCACTCAGTAAGGAGCAACACACACCCATAGCTGATGCAATTATACTTTAATAAAACACTAGCCTAACCACAAATATTGCCAATAACAGTCAAACAGCAGAATAACATTATATGTATATATATATGTACATATATATATATATATATATATATATATATACACCCACACACAAATAGAAATCGGGTCTCTAGTTGGCTGTCGGTTTGCAACCTGTCTAAGTAGGAACCCTCACTCTAGTGAGGATATGGGAGATACCTGCTTGGATAAGCCCTGCTCGCCTGCTTGGTAGCTTGGCACAAGCAGTCAGGCTTATCTCAGAAGCAATTTGTAAAGTATTTGCACAGAACACACAGTAATACAGTGAAAACACTACAAAAGGACACCACACCAGTTTTACAAAACTAGACAATATTTATCTATATAAAAGAAGACCAAATACGATAAAATTCCACCATACAATAATGAATATATGAATTCTGTAAGATTTACTGAAAAATAGAGTTCTTTGAGTCAATAGCTCCACCTGAGGCTATCACGGCGTCGTGATCAGCCAAACCAACAGTTCAGGCCAGCCACGGTGTCGCGGGCAAGCTATGGTGTCGGGAAGACCCGCAAACAGTACATTTGGAATTGCAGGGCATTGTGATCCTCGCAGTGAGCTCCGGCCAGCGGCATCGCTGGCGTTTCGGAGTCGGTGCCGGAGTCGGTGCAGGAGTCGTCAGACCCTTGAAGTCACCTGCTGAGGAGGGTGGCCTGGCTTATAGTGGGTACCTTGTGTAGTAGAATAGAGGTGTTTCTAGCAGCTTAGGCTGATAGAAGGTAGCTATGGCAAAGCAGCTTAGGCTGAACTAGGAGACATGCAAAGCTCCTACTAAACCACTTATATCATATAGCACAATATCATAAGAAAACACAATACACAGAGTTACTAAAAATAAAGGTACTTTATTTTTATGACAATATGCCACAAGTATCTCAATGAGTACCCTCAGTAAGAAGGTAAGCAATATACACAAGTTATATGTACACAAACCCAAAACAGGTAAGTAAGAGTAAGAAAAGTAATGCAAACAGTGTAGAATTACAATAGGATGCAATAGGTGAACATAGGCCTAGGTGCAACACAAACCATATACTCCAAAAGTGGAATGCGAATCACGAATGGACCCCAGACCTATGGAAGCTTGTAGAGGGTCGCTGGGAGCGTAAGAAAACAGTCAGGGTGTCCAAGCTACCCAACCCCAAGATCCTGAAAAGTAGGAGTAAAGTACACCTACTACCCCAAAAGGCCACAATAGTCGTGATAGGGGGATTCTGCAAGAACCACAAACACCAGCAAAGCACTGAAGATGAATTCCTGGACCGGAGGACCTGCAAGGCAAGGGGACCAAGTCCAAGAGTCGCGACAGTGTCCAGGGGGGACAGGAGCCCAGGAAACCCCGGATGAAGGTGCAAGGAAGCTGCCTCCGGATGGAAGAAGCTTAGGATTCTGCAACCACGAAGAGAGCTAGGAACTTCTCCTTTGGATGGAAGATGTCTCACGGCGTGCTGAATGTTGTAGAAGTGTACCCACGCAGAAATACCACAAACAAGCCTTGCTAGCTGCAAGGGTCGTGGTAGAGGTTTTTGGGTGCTGCTGGGGACCAGGAAGGACCAGGATGTCGCCCCTTGGAGGAGGAGACAGAGGGGATGCTCAGCACAGAAGAAGGCAGCACCCGTAGAAGTACCTGAACAGGCACTTAGAAGATTTGTGAACCGGAGCTGGCTCAGAGTCACAAAGGAGGGTCCCACGACGTCGGAGGCCAACTCAGAGGGTTGAGCACTGCAGAACGGAGTGCTGGGGACCCAGACTAGGCTGTTCACGAAGGAAATCCTGGAGGAGTGCACAGGAGCCGGAGCAGCTGCAAATCATGCAGTACACAGGTTTGCAGTCTAGCATGGGGAGGCAAGGACTTACCTCCACCAAACTTGGACTGAAGGATCACTGGACTGTGGGAGTCACTGGGATAGAGTTCCTGTGTTCCCAGGACCATGCTCGCCAGGAAGAGAGGGGACCCAGAGGACCGGTGATGCAGTCTTTTGGTGCCTGTGTTAGCAGGGGGAAGATTCCATCGACCCACGGGAGATTTCTTCTTGGCTTCCAGTGCAGGGTGAAGGCAGGGGACACCCAGAGCATGCACCACCAGGAAACAGTCGAGAAAGCTGGCAGGATGAGGCGCTACAATGTTGCTGGTAGTCGTCTTGCTACTTTGTTGCGGTGTTGCAGGCGTCCTGGAGCAGTCAGCAGTCGATGCTTGGCAGAAGTCGAAGAGGGAAGTGCAGAGGAACTCTGGTGAGCTCTTGCATTCGTTATCTGAAGAATTCCCCAGAGGAGAGACCCTAAGTAGCCAGAAAAGGAGGTTTGGCTACCAAGAAAGGAGGATTGGCTACCAAGAAAGGTAACAGCCTACCAGAGGGGGTCTCTGACGTCACTTGCTGGTACTAGCCACTCAGAGCAGTCCACTGTGCCCCCAACACCTCTGTTTCCAAGATGGCAGAGGTCTGGGACACCCTGGAGGAGCTCTGGGCACCTCCCCTGGGAGGTATTGGTCAGGGGAGTTGTCACTCCCCTTTCCTTTGTCCAGTTTTGCACCAGAGCAGGGCTGGGGGATCCCTGAACCGGTGTAGACTGGCTTATGCAGAGATGGGCACCATCTGTGCCCATCAAAGCATTTCCAGAGGCTGGGGGAGGCTACTCCTCCCCAGCCCTTCACACCTATTTCCAGAGGGAGAGGGTGTAACACCCTCTCTCAGAGGAAATCCTTTGTTCTGCCTTCCTGGGCCAGGGCTGCCTGGACCCCAGGAGGGCAGATTCCTGTCTGAGGGGTTGGCAGCAGCTGCAATGAAAACCCCGGAAAGGCAGTTTGGCAGCACCTGGGTTCTGTGCTAGAGACCCGGGGGATCATGGAATTGTCCCCCCAATACCAGAATGGTATTGGGGGCGACAATTCCATGATCTTAGATATGTTACATGGCCATGTTCAGAGTTACCATTATCATGCTATATACAGGTAGTGACCTATGTATAGTGCACTCGTGTAATGGTGTCCCCGCACTCACAAAGTCTGGGGAATTTGCCCTGAACGATGTGGGGGCACCTTGGCTAGTGCCAGGGTGCCCACACACTAAGGGGGTCATTCTGACCCTGGCGGTCATGGACCGCCAGGGCCAATGACCGCAGAAGCACCGCCAACAGGCTGGCGGTGCTTCTGGGGATATTCTGACCGCGGCGGTAAAGCTGTGGTCAGAAAAGGGAAACCGGCGTTTTCCTGCCGGTTTTCCCCTGCCCCAGGGAATCCTCCGCGGCGGCGCTGCAAGCAGCGCCACCATGGGGATTCCGACCCCCTTCCCGCCACCCTGTTCCTGGCGGTTTTTACCGCCAGGAACAGGATGGCGGGAACGGGTGTCGTGGGGCCCCTGGGGGCCCCTGCAGTGCCCATGCTTGGCAGACACTGAAAATCGCGACGGGTGCCACTACACCCGTCGCACCATCTCAACTCCGCCGGCTCCATTCGGAGCCGGCTTCATTGTTGAGGGGGTTTTCCCGCTGGGCCGGCGGGCGGCCTTTTGGCGGTCGCCCGCCGGGAAAGCCAGAATGACCGCCGCGGTCTTTTGACCGCGGTGCGGTCATACGGCGGTAACCGCATGGCGGGCGGCGACCGCCGCCCGCCGCGGTCAGAATGACCGCCTAAGTAACTTGGCACCCAACCTTCGCCAGGTGAAGGTTAGACATATAGGTGACTTATAAGTTGCTTATGTGCAGTGAAAAATGGCTGTGAAATAACATGGACGTTATTTCACTCAGGCTGCAGTGGCAGGCCTGTGTAGGAATTGTCTGAGCTCCCTATGGGTGGCAAAAGAAATGCTGCAGCCCATAGGGATCTCCTGGAACCCCAATACCCTGGGTACCTAAGTACCACATACAAGGGAATTATATGGGTGTACCAGTGTGCCAATGAGAATTGGTAACTTTAGTCACTAGCCTGCAGTGACAAATTTAGAAAGCAGAGAGAGCATAAATACTGAGGTTCTGGTTAGCAGAGCTTCAGTGATACAGTTAGGCACCACACAGGGAACACATACAGGGTGCATACTATGAGCACTGGGGTCCTGCCTAGCAGGATCCCAGTCACACAGGGGCTAAAACATACATACATACAGTGAAAATGGGGGTAACATGCCAGGCAAGATGGTACTTTCCTACACAACCCCCCCCTCCCCCAAACGAAGGACAAAAAGACAAGCCTTGTGCTGATGAGTCTTCAGTCTAAGTGGAAATATCTGGAGAGTCCATCTGCGCTGGAGTGGGTACTCTACTCCCAGGACTATGTTCCACTGTATAGTCCATTCCCTGTAGAGATATGGACCACCTCAACAATTTAGGGTTTTCACCTTTCATTTGTTTTAGCCAAAGTAGAGGTTTGTAGTCTGTCTGAACAATAAAGTGAGTACCAAACAGGTATGGCCTCAACTTTTTCAGTGCCCAGACCACAGCAAAGGCCTCCCTCTCTATGGCAGACCAACGCTTTTCTCTAGGGGTCAACCTTCTGCTGATAAAAGCAACTGGTTGATCCTGGCCCCCAGAATTCAGTTGTGATAAGACTGCCCCTACCCCTAATTCAGATGCATCAGTCTGAACAATGAATTTCTTGGAGTAAAATGGGCTTTTTAGGACAGGTGCAGAGCACATGGCCTGTTTGAGCTCCTCAAAAGTTTTCTGACAGCTAGCTGTCCATAACACCTTCTTAGGCATTTTCTTGCTAGTGATATCATTAAGAGGGGCTGCTATGGAGCCATAATTCTTGAGGAATCTCTTGTATTACCCTGTGAGGCCTAAAAAGGTTCTCACCTGGGTCGGAGTTGTAGGGGGAACCCAATTCATGATAGTCTGGATTTTCCCCTATAGTGGTGCAATCTGTTCTCCACCAACCAGGTGGCCCAGATAAACCACTTTCCCCTACCCTATCTGGCACTTTGAGGCCTTGACAGTGAGGCCTGCCTTTTGCGGGGCCTCCAAAACCTTCCAAAAGTGGACCAGGTGCACATTCCAGGTTGAGCTGAAGACAGCAATATCATCAAGATATGCTGCACTGAAAGCTTCCAACCCTTGCAGGACTGTGTTCACCAACCTCTGAAAAGTGGGAGGTGCATTTTTCAAACCAAAGGGCATTACTGTGAATTGGCAGTGCCCTCCTATGGTAGAAAATGCAGTCTTTGGTTTAGCATCTTCTGCCAATCTAATTTGCCAATGCCCTGCAGTTAGATCAAAAGTGCTAAGATACTTGGCAGAAGCCAGTGTCTCAATGAGCTCATCTACCCTGGGTATAGGGTGAGCATCAGTTTTTGTTACCTGGTTGAGCCCACTGTAATCTACACACAACCTCATCTCCCTCTTTCCATCTTTGGTGTGAGGTTTTGGTACAAGCACCACTGGGCTAGCCAATGGGCTTTCAGAAGGTTCAATCCCCCCCAAATCCAACATTTTCTGCACCTCTTGTTTAATGCAGTCTCTGACATGGTCAGGCTGCCTATAAATTTTACTTTTGACAGGCAGGCTGTCTCCAGTGTCAATAGTGTGTTCACACCAGGATGTGGTACCTGGTACAAGTGAAAGGTCTGAAAATTGGCTTAGGAGATTGATGCAGTTGTCTTTCTGTTCTGCAGTCAGACAGTCTGCTAAAACTACTCCCTCCACTAAGCCATCTGCTTCAGTGGTGGAGAAGAGATCAGGGAGAGGGTCACTCTCTTCTTCCTGTCCCTCATCTTTTGCCATGAGCAGGGTGAGATCAGCCCTGTCATAGTAGGGTTTTAGGCGGTTGACATGAATCACCCTAAGGGGACTCCTGGCAGTGCCCAGGTCTACCAAATAGGTAACCTCACCCTTCTTCTCAACAATTAGATGGGGTCCACTCCATTTTTCTTGGAGTGCTCTTGGGGCCACAGGCTCCAATACCTACACCTTCTGTCCTGGTTGGTACTGGATCAGAACAGCCTTCTGGTCATACCATTGCTTTTGCAGCTCCTGGCTGGCCTGAAGGTTTTTACTGGCCTTTTTCATGTACTCAGCCATTTTGGATCTTAGGCCAAGTACATAATCCACTATGTCCTGTTTAGGAGCTTTTAAAGGTTGTTCCCAACCTTGCTTAACAAGAGTAAGTGGACCTCTTACAGGGTGCCCAAAGAGGAGTTCAAAGGGGCTGAAGCCCACTCCTTTTTGGAGTACCTCCCTGTTAGCAAAAATGAGGCAAGGTAACAGGACATCCCATCTCCTCCTGAGTTTTTCAGGGAGTCCCATTCTTGTTCCTTTGAGAGTTTTATTAAACCTCTCAACTAGACCATTTGTTTGTGGATGGTAAGGGGTGGTGAACATGTAGGTAACACCACACTCCTTCCACATTGCTTTTAGGTATGCAGACATGAAGTTGCCCAATGGCCTTTGACTTTACAAAAATAACACCAAGGCTTTTTGGTTGATTATTAGAAGAGGATTTGGACCCACCACCCCCAGAGGATTTTTGTGGGCCTGATGAAGACTCAGAATGTTTACTTTTGTCCCCACCCTTCTCAGAACACTTACCATCATTCTTCTTGCCATCCTTGTCACCCCCTGTAAGAACCTTTCTGTTCTCCCTTGTTCTGACCCATTTGTCTGCCTTCTTTCCCAATTCTTGGGGAGAGGTCAGATCAGAGTCTACTAGGTATTGGTGCAACAAGTCAGACACACAATTGTTAAGAATATGCTCTCTCAGAATAAGATTGTACAGGCTTTTATAGTCAGATACCTTACTGGCATGCACCCACCCTTCCAAGGCCTTCACTGAACAGTCCATAAAATCTGTCCAGTCTTGAGAAGACTCTTTTCTGGTGTCTCTGAACTTAATCCCGTATTGTTCATTGGTTAAGCCAAATCCATCCAAGAGTGCATCTTTCAAAACTTTGTAGTTATTGGCTTCACTTTCTCTAACAGTAAGGAGCCTATCTCTACCCTTTCCAGTGAAAGATAGCCACAAAATAGCAGCCCACTACCTTTGAGGGACCAACTGTACCATACAGGCCCTCTCAAGTGCAGCAAACCACTTATTGATGTCATCCCCTCCTTGTAAGGGGGGACTATCTTGTGCAGATTTCTGGAATCTTGCTCTCTAACAGGATTGCTATCAGGAATACTGCTGCTGCCACCATGGGGAACTAACCCCAACCTCTGTCTTTCCCTCTCTATGTCTAGGGATTCCCTATCTAAGGCCAGATGCTGCTGTTTAAGCTTCAGTCTGGACTCTTAAACCCTCAACTTTTTTAGCTCCCTTTCTAACAAGTTATCCTCATGGTGGGTGGGTTGGGAATGCTTTGACACAGAGGAAATATGGGAAGTTTCAGAGGGGGACCTGTCCCTAACTGTCTGGACCCTAGTAACCTGGCCTCTAGGGATAAAGGATGCCCTACTGTTATGGGAACCTCTATCACTACCAGCATCACTAGGTGCCCTGCTAGGGGGCAGACCCTTGTCAGAACCCTCCCCAGTTTCTCCAGGGGACTCCTCTGAATCAGACTGGGAAGCTTCTCCCTTTTCTAACCTCTCATGTGATGGTCCAGTCTGGTTCTGGTCATCTACAACAAGCATGTTAAAGAGAAACTCTTTTGTAGGGTTCTTTCCTATACTCAAACCTCTATCCAGGCAGAGACCCCTCAAACTCTTATAGTTTAGACTCTCATATGTTGCATTAACAGTTTTGAGAGTGGACTCTACAACAGACATGATAGTAAAGGTTTAAGGATAGTGAGAAAGAAAAAAGTTTTAGAACTTTAGAAAGCACAGAAAAAAACCTTTTTCTAACTTTGAGAAAACTTTTAGAAGTTTTCAAAAACTCTTCAGAACTTTGTAAAAAGTTTTAGAAGAGAAAAGTAAACTTTTTTGGTTAAGTGTACATATACTGAACTATTTGGTATATGATTCTCTTATGAAAAGTACAACATGACAAAGTGGTAAAGCAGTTGCAAGTACTTATCCCACCGCTGCACCACCAATGTAGGAAGCTGGCCTGGCTTATAGTGGGTACCTTGTGGTACTTACACCCTGTGCCAGGTCCAGTTACCCCTTATTAGTAGAATAGAGGTGTTTCTAGCAGCTTAGGCTGATAGAAGGTAGCTATGGCAAAGCAGCTTAGGCTGAACTAGGAGACATGCAAAGCTCCTACTAGACCACTTATATCATATAGCACAATATCATAAGAAAACACAATACACAGTTACTAAAAATAAAGGTACTTTATTTTTATTACAATATGCCACAAGTATCTCAGTGAGTACCCTCATTAAGAAGGTAAGCAATATACACAAGTTATATGTACACAAACCCAAAACAGGTAAGTAAGAGTAAGAAAAGTAATGTAAACAGTGTAGAATTACAATAGGATGCAATAGGTGAACATAGGTCTAGGGGCAACACAAACCATATACTCCAAAAGTGGAATGTGAATCACGAATGGACCCAAGATCTATGGGAGCTTGTAGAGGGTAGCTGGGACTGTGAGAAAACAGTCAGGGTGTCCAAGATACCCCACCCTAAGACCATGAAAAGTAGGAGTAAAATACACCTACTACCCCAAAAGGACACAAAAGTCGTAATAGGGGGATTCTGCAAGAACCACAAACACCAGCAAAGCACTGAAGACGGATTCCTGGACCTGAGGACCTGCAAGGCAAGGGGACCAGGTCCAAGAGTCGCGATAGTGTCCAGGGGTGGCAGGAGCCCAGGAAACCCTGGATGAAGGTGCAAGGAAGTTGCCTTTTGGATGGAAGAAGCTTAGGATTCTGCAACAACGAAGAGAGCTAGGAACTTCTCCTTTGGAAGGACGGTGTCCCACAGCGTGCTCAAGGTTGCAGAAGTTCCCATGCAGAAATACCGCAAACAAGCCTTGCTAGCTGCAAGGGTCGCGGTAGAGGTTTTTGGGTGCTGCTGGGGACCAGGAAGGAGCAGAATGTTGCCCCTTGCAGGAGGAGACAGAGGGGGCACTCAGCAACTCAGAGAGCCCCCACAGAAGCAGGCAGCACCCACAGCAGTACCCGAACAGGCAGTTAGAAGATTTGTGAACCGGAGCTGGCTCAGAGACACAAAGGAGGGTCCCACGACATCAGAGGCCAACTCAGAGGGTTGAGCACTGCAGAACGCAGTGCTGAGGACCCAGGCTAGGCTGTGCACAAAGGAAATCCTGGAGGAGTGCACAGGAGCTGGAGCAGCTGCAAATCATGCAGTATACAGGTTTGCAGTCTAGTGTGGGAGGCAAGGACTTACCTCCACCAAGCTTGGACTGAAGGATCACTGGACTGTGGGAGTCACTTGAATAGAGTTCCTGTGTTCCAGGGACCATGCTCGTCAGGATGACAGGGGACCCAGAGGACTGGTGAAGCAGAAGTTTAGTGCCTGTGTTAGCATGGGGAAGATTCCTTCGACCCACAGGAGATTTCTTCTTCGCTTCCAGTGCAGGGTGAAGGCAGACAGCCCCCAGAGCAGGCACCACCAGGAAACAGCCGAGAAAGTTGGCAGGATTAGGTGCTACAATGTCGCTGGTTGTCTTCTTGCTACCTTGTTGCAGTTTTGCAGACGTCCTGGAGCAGTCAGTGGTCGATCCTTGGCAGATGTTGAAGAGGGAGATGCAGAGGAACTCTGGTGAGCTTTTGCATTCGTTATCTGATGAGAAACCCACAGGAGAGACCCTAAATAGCCCTCAGAGGAGGATTGGACACCTAGCCAGGTAAGCACCTATCAGGAGGGGTCCTGTGATGCAGTCTTTTTGTGCCTGCGTTAGCAGGGGGAAGATTCTGTCGAACCAAGAGAGATTTCTTCTTGGCTTCCAGTGCACGGTGAAGGCAGGTGACCCCCAGAGCATGCACCACCAAGAAACAGTTGAGAAAGCCGGCAGGATAAGGCGCTACAATGTTGCTGGTAGTCGTCTTGCTACTTCGTTACGGTTTTGCAGGCGTCCTAGAGCAGTAAGCGGTCGATCCTTGGCAGAAGTCGAAGAGGGAAGTGCAGGGGAGCTCTGGTGAGCTCTTGCATTCGTTATCTGAAGAATTCCCCAGAGGAGAGACCCTAAATAGCCAGAAAAGGAGGTTTGGCTACCAAGAAAGGAGGATTGGCTACCAAGAAAGGTAAGAGCCTATCAGAGAGGATCTCTGACGTCACCTGGTGGCACTGGCCACTCAGAGCAGTCCAGTGTGCCCCCACCACCTCTGTTTCCAAGATGGCAGAGGTCTGGGACACACTGGAGGAGCTTTGGGCCTCTCCCCTGGGAGGTACTGGTCAGGGCAGTGGTCACTCCCCTTTCCTTTGTCCAGTTTCGCACCAGAACAGGGCTGGGGGATCCCTGAACCGGTGTAGACTGGCTTATGCAGAGATGGGCACCATCTGTGCCCATCAAAGCATTTCCAGAGGCTGGGGGAGGCTACTCCTCCTCAGCCCTTCACACCTATTTCCAAAGGGAGAGGGTGTAACACCCTCTCTCAGAGGAAATCCTTTGTTCTGCCTTCCTGGGGCAGGGCTGCCTGGACCCCAGGAGGGCAGAATCCTGTCTGAGGGGTTGGCAGCAGCTGCAGTGGAAACCCTGGAAAGGCAGTTTGGCAGCACCCAGGTTCTGTGCTAGAGACCCTGGGGATCATGGAATTGTCACCCCAATACCAGGATGGTATTGGGGTGACAATTCCATGATCTTAGACATGTTACAGGGCCATGTTCCGAGTTACCATTGTGACGCTATACAAAGGTAGTGACCTATGTATAGTGCACGCGTGTAATGGTGTCCCCGCACTCACAAAGTCTGGGGAATTTGCCCTGAACGATGTGGGGGCACCTTGGCTAGTGCCAGGGTGCTAACACACTAAGTAACTTGGCACCCAACCTTCACCAGGTGAAGGTTAGACATATAGGTGATTTATAAGTTACTTATGTGCAGTGAAAAAGGGCTGTGAAATGACGGGGACGTTATTTCACTCAGGCTGGACTGGCAGGCCTGTGTAAGAATTGTCTGAGCTTCCTATGGGTGGCAAAAGAAATGCTGCAGCCCATAGGGATCTCCTGGAACCCCAATACCCTGGGTACCTAAGTCCCATGTACAAGGGAATTATATGGGTGTACCAGTGTGCCAATGAGAATTGGTAACTTTAGTCACTAGCCTGCAGTGACAAATTTAGAAAGCAGAGAGAGCATAAACACTGAGGTTCTGGTTAGCAGAGCCTCAGTGATACAGTTAGGCACCACACAGGGAACACATACAGGGTACATACTATGAGCACTTGGGTCCTGCCTAGCAGGATCCCAGTGATACAGGGGCTAAAACATACATACAGTGAAAATAGGGGTAACATGCCAGGCAAGATGGTACTTTCCTACACCCGCCTTGTGGATCGAACTCCGGGCTGATGAAGTCAGGAGATCCGGTGTGGATGCTGCAGTGCTACAGTACAATTTACCTAGGGAGCGCTTGCAGTTTAGCACTGATCAGCAGTGGTTAAGTGCACAGAGTCAATAAACAGGAAAAACAGAGTCCAGTAAGCAATAAAAAAAGGAGGTCAGAAGGCAAAAAGACAGGGGAGACACGCCAAAAAGCTGCCAGGTCTAACAATAGATATATATGTATATATATGCATTAGCAGAAATGATTAGAGGTATTTCATGAGCTGGCTAAATTCACTCATGATGCAGTAAATTAAAGGCACAATTCTGGCCAAAGTCCGTCCCTCCCCACTGCGTGACCACTGCTGCTGCCGCTGTTGTGCCTGACAGAGCCTGCTGGCTCTGTGTTTGAGGCCCTCCACCACCCGCAGGAACCCACCTGCGCCTCATCCCTAGTGGCCATCTGTGTCTGTCTGTCTTTTCTCTTTTTCCTCTTTTTTGCTGTTTTACACCTTTTTCTGCTCTGTCTGTTTTTTGCACTTTTTCCGCTCTTATCGCTCCTGTGCTTTCTGCTCCCTGCTGCTGCTGCCCCCCACCCTGGAAGCGCTTTTCCACCCTCCTGCCTCCCAGCTGACCAATCCCTCCCCCTCCCTCCCCTAATTAAGGGTGGCCGCTGCCCAGTGAGGGGCAACTTCACTGACCTTTCTGGCCAGCGTCTGTCGCTCCCTCCTGCGGGCCACTGCTGTTGTTGCCGCTTTTGTGCCTGACAGAGCCTCTCGCTCCTTGTTCGAGGCCCACAGTCACTCGCCTGCGCCTTATCACTGGTAGCCTAGTGGCCATATGTGTCTGTCTGGTTTGTCTGTCTTTTCTCTTTTTCCTCTTTTTTGCTGTTTTGCTGTTTTACTCCCTTTTCTGCTCTCTGTTTTATTGCACTTTTTGCATTTTTCCCTCTCCTGCACTTCCCCCTCCCTGCTGCTGCTCCCCCGACGGCCCCGCCCTCAAACGCTTTCCCACCCTCCTGCCTCCCAGCTGACCAGTTCCTCTCTCCACCCTTCTTAAGGGTTCCTGCGTGCCTGGACCCCCCTCTCGATGGATGACACTCGCTCCATCATGAGCAGCATCCACTCCAGAGACCCCACTGACCCTTGCCTCCACTACACCTTCAACAAGGCCAGTGCCTCAATCGCACCCGAGCTCCGCAAGCAAAACCAACAACTGTTCCCTAGAGTCGGCAACCTTCCCAGAGGAGCGGAAGCACGCCGAGATCCGCCCGCTCTTAAAGAAACCAACAGCCGCCCCAACGGATCTCAAGAACTACCAACCCATCTCACTGCTATTTTTCCCAGCCAAGGATGATAAAAAAGCAATCAACTGTCAGCTCCGCCAACACATTCAAGACAACATCCTGGACATCTCCCAATCAGGATTCAGAACTAACCACAGCACCAAGACCGCACTGCTCACCACCACAGATGACATCAGCTCTCTCCTTGAACCACAGCAAAACAGCAGCCCTCATCGTTTACGACTAATCGGTCCCCTCCGATGTAGTGTTCCACCGCACCCTATGCGCCAGACTCCACACAGCAGGAATACACAGCAAGGCCTTTTGGTGGATACACTCCTTCCTGACAGGCAGAACGCAGAGAGTCAAACTCCTGCTACACCTGTCAGAACCTACAGAGACTAGCTATGGAGTACCACAAGGATCCTCGTTAAATCCCACGCTGTTCAACATCTAAATGGCTCCGCTCGCCCCATTCGTCAGGAACTCTGGACCGAACATCGTCTCCTACATTGATGAGACCCAGCTGACTATCTGCCAGACTGAAAAAACCCACAACAGTCAAGAAGAACTTCCAAGATGGGAAGGAAACAGTCATGACCTGGATGAAGGAGAGCTGCCTTAAGCTAAACTCCTACAAGACCGACATCCTTATCCTGGGACACTCCTCCTCAGCCTTGGACGACTACTAGCGGGCCGCAACACTTGGGAGCCCCCCCTCCCCTACAGACCATGCACAAAATCTCGGCGTCATCCTCAACTCAGTGTTCACCATGACAAGACCGGTTTCCACACCCTCTACAGAAGTTCTTCAGATGGATCCCAAGTGACTGCCGCAAAACCGCAACACACGCCCTGATGACAAGCAGACTTGACTATGGTAACGCCCTCTATGCCAGAACCACCAAGAAGAAACCGAGCAAACTTCAACAAATCCAAAACGCCTCCGCCAGACTCGTCCTGAACATCCCCCGCCGAGAACACATCGCAGGACACCTGAGAGATCTCCACTGGCTCCCCGTCGAGAGGAAGCTCAGCTTCAAGCTCCTCGTACACACCTACAGGGCCCTCCACAACCTTGGACCCAGCTACTTCAACCACTGCATCACCTTCTACTACCCTGCCAGACCTCTCCGCTCCTCCCAGCAGATGTTCCCCACTGCACCCCGGATACACTAGCCTTTCACACTTGGATTGTATTGCTGAACCTAAGGGTACTATGATCACAGAATAGCATTTGAGTGCACAGTGCAATCACAATGAAATTAATCAAAATGCATGAGTAAAGAGAAAGCAGTACAGTCAGGCCCTTCACCCCACTTTGGACTTAACTTTCCACAACACCAGGAAGCCTGATCAACCTCTCTCTCCCTCTCTCTCTTGTAATCTATGGCGTAACCGGGGCAGCAGCCTACAGGGCGACGGCAGTTCTGTATGGCTCCTTCGGTGAGCTTCAGAGAAGTCGCCGCCACTTCCCTTTTTATATCCTAGAAACTGGCTTGAACAACATTCTGTTGCCTTCTCGCGGGTTCTTCTATTATTGGTGTTTATGACTCTATTCTTACTAGTAATCATTAATTATTTTTTCAGAGCCTCCACATTTCTCCCAAGCCCTGTTGGTATCAGTATACCCTCAACGGTATGTCTCTACCACGACTCACATGGCTGCCTGGTACAGTAAATAAGATAACAGTGTCTTAGGAACATTGAAACAAGCATCCTACACTCTGTGCAGCCTGGAACAATAAACAGAACATTGTAAGGTAGGATCTAGTGACTCCCCCCTGCAGGTGTCTCTTGCAGCTCATTTAGTCCATTGACATTTTGAATTCACCGCCCTGTCACTTTCCAAGATATTGCTTTGGCCACCATCGATCTGCCTTCGGTTACTGTCACGTTACAGGGTGAGCCCTTTCCTTCACAATCGGTAACAGTGGTTGCTTGTTGTGTACAGACGGCATTGAGGTCATAGGTGGCATTTTCTTGTGCATTCGATTGAACCTATATGGTCCCCACAGTCACAATCGTCAGAGGGAACAGAACCCACATCTCTGGCATGAGGTTCATCATTCACAAGCACTGAGTAAGACTCACTGCAGGTATTAATACAGGCACATTAGAATTTTTCAAGAGTACAGTATATGTATTTCCTACTTCCTGACTTAGTATATCTCCTGTTTCAGTTTTTTTCCTGGATGGTGCACCCATACCTCCTTTCGAGGGTTTCCAAACCCTCCCTCCCCTCTTTGGATCGTATCTTGGGGTTCAGTTCTCTCCTCTACATGCATGATTTGTGCTTTCTCACAGATCAACTGTGCAATTCTGTCATGTGTTTGTTCTGATAGAGCAATATCCCACCTGGTTATGCAGCACCACTTTGATTTGTCCTCTGTAATCTGGATCAATAACTCCCCTTAGGACTGATACTTCTTTAAAAGCTAGACTGGACCATGAGGCAATCCTACTACATGTTCCGTCTGGTACTTTCACTCCTATTCCCAAGGGTATCACTGCTGTCTGTCTTGCTTGACTTTCTCCCCCCACTAGGGCAAGCCGACGTAGACCTATGCTGCCAGGAGTAGCCTGCAATGGAAGTCTGGATCAGGGGTCTGTTTTCCAAGTAATTGTAGCAGGTGTCAGTTCAGTGTCATGTCCTATCGTTCAGATAAAGGATGTCTTCAGTCCCACTGGCCTATTTTTTTAACTTTAACAGTGCTCTGTTCAGACTGCTACTCCAACCTTTCAAGTTTTGGTGTTTTGACAACATATTGAACTTTGCTTTCAGCAACCCATTATATCTCTCAATCATTCCTGCTGCTTGTGGGTAGTAGCTAAGGTGTAATACCCAACGAACCCCTTGCTCCTGAGTCCAATCCTATACAGCGTTCCTTGAAAAGTGTGTGTCCTGTCTCTCTGGATTTCTTTGGGCACCCCTTAGTGTCTAATCAGGTAATCCATCCCTCACAAAGTGGATTTTTGACCTGCAGACTTACAAGACAGGCCAAGCATGAGGCCGGGATAAGTGTCCACCATAGTCAGCACATAGCCCTTGGCCCCTCCTTTGGCAGTAGTCCAATGTAGTCCATTTGCCACACTGTGGAAGCTGCAGTTCCTCCTTTGATGCGTCCACTTGGTCTCTTGTGTGAGGGCATCTGTCTGATCTAGTTGCATGTAGGGCACTCCTTCAGTGCTTGCTGCACTTTCTCTTTGGTAACTGGGATTTGTCATTGTTGTGCCCATGCAGAAGTGCCATTCTCTCCAAGGTGCCCGGAGTTGCATGAGCCCAGTTTGCTAAGGATACTTCAGCTTCATCCTTAATGACCACTGATCCACATCTTTGGCCATGTGATCCACCTCACTGTTGAACAGAGATGCAAAGGAAGTGTCTGATGGATAGTGGGCATCCACATGACCCAAATAACTTTGACACTCTTGCCCTTTCTTCTGCATCTTTTCCCACAGCTGCTCACTACCCCAGATGGGGGTGCCATTGATTTTTCCTCCATCTTTGTGCCAGGTCAGTGTTCATCTCACCAGTCCTTGATAGGTTGTCCTACTGTCAGTGTACACAAACGTTCTTTCTCGAGTAGGAGCTTGTTCAATCACTGCAGCCACCCCTTGCAATTCACCAAACAGGCTTGAACCCTTTTCTCCTACCCTCAGTAGCAGTGTTTCTGTAGCAGGTTGGAATGCAACTGCCTGCTATTGCCTTTTGCCCTGCTGGTATTGGGCGGTGCCATTGGTAAACCATGCATTTCGCTGCTCCTCCTGGCTGAGCTGCTGAAAAGTTGGGACAGTCTGGAAGGGAGAAGACTCTGGGGGTGATTCTAACTCTGGCGGGCGGCGGAGGCCGCCCGCCAGAGTTCCCCCCTCCAGAGCACCGCTCCACGGTCCGAAGACCGCCGCGGTGATTCTGTGTTTCCTGCTGGGCTGGCGGGCGACTGCCAGAAGGCCGCCCGCCAGCCCAGCGGGAAACCCCTCCCCACGAGGATGCCGGCTCCGAATGGAGCCGGCGGAGTGGGGAGGGTGCGACGGGTGCAGTTACACCCGTCGCGAATTTCACTGTCTGCAATGCAGACAGTGAAATTCAAAGTGGGGCCCTCTTACGGGGGCCCCTGCAGTGCCCATGCCATTGGCATGGGCACTGCAGGGGCCCCCAGGGGCCCCACGACACCCCATACCGCCATCCTGTTCCTGGCGGGCGAACCGCCAGGAACAGGATGGCGGTATGGGGTGTCAGAATCCACATGGCGGCGCAGCTTGCTGCGCCGCCATGGAGGATTCGTTAGGACAGCGGAAAACCGGCGGGAGACCGCCGATTTTCCTGTTCTGACCACGGCCAAACCGCCGCGGTCAGAATGCCCTGCGGGGCACCGCCAGCCTGTTGGCGGTGCTCCCGACGACCCTGGCCCCGGCGGTCCTTGACCGCCGGGGTCAGAATGACCCCCTCTGTCTCAGATGTTTCTTGTGGAGGTGCTATTGTCTGTAAGTCTACTACCCTCAACTTATCCTCTTGTAGCTTGGACACCTCTGTAGGTCTGGGTTTTGCTCTTTATTGCAGATACCTTTTCCACTCCACAATGGTAGACTCCTGTGCCCTGCACATATGTCAGAGAGGTTGAAATCCAGGGCAACACAATACTATAGGCAGTATTCTAATCTGCAAATAGAGCTTTAAGAAGAGTGTCATCAGGATGGAAGGCATGGTAGCATACAATACTCAGATACAAGTGATAGAAGTCATGCCCATGGTAAACTACCTACAAAACAGGGGCACCCAGATTGTACCTATATATCACCAGGTAAAGGCTCCACACATACCCATACCATAGCTACATGATCACATATCCCATGGAACACACAAAATACATCACTGAGGAACACAATACATTAACCATACACTAACAAAGGCCCCATACCTGTAGGATTGTCACTCACATTTGTAAGTATAGAGTTACCTGGACCTTGGACAGCAATGGCAGAATAAAAACACAGCTAGGTCCCATGGTCATCACAAAGTACCCCACACATTGTGAAGCCAGAGGCCATGATCCAATCATCACACATGGGCCACAAACTTCACCTGACACTTCAAACACCATTTCACACCCCCAACCCCACTGGTAATAGGAAAAGACTTAGCAGTCACAACCCCACTTGTATGAAGGAAATACTAAGAAGGTACCATCCCACTGTAACTATATCAATTTTACCAGCTATCTGTCAGGTACACCTCTGATGTCTGTCAGCAATTACCATTGGCTACTGATAATGAATACCTCAAGCCTAGGTTGCAGAGCCAAATATGAAATAGCAATTTCAGTGAATGGAAGGAAAAGAGGATGGGAGAAAGCAAGAAACATACCTAAATACTGAGAAGTCCATCACAGAAGTGTATGTTAGGATCAGATGTAACAAAACATGATATCGCAGGCCATATTGTACTGCACACTTTAGAATCTATCAGTCTGCATCCACAACTCACACATAGGCATTGGAGCTCTTGACACCGCCACTGATGAATCAAGTCAAGAGGTGTAATGGCAGCCATCTACTTTGAGTTGTGCACATTCAACACATCAAAAGGTCCACTTCACATACCTGTATGTCAGTGGAAGTACTGATTGATGAGATCTGCCTTAGAGTCACCTGCTCCTTCTCCCTCTGGCTCTTCATCACTTGCCATATCAGCATTTCCAGACACTGGTCCACCTGCCTCCCCCTCATCTGCTATTAATGGTCTCTGACGTCTCAGGGCTAGATTGTGGAGCAGGCAACGATAATTTGGCATACCTTGTGGGGCAAGTAGAGGAGGGCTCCTCCAGATCGGTCCAGGCACCCGAATCTTGCCTTCAGGAGCCCAAATGTTCATTCGAATACACGCCTTGTCCTCCCGTGGGCCTCATTGTAAGAGACTTCTCCTGGCGTGGCTGGGTACCTCACTGGTGACAACAGCTAAGGATGGTTTGGTTATCGTGAGTCACCTGTGAACACAATGATAGAGCAACTCATAAATAGTTCCTGAGACTGGCTATATTGTGATGACAGGAGAAATAACACACAAGCACACACTACAATGTAAACTTACCAAGCACCCAGGCCCCCTCTGTTTGTTGTCGTGCCATCAGATGTGGGACATTCCTGTTCCGCATGATGTAGGAATCATGCACAGATCCTGGAAACTTGGCTGTGACTTGTGAGATGTACTGGTCTGCGAGACACACCACCTGTACGTTGATTGAATGGTAGTTCTTCCTGTTCCTATACACCTGTTCATTAGCACTGGGAGGGATCAGGGCTACATAGGTGCCATCAATGGCTTCTACCACGTGAGGAATGTGTCCCATCTCATAAAAGTCTGCCTTCATGTAGGCCAAATCCGCTTTTTGGGGAAACCTTATGTAGCTGTCCAGGTGTTTCAACAATGCACACAGTACATCCTTCAACACCAGACTGAACATGGGCTGAGACATCCCTGCTGTTAAGATGACAGTATTCTGAAAGGACCCTGTGGCCAGGAAGTGTAGCACGGACAAGACTTGAATGATGGGAGGTATACCTTAGGGAGTGCAAAGGGCAAGCATCAGATCTGGCTCCACCTGAGTACAAAGATCCATGATGATATGACAATTCAGACGATATGTCGGGATGACATGCCTTTCCTCCATGGTTTCCAGGTCTACTAGTGGACGGTACACTGGTGGTTGTTTCACTCTACTCATGGTAGGATAACTATGTTGAGAGAAGACAATATACAATGAGTTATGCAGTGTGCACACACCATTAACACATTGTATATCACCTCACACCTAACATCTATAGAGGATACTTCTGAAATACAGTACAGCCCATAGATATGCACCTACTTCACCCTCATTGCTGCACTTTTGGCTAACACGTAAATGGGATTGTACATATGAAACTAACGTTGGTGTACATGTGTGTAAGACTTAGCTGCCCTGCACTAATCACACATATGTTGTGGATTCTACCAATATCTACCCGTGGCCTATGTACCTCAGAGTAGCTTGACTTAGTGCTCACCATATACACTTCCTCAACACATTATTTTGTTAAATTTGCCACAATATGTTGCACAATCATGATGGCACTACAAACGGATACACCGCGTTTTGGGGGAGTAAGTGATTGACACAGATAAGTATGCACATCCATTGACGACGTGCCCAAAATGACAGGTGCCTGACCTACTGAGTGGACAGTTGGAAGTGACCTAAGTCCGCCAGTGGAAGTCGTCATGGCAGTAGGTGGTTGCAACCGCTGTGTAACTTGCCATTGGTTAACATTGCTGTCTTTGGCGGACTTGGGCCAATGCCCATGACCGCTGGCAGGGACAGTTCTGTGCATGGCAGACATGACCGTCATTTTCTGCAGTATTGATCACTTGACTCCTGACACTGTTGCCAGCAAGACCTCCACGACGTGAGCTGCTATGTAATGCCTCTGGGAGCCATCATAACACACCCTGCAAGTTATAGGGCCCCTGCTTTCACCCTGGAAGAGCTTGAGACTAGTGGAGGAGGTCCTACCCCTGTGTGGACAGCTATATGGGGCACCAGCGGAGCAGGTGAGTCCAATGCCCTAGCCATGTGTGATAAGTGTTGTGTGTGACGTTGCATCGGGCATGTGAACTTGTGAGGGTGTAGATGCATGCAGATGGCATAATGTGAAGGTGTGTGAGCAGACAGGATGGGTAGTGTGTCAACGTTCTGTGACTGATGTGAACTGACCAGTCCTATTGGTATGGTGCATGTGTACATGAATTTGTCCTTTCGTCTGTGTCATCCATTAGAAGAAGGGGATTTGGCATGCCATCGCCAAGCAAGTGCAGAGCCTAGGGGTCCACAGCAGGTGGAGCACCCACTGTAAAAAGTGGTGGGAGGACCTGAGATGCTGGAACTGGAAGCCCACAGAGGCCGAGCTGGTGATGTACTCCCAACAAGGGAGGGGTGCCTGTTGGACCCTGACCCCCCCTAATGGCCCGCATTTTGGCAGTGGCCTACCCTGAGGTGGATGGGCATTTGAGGGCAGTACAGCAGCCACAAGGGGGTAAGTACTGACTGTATCCTTGTACTTGGCTCTGGTAGTATGGTGTTTGCTGTGACACTTTAGTAGCTGTGACAATGTAGTAGGTGCTACATGTATGTAGACTAGTGGGAAACCATAGTACTCACATTGCCTGACTAATAGATGGAGAACTGGCATTAGGGTTGGCCATGTGTACGTTTAGATCACCTGTGTCAAGGTATATCTATGACTGCATTTGGAGATGCACATTTGACATTGCCACATGTGTAACTCCACCCATATATTTGTATGTAAGCTGCTGTATCATTCTACCCATGTAGTATTTCCAGGTCCATACATCTGAACATGTGAATATGTAGCTCTAAGGTGTTCGACCACTCCCATCTGTGTAGATCACCTGTATTTGCTACTGAGTGTCTGACAAATACCTGTACAGGGCCTAGTTATCTTTTGTCCTGGTACAGGTATTGACTCCAGGTGAGGCTGGCGTCTCAATCAATCAACAGATATGGCCAGTATAGGACTGTACATATGGGTTTGTGAAGGTGTCCCCATTGTCCCTTCTTATTCATACCATGGGGTATGTGAAGTTTGTAACGGAAGGGCATCCAACTGTGGCTGTCTGATTGTTAGTATTTGGCCTCACCATGCATTTCCATGCCATTCAACTGTAGGCGATTCACTATTATCCCAATGCCCTTGTTTTAGAGAAGTTAAGTGGTTAGGCTGTCCTACCCTCTGACAATGTGAATGTCCATGCTACAAGTGCCAATGGCCTACCAATAGTAGTGAAACATGTGGTATTAGCCATGTGCATCATGTCACAATGGTTACTTGGGGGCAGATGTTGTTGAGTGGGACAATCATTGCTCGCCTTAGTCTAGCTGCTGTGGACAGGTTGGAAAGGAAATGGTTTTGGGTCACTCCTTAGTCTGAGATGTAATGGTATGGCTAAACTACTTTTTGTCATACAGGTGGTGTTGTTGTGGGATATGTGGTAAGTGCAATGGGTGTTGTGTAGGACCATGTATACATGTCTTTTCAGTGGGATATGTGTGTTGTCTGGACTTAGGTACAGGTAATCGCATGGCAGGGATGGTGTGAGTGATGTTGCTTTACTCATGTTGTCATGTCATGGAACTGTATCTTCATGTCAGGTGGAATGTCATGTGCCCTATTATGATTTAATTGGCTGGCCTTTTTTGTTGTTGTTCTTACACTGCTCTCTGTGATTGTCAGTGGAAGTCTCATGTGTGTTATGTAGGCCACTGTAGCTGTACATGCATGTATGATGTGATGTGGTGTATCTGTGTAGAGTGACTGCAGATACTCCTCTGGCATTCGGTACATGTTGTTCTCCAGACACGGATTCTAAACATCGGATGGCACCTGTATGGGACTGCCACGTGTTGTGTCTTCATCAGAGATTTTAGCCATTATCACATAAATGTACAGAGGGGTCAGCTAGGCATGTGATTGGATTGGCTGGTGCTGTGTCGTCTGTGAATAGAGTTGACTTTACTTGCATTGGACATGACTTATGGACATAGACTGCTCAGGTGTTGAATCGGAACATGTATGATATGGTATGACCAGTCAGCTGCTTTTCCTGAAGGTGATAGGAGTATGGAGAGTTATAACCAGGATTAAGATGGAATTTCACCTTTAGCCAGGGAATGATGAGCATGCTGACATAGCTGTACAGGTGATTTGATGGAATGCTCCAGTTGTGCTACCTTACATGGATTATGATGTCAGTGAGAGAGATGACATAAAGGGGTGGATATAAGTAACATGTTGTGACATTATTATGCAGGATATATGGTTTTCTATGTGGGATTTTCTAGCCAGGAGATGTATACCTACAGTTGTGCATGGTGTAATGTGTGTATGTGAAGAATGTGATGACGATCTCTCTCCCTCTCTGTCTCTCCCTCCCTCACTCTCTATTTGTGTGCACAGGCAAAGCAGATGGGGCCCAGGCGAGTGGGGATTCTGCTGGCCCCAGGACCCAGAGTACTGATACCACCAACAGCGAGTGACCCAGTGTCCTGGAAGGCGAGGGGAGTGCCATGGGGGAGACAGGATCAGCATCATCATCCTCGGGATTTTCCTCCAGTGGACACTCCCTGGAGGTGACTGTCCTATCTGGGCCCACCCAATCACCATCTTTGTCCGCCACCTCTCCTTATTACCACCGCCCTCCCTGTACCTCCCCACCCAGTTGTTCATGCACGCTCATCCAGGAGGGTGGGCGTCTCCTTTGCCGCAGGCATCTCTGCCCCTGCCCCTATCAACCCTGCTGAACTCAGTGAGGAGGCTATTGACCTCCTAAGGTCCATCTCTGTGGGTCTGTCGACCATCGTGAGTGCCATCCAGGGACTGGCAACTCAAGTCCTGCTGAGTAATGCTGGAGGGCATTCACGGCGCACTGACTGGCCTACAGAGATCCTTTCAGGCTTTGGCCTCCACACTGATGGCATCCACTCACTCTTTGTCTTCCGTATCCCCTCTACCTTCCTCTTCCCAATCCCAAACCCCTCTTCTCCGACCCAGCCAAAGCATACAAACAGACAAGCATGCATCCACCTCAACATCCAAGGGTACAGCTGACAAACACAAACACCACATGACCCACCACCGGCATGCACACAAACAACACCCACCTGCAGACACAGCAACAGTCACTACCTGCACTGACTCCACCACCACCCCCAACATCATGGACACAGCGCCGGACACACCTGCAGACACCACACCAACATTCACCAATCCAGCCACAACTCCTATCCTACCCACAGTTAGCACAATAGCAGACCCTCAGACATCAACCCCAGTCACCACATACACAGACACTACAACAATAGACATGCCTACATAATGCACATCCACCATGCCTGCAGTTACCACCCCAACAGACGGTCACCAATCCACCATGGCATTTCCCAGCACCTCCGCCCCCCTTCCTCCCAAGATACATAAACGCCCACACTCACCCATCCAACAGACACCCAGCACCCCCAAGCATCCCTCGCACACACATGCACCCAAGACATCCACCAAAACACCAAAACACCTCTCACAACCACTCCCTCTCCCTCCACTCCCAAACCCTTTTGCCATGCCCGTCCCCGTGCATCAAAGAAGGCTTTCCTCTTGGAGTTTTCCTTTTTCCCTACTACTCTCCCACCCAGTGAAAACCCAAAATGCTCTGTGTCCCTTCTCAAGTCCAGCCCTTCCACCTCAAAGACCTCCCCTGCCCCCCCTGAAAGTACCCATGCCTCTCCCCTGCCAAGAAGTCAACCCCTCCCAAGAGTTCCCAGCACTCCCCTAATCCTCGACCTAAGCCCCCCTCCCAGGCCAAAGCCCAAAGATCCCCCCTCCAAACCTATGGCCAATCCCCTCCTCTACACCCCCTAACCCCTGAGGTGCCTGCTTGCCCCCTTGATCCCCCTACCTGTGGAGGTTACATGGCAGTCAGGAGTCAAGTTGGGGCACTTGGAAGTGCCATATGTGCATGTGGTACGTAAGTGTTTGGACTGGCCTATGGCCTTAATCTATGTACATATTTATGTATACATATATTTATTCATTTATTTACATATATCTGGGCCAACCCGTTGTTGGTTCGAAGGATACATGTTTGTCCTGCCTTTCTTTTCTTAGGGCTGTTTTGGTCTTGGCTGATTTTGTTTGTGTGTGAATAGGTTTTGTGTGTACCAGTTGTGTCTGGGAAGCATGTGTGGGTGTGTGCACTGCATTTGTCCCGCTGTGGTGGGTGTGTATTGTGTGATGGGCATGTATAAGTTGGGGACATGTATTTGTGTTGGTATTGTGTTGGTATTGTGGGTTATGATTGTGTTGACATGTGTTATTTGCAGTGTTGTGTGCCTTTGTGTGGTTGTACTGTTAGCATGTATTTGGTGATTGGTATGTCAGAACGGTTTGTGATGTGTGTTTGCGGGGTATGATGCACGCCTTGTTGTATGGATGTGTGATTGTGTGTTTGCTCTCTGGTGTTGTTACGTTGTTTTGTATGTATGATTTGTCAAGCGAAGGTATATATTGTTGATGCTTAACAGTGCTGTTGTGGTGTTGCGGTTTTGGTGTAGTTGTGTCATTTGGAGGTGTTGTTGTGTGTAACTGTGCCAGTGCTGTGTATGGAGGGGTTGGTGTGTGGTTTTGGTGTGTGTGTGTGATAACTGTAGAGTGTGTACTGTGTATGTGGCTGTCTGGAAGAGTGCATGTCAGTGTGAGGTAACGTGTGTGTGTGTCGCCCGCGCCACCCGTTCCGGATGTGTATGTTGTGTGTGAGTAGGTACATTGGCATTTTGCTACAGTGACAGGTAAGTATGTGTACTCATGGTTGCTGTCGTCATCGTCGTCACTGGTTCTGGAGTCGTTGGGCGAGCAGGAGCAGTGGGAAGACATGTAGTTCAGGTTCCATGGCGGCTACAGACGGGTATGTGCTCCTAAAGGTGGGTGTCTCCTTTTATAGAGTTTGTTTCCGCCAGGGTTTCCGTGGTGGTGTGACAAGGGAGGAAACCTTGGCTGTGTGCAGCCTCGTAATCTGTTGGGTGGGAAAATGGTCTCCCCCAGCCTGCAGGTGGCTTCCGTCATCCATGGCGGCCTGACCACACTGGCGGTCCCGGCGGTGGATTGGCTGTATTCTGTTCGGAATACCGCCATGGTCATAATTTAGTGGTCTTCTCCACCAGCCTGTTGGTGGTATGACCGCCACAGCCAATACGGCGGTCATGAGACCGTCAAACTCATAATGACAGCCTATATGTAAGATGATAGCCTGTTCTTATACCTGATGTTTGTTTATAGGGCTTGTGTGTCTGTGTGTTGAATAAAACCTGCATCTGAGTGGGTCTCGCCCTGTGAGTGCCAGTGTTGTTGTTTTTGGTGTGTATGTGTCTTGTGTAGTTTTTAACCCTGATAAAATGATGTCAAAGGTACAGATATGCAGCCCTGCCTTGGAAAATTGAACACATCATTCCAGGGAACACATACACATTAGGTAGTGCTGGTTGTGTATGGCCATAATATGTGGGATTTTGCTATTGATAGCCACTATCTTCAGGACCATTGTAAAAAAGACCAGGTGTCTCAGTTCTTAAACCACAGAAGGGCGCGATAAAGAGATCCAACTAATTCAAAGAGGATTGGGAAGAGTAGCAGAAGAATAAAATAAAATTAAAATTCTAGCATTCGTGACAAGAATTTTCCATTATATTAAGGACACGGAGATGAGGACTATGCTTCTCTTTCTTCACTCTTTTTTTTTAGCAGCCAATCAAACAAACTTTTTTCCATACACTACATATCCCATGAATACCCAATAATTACATATCCAGCCATAGAGCTCCAGTCCTATATATCCAACGTACTGCAATACCACTTCCTCTTTCTTTGCTCCAGAATATAGAACACTTAAACAGCCCATGGTCCTAAAATGATTGGCATTTCAAGTTTGGGGAAAAAACAACAATAGGTTCCAACGGGAACCCTGTTTGAAAACTGGATCCATGAAACTAAGCCTTGTTCTCCACATAGTAGAGTAGATCTTCCTCAATGCTCTCCTGAATGTAAGAGGGCTATAGTCATAAAGCTCGTAGAGATGACTTGAACACAAATTCATTTCTCGCAGTTTCCTGCAAGGGAAGAACGTTTCAAAGGCGTAAACATTGTCTACTATCAAACTCATCAGAAACATCTTCATTACAGGGTGGGAAAAAACAATCATATATCTTGTGCGAATCTAAATCAAATACCAGCTGTATGCATTTATGTACATGTATGGGTGGGATAATCCTTGCCTCCATGTCCTTACTAGAATAGAAAAGTCTTGTTGCGAATGCTAGAACATTTTTTATTCTATGTTAGGACCATATGAGAGAAGAGTCGAGATCCTCTCTCGTCTCCTTCTGAACACTTGATCATTGGCAGTTTTATGCTGACACAATCTCTCACTCGCTTGCTCCTGCAGAGCAGTAGGTACATCACATTGCGGAATAGTGTCTTCCACCTGTCTATTCATACACAATGCACTTGGTGATATTTTCATAGTAGTGTGAGGGGTGAGTCTATACTCTCTCAGGAATGCATACAAGGCACAGTCAATATTCTGGGCATTGGCCACCGCCATCCTCAATACGTTATTCAGAGTTTGCATGAAGCGTTCAGCTTCACCATTAGCTTGAGGCCAGCAGGGTGCAATTTTCTGATGAACAACACTCCACCTCGACAAGATACTCTACAAACTCCTGCCTGGAAAACAGCGGGCCATTGTCCGTTCTGAGTTCCTGAGTAAGAACATGAATAGCTATGATTTTTTCCAAATGCAGAATGACCTGCCCAGCCGTGGTTGTATCCAATATCTCCACCTCAGGATATTTAGAGAAGTCATCAATGACCACCAGCATGTGCAGGCTGTCAGGCAAAGCACCCAGGTCGGCACTGGCCTGCTTCCATGGCCTGGAGGGAATTGGTTCAGTGATTATCAGTGCTGGAGGCTCAGATGGTCCCACGACTTGACAAAGGTGACAGTGTCACACCACTCTCTCCACTTGGTGATCCAAACCTGGGAACCACAATTTACAGCGAAGTCGAGCTTTCGTCTTCACTACTCCTTGGTGAGTTGCATGAGCTAAATCCACTATGCAAGATTGCAAGGATCGGGGAACCCCCAGTCGCAGCAACCGAAGCAGACATCCTTCCGACGACACGGACAGTTCCTGCCAGACATGATGCAGGACAACTAGAGTATGTCCAGACTCGTCAGTCCTCCTCGCTAGATTATGTACCATATCATGCTACCTCCCTGTATAAACAGCTTTGATGGCAAGTTGGAGGCATTCATCCTCTTGGGCGGCCTCCATGAACTCCTGCATGGACACCGGTAATGGTCTTGATCGCTCGACCACCAAACGAACATAGTTCTCCACAGCGTCTGCCTCATCCTCCTCCTGTACTGAAACCGGTCTGGCATGCCTCGTTAAATAATCTGCAGGATTTTGGGATCCTGGTCGATAAATCACCGTAAGCTTATAGTCCTTTAATTGTAGAATCCACTTCTCTATTCAAGGACCGATTGAAAAGCGGAACAAGAGGTTTATGGTCTGTCACCACAGTGAAAGGCTGGCCATATAGATAGAGATGAAAATGGTGACATCCCCAATGAACCGCAAAGAGCCTCTTTCTCGATATGTGAGTACCTTTGTTCTGTTTCCGTCAGGGTTCGGCTGGCATAGGCCACCGTGGCCCACTCCCCTTGTTCACCGCGTTGAGACAAAATGGCACCTAGCCCCACCGGTCTAGCATCCACCGCCAGTTCAGACTCTTTAGCCGGATCGAAGTACCTCAACGTAGTCTGAGCAGATAGTGCATTTTTAGTAGCACAGAAAGCGCTTTCCTGGGGAGATCCCCACTCCCAGGGAGTGTTGTTCTTTGTCAGTTCTCAGAGAGGAGCCATAAGAGATGCCAGATTCTGAATGAACCTGCCACAGTACATGACCATACCAAGAAAGCTGCGGACGCCAGTGACCGAAGTAGGGGCAGACACCATTTGAATGTCGTGTACCTTCTCCGGATCTGGTAGTACACATTTATCAGAAAAGTGATAACCAAAGAAGGCTATTTGATGTTGAAGAAACTCACATTTTTCTCGGTGCAATGTGAGACCATGCTCATGGAGTCACTTGAACGTAGCACGCAATCTATTAAGGTGTCCTTCCAGGGTAGGGGCATATGTCATCACTTACATTGATAACACAGTCCAGTCCTGCTAATAGCCCTCTAATAATATCCTGAAAAACCTCGGCTGCACTAGAGATCCCAAAACTGAGGCGGGTGTACCTCCGGAGCCCCTCATGGGTAGAAAATGTGGTTATTGCTCGTGACGCAGGGTCAAGCATGAGTTGATGGTAGCTCGCCCTCAAGTCCATTTTAGAAAACCACCGCGATCCACTCACTTTGGCCACAATGTCGTCAATAGTTGGTGTTAGGTGGCGTTCATGACAGATTGCATTAAACAGCTCAGAGTATTCAGCTATCAACCCTTCAATACTGTCTTGATGCACACTGAATGCAAACGACACCAGACCCAGCTGCTCTGCAGTCCGACAACTCAACAGCATGCCCGACCAAGCCTTGGTGTAGTTGATAGTGGTATTGATGGTCTGGGCCTCATGCATGAAATCAGCATTAAACACTCCTGCCAGAGGAAGCAGAATGGACGACCCAAATGCAAACACTTTGGTAGTGGTGGAGCGAAGTGTTGGTTTAAGGAGAAGTGTCTTCATCACCTGGAGAGCCATGAGATTAATAGAGGCTCCTGTGTCTATTAGTGCCACCACTGGTTACCTCCCACCAATATGTTGCATTTAGGAATACGTCTCCTAGGACCGCCTCCTGGTTCCATGGCATGTATTACATGGATGGTGACTTCCAACCCATCGTCATCCATATCCCCATCACCCTCATCTGATGTGTGGGTCTGTGCGGTCTGCACCGTCTTGGGTTGGTTTGACTTCTGGAAGGAAGCAGGTCTACACACCTTGGCGAAGTGATTCAATGTGCTACGATTTGCACACCATTTCCCCTGAGCAGGACACTGTCCTTGATGAGGGTAGGAACCTCCACACATATAACAGGCTTGAGGCGCTGCGTGTAACCTTGTGCGCAATTTTTGTTTTGATTCATTGGGGCAGTGGTGACCACGTTCACAGGTTCAGTCTTCACCAGTCTTTGGAGGGCTGCCTCCATATGAGCTGCATGTACCTTTGACAGCTCCTTAGATTTCCCCAATGTGAGCATGTTAGCCGTAGACATCCCCAGCACTTGTAAAATGTTCTCTCTCAGTTTAACCGAGTGACAATCCCAGATGAATTGGGCCTGAACCTCGTCCTCCACATCCGGCAGGGTGCAGGCGCTTGCCAATTCTCGTAGCCTCACATAAAAGGTGTCCACCGACTTCTCAGGAAGCTGTTGAGCCTGTCGTAGGAAGAACCTTTCATAATCCGGGTTGGCCAGTGGCTCAACATACCCAGTAAGAGCACCCTTTAATGACCGATATGTGTAAGGGGGCCCCTCTTCAACAACATACTTGCTGATCCTATGGATGGCTGCCCCTCCAAGATGTAAGAGCATGGGGCGACGCCTGTAATTATCCCTACACTCGTAAAGACCACTGCAGCAGTCCGGAAGGCTCTAGAGAGCTCTGGATGCCCTACTGTGCAAGGCATCCCCCCCCCACACACTCCCCCCCTCCCCAGAGAGGAGCTGTGGCAGAAAGAAGCCACTCCCCATGGGCGCAGGCGGCTGGCGTGTTTTGGGGCATTCACGGGGAGACCAAGAGAGATCTCAATGCTGGTGGAGAATGTGTGCCACCCCACACACACACACATAACAGGCTTTTCTTTAGGGAACTTGTTCTTACTTACCTATCACTTGCAGGACAGATTGGAAACCTCAATGGAAGCCTCGTCCTGCTGAGGATAAAATACCACATTACCCGTAATAGGCACACAGGAGCGCCATGTCCTCGGCTGTGTGAGGCAACCATTGGTGATTGAAGTGTCTCTGTGATTTAAGGTGATCGCACATAATCTATGCATCCCTGGGGGCACAGGGCAATGGAGGGATTGTACCCCCTACCTTATCAGCTGCATTTTTTACCCTGACACAATAGGGTCCATTGGTTTGTATAATGTTTTCTTTTATGACATATGCCAAGGAAATTATTTCCTGACCTGGGCATTCTAATCACCTTTCTCTTTTTGTACTCCCTACAATTCTGTTGCATGATGCAACTTGTTCAGGGTTGGCGTTTTAGAGGATAGGCACTATAATGTTCTTCTAAGATATCTGAGTGCCACATGGGAATGTTTCATGTTATATGCATTCATGATGATATCATATCATGTTTATTCTGACATGTGCCTTTTTGGTGGTAATGACAACCTGACTACTGCTTGTGCTGCAGAGTAACAGTAATCTATACGTTTACCTGACTACTGCTTGTGCTGCAGGGTACCAGTAATCTATACGTTTACCTGACCACTGCTTGTGCTGCAGGGTACCAGTAATCTATACGTTTACCTGACTACTGCTTGTGCTGCAGAGTACCAGTAATCTATACGTTTACCTGACCACTGCTTGTGCTGCAGAGTACCAGTAATCTATACGTTTACCTGACTACTGCTTGTGCTGCAGGGTGCCAGTAATCTATACGTTTACCTGACTACTGCTTGTGCTGCAGAGTACCAGTAATCTATACGTTTACCTGACTACTGCTTGTGCTGCAGGGTACCAGTAATCTATACGTTTACCTGACTACTGCTTGTGCTGCAGGGTACCAGTAATCTATACGTTTACCTGACTACTGCTTGTGCTGCAGAGTACCAGTAATCTATACGTTTACCTGACTACTGCTTATTTTTGCAAAGTACGAGTAATCTGTGCGATGTTCTGACCACTGCTCGTGTAGCAGGGTTTTACTGATGCATGTTGTGTCGGGTCTAATGATGTTTTACACAGTACAGTTTATATTTTATATAACTTGTTACACATTGCCTCTGGGATAAGGCTGACTGCTTCTGCCAGGCTACCAAGGGCGTGAGCAGCGGTTATCTTGGGTGTGTAACTCCCTCGCCCTGACTAGAGTGGTGGATTCTGCCTGGCTCAGGTGCCAACCTTAGCCAACCAGAAACCCCATTTCTAACTGCGGTACTTACCTCATACGCTTCCAGGCATTGTAGTAGGCAAAGCTCAGGTTTATCTGGAAAGGCTGGATAAGAAACTGACCTGGAATTCTATATAGTTGATCTGGAAATAGTAAATGAAACTCCATCAGGAGAGAAAGTTCACCGCTCCCAGGTCTAATGCTCTCACATCTAACACTCATTTACAAGAAATGAGACACAATAACATGGTCAATTTGGCCGATAACAGTTTTTTTTAGAAAGATATCTATTGTCCGGCCATGAATCTAGAAATCTCAATACCATTTTAACATCCCATAAAACTGAATATTTCAGTTGAAGTGGTCTTACCATCTGAATACCCTTTAGTAACTTGCACACCATGGGGCGCTCTCCCGCCAGTCTGCCATCTATTAGGGATTGACTCGCTGAAATGGATGATCTAAAATTATTTACTGACCGATACGCCATGCCTGAAGCCACTAATGAGGATAGAAAATTGAGAATTACACTGCAATCTGCTCCAAAGAGATCTTCATTCCTTTCACTACATTAACTACACCAGAGTCTCCATTCTGATGCATATCTCTTGTGTGAGCTTGAAGAACAGGCATGGCTATTGAAGTCTTGAGCCTCTTGTGAAAGGCTAGGGAGGCTCTAACTTTTCCTGAAATTCCGAATCGCAAAGGACCCCAACAGGAGTTTCAGGCAAATGGTGTGGAAACTCAGTTCTGCTTTGGACCAACAGCCCCCCTATGGAGATCTGGCCACAGTGGGGTCCCCCAGCCCCAACGGCTGGCATCGGATTCTATTATCATCTCCAGGGTCGAGCCAAATACAGCTCTGCCATTCCAGGCTTCCATGCGGTCTAACCAATGGATTTTTCCGTCGTGGCTTCCTCCGAAAGAATGACCGGTTCCAAGTAAGCAAGACCCTAGCAGAGATGCTGGATTTTTAAGCGTTGAAGTGCGCGATAGTGAAGGGGACCTAGATAGATCCCCTCTATTGATGAGGCCAGCAGACCCACTAGTTGAGCAATGGACCTCAAGGATGTAGCCGCTAGGCTCCAAACTGATCTCAACTCCTTCTTGATGTTTTTCACTTTGTGGCAGAAGGATCAATTGGGCTGAACGGGAGTCGGACTGAGAACCCAGGAATTCCAAAAATGTAGATGGACTCAGGATTGATTTCTGAACGTTGATTATGAATCTGAGGTCCTGCAGGAGAAGAATCGTCCACTCGGGTGTTTTATGCTAGCTGGGGATATTGGGTCATAATGATGATGTCGTCCAGGTAAATGATTAGGTGAACTCCCTGAGCTCTCAAAGATTCCACCACTGGCTTTATCATCTTCGTGAAGCACCATGGGGCAGATGAAAGGATGAAAGGCCTAGTTCGTAACAAACGATTCACCAATTGAATTGGAGGAAATGTCGGTAAGGAGGAAACATAGGAATGGACAGATAGGCATCCATCGATCCAATCAAACCAGCCAGCCCCCTTCTTGCAGGATATCTCTTAAGAGGTGGATTGCCTCCATCTTAAAATGATGATAAAGTATCCAACCATGGAAATCTCTGAAGGTCAGTACCAATCTTGATCCGCCACCCTTCTTTTCTATCAGAAAAATGCAACTGATGAAGAAGTTTGTGTGAGGGCACATCACTTCTATTGTGCCTTTCTGCAAGAGCTCTTGTTTTTCTGATGAGATGAATGTCTGTTCTAGTTGGGAAAAATATATTGTGTGTGCTGGGGAGTTTTGAATGGGAGGGTTCATAAAACTCTAGTCTATAACCCTGTATTGATTCTAGGATCCACGGATCTTGAGTCAACAACTGTATGTTGTGCAAAAACAGGCGTGTTCTACCCCCCCCCCCACCCCCTCCCCCCAGCGAAACCTCAGCTAAGGGAATAATTCTGTCCTGTGGAGCCAGACTCTCGGAAAGCACCTTGTGGTCTTCCGAAGCATCCCTTCAGGAAACACCCTCTGTAGTTTCGGGAATGTGAGGTGTAGAAACTTGGATTGTACAAATCCTGGTTTCCTCCTCTACCTTTTTGGTAGTGTTCCGTTTGTGGACCTTGAGGGAATCCATGGCTGAATGTTTGCCTCCTAAAGCGTCTAGCCCTGCCAAAAAGCGGTCAGAAAACCTTTTTAAGTGATCCTGGGACTTGTCTAAATTGGTATAGGTTGCTACAACTTTTGATGGCTCTTTGAGAAATAGAGCCCCAAACAGGAGACCCTAAGCGATCTAACTTGAGAAGTATAGATCTGCAACATTCGCTAGAGATAGTGCAGTTAGTGCTGCCCAGTTGACATACTGCTCTTTGAGCCCAGCCAACCAGTACCTCAGTGTTGATGGGTGACTTTGATTCTTTGGCTTGATAGCCCATCTCCAATATTTTAGTTAATGAGCCAGATACATCCAAGATCTTATCTTGTTAAGATTGCCAAGCATGACCTACACCCTTCTTTGGGTTCTTGGCATACTTTTCTTATATAGGTCACCATGTTGGGGCCAACTTCTGGTGTGTCTGTGCCCTTGATAGGACATTCTAACCGACACGCACTCATACTTCTTCATCAAAACTCTGGCGTATGTGTGCCTGTGGCATTGTGTGTAGGAATGTAGAATGTTAGTTATGTACATGGTGGAATGTAGGGGTTAGGTTGAGGGATTGTGGAACACTGTGGGCGGCGGTTGGAGGTCGGGACACTAACGGTGCGAGGGGTCAGTGCCGCTCTTTATGCGTATCTTCAATAAAGGAATCTCAGAAGATTAATTGTGCCAATGTTCATCTTAATATTGGCGGCGAGGATGGGATCGGTACCTGCAGCGGGAGCAGCTTTTGTACTCCACCGTTAATACTGGTTGAATTACCGGATAGACCTTGGAGGAAGTTGGCAATTGATTTTTTGGGTCCATTTTCTACTTTACCAACGAGGGAAGTGTATGCCATAGTGTTGATTGATTATTTTTCTAAATGGCCAGGAGTCGAGTTTGTGAGCAATATTTCCACAAAAACAGTAATAGAATTTTTGGAAAATATATTTTCCAGGGAGGGGGTCCCAGAGACTCCTGTGTCGGACAATGGTGTGCAGTTTCCTTCTGCAAAAATGCCCAAATTCTTTTTAAAAAGTGTTATTAAACATGCAAAGGTGGCTCTATATAATCCTTCTTCGAATGGTCAGGTCGAGAGATTCAATAGAGTTGTTAAAGAAACTATACAATTGGCCTGTAAATCTGGTATTCCGTGGAAAGAGGCCCTAGGGAATATGCTTTCATCAAACTGAGTGACTCCGCATTCTGTGACGGGGAGGATGTTTTTTGAATTGTTAAGAGGAAGGAAGCCGTCTACAGGCTTGGTTTCATGGTGGTTAAGAGAAACCAAGTGAAATTTGGCATAGAGTGTGATAAGGGGATGAGGAACAATGTACAGGATTATCAATTGCGCACCAAACTGTGTCATAATGTGAAAACCAGCATGAGTGGATTGAAGGTGGGGAAAAGTGTCCGTGTTAAGGTACCTAGAATTGTTGAGAAGGGGAAATCACAATGGTCTGAACCAAGGAAAATTGTGAACATTTTGAGAAATGCAGTGAAGTTGGATGATGGTAGAGTGTGGAATATAAGGCGGTTGTCAATATGTAGGAGGGAGGATTC
Source organism: Pleurodeles waltl (assembly GCF_031143425.1). Taxonomy (NCBI): domain Eukaryota; kingdom Metazoa; phylum Chordata; class Amphibia; order Caudata; family Salamandridae; genus Pleurodeles; species Pleurodeles waltl. Next base: position 1,012,456,214 of record NC_090443.1, read on the forward strand.
ATGTATTGAGAGTAAGGAAGATAGGGAGTGTTTGGAGGAGTGTAATGGGTACTTTTTTGGGAGTGACTTTGATGCAGGGGATGCGACTGCCAATCATGAGAGACGTCTGAATGTGGATGGAGCATTGTGACGTAGTGTGAGAGAGAGGAAGACTCCTATATATTTAAAAGACTATGTAACAGACCAATGAAGTGTCCATACGTCTTTATCAGGGGCAGCTGGTGTTCAAGGGCTAAGGGGCTGCGCCTCTAGCCTTTTCTGGCCTCTCTAGTGAAGCATATATTTAATTACATGATGAAAGTAAAACATTTTCTGCACAACATTTTCCAAGTGAAAGTTGTGCACTTTCAAAAGCCCCACTGCGCCTGCGTGAGTATGTGGCTGAAAGCTGCACAGTAGGGCTGACAGGGCTTGCCAACGCAAAGCCCTTACGTTTTCTCAGAACGCAGTGACGTCCCTGGCTTATCTCCTCCTCCACCAGAAGCCCTGATAGTAAACAGCCGGGAGCGTTTTTTGTTCAGCCCGGATTTCTGAAAACTTCATGCCACTCTGATATTATTATCCACCCTTTCCTATTTACTTAAATGGTGGGGTGTGATCAGAAGGGTCTATGTACCAGAGGTCACATTTTAGTAAAAGAATGTGCCATTGCGCAAAGAAAATCCCCTTTTCCTGCATTACAAGCAGTCTGTGGCAGAGAAATTGAATAAATACAATTAATAACTTCATCCAGGGCTCTCTGGGAGACAGGAGTGTGACCTGAAGACCTCAAGTCATAAATATGCCAAAGATAACCCTGCACACAAGTAAGTTGGAGCTCTATCTTTTTTACAGACAATAAGAAATAAATCTGTTCTCTCAGCTCTCCTCTCCCTTCAATGCCTCTGTAGGTGATTTCGTCTCTCAAAGGCAGTAATGGTTCCAGTAATTTATCATGGCTAGTTATGCTCATTTTATTTTTTCTGCAGACAATGTTGTGATATGTCATATTAAACATGTAATCTGCATCTCAAATAAATTTGCAGCTTTTGTCACTGAAACTGCTGGATACTGGATGGGTGAGGCAATGTGTGTTTGTTTGAATAAGTGTTTGCAGGGCTTGACTGAGTGGCTGAGAAAATGTGGGTGTCTGTGTATAAGAGTTGTGTGAATGGCAGTGGATGACAATGTGGATGAGTAAATGGATAGGTGACCAAAGGCAGTGGGTGAGTAGGTGAATGGAAATACGTGGGTAGTGAGGCTCACTCACAAGGTGCAATTCCGTCTTGTATTTGTGCCCCACCACTGCTTTCAGTCACCAGCCACCACTGGTCTTTATGGTGTTCGTGTACACTTAACTTTTGAACTCAAATTGTATTTGGAGATCTATGTATGTATGTACTACTGCAATTGTTCTTATTGTTGTTGTTCCTTTCCGCTGAACAATTGTATTTCAATTTTGTTGAGGGGAAGGTGTGTGGTATCGTGTTTAGGAATGTAGAATGTCAGGGATGTAGATGGTGAAATCTAGGGGTTAGGTTGAGGGATTGTGGAAAGCTGTGGGCGGTGGTTGTAGGTCGGGACACGCACGGTGCAAGTGGTCGGTGTAGGAGGCTGGACTGGCTTGTAGTGAGTACCAAGGGGTACTTGCACCTTGCACCAGGCCCAGTTATTCCTTATTAGTGTATAGGGTGTCTAGCAGCTTAGGCTGATAGATAATGGTAGCTTAGCAGAGCAGCTTAGGCTGAACTAGGAGACGTGTGAAGCTACTACAGTACCACTTAGTGTCACATGCACAATATCATAAGAAAACACAATACACAGTTATACTAAAAATAAAGGTACTTTATTTTTATGACAATATGCCAAAGTATCTTAGAGTGTACCCTCAGTGAGAGGATAGGAAATATACACAAGATATATATACACAATAGCAAAAATATGCAGTATAGTCTTAGAAAACAGTGCAAACAATGTATAGTTACAATAGGATGCAATGGGGAAACATAGGGATAGGGGCAACACAAACCATATACTCCAAAAGTGGAATGCGAACCACGAATGGACCCCAAACCTATGTGACCTTGTAGAGGGTCGCTGGGACTATTAGAAAATAGTGAGAGTTAGAAAAATAACCCTCCCCAAGACCCTGAAAAGTGAGTGCAAAGTGCACTAAAGTTCCCCTAAGGACAAAGTAGTCGTGTTAGAGGAATAATGCAGGAAAGACACAAACCAGCAATGCAACAACTGTGGATTTCCAATCTAGGGTAACTGTGGAACAAGGGGACCAAGTCCAAAAGTCACAAGCAAGTCGGAGATGGGCAGATGCCCAGGAAATGCCAGCTGCGGGTGCAAAGAAGCTTCAACTGGACAGAAGAAGCTGAGGTTTCTGCAGGAACGAAAAGGGCTAGAGACTTCCCCTTTGGTGGACGGATCCCTCTCGCCTTGGAGAGTCGTGCAGAAGTGTTTTCCCGCCGGAAGGACGCCAACAAGCCTTGCTAGTCGCAAATCGTGCGTTTGGCGTTTTTGGACGCTGCCGGGGCCCAGGAGGGACCAGGAGGTCGCAAATTGGACCTGAAGAGAGAGGGGACGTCGAGCAAGACAAAGAGCCCTCACTGAAGCAGGTAGCACCCGGAGAAGTGCCAGAAACAGGCACTACGAGGATGTGTGAAACGGTGCTCGCCGAAGTTGCACAAAGGAGTCCCACGTCGCCGGAGACCAACTTAGAAAGTCGTGCAATGCAGGTTAGAGTGCCGTGGACCCAGGCTTGGCTGTGCACAAAGGATTTCCGCCGGAAGTGCACAGGGGCCGGAGTAGCTGCAAAGTCGCGGTTCCCAGCAATGCAGCCCAGCGAGGTGAGGCAAGGACTTACCTCCACCAAACTTGGGCTGAAGAGTCACTGGACTGTGGGGGTCATTTGGACAGCGTCGCTGGATTCGAGGGACCTCGCTCGTCGTGCTGAGAGGAGACCCAAGGGACCGGTAATGCAGCTTTTTGGTGCCTGCGGTTGCAGGGGGAAGATTCCGTCGACCCACGGGAGATTTCTTCGGAGCTTCTGGTGCAGAGAGGAGACAGACTACCCCCACAGCATGCACAAGCAGGAAAACAGTCGAGAAGGCGGCAGGTTCAGCGTTACAGAGTTGCAGTAGTCGTCTTTGCTACTATGTTGCAGGTTTGCAGGCTTCCAGCGCGGTCAGCAGTCGATTCCTTATCAGAAGGTGAAGAGAGAGATGCAGAGGAACTCGGCTGAGCTCATGCATTCGTTATCTAAAGTTTCCCCAGAGACAGAGACCCTAAATAGCCAGAAAAGAGGGTTTTTGCTACTTAGGAGAGAGGATAGGCTACTAACACCTGAAGGAGCCTATCAGCAGAAGTCTCTGACGTCACCTGGTGGCACTGGCCACTTAGAGCAGTCCAGTGTGCCAGCAGCACCTCTGTTTCCAAGATGGCAGAGGTCTGGAGCACACTGGAGGAGCTCTGGACACCTCCCAGGGGAGGTGCAGGTCAGGGGAGTGGTCACTCCCCTTTCCTTTGTCCAGTTTCGCGCCAGAGCAGGGGCTAAGGGGTCCCTGAACCGGTGTAGACTGGCTTATGCAGAATTGGGCACCTCTGTGCCCAACAAAGCATTTCCAGAGGCTGGGGGAGGCTGCTCCTCCCCTGCCTTCACACCATTTTCCAAAGGGAGAGGGTGTCACACCCTCTCTCAGAGGAAGTTCTTTGTTCTGCCATCCTGGGCCAGGCCTGGCTGGACCCCAGGAGGGCAGCTGCCTGTCTGAGGGGTTGGCAGCAGCAGCAGCTGCAGTGAAACCCCAGGAAGGGCAGTTTGGCAGTACCAGGGTCTGTGCTACAGACCACTGGGATCATGGGATTGTGCCAACTATGCCAGGATGGTATAGAGGGGGCAATTCCATGATCATAGACATGTTACATGGCCATATTCGGAGTTACCATTGTGAAGCTACATATAGGTAGTGACCTATATGTAGTGCACGTGTGTAATGGTGTCCCCGCACTCACAAAGTTCAGGGAATTGGCTCTGAACAATGTGGGGGCACCTTGGCTAGTGCCAGGGTGCCCTCACACTAAGTAACTTTGCACCTAACCTTTACCAGGTAAAGGTTAGACATATAGGTGACTTATAAGTTACTTAAGTGCAGTGTAAAATGGCTGTGAAATAACGTGGACGTTATTTCACTCAGGCTGCAGTGGCAGGCCTGTGTAAGAATTGTCAGAGCTCCCTATGGGTGGCAAAAGAAATGCTGCAGCCCATAGGGATCTCCTGGAACCCCAATACCCTGGGTACCTCAGTACCATATACTAGGGAATTATAAGGGTGTTCCAGTAAGCCAATGTAAATTGGTAAAATTGGTCACTAGCCTGTTAGTGACAATTTAAAAGTAATGAGAGAGCATAACCACTGAGGTTCTGGTTAGCAGAGCCTCAGTGAGACAGTTAGGCACCACACAGGGAACACATACATAAACACCTATGAGCACTGGGGCCATGTGTGACAGGGTCCCAGTGACACATACATATAGGCCACAACCTTATGAGCACTGGGGTCCTGACTAGCAGGATCCCAGTGACACATAACAAACATACTGAAAACATAGTGTTTTCACTATGAGCACTGAGGCCTGTCTATCAGGATCTCAGTGAGACAGTGAAAACAGTGACAAACACCTTGACATACACTCACAAACAGGCCAAAAGTGGGGGTAACAAGGCTAGAAAGAGGCTACCTTCTCACACAACCCCCCCCCAAACGAAGGACAATAAGGCTAACCTTGGCCAGTTGAGACTTTATTGTCTAAGTGGTGATAAGTAGAGAGTAGCTCTGCAATAGACTGGTTACTCCCTTTATCATCCACTATATGGTTACTTCCCTGTGGGGATGTAAACCACCCTGTTTGAAGTTTTTTAGCTAAGCAACAATGTGAAGATGTATTTTCAGAGTTTCTATCAGTAAGTTTTAGTTTAGAGCAGTGGGAATTGTCCACTGAACCTATTTGTAGTGATGGAAATGCCAGACAGGGATGTTGTCTCAGAAAAGCCATAGCTGGGCAAAAACTTTGTCCATCTGGCTGGAAGAGAGAACAGGGATGCTGTTTCTCTTGAGTTGGAGCAGGGCAGGGATGCTGTCCTATGAGCTCCACACTAGGGCAGGGATGCTGTCCTAAGTGTTGTGAGGTAGTGCAGGGTTTCTGCACTAAAGTTTCTCTGGGAGGGTTGGAGGGATGCTCCATGTTAACTAAAATGGTGCTGTTTTTCTCACCAATGTTAGTTATCCCACAGAGAGGTACTTCCACCTCAGGGAGTCCAGCTTTGCCAGCTGATGATTCCCTTGGAACAGGTGCCACCCCAGGAGAGGTTTCTCCCACCACAGGAATAGTATCCTGAATGGTAGGGTGGTTAGGGGATACTGTGATACCCTTTTTACCTGTTGATGGAGAGGGATCCTGAGTTTTCAGGCCTTCTCTCCTTTGCTTTTTCATTTCACTTGAAATGAGAGGGAACAATTCCTCAGGGATGCCCAGCATGGCTGCATGGGCATAAAACTCTACATCAGCCCAACCTGAGGCCTCTAGGTCATTACCTAAGAGACAGTCTACAGGTAAGCTAGGTGATACCACCACCTGCTTAGGGCCAGTAACTCCACCCCAACTAAACTGAATTATAGCTAAGGGAAGAAACTTAGTGGAGTTATGGACATCAATAATCTTATACTGTTGTCCAATGATGTGTTGTTCAGGAGGCACTAGGTTTTCAGTCACCAAAGTGAAACTGGCACCTGTGTCCCTGTAGGCCAAGGCCTCAACACCATTTATTGAAACTGTCTGCCTGTACTTATCCATTGTAAGGGGACAAGCAGCCAGTGTGGCAAGGCCAGTGCCACTAGGTGTGACAGAAACTGTCTTGGGACTGATTACATCAGTTTCCACTATGGACCCATAAGTGAACCCAACTACACCCTTTGCTTGACTGTTGCCAGCAGTCCCACCACTAGTACCACTACTGCTAGGGGCACTAGAGCTTGATGTATTAGTGGTGGTAGGCTCAGGGGGTTTACCTGGACAGGACTTATCCCCTGGCCTATGGCCTCTATTTTTACACACAAAGCACCAAGGCTTTTTAATGTGTGCAGGTTGGGAAGAAGAGGAAGAATTTGTTTTATCCCCACCCTCTGAAGAGTGTTTAAGATTTGAAGTGGGATCTTTGGTTTTACCCTTATCCCCATGCTTATCTTGAGATTTTTCACCATCTTTCTTCTTATTGCCATCTTTGTCACCCCCTGTATGAACTTTTCTGTTCACCCTTGTTCTGACCCATTTGTCTGCCTTCTTTCCCAATTCTTGGGGAGAGGTCAGATCAGAGTCTACCAGGTACTGGTGCAACAAATCAGACACACAATTATTAAGTATATGCTCTCTCAGGATTGTGTTATACAGGCTTTCATAATCAGTAACTTTACTGCCATGTAACCACCCCTCCAAGGCCTTCACTGAATGGTCAATGAAATCAACCCAGTCTTGTGAAGACTCCTTTTTGGTCTCTCTGAACTTTATCCTGTACTGTTCAGTGGTTAAGCCATAACCATCCAGGAGTGCATTCTTAAGAACTTGGAAATTGTTAGCATCATTTTCTTTCACAGTAAGGAGCCTATCCCTACCTTTTCCACTAAATGATAGCCATAGGATAGCAGCCCACTGCCTTTGAGGGACATCCTGTACAACACAGGCCCTCTCAAGTGCAGCAAACCACTTGTTAATGTCATCCCCCTCCTTATAAGGGGGAACTACCTTGTGCAGATTCCTGGAATCATGCTCTTTTGCAGGATGACTATGGGGAATACTGCTGCTGCCACCATGGGTATCTAAACCCAACTTCTGTCTTTCCTTCTCTAATTCAAAAGACTGTCTATCCAAATCCAGCTGTTGCTTTTTAAGCTTCAGTCTGGTTTGTTCCACCCTCAACTTATTGAGCTCCCTCTCTAACATTCTGTCATCAGGGTTGGTGGGAGGGACATTCCTAGAAACAGAGCTATGATGGGAATGAACAGAAGGAGACCTGTCCCTTACAGAAGCCACCCTAACAGCTTGGTTAACAGAAACATTACTACCAGTATGGTGAGAATAAATGCTTTTGCTATGATGTGAGACAACACTATTTATATGGTGTGGCTCATCATCATTACCATCTATGCTAGACTGTCTAGTAATGGGCAGGCTAGGAAGTTTCTTTCCTGAATCTTTTCCTGGGGGAGTCCCTGAATCAGATTGAGAACTATTAGGTACTTTTTCAACAGATGGGGCACCTATGGCCTTATCCTGTTCTCTAAGCATGTTAAGTAACAGTTCCAAGGAAGGATTCTTCCCTACACTCAAACCTCTCTCTATACAGAGACTCCTTGCTCTTTTCCAGCTAAGGTTGTCATATGCAAGTTTGGACAGATCAACACTTTGGCCTGTGCCAGACATTTTTTAGAGAGAGTTAAAGTGATAGAAAAAGAGAAAAAAAGTTTTCAGAACTTTTTTGGAAAGACAGAAAAAAACTTTTTTAACTTTTAAGAACTTTTTGAAAGTTTAGAGGTACTTTTCAGCACTTAGAAAAGAGTGAAAAGAGGAAATGCAAAACATTTTGGCTATGTGTATATACACTGACCTTGTTTTGTATATTTTTCTCTTATGAAAAGTACAATGACAAGAGTGGTAAGTAGTCTCAAGCACTTATCCCACCACTGCACAACCAATGTAGGAGGCTGGACTGGCTTGTAGTGAGTACCAAGGGGTACTTGCACCTTGCACCAGGCCCAGTTATCCCTTATTAGTGTATAGGGTGTCTAGCAGCTTAGGCTGATAGATAATGGTAGCTTAGCAGAGCAGCTTAGGCTGAACTAGGAGACGTGTGAAGCTACTACAGTACCACTTAGTGTCACATGCACAATATCATAAGAAAACACAATACACAGTTATACTAAAAATAAAGGTACTTTATTTTTATGACAATATGCCAAAGTATCTTAGAGTGTACCCTCAGTGAGAGGATAGGAAATATACACAAGATATATATACACAATAGCAAAAATATGCAGTATAGTCTTAGAAAACAGTGCAAACAATGTATAGTTACAATAGGATGCAATGGGGAAACATAGGGATAGGGGCAACACAAACCATATACTCCAAAAGTGGAATGCGAACCACGAATGGACCCCAAACCTATGTGACCTTGTAGAGGGTCGCTGGGACTATTAGAAAATAGTGAGAGTTAGAAAAATAACCCTCCCCAAGACCCTGAAAAGTGAGTGCAAAGTGCACTAAAGTTCCCCTAAGGACAAAGTAGTCGTGTTAGAGGAATAATGCAGGAAAGACACAAACCAGCAATGCAACAACTGTGGATTTCCAATCTAGGGTACCTGTGGAACAAGGGGACCAAGTCCAAAAGTCACAAGCAAGTCGGAGATGGGCAGATGCCCAGGAAATGCCAGCTGCGGGTGCAAAGAAGCTTCAACTGGACAGAAGAAGCTGAGGTTTCTGCAGGAACGAAAAGGGCTAGAGACTTCCCCTTTGGTGGACGGATCCCTCTCGCCTTGGAGAGTCGTGCAGAAGTGTTTTCCCGCCGGAAGGACGCCAACAAGCCTTGCTAGTCGCAAATCGTGCGTTTGGCGTTTTTGGACGCTGCCGGGGCCCAGGAGGGAGCAGGAGGTCGCAAATTGGACCTGAAGAGAGAGGGGACGTCGAGCAAGACAAAGAGCCCTCACTAAAGCAGGTAGCACCCGGAGAAGTGCCAGAAACAGGCACTACGAGGATGCGTGAAACGGTGCTCGCCGAAGTTGCACAAAGGAGTCCCACGTCGCCGGAGACCAACTTAGAAAGTCGTGCAATGCAGGTTAGAGTGCCGTGGACCCAGGCTTGGCTGTGCACAAAGGATTTCCGCCGGAAGTGCACAGGGGCCGGAGTAGCTGCAAAGTCGCGGTTCCCAGCAATGCAGCCCAGCGAGGTGAGGCAAGGACTTACCTCCACCAAACTTGGGCTGAAGAGTCACTGGACTGTGGGGGTCACTTGGACAGAGTCGCTGGATTCGAGGGACCTCACTCGTCGTGCTGAGAGGAGACTCAAGGGACCGGTAATGCAGCTTTTTGGTGCCTGCGGTTGCAGGGGGAAGATTCCGTCGACCCACGGGAGATTTCTTCGGAGCTTCTGGTGCAGAGAGGAGGCAGACTACCCCCACAGCATGCACAAGCAGGAAAACAGTCGAGAAGGCGGCAGGTTCAGCGTTACAGAGTTGCAGTAGTCGTCTTTGCTACTATGTTGCAGGTTTGCAGGCTTCCAGCGCGGTCAGCAGTCGATTCCTTATCAGAAGGTGAAGAGAGAGATGCAGAGGAACTCGGCTGAGCTCATGCATTCGTTATCTAAAGTTTCCCCAGAGACAGAGACCCTAAATAGCCAGAAAAGAGGGTTTGGCTACTTAGGAGAGAGGATAGGCTACTAACACCTGAAGGAGCCTATCAGCAGAAGTCTCTGACGTCACCTGGTGGCACTGGCCACTCAGAGCAGTCCAGTGTGCCAGCAGCACCTCTGTTTCCAAGATGGCAGAGGTCTGGAGCACACTGGAGGAGCTCTGGACACCTCCCAGAGGAGGTGCAGGTCAGGGGAGTGGTCACTCCCCTTTCCTTTGTCCAGTATCGCGCCAGAGCAGGGGATAAGGGGTCCCTGAACCGGTGTAGACTGGCTTATGCAGAATTGGGCACCTCTGTGCCCAACAAAGCATTTCCAGAGGCTGGGGGAGGCTGCTCCTCCCCTGCCTTCACACCATTTTCCAAAGGGAGAGGGTGTCATACCCTCTCTCAGAGGAAGTTCTTTGTTCTGCCATCCTGGGCCAGGCCTGGCTGGACCCCAGGAGGGCAGCTGCCTGTCCGAGGGGTTGGCAGCAGCAGCAGCTGCAGTGAAACCCCAGGAAGGGCAGTTTGGCAGTACCAGGGTCTGTGCTACAGACCACTGGGATCATGGGATTGTGCCAACTATGCCAGGATGGTATAGAGGGGGCAATTCCATGATCATAGACATGTTACATGGCCATATTCGGAGTTACCATTGTGAAGCTACATATAGGTAGTGACCTATATGTAGTGCACGCGTGTAATGGTGTCCCCGCACTCACAAAGTTCAGGGAATTGGCTTTGAACAATGTGGGGGCACCTTGGCTAGTGCCAGGGTGCCCTCACACTAAGTAACTTTGCACCTAACCTTTACCAGGTAAAGGTTAGACATATAGGTGACTTATAAGTTACTTAAGTGCAGTGTAAAATGGCTGTGAAATAACGTGGACGTTATTTCACTCAGGCTGCAGTGGCAGGCCTGTGTAAGAATTGTCAGAGCTCCCTATGGGTGGCAAAAGAAATGCTGCAGCCCATAGGGATCTCCTGGAACCCCAATACCCTGGGTACCTCAGTACCATATACTAGGGAATTATAAGGGTGTTCCAGTAAGCCAATGTAAATTGGTAAAATTGGTCACTAGCCTGTTAGTGACAATTTAAAAGTAATGAGAGAGCATAACCACTGAGGTTCTGGTTAGCAGAGCCTCAGTGAGACAGTTAGGCACCACACAGGGAACACATACATGCACACCTATGAGCACTGGGGCCCTGTGTGACAGGGTCCCAGTGACACATACATATAGGCCACAACCTTATGAGCACTGGGGTCCTGACTAGCAGGATCCCAGTGACACATAACAAACATACTGAAAACATAGTGTTTTCACTATGAGCACTGAGGCCTGGCTATCAGGATCTCAGTGAGACAGTGAAAACAGTGACAAACACCTTGACATACACTCACAAACAGGCCAAAAGTGGGGGTAACAAGGCTAGAAAGAGGCTACCTTCTCACAGTCGGTGTCGCTTTTTATGCGTATCTTCAATAAAGGAATCTCAGAAGATTAATTGCGCTACTGTTCATCTTTATAGCGCCTGTACATATTCTGCCACTTCTTGAGAGGGGCCCCCTTGTTGTAGACCTTGGGAGTATGATAACCCCTGGTTCACATGTAAGAACCTTTGGCTGTTTATGGTTTGCGCCATGGTGTGTTTTGCTCTTTTGTTTGCTCGGCCAGGGCTGTCCCCTTGGTCAGAACTCTGGGCGGAGGAAGAATCTGCGTCCTCTGACCTTTGAGTCGGAGATTAGTCCGATGGGATGCTGTAAGCGTGCTCCCTGGTCAGGGACGTGGCCAATTTATCAAAAGCCTCTATGTGGGAGCCCTTAATAATATTAGGGCTGGGCTTGTCCAGTGCGATTCCCTTATCACCTTCAAGTATCCATAGAGCTGAGGTGTTGGACTTTTTTGCTTATGCAGGGTCATCCCCAATCTTTTTGCCTCCTGCCTCTTATTTTTTCTGACCTGTTGCTGTTGGCTTTTGAACTCTGAGCACTTTACCACTGCTAACCAGTGCTACAGTGCATATGCTCTCTGTGTAAAATTGTATGTAATTGGTTTATCCATGATTGGCATATTTGATTTACTAGTAAGTCCCTAGTAAAGTGCACTAGAAGTGCCAGGGCCTGTAAATCAAATGCCACTAGTGGGCCTGCAGCACTGGTTGTGCCACCCACATAAGTAGCTCTGTAAACATGTCAGACTTGCCACTGCAGTGTCTGTGTGTGCAGTTTTAACTGTAAATTCAACTTGGTAAGTCTACACACTTGCCAGGCCTAAACCTTCCCTTTTCTTACATGTCAGACACCCCTAAGGTAGGCCCTAGGTAGCCCCAAGGGCAGGGTGCAGTGTATGGTTAAGGTAGGACATATAGTAATGTGGTTTATATGTCCTGACAGGGAAATATTGCTAAATTTGTTTTTCACTGCCGCAAGGCCTGTCCCTCTCATAGGTTAACATGGGGGCTACCTTTAAATCTGATTAAAGTGTAGATTCCCTTTGGGAGCGGATGGACATGTGGAGTTTGGAGTCTCTGAGCTCCCAATTTAAAAATACATCTTTTAGTAAAGTTGATTTTGAGATTGTGTGTTTGAAAATGCCACTTTTAGAAAGTGAGCATTTTCTTGCTTATGCCATTTCTGTGACTCTGCCTGTTTGTGGATTCCCTGTCTGGGTCAGTTTGACAGTTCGGCTGGTTGCACCTCACACTAGACAGTGACACAAAAGGAGCTGGGGTGTAGTCTGCATTTCCTGATGAGCCATCTGTGCTAGGATGGAGGGGAGGAGTGGTCACTTACACCTGAAAGGGCTGTGCCTGCCCTCACACAATGCAGTCTCCAACCCCCTGGTGAGTGTCTGGGGGCTGGCCTGGGTAAGGCAGGATTTCACATTCCAAAGAGACTTTACTTTGAAGTAGGCCTACTTCAAAGGAGAAATTGGGTATAAGAAGGGCACCCAAAACCACAGACTTTAGAAACACTTCTGGAACCAAGAGGAACCTCTGCCTGGAGAAGAGCTGAATAGCTGAGGAAGAAGAGCTGCCCTGCCTGTGACTGTGATTTGTGGAGCTATCCTGCAATTGCTGCTTCTGCCAGAGTAAGAGGGCAAAGACTGGACTTTGTGCGCCTTCCATTTTGAGAAGAAATCTCCAAGGGCTTGATCTAGAGCTTGCCTCCTGTTGTTTGAAGTCTCAGGGACAGCAAAGACATCTCTCTGCCAGCACCTGGAATCTCTGGAGAGACTCCTACTCTGCCCTGTGGTGCCCATCCAGTTCCTGAGACCCTGAAAGGAGAAGCTGGCAGCCTAAAGACAAGGTAATCCACGCACAGAGTGCTGTGCGGGGAAAAGATTGACGCAACTCCGATCTGCGGCTGAAAAAATGACACGCCGCCGGCTCCGCAGCTGAGAAACGACGCTTGCAGGAAACGCGACCGAAGAATTGACGCATGGAGCAGGAGAAACGACGTGCAGCATCGCTGACTGAGCCTGGGAGATCACAACCTGCGCTGCGGGGTTTTAAGATCATCTTGTCAACCAAAGTCCTCATTTCTAACATTGGTGGCAGTGGTGGGATTTGTACTTGTATTTGTACTTGACATACACTGATTCTGTGTACACTACTATTTTGAGTGCAGACGACTACGTGACCACATACTACTTGTTTGGTAATCTTTTGCTTTTTCTCTTAAGGACTCCTTTTTGTTTTACTTCCATGATTTTGCTGATCCCTTGACTGATTCTTTTTTTCTTCATTGGGAACTTATTTTCTGCCTTTGGAACTTTGCACTTGGGACCATCATGTCTCAATCTGGAGATGCAACAGCTGGAGCTGTCTTTGAAATGGAGGATCTGAAGGAGTACTCAGTTGCTAAATTGAAACGGTTCTTTAAAGATCTTGATTGTCCCACTGAGAGCTTCACCAGGAAGGGGGAGCTGCAAAAGGCACAGAGGGCCTGGTTGACAGTCAAGAAGGCTAGAGGGCACACAGAGGAGGAGAATGTGGGTGGGGGAGTGTAGAGGATACACAGTGGTGTAGGGGAGGTGCCTGTTATGCCTGGGGGGAGGGTCCCCAGGAGGGGTAGCAGGGTGTCACCCAAGAGTCTGACTCCTGAAGAGTTACAGGACAGACAGGCAGATAGGGCTCACCGGTTGAGGTTCAAGGAGTTGAGGATGCAAAGGGAGAAGGAGTTGGAAGAAAGGAGGAGGGACTTAGAGATCAAAAAGAGGATTTGGGCTTATGAGCTCAAATTGAAGGAGCTGGAAGTCATGAGGGCTGAGTCCAGCTGGAATGGTGGCAGCAACAATTTTATATCCAGTGCTGCTGAAGAAGTGCACATGCCCAGAGATGTGGTGCCCTACTTGAAGGAGGGAGTTAACACACACCAGGAGGTTCAGGGGTATGAAGTAGCTCCAGTGATGCACAGGGTCCCTGAGGTGGATTGGGGAACTGGCATGGGGAGTTATATTCCTACTAGTGGGAGGGACACTCTACTGACTCTAGGTGAGAGTGACGGGAGAGGGGTTCCTCCCAGGTAGAAGTCCTGGTTATGGAGTGTGAAGACATCCCAGAAGAGTGTGGGTTGAGTGTCAGGGACAGTCAGGTACTGTCTCACCAGTCTCAGGAGGGAGATGTGGGGTGCTTTTTCAAAGCAGAGTCACTGGATGGTTGGGTGAAGGGTACTTTGGTTAATTCATGTGAGGGGCTGAGAGATGTAATTGCTGGAGAGCATTTGTCTAGTCCTTATTTTCCAGAGCTACACCAACACCAGGTGGAGTGTGAGTTCTCTGACCCCAGGGAGCTTACAATGGAGGCAGACTTCTGGGTGAGTACCAGAGAGTCTGAAGAGGCATTTGGGGGTGTTCCTGAGAGGAGTGGTCTAGGTATTTCCCAACCAGGTGAGGTAGGGAAGGATTGTAGTGTCCCAGGTAGGTCCCAGTGTAGTGGGATGGGTGAGGGACCCCATGTCCAGTCTCAGAGGAGAGGGAATGGGGATGGGCTGAGGCCCAAGGTGCCCGAGATCCGGTCCCAGGTCCTGGAGGGTTCCATGAGGGAATACCAGGAGGGGAGCCTAGCCTGTACCATAGGGCCATCTGTTGAGGGAGACCCCACAGTGTCAGGAGAACTTGGGGGGGCAGCTGTAGCCAGCATCCCACCAGTTCTGGTGTCTGGCAGTACCACTCCTAGTGAGGGGGTGCAGAAGTCCAGACAGAGGGTTGAGAGGGGGTTGCGAACCCCAGTGGAGAACCCGGAGGGTCAGGGGTCAGCTCTGAGAGCAGAGCCCCCCCAGGAATGACCTTGGTGAGACCATTTATGGGTTGGGGGGAATCCAGGCTCTGTCAGATGGGCAGAGGTCAGGAGACCTGCACCAGCCAGACTCTTGCGTGGCCCTTGGGGACGGTGTGTCCCTTGAGGGGGGTAAGTGTGCCCCCCTGGAAGTCCTGGTGAGATAGGCAATGGTTCAACCGCATGGTGGTGACTCTGGGATGGCTGACGAGGTTCAGAGGGTAAACTCTGACCTGGTGGGGGGTAGGTATGCCCCCCAGGAAGTCCTGGATTGCCAGGCGGTGATCCAGTCTGTGGGTACAGTCCCTGGATTGGAAGGCCAGGTTCAGGGTGTCCCCCCTGGACCTGGAGGAAGGGGCTACTGCTAACAGTGCCTCTACCATGTTGTCTTCTGCGGGGACCACTCCTAGTTGCGGAGTGCAGGACCCCAGAAGGGAGGGCAGGGGGAGTGAAGCCTCACCCCTGGCTCTGGTCCAACCTGAAGGTACAGGCCCCAGGTTGGAGGACCAGTTGCAGGTTTACGTCCCTGTACTGGTGGAGGAATTGTGCAGGACTGCTTCTATAAGCACCATGACAATTTTGGACTCTGGGGGTGCCACTCCTGCAGGGAGGGTACAGAGCCCCAGAGGGGAGGACTAGGGTCAGGTTGTCATCCCTGACCTGGTGGAAGAGTGAGTAGTCAAAGGGTGCCAGGCACCTGGGGCTACCGCCCCCCACTCTCCGCAGTCACAGTGCTTGGAGAGGCCTGAGGTCGGGCTCTCATCCCTGACAGTTGTCCGGGGCCACTGTGGCTTGCTGTCCTGGTGGACAGAGTTGCCCTTGGGGGGGGGTGGCGAGAGTCACACTCCGGGGGTGGAGTGGGCAACACCACTGTGTTGGCCCTGGTGGTGCTATCTGCCCATTGGGATACATCTGTGAGCAAAGTAAAGTTAGGTGCTGCATAGATGGTGTCTGCAGATGTGGAGAAGGGTTCCCCAGGGGTTAGCTTAGTGGGCCCTGAGAGTATGGACAGAGGGATCCAACTGGAGTCAGGAAGGCGTAGAACTGGAACATGCCCCTGCTGTTGTGGGCATGGGTCCCTGTTCTATCGCCCCAATCAGGGAAGAACATCAAGGTATTGATTGTTCTCCCCTGGCTTTAGGCTGGTAGGGGGTCGTGTTGGACTTTTTTGCTTATGCAGGGTCATCCCCAATCTTTTTGCCTCCTGCCTCCTATTTTTTCTGACCTGTTGATGTTGGCTTTTGAACTCTGAGCACTTTACCACTGCTAACCAGTGCTACAGTGCATATGCTCTCTGTGTAAAATTGTATGTAATTGGTGTATCCATGATTGGCATATTTGATTTACTAGTAAGTCCCTAGTAAAGTGCACTAGAAGTGCAAGGGCCTGTAAATCAAATGCTACTAGTGGGCCTGCAGCACTGGTTGTGCCACCCACATAAGTAGCTCTGTAATCATGTCTCAGACCTGCCACTGCAGTGTCTGTGTCTGCAGTTTTAACTGTAAATTCTACTTGGCAAGTGTACACACTTGCCAGGCCTAAACCTTCCCTTTTCTTACATGTCAGACACCCCTAAGGTAGGCCCTAGGTAGCCCCAAGGGCAGGGTGCAGTGTATGGTTAAGGTAGGACATATAGTAATGTGGTTTATATGTCCTGACAGTGAAATATTGCTAAATTTGTTTTTCACTGCCGCAAGGCCTGTCCCTCTCATAGGTTAGCATGGGGGCTACCTTTAAATCTGATTAAAGTGTAGATTCCCTTTGGGAGCGGATGGACATGTGGAGTTTTGGGTCTCTGAGCTCCCAATTTAAAAATACATCTTTTAGTAAAGTTGATTTTGAGATTGTGTGTTTGAAAATGCCACTTTTAGAAAGTGAGCATTTTCTTGCTTATACCATTTCTGTGACTCTGCCTGTCTGGGTCAGTTTGACAGTTGGGCTGGTTGCACCTCACACTAGACAGTAACACAAAAGGAGCTGGGGTGTAGTCTGCATTTCCTGATGAGCCATCTGTGCTAGGAGGGAGGGGAGGAGTGGTCACTTACACCTGAAAGGGCTGTGCCTGCCCTCACACAATGCAGTCTCCAACCCCCTGGTGAGTGTCTGGGGCCCGGCCTGGGCAAGGCAGGATTTCACATTCCAAAGAGACTTTACTTTGAAGTGGGCCTACTTCAAAGGAGAAATTGGGTATAAGAAGGGCACCCAAAACCACAGACTGTAGAAACACTTCTGGAACCAAGAGGAACCTCTGCCTTGAGAAGAGCTGAATAGCTGAGGAAGAAGAGCTGCCCTGCCTGTGCTTTGTGGAGATATCCTGCAGTTGCTGCTTCTGCTAGAGTAAGAGGGCAAAGACTGGACTTTGTGTGCCTTCCATCTTGAGAAGAAATCTCCAAGGGCTTGATTTAGAGCTTGCTTGCTGTTGTTTGAAGTCTCAGGGACAGCAAAGACGTCTCTCTGCCAGCACCTGGAATCTCTGGAGAGACTCCTACTCTGCTCTGTGGTGCCCATCCAGTTCCTGGGACCCTGTAAGGAGAAGCTGGCAGACTAAAGACAAGGAAATCCACGCACAGAGCACTGTGCGGGGAAAAGATTGATGCGACTCCGATATGCGGCTGAAAAAACAACACGCCACCGGCTCCGCAGCTGAGAAACGATGCTTGCAGGAAACGCGATCGAAGAATCGACGCACGGAGCAGGAGAAATGACGCACAGCATCGCTGACGGAGGCTGGGAGATCACAACCTACGCTGTGGGGTTTTCGGATCATCGTGTGGCTGGATTTCCGACTCACACCCGCCCGTGCGGGTTATTTTTGACGCACACACGCCCGTGTGGGGTTGTTTTTGATGCGCACCAGGTACAATTCCACGCTAGCAGCACTAGTGTGTGTTTAAAACTACTTAATGACTCTTTTTGCATTTTTATTGATAACTTGACGTGTGTATGGTGGATTTTTGTCGTTTTGGTCTTGTTTTGTTTAGATAAATATTTCCTATTTTTCTAAACTGGTGTTGTATCATGTTGTAATGTTTTCATTGAGTTACTGTATGTGTTGATACAAATACTTTACACCTAGCACTCTGAAGTTAAGCCTACTGCTCTGCAAAGCTACCAAGGGGGGTAAGCAGGGGTTAGCTGAGGCTGATTCTCTTTTACCCTGACTAGAGTGAGGGTTCTTGCTTGAACAGGGGGTAACCTAACTGTCAACCAAAGACCCCATATCATTAACATGAGGGTATCCAGCCTTGTTGCTGTGAAAAGCCACATAAGTGACATTTCAGACGCCCAATGGCCCTCACTAGGGCTTCATTAACCATATGCCTCACTTCTGTGTCCAGTGCATGCACCAGATTTTGCTCCAAAGATCCTATGGGATCATCGTAGACAAAGCCCTCTCTGTCTTCCTCATACATCATGTCTGCTATGCAGTATCACAGGGTTAACATATTAATGTGCCCAAGCAGTAGACAATAATAATAGTGACCCCAGGTGAGGCAGTCAAGGGAAGTAAGTGCTCATTATACCCCTAAACAGTTCAAAATACTGGCAGGACGGAGTAATCTTTGTTTAAAAGTAGAGGGAGGATCAGTTCATCATTCTGGCCAGAGCCTTTGCACAAGTGTCACTAGAAGCTTGTTTTTGATGGGTTGAGGCAAGAGATTGATAAGGCGTCTCTCCTCGCGTTCAAATTGCCCGCACTTGTGAAAACAGAAAAATGGCAGGGTGCGCATGCACGCTGATTCCTCTTCTAAAACAATAGAAAGGGGACACCGTGGCCGAAAGTAGCGCCATCCCTGCTCCCTTTCTCCCACTCCACAAGGACTGAAGTGTGGGCGGCACGCCGCCCCGCCGGGAGGATCAGCGCTGCAGAGTAAAACACTGTAACGAGCCCCTTTCTGACGCCCGGAGTAATCCTGCGCTTGGGAAGCGGTGTCAGCGGAATCAGCGACTAGAAAGTCTTGGTAAAAACACAATCATTTGCGTAGCCTGTCAGCGACCCAAGAAAGCACCTGAAGCACCTGCGCATGTCAGAAATCAGAGCGTCATACAATTCTACTATAGCAATAATACCTCATATACAAAACTCATACTTTATTAATAATGAAAAATGCAATACAATTCTCCTACAGAAATCAATCAATCAGAGAATTTGTAAAGTGCACTACTCACCCGTGAGGGTCTCAAGGTGCTGGGGGGGGTGCTGCTATACCTCCTATGCAAAAATCGTAGGAGTGCATTTAACTGGCTGCAAAGCAGCAAAGAAAGAGGGAGTGGAACTGCAGTAGGTTGGATATATACGGCTACGACTCTATGGTTGGAGATGTGATTATGGGGTGTTACTTGGCTATGTAGTGTTTGGGAAAAAGTTTTTTGATTGGCTGCTAAAAAATAAGGAGTGAAGAAAGAGAAGCATAATTGGAGCCTCCGGTCCTGGCTCAGACTCACTCCAACTCCTTAGTGAAACCCCATGTCCATGGCCCTTTCTGGCTCTTGACTCATCGCTCGGAGACCCGGCCAGCAAGGTGTAAGACTAGAGCTCATGCACCACCCTGCATGTTTCTATACCATGTGTATCCCCCTCTGACGATAGCCCACTGACCTACAAGATGTGCCTGATTCAGCCTCTTTAGGGTAAAGTGAGCAGTGCCCAGTCACAGTGGTGACCACCACAAATCTCAAAGGGGGAACAGGGTGGGGAGGCGGAAACAATAAAATAAAAAATAAAATAAAAAAAACCCTACCTGTCCGCCACAGGCCGCCTCACTGCTTACCTGATTGTGTTGATGTCCCAGCAGACTCTGGTACACCAGCACAGGCTCCTCGTGCAATCCTGGTGCTGCTCTCATGCTATACTTAGCATGAGAGCAGTGTCAGGATTGGTCTGAGCTACTTAGTCTGCTGCTCAGTCAGGGCACTAGAGTCTGTGCTATTTCTCTAACCTGGCTGTGCAACACAGCCGGGTTGCAGAAACCTAAGTGTGCATGTCAGTTTGGCCAGCCCAAGACGGCCGGCCAAACTCACATGCGCACTTAGGTGCACTCACTCCACTCCTCCTCCTTCCTCCCCTGGCCCTGCCCCGTCCCTCCCTTCACATGCTGGCGCAGCGAGCAGCTGAAAAATAAAACGATAATCAAATATTGTTTTCTTTTTCAACTGCTGACTCTGAGCCAGAGGGGGAACGTCCCTTCCCCATTGTGGAGTAGCCCCTCCTGTCCACTCACTACCACTCACTCCCCTGCTTGTGCTGCTCCTTTCTGAGTCCCTGACTATGTGACTGAAGAAACACACTCATTATAACCCACAACTTTCAAAGATCACCGGTCACCACTGTGGCACCCCTTGAAAATCTGATCCCATTCAATACCCCAATTCTGTGACCCCACCCAAGCCCCGCCCCTAACCCCACTCTAAACCCGGCCTATCTCTCTGACCACTCAGTTGAGTGAGTACCTGCACTTCTTTTTTCTCAGTTAAAGCGCTGTTTACAAGTATTCCTCCATCACCTTTTGTGAATCTCATTTAATTTTTTAAAAAGCGCATTTGATGTTTTTCGCGTTGTTTGCCTCGTTTTCGAATTCATCCTCGTATTTTGTTTAAAATCGAGGAAGCTCAGGAGTTTAGTGTGAAAATAAGAAGTGGTCCCGAGAGGAACAGCCCGATTGACCCAGATCAAGCATTTCCTTCCTGTGTTGATTCGAATCACATATGTCATTACTGTGTTCACTAATTGTTCTTCTATTGTGAATAAAATGTGTTTATTTGAACCCCCTGCAGGCTGCGTTATTAGAAGGGAGTCTGACCTGAAACATCCCGCGTCTGACTCAAAGTCTCCCTTAGTTTCAGGTAAAATAAAGTTTAAAGTGAAACAAAAGGGTCGTGTCCGTGCAGGCCGAGCTCTGATGCAGGCGACCTCTGCCCGGGTCTTAAAATCTTAAAATATCCTGTTGTTTCCACCATCTTCCCATTAAACTTTTCCACGCGTCAGTACAAATTAATTGGGGGTTAAAGTTCCTCGTTTGTTTTGTACATCTGTCTCTTAGTTGTTCCAGAACGTTGTAATTTCATTGTTAAAAATGCAATTTAACACTAAAACATATGTCGTCCTAAAAGCAAAAAAATATTCACACTCCCTGTCGGGGAATTGAACCCCGGTCTCCCGCGTGACAGGCGGGGATACTGACCACTATACTAACGAGGAACTGATGATTCCCTGGTACCTGACCTCCTACTGATTGTTCTCTGTGTCCCCCTGCTGGGGGCGCTGCACCCCCATAAATGCCACTGGTGACCCCGCCTGTGCCAGGAAGGAGCCGGTCTCTGTGTATCACTGATTTACAGCTTCCTCTGCACAGACTCCTCCTTTTCTCTCTCTGACAGTCACTGGGATCAGCGGCTGCACCTCAGTCCATTTCAGCTCTGGCTAAATTCACTTCTTGGTGCCATCTGAGAAAAATGTGGGAGACAAAAAGAATTGTCAAGCTCTAGCGTCGTTGCTTGAAAACATGGCGTATTTTGATTTCAGAATGTGAAATGAAATATGAAGTGCTCATAAAAAAATTGTCCTTCGACCCGGATTTGAACCAGCGACCTAAAGATATCAGCTTAACCACTACAGTCTTCCGCTCTACCAACTGAGCTATCGAAGAGATGTTAATATCAGGGTACTGCAAGCCTTCAGGATACCCACCTGCAAGTACAGGGGCCCACGGTGAGCTTGTGTATGTTTGCTGGACATTTTAAAGACCGAGGTCAAATATCTGGCTGCGTCTTGAGGGAGCATGGTCTTTATTTTGAGATGGCTATCTTGTTTCCCAGCTGCACAAACCAACAACCATCACCACTCAACGTGCCACTTGAGTACTTTTTGGAAACTCATCGATGGGTAACTACAAAGGGTGAATCAGCATTTTAATTGGCAAGGCCTGCTTTTCCTCTTCATTTGCGTACTCCGGAAAACACATGCCGCTTTAGCAATGCACATTTTCAGTGCTTTTCTAATATCTGAATATTTCAGCAGCAAGCATGGGGGAGGGCTTTCGGTTGAAGTCAGTCATACAGCCATTGTCTTTCCATCTTGATTACTTTTACTTGCAGTTCATTAAAATAAATGTGTCTTGTCGCAGACACACAAAGTGATTTCTCAGCATTCTCAATGGTTTATTAAAAATAATATGAACTAACTTTCTTGAGAAAAGTACAGCTCGGGAAATAAAATGGCAAACCCATGACAAGAAGTATGTCGGCCAATGAACTCAGCTGGAATGCTGAACGTTGTGTAGATTCTTAAACTTTGGAAAGCCTGGCTCTCAGGGTAAGAATGATAGGGAGTGTGCGGTGAGGATGCAGGCATGTTGCCCCCCCCTGTGATTGGTGAAGGCATGAACAATGACAATATTAACACTTACCAGTTTTACATAAAAAACATTGCTCTAGTGCAAGGGTGCCCAACATAAGTCCAGTAGAGTCGGATCCATGCCGGATTTGCAGGATATCCACAAGATATATATATGATTGCCAGAAATGAACAACAGTTACATATTAAGCTCGTCAGAGGTCACCTTGAAAACCTGGCATGGACGGCCCCGCCTCCCACTGCAATGGAAACCATTCTCTAACACACAGGATGGGAGGAGTGATACTGCTTCCTCCCTGGCCTCGTGCAGGAAGGAAGCCAGAGACAGTGTCTGTTAAACTCACTACAAACAGTGGCAACTTGGAACGATTTCACATTTAAGGCTGCACCCAACATTGTCTGCAGCTTGCCAGGCTGTGAGCAGGCCCAGGGTTTGCACAGACTTGAACAGATCCAGCTCTGCTTAAGAGGCTCAGCACTGGTTCTGTAAAGTGTCCATCCCTGGCCAGCCACAGTGCACGCGAGGAGCTACTCATCCGGTTCTGTGCTCTTGTCCAACAAAAGGAAAGTAAAGTGACCTGATTTCTAAAGTGTTTGCTAGTTCCATATGCCGCGTTCATAGCACCGTAAATAACAAGCATACATATCAGCCCCTTTATATACCTTGTGAGGAAGAAGCGTCGAGCCCGCTCGGTTTGGATTTAAGAATGTGACCTGCAAGTCATGCTCAGGTACCAGCAGGGGGCACTTTACTGGTGAGCCGACTTGGAGGCTGCCCATGACTGACTCTGCCCCAGCCCACCCCACCTTTCTGAGACAAGAATCTGTTGCGAAAACTCCTCGTCCCCGGTAGGCGAGACCACCCCTGGCTCCCAGCAAAGGCCTGACAGCCATCATCTCACCCCTGGAAGCACCTAGAAACCCTGCTGCTAGGCGCTCTGGAGCACAGTGTCAGTCCCAGGGATGCTTGCGTGTCTTTGACGTCTTCAGGCATCCCTCGCGCTTCCACATAAAGTGTAGCTCGTGACGCGCATCACCAGAAGGGAGATTATGGTTGGGGCACAGAAGCTAGACCCCAGGCGCTACATTACATCCCTTGCACTGATGCTACAGCAACTGGGCATCGTCATTTGAACGTCTTTGCCCTGGTTAGTCAGCGCAAATGTCTTTTTATTTAGCACGTTGATGTGCTGCAAATGTCATCACAAAACTGCATCAGTACAAGTGTAACATATGCATCCCAGAAATGCAGAAGCGTTGGTTCAACACTGCACTACCATTGGTGCAATGTACGTAATCCCACCCCAAGGGGGACTGAAAAATGCACTTAAGGAGCAAACACTTTTAGCTCAAATCACTCAGCCGTGTTTTTATAACTTGTTACCTGGTTTCTTGACAGCAGTGTGAATGATGACCCGAATTGCAGTCTGAACAGGGCCTGGCTATTGTTGGCAGCTCTTTCATGGCACTACCACAATGGCTCCAGATGGCAAACAAGCATTGGCAAAGCTAATAGATCTTGCATATGTGGGATCTATTGGTTTTGTGAATGTTTTTTTTGCCATATAGTACAGCAGCACTGGCTTCAGTGCAGCATGGATAAATGTAAAAAAAGCGCTATGAAGTGATCAATGCTGGCTGTGTCATATACAGCTTTTTTTTCTTTACTTTCAGCCCTTTTGCAACATGGCTAGAACACTGGCAAAACCAGTAGCTATCACGTAGGTGAAACCTATTGGCTTTGCCAATGCTTGTGTTACTTTCAATTAATAAACTGTAATTCTTGTAATATAGCACAGTGAGCTATGAAGGACAAGTGACTCCTACACCTTGTAACCCTCACTGTTGTATGCAACAATCATCGTGTACATTGATTTACATACTGCATGATTTATTGTCAAAGTACACGGCTGTGTGTAAAGGTGGTTGACGTTGAAATATTTTACACACTCCACGAGCAGCCCATGTGCATTCTACAGCAAGTAAGTTGATGGTCACTGCAAGGGGGAAGTAACCTAGACTTCCACAGTAATCCAATCACTAAAGGATTCTAAGTATACAACCAATGTAACGTCAATAGTAATGTATTGCATTATGCATCTTTTTGACATGTTATTGTAGACACAGAGTTATATTTGTCTAAATAGGTGCTCCAAATAAAAACAGTGAAAGAGAAAGTTGTGCAGCAAAGTGAAGGTGATATATACAATATGTACAACGGGTGGTTTAAGAATATTATGGACTTCTAGCGGCTCCGTTAGTCCAGGAAGCCCTGAAGTCACATGAGATTTCTTTATGGTTATATATTCCACATTCAAAGATATTGTCGATGTTTCGACCCAATTGCAGAAACAAATCAAAGGTGGGTCATCATCAGGACTGGGATAATTCAGGTCGGTAGCACCTATGGGTAGTATAAATACCTAAAGTTACTAAAGGTCTGTTTAATCTTTTTTAAATATTAACAATGTGGAGGGACTAAGGCACTCACCTAAGATCCAGTGTAGAAGTACGATCTGGTGGACTGGGACATATTCCTAATTGGAAAATGAACTACAGTATGGTACTCTGTTTATATATTAGCGTTTAAAAGCAATTTAATGGGTAATCGGTGACTATTTACGTGTTGAGTAGTTCACCGTAGCCCAAGGACATGGTGTACTCGAGTCTGGGGGTCAATAGGAATGCTTTGTTGTTCGGTGTAGTGTCTTCAGGATCAAACAAGCACTGAAAGCCTTTCACAGTTGCAGGCTGGGGCTCACTGTATGACACTGTCATTTCACTACTAACTAAACTTTACCTATTCTATGGGAGGTTCTATGGTGTAATGGTTAGCATTCTGGACTTTGATTCCAGTGATCAAAGTTCAAATCTTGGTAGAACCTGCTGTAGTTTTAATAATTTACCATTCATTTGTTCATTTTTGTATTATTTTTAAATTTGCAGTCCAGTACTAATTACAAGTGAGTTAGTATCTTTTGCACAGTTTACATCACCAATGCGTGGCTTATCTATTTTTATTTGAGAAGGTTACTATATGGATGATATCAATTAAAATTGTAGCGCAGAAGTATCGTTCGTCATATATATTAATAATGCAGAACAAGTTAGGTGGTCATAGATATTAGTAATAATGCAGAACAAGGTGGATGGAAGTTTTAAAAGTGTTTCTGCCTGGTTTTGAACCAGGGACCTTTCACATGTTTGGCAAACGTGATAACCACTACACTATGGAAACTCACATGCTCTCATCCCCACTGTACATTATACTGTCAATTATTTTCCCGTGGCTGAATCAGCTGTGTTATACCTATTTTTACAGATTAAACAGACTCTATGATGATTCTCTCTTTGCCTATTGTCTATTTGAAATGCAGCCTTGGATGGAGCATCCCTGCTTAATTTTCTTTCAAAAATTGAGTCTTTTTTTGTCAAACTGTTTTTAACTTGCTGCTCTCTCCGATGCGCCACTCTTCAGTCATTTTCATTATCCATTTTACAAACAGCCGCAAAACAAATACAAGTGTAAACTTCACAGAGGTGATTTCCACCGCTCCAGAGGGCCTGTCTCAGCAATAGCGGCTGTTCACGTGTCTCTTTAAAAGAAAATGCCGAAATAGTGGTCAAAAGGTGCAGCGCTTACATGTTGCCTGCGCTCGAGTTTGAAACGCTTGGCATGGCACAAGGAAATGTTCGAAGTTGTCCGCGTTGTGGCCATTTGTTAACGTGTGGTAAGTGCATCGAAGTAGGTGTTACATTGGAATAGTGTGAACATGTCAGGTAAAATAGAAGGAACGTAGGCAAAAAAAACACTGAATCCAATAAAAAAAAAAAAGTTAAATGACACCCTCTACGTCAGGGAGTCTCCCGCGTATAGGTGGGGATACTGACCACTATACTAACGAGGAACAGCCAGAAAGTTGCTTCCTATGTAGCTCCTCATGATGTCCTTTGGTCCGTTGTTTCCTATCAATTTATTCATCTTTCACATTTCCCAGCTGCTTCACACCAACACAGGGAGCCACAGGCTCAACACACACCCACTGCACAAAACACACACACAAACCCGCTGCTCCTCAACACTTCACACAACCTTTTCACCTCCCAGCAGACGCTTTCAGCAGCTCCCAGCAGCATCACCATCCCACACTCACAACAAGCAGCTCCGGGGCTGCTTCAGCAGGGCTTGAGGGGCACCGGCCTTGCTCTTCAGCCCAGGGGCTCCCGGCTCTGTCTCATCAGGGGGGATTGCACAAAGGGACCCCATTTTCACATATCCAGCCATAGAGCTCTAGCCCTATATATCCAAAGTACTGCAATACCACTTTCTCTTTCTTAGCTCCAGAATATAGAACAGTTAAACAGTCCATGGTCCTATAACGAGAGGCATTTCAAGTTTGGGAAAAAACAACCATGGGTTCCAACGGGAACCCTGTTTGAAAACTGGATCTATGAAGCTAAGCCTTCTTCTCCATATACTAGAGTAGATCTTCCTCAATGCTCTCAGGAATGTACGTGGGCTGTAGTCATAAAGCTCATGGCGATGACTTGAACACAAATTAATTTCTCGTAGTTTCCTGTAAGGGAAGAATGTATCAAAGGCGTAAACACTGTCTACTACCAAACCCATCAGAAACACCTTCATTACCAGGTGGGAAAAAACAATCATATATCTTGTGCAGATCTAACTCAAATACCAGCTGTATGCATTTATGTACATGTATGGGTGGGATAATCCTCGCCTCCATGTCCTTAATAGAATAGAAAATTCTTGTAGCCAATGCTAGAACATTTTTTGTTCTATGTTAGGATCGGAGGCTCCGATTATGTTGCTCAACCCCTTGGGTGCCTTGGAGGAGCTGGTCTCGCCCTCGGCCACGGTTCCCACCCCTCTTCCCTGGGCAGGATGGAAGAGGAATCGCTTCCCCTTCCACCGACCCCCCCTCCACAGCCCCTCCAGTGATGCCTGATGACGCCATTGCGTGATCGGAAGAGAAATGAAAGCATTTTTCTTCTGATCTGGGGATGGGGGGAGATCAGAGAGGATCAAAGGAAAGGAAAGGCTTTTCCTTTCCTTTGATATCTGTCTGAGCGTTTCTAGAGCCCGATCGTAAAACGATCGGGCTGCAGAAATGCCCACTAGACACCAGGGATTTTGTTTGTTTTATATAAATAATGAAGTGGAGCGACCCCTTGAACAAGGGTCGCTCCCTTGGGCGGGCATTTGTTTAAGGACTTTTCTGCCCCTTTGGGGCAGATCGGCCTATTTTAATTAGGCCTATCTGCCCCTAAGGGGGGGCGGAAACCTCTAGACGCCAGGAATTATTTACTTTTTTTTCTTAACAGGAGGGGAGTGACCCCTTGGACAAGGCTCGTTCCCCTGGGGGGCAAATTTATTTTAGGCCATTTCTGTCCCACCATAGGGGCAGATCGGCCTATTTTTGTTAGGCCAATCTTCCCCCAAGGGGGGAAGAAACCACTAAACACCAGGGATTAGTTTTTTGCGCCAATTTCACGCAAGAGGAGCGACCCCTTAGACAAGGGTCGCTCCCCTGGTGGGCAAATTTATTTTAGGCCATTTCTGCCCCCATGGGGGCAGATCGGTCTATTTTAATTAGGCAGGTCTGCCTCCAACAGGGGCAGAAACCACTAGACACCAGGGATATTTTTTATTTTTTATAGATGGGGAGTGACCCCTTAGGCAAGGGTCGCTCCCCTGGGGCCAAATTTATTTGAGCTAATTTGTGCCCCTCTTGAGGGCAGATCGGCTTCTTTCTATTAGGCCGATCTGCCCCCTGGGAGTCAGAAACCACTTAGGCACCAGTGATTGGCGTGTGTGTGTTTTGTTTGGGGGGGGCAGCCCCTTGGGCAAGGGTCACTCCCCATGGGTTCACATTACTGTTGGCCATTTCTGCCCTGCTTGGGGGCAGATCGGCCTAGTTTTGTAAGACCCATCTGCCCCCAAGGGGGCTAGAAAGCCCACCAGACACCCGGGAACGGGAAGAAGTTTTTTCAGAAAAAGAGGGTGGGGGTATGGCCATACCC
The DNA here is from genome assembly GCF_031143425.1 of Pleurodeles waltl. Taxonomy (NCBI): domain Eukaryota; kingdom Metazoa; phylum Chordata; class Amphibia; order Caudata; family Salamandridae; genus Pleurodeles; species Pleurodeles waltl. The sequence continues at coordinate 1,012,484,313 of NC_090443.1, forward strand.
CCACTCCAAATAAATGGGGTCAAAGTTGTTCTGCCCACCGGTGGGCAGATGAGGCAATTACAACTCTCAGGAATCCCCAAGGTGCCTCCTGCATTATCTGTCAGCTTCCCCATGGATTAGGGTTAAATCATATCTCTGTTCTTGGTTAAACCTTCATGTTTCTAAGTAAACATAATGTGCTGTGTTACACAATTGGTTTTATCAATGCTTGTTTTACCAATGTTTGTTTGCTAATGTGAGCAGGTGTAGACGTGCTTCTAGCTGGGTGTGGTGTAGACATGTGCTTCTAATTGGGTGTGGTGACTCATCCACATGTGGAAACTCAACTGCTTTCCTGATTGGCTATAAATAGCAGAGCGAAGCATGCCTCCCTGCTTGGCTTTGTTTTGCTTCCTGATGTCAGCATCTGATTTGGCAGTCCAGCCCCTGCTGTCATCCTCGTATTCAGGACTTTTGAGGCAATTCTTTTCTTCGTTCCTGTACCAGCTGACAAAAGGTATTCCTCCAGCACTCCGGAAAAGACTGCAGCTAAGTGACTAGTATTCTCCAGGGAGTTTGTTCTTTGAGCTCTGCGCTTTTCCTAGAACAGCTGGTGTATTTCAGACCTCGTATTTTGGCAGAGTGCTTATCTTGAAGGGACAAATGCATTTCTGAACATTCTACATTATTATTGTAGTTACTTGCCTAAATGTGCTTCAGGAAATCTGCTTGAGCTCAAGTACTACAAAAAGTGACAGTGCAATTTTAAAAGAGCATTTACCTGACTTTTCTTTCTCTAATAGCATAACTCTTGGATTTAAATTGTGTCATTCATGCTTGTGTTTCAGGTTTGAGGAATTAGCTTTTGAAGGGTTTTTCACACACACAGTGAAACCAAACCAAACTGTGCCACCCTAAATGTTTAAACCCAGAGTGGACATTTCTATTTCTTGGATTGTATTTGTTCCTTTTAATTTAACCCTGTGCATGCAGGAAAGTTATACGTGATATAATGAATGCCCTTGTTTGTCTTTCTTGTCTATGACACGTGCAACCACAGTTCTAATTGTAATGTGCAACAGTGAATCTCTGTGAAGCCAGCCCTAGTGTTGCAGTACTTATCATTATGGTACTCAGTTTGGGTTTTTGGTAATGCAGTGTTAGTAATTGTGCCAACAGTTAATATTGTTATCCAAAAAAAGTGCTGGAGCATCCCGGTGTTCTTCTACTGCTCCCGTGCCCATATCAGAAAGAGAGATTCAGTTTCAAGGAAGTTTAGTGCACTAACTCTACTATCACTCTGTCAAGAACGACCTGCCCCTGAAGATACAGGGTGCCTGGCTGGACCGGCAAGACGTGGCAGTGTTTTGTCTCTTTCTCTTCCACTCCCCCTTTCCTTTTGGGACACCTGCCGGGGTTTCTGTGTCCACCAGGAAGTGCTGAGAGGTGTTCCAGGAGGTCGGGGGCATACCATCACCCCTGCAGACATCCTGCTTTTCAGGTGAGTGGCCCCTTCTCGACAATACCCAATCCACTTGCAGAGGGGTGCAGAAAGCCTACTAGATGCCAGGGTATTTAAAAAACGTAAAACATAGTGGGGTGGTGGCTTCCAACCAGTATGGGCATGGTTATGCCCCCAACCCAATTGAAGGTGGTAAGTCTTTCAGCTCTCCCCCCGCACATCAAAAGATCTTATCTCAACGGCAAGCAAGAGGACATTTGATTATTTTGGGTTTTGGTTTTACATTTGGGCCATGAGAGCTTGTCTAACTCTCAAAATCGTCCCACTTGGAATAGTGAGGGCTGCACTTTTTTGACTTTGGGATACTGCCATGTAGAAAAATCTACGAGAACTTGATACATCTGAAAACTAAACATCAGGGTGAGTCTGGGGGGGGTGTGCTTCACATGCACCCCACACCATTTTCTTACCCACAATGCCCTGCAAACCTACAACTTTGCTTGAAATCACACATTTTTGTGATGGAACATTCCAGAATCTGCAGGAATCCACAAAATTCCTACAACCCAGCATTGTTGTAGCTATACCGATAAAAATTCTGCCCCACTTGTCAGCCTAAAAATATTTTTTTTGCTTCAAAATGCCCTTTTGGACCTGCTTTGGTTCCCCCTCAATTTCAACATGTTTTTGGCTCGTCCCTGTCACAGGCACTTGGCCCACCTACACAAGTGAGGTATAATTTTTATCAGGAGACCGATGGGAATGTTGGGTGGTAGGAAATCTGTGCCAGTGTGGTGATCCCACACAGTAATGTAGGGAAAATTTGATTTTTTTAGCTACATTTGAAATTTGCTGAGGATTCTGGGTAAGAAAACACTGGGCGATCCACACAAGTCACACCTCCCTGGACTTCCTCGGGTGTCTAGTTTTCAGAAATGTCTGGGGTTGGTAGGTTTCCCTAGATGGCTCCTCAGCCCAGGACCAAAAACGCAGGTGCCCCCCGCAAAAACAGGTAGTTTTGTATTTGATCATTTTGATGAGTCTTCGTACTGTTTTGGGGCATTTCCTATGCGGGCACTAGGCCTACCCACACAAGTGAGGTACCAATTTTATTGGGAGATGTGGGGCTAGAATGAAGGTTGTGGCTCCCGTCAGATTTCAGAGCTTTGCAGCACTGAAATGTGAGGAAAAAGTGTTTATTTGCCAAATGTTTTAGGTTTGCTAAGGATTCTGGGTCACAGAACCTGGTAAGAGCACCACAAACTACTCCATTCTGGGTTCCCCTAGGTGTCTAGTTTTCATAAATGTCCAGGTTTGCTAGGTTTCCTAGGTGCCGGATGAGCTAGAAGCCAAAACACACAGCTAGCCACTTGGCAAAAAACAGGTCAGTTTTCCTTGGGAAAATGTGATGTGTCCATGTTGTGTGTTGGGGCATTTCCTGTCACGGGCACTAGACCTACCCACACAAGTTAGGTGCCATTTTTATCGGGAGACTTGGGGAAATGTTGGTTGGAAGGGACATTTGTGGCTCCTCTCAGATTCCAGAACTTTCTATCACCGAAATATGAGGAAAAAGTGTTTTCTTGCCAAATTTTTAGGTTTGGAAAGGATTCTGGGTAACAGAACCTCGTTAGAGCCCCACAAGTTACCCCATCCAGGGTTCCCCTAGGTGTCTAGTTTTCAATAATATACAGAATTGGTAGGTTTGCCTACGTGCTGGCTGAGCTAGAGAAGAAAATCCACAGCTAGGCACTTTCCAAAAAACATGTCAGTTGTCAATGTAAAGATTTGATGACTCCTTGTTGCGTACCATTTTTATCAGGAGGCTTGGGGGAATGCTGGGTAGAAGGAAATGTGTTGCTCCTCTCAGATTCCAGAGCTTTCTATCACTGAAAGCCCAAACTTGGCAAGTAAAGTGGCTTTCTGGAGTGGGTATGTGTTTTGATCCGGTGGATCCAATGTGAGAAGTGTGTCCCTCCCCAATGGCGGCACATAACCCCACATAGCTACCCCCCATTGCCCTTCAGGAACCTCATGAGCCCTTAGTGCAACTTCATAAGCAGCTAACCATTTATCTATGTCATCTCCCACCACAAAACTGGGCACCACATTTTTGGGTATACGAACCTTCTTTTCTCCAGCAGGTCCTGTCTGTATGCTGCCACCATTATTGCTGGATTCAGACTGTCTTGCCTTGATCTCCAGCTCCTTGAGACTCAGTTCATGAGCCAACAATAGTTTCTTTTCAGCCAACGCTCTTTCAGCTTCTGCTTGTTTGGCTGTTCTTTCAGCTTCAATCTGTTTGGCTGCTCTTTCAGCCTCAGCTTGTTTGGCTTCTCTTTCTGCCCTCCTCTCCTCCTGTTGTGCCTCAATTTTCAGTTTTGCCATTTGCAATTGGAACTCCCTTTCCTCTCTCCTTTCCTCTGCGGTCAGGCTTTGCATGGAGACACTGCTCCCTGGTCTGGAAGAGTGCACAATTGCAGTGGTAACACCATCCATAGATAGTGAAAATCCTTCTGAGGGGCCATTTTCTGGCTCCTCTTCCTCATCATCCTCTAAATGGGCTTCTGCCCAGGCCCTCAGCGCCACTTGAAAGTCCTCCTTTCTGGAGGCCCCTTGGGTGGGTACCCTTAATGCCCTGCAGAATCCTCTTAGTTGTTTGACCGTGTATGTATCCAACTGGACTAGGTCAAAGTCCCCTGTCTGAGACCCAGTCAGAGACATGTTGAGTGAGGATTTAGTTTTTGAAAATTGTCAGGAAAAAACGGATTTTCAAAAAGAGATAAAAACCAAGTTGACCTTCAACTGTGGGTATGTAGTGAAATACTTAGCTACTGTATGTCACTGCACAAATACAAGTCCTATCCTCACCGCTGATCACCAATGTTAGAAATGGGGTTTTTGGTTGGCAGTCAGGTTACCTCCTGTCCAAGCAAAAGCCCTCACTCTAGTCAGGGTAAGTCACACACTATCCAAGATTATCCTGTGCCCACCCTCTGGTAGCTTGGCACGAGCAGTCAGGCTTAACTTAGAAGGCAATGTGTAAAGTATTTGTGCAATAAATCATACAATACCACCATATAGCACCACAAAAATACACCACACAGTGTTTAGAAAAATATATAATATTTATCAGGATAATTGTAGGTCAAGAAGAATAAAGTTGCAATGGAAAATTGTAGAAATATCACAGGGAGGTGATATAAAGTGTCTTAAGTCTTTAGAATGCAATACAGTGTCTTTCAAGCACAAAGTACCTGGTTTCTGGTGGAAAATCTCCTCAGAGGGCCACAGGAGAAGAGATGCGTGGAAAAAGGGGTGTGTGCGTCGATTTCTCCTCAGCACACACAGACTTGCGTCGGTCTTTTCCACGCGGGGAAGTCGGGCGTCGTTTTCCGGCGCGCAGACAGTCTCTTTTTGTGGATCGCGGGGATTACCAGATGTCCTGGGTCTGTGCGTGGATTCTCCTGCTTGTTTTCCGGCTGCGCGTCGTTCTGCGGGGCTGCGCGTCGAAGTTTCGATCTCACGGTAGGCGTCGCGTCGATTTCTCCTTGGAAGTCGGGCGGCGTTGTCCTTGCGAGGCTGTGCGTCGAAAGTTTGGTCTCACGGCAGGCGTCGCGTCGATTTCTCCTTGGAAGTCGGGCGGCGTTGTCCTTGCGAGGCCGTGCGTCAAAGTTTCGCACTCACGGTGGGCGTCGCGTCGATTTCTCCTGGAAAGTCGAGCGGCTTTGTCCTTGCGAGGTTGTGCGTCGAAGTCTCGATCGTCCCGAGGGCGTCGCGTCGATCAGCGTCGGTGTGCGGCGTTTTTCTCGCCGCGAAACAAGCTGTGCGTCGAAATTTTCGGCGCACGGAGCGTCCAAGTGAAAGGAAGAAGTCTTTTTGGTCCTGAGACTTCAAGGAACAGGAGGCAAGCTCTATCCAAGCCCTTGGAGAGCACTTTCACAGCCAGACAAGAGTTCAGCAAGGCAGCAGGGCAACAGCAAGACAGCAGTCCTTTGTAGAAAGCAGACAGGTGAGTCCTTTGAGCAGCCAGGCAGTTCTTCTTGGCAGGATGTAGTTTCTGGTTCCGGTTTCTTCTCCAGCAAGTGTCTGATGAGGTAGGGCAGAGGCCCTGTTTTATACCCAAATGTGCCTTTGAAGTGGGGGAGACTTCAAAGAGTGGCTAAGAAGTGCACCAGGTCCCCTTTCAGTTCAATCCTGTCTGCCAGGGTCCCAGTAGGGGGTGTGGCAGTCCTTTGTGTGAGGGCAGGCCCTCCACCCTCCCAGCCCAGGAAGACCCATTCAAAATGCAGATGTATGCAAGTGAGGCTGAGTACCCTGTGTTTGGGGTGTGTCTGAGTGAATGCACAAGGAGCTGTCAACTAAACCTAGCCAGACGTGGATTGTAAGGCACAGAAGGATTTAAGTGCAAAGAAATGCTCACTTTCTAAAAGTGGCATTTCTAGAATAGTAATATTAAATCCGACTTCACCAGTCAGTAGGATTTTGTATTACCATTCTGGCCATACTAAATATGACCTCCCTGCTCCTTTCAGATCAGCAGCTGCCACTTCAACAGTGTATGAGGGCAGCCCCAATGTTAGCCTATGAAGGGAGCAGGTCTCCCAGCAGTGCAAAAACGAATTTAGGAGTTTTACACTACCAGGACATATAACTACACAGGTACATGTCCTGTCTTTTACCTACACAGCACCCTGCTCTAGGGGATACCCAGGGCACACATTAAGGGTGACTTATATGCAGAAGAAAAGGGGGGTACTAGGCTTGGCAAGTACTTTTAAAGGCCAAGTCGAGGTGGCAGTGAAACTGCACACACAGGCCTAGCAATGGTAGGCCTGAGACAAGGAAAAGGGGCTACTTAAGTGGGTGGCACAATCCGTGCTGCAGGTCCACTAGTAGCATTTAATCTATATGCCCTCGGCACCCGGAGTGCACATGACTGGGGACTTATAAGTCGATTAAATAGTTCAATCAGGTATGATCCAAAGTTACCATGTTTACAGAAAGAGAGCATATGCACTTTAGTACTGGTTAGCAGTGGTAAAGTGCGCAGAGTCTAAAAACCAGCAAAAATGAGGTCAGAAAAAGAGAAGGAGGAAGGCAAAAAGTTTGGGGATGACCCTGTCAAAAAGCCAGGTCCAACATATCCCTATACCCAGGGCCTGTAAATTAAATGCTACTAGTGGGCCTGCAGCTTGCGCCACCCACAGAAGTAGCCTTTCAAGCCTGTCTCAGGCCCGCTACCGCAGAGCCTGCGTGCAAAGTTTACTGCCACAAAGAAGGAAAGTGAGCATTTCTCTGTGCTTATGACTCTAGTGTTTTGCAGCTTGCCTCCAATCCACGTCCGGGGCAGAGTGACAGCTGGGCTTTGTGCATACTTTTCAGACATCCTGTACACAGGGAGGTTGGAGGTGTCACATGAGTGCATCTGCATATTGAATGGTCTTCCTGGGCTGAGAGAGGTAGAGGCGGGGCACACCTGCATTTGTAAAGGCTGTGCCCTGGCCTCACACACAGGGCTTGTTTACCCCCCACTGATGTCTGGAGCCAGTGCTGGAGGAGAAAGGGGACATGCCTGGAACTAGTTAGTGCTGCTTGAAACCCCTTCTCTCCCTTTTATGGAGGCTGCGCAAAATAAGTATAAGTACAGGGGATTGTCCTCCATATTTTTAGAGCACTTTTGGAATTGGGACCAAACCTCTGTCAGAGGGACTGCCTGCCCGCACAAAGTACTCATCTGGACTGCTCTTCTTTTGTTGGCCTGCCACCCTGCTTAGTGGCTCCTGGGTGGCCTAAAGGACTCATCTGGATTGCTTTCTTTGTATGTTGCCCTGTACCAGCTTGTTTCATGACTCTTGCAGGAGCGCCACCTCGTTGGCAGTATAAGGTGACCATTGGTGATTGATGTGTCACCGTGATTTAAGGTGATCACACATAACCTATGCATCCCTGGGGGCACAGGGTAATGGAGAGATTGTACCCCCTACTTTATCAGCTGCATTTCATACCCTGACATGATAGTGTGCATTGTTTTATATAATTTTTTCTTTTATGACATATGCCAAGAAAATGTTTTCCTGACGTGGGCAATCTAATAACCTTTTTCTTATTGTACTTCCTACAATTTTGTTGCATGATGCAACTTGTTCAGGGTTTGCATTTTAGAGGATAGGCACTATAATGTTTCTTCTATGATATTTGTGTGCTGGATGGATTGGAGTGGTGGATTCTGCCTGGCTCAGGTGCCAACCTTAGCCAACCAGAAACCCCATTTCTAACAGCGGTACTTACCTCATACGCTTTCAGGCATTGCAGTACACTAAGCTGAAGATTATCTGGAAAGGCTGGATAAAATACTAACCTGGAATTCCATGTAGTTTATCTGGAAATAGTAAATGAAACTCCTTCAGAAGAGAAAATTCATCCCGTCAGGTCTAATGCTCTCAAATCCAACACTCATTCACAAGAAATGAGACAAAATAACATGGTCAATTTGGCCAATAACTGTTTTTTAGAAAGATATCTATTGTCCGGCCAACAATCTAGCAATCTCTAGCATCCAATAAAACGGAATATTTAGGTTGATGAGGTCTTACCATCTGAATACCCCTTAATAACTTTCACACCACGAGGAGCACTCCCACCGGTCTGCCATCTATTAGGAGCGACCCGCTGAAATGGCTGATCTAAAATTATTTACTGACCGATATGCCCTGCCTGAAGCTGCTGATGAGGATAAAAAAAGTACAATTACACTGCAATCTGCTCCAAAGGGATCTGCATTCCTTTCACTCCTTAGATCTCCCAGGGTCTAACACATCTGTTGTGCAGGCCTCTGGATCTGGGCACCTGCTGAATATATTGGAAATTGACGGTTGAGGTGAGATGCAAATAAGTCTATCTCGCATGGATTCCAATGTCAGTGAAGTGCTTGGAAGACTTTTGGGTGAAGTCTCCAATCACTGAAGTCTCACAGGTGTTGAGAGTGCCAGTCTGCAATCATATTGCGTTGGCCTGGAAGATATTCCGCTGTCACTGATCTATGATTCTGAAGGCCGAAATGCCAAAAGTCTTTGGCTATTTCCGTCAGTAGCTGTGATATGGTCGCACTTAACTTGTTGACATAGCGGACTGCGGCTATGTTGTCCATGTGGAGAAGTATGCAGCACCTTCCCTTCCCCGGAGAAAAAACCCCGAATTGCAAAGGGCCCGGACAGGAGTTCCAGGCAATTGATGTGGAAACTCAGTTCTGCTTTGGGCCAACAGCCTCCATGGAGATCTGGCCACAGCGGGCCCCCCAGTCCCAACAGCTGTCGTCGGATTCTATTATCATCTCCAGGTGGAATTGGAGGAAATGTTGGTGGGGAGGAAAAATAGGAATGGTCAGGTAGGTACCCTTCACATCCAGTCAAACCAGCCAGCCCCCTTCTTGTAGGATATCTCTCAAGAGGTGGATTGCATCCATCTTGAAATGATGATAAAGTATCCAACCATTGAAATCTCTGAGGTTTAGTACCAATCTTGATCCACCACCCTTCTTTTCTACCAGAAAAATGCAACTAATGAAGAAGTTTGGGTGAGGGCACGTAACTTCTATTGTGCCTTTCTGCAAGAGCTCTTGTTTTTATGAGGACATGAATGTCTGTTTTAGTAGGCAAAAAATACATTGATTGGGATGGGTAGTCTTAAATGGCGGTGGGATTTGTAGAATTCTAGTCTGTAACCCTGCACTGATTCTAGGATCCATCTTGAGTCAACACTTGCCCGTTGTGCAAAAACAGGCTTGTTCTGACCCCCCCTGCGAAACCTTGGATAAGGGAATAATTCTGACCTGTAAAGCCAGAATCTAGGAAAGTACTGTGTGCTCTTCTGAAGCATCCCTTCAGAAAACACCCTCTGTATTCCTGGGAATGTGAGGTGTAGAAAATTGGATTATACAAATCCTGGTTTCCTCCTCTACCTTTTTGGTTGTGTTCCATTTGTGGACCTTGAGGTGATCCATGGCCGAATGCTCACCCACTAAAGCGTCTAGCCCTGCTAAAAAGTGGTCGGATAACCTTTTTTAAGTGATCCTTGGGACTTGTCTAAATTGGTATCTGTTGCTACAAATTTTAATGGCTCTTATAGAAATGGAGCCCCAAACAGGAGACCCTGGGCAATCGGTCCAGATTCAGAGGAGGAAAGTTCAGTGAGCTTTGGACCTAACTTGAGAAGTATAGATCTGTGGCATTTGCTAGAGATAGCGCAGTTAGCGTTGCCCAGTTGACATACTGCTCCTTGAGCCCAGCCAACCAGTACCTCTGTGTTGATGAGTGACTTTGATTCTTTGGCTTGATAGTCCATCTCCAATATTTTAGTTAATTGGCCAGATGCATCCAAGAGCTTATCTTGGCAAGATTGGCAAGAGCGATCAAGACCCTTCTTTAGTTCTTGGCATAATTTTTTTAAATAGGTCACCATGGTGGGGGCCACTTCTGGTGTGTCTGTGACCTTGTCAGGTAGACCTGGTCTAGGACATTCTGACTGCAGACACGTTCATACTTCTTTATCAAAACTCTGGCGTATGTGCGCCTGTACATATTCTGTCACTTCTTGAGAGGGGCCCCATGTTGTAGACCTTGGGAGTATGATAACCCCTGGTTCACATGTAAGAACCTTTGGCTGTTTATGGTTTGTGCCATGGTGGGTTTTGCACTTTCGTTTGCTCGGCCAGGGCTGTCCCCTTGGTCAGAACTCTGGGCGGAGGAAGAATCTGTGTCCTCTGACCTGTGAGTCGGAGATGGGTCTGATGGGATGCTGTAAGCGTGCTCCTTGGTCAGGGACGTGGCCAATTTATCAAAAGCCTCTGTGTGGGAGCCCTTAATAATGTTAGGGCTGGGCTTGCCCAGTGCGATTCCTTTGCCACCCTCAAGTATCCCCGAGCTAAAGGTATCCAGCCTTGTTGCTGTGCAAAGCCACATATGTGACGTTCCAGGGGCCCAATGGTCCTCACTAGGGCTTCATTAACCATATGCCTCACTTCTGTGTCCGGTGCATGCACCAGATTTTGCTCCAACGATCCCGTGGGATCATCATAGACAAAGCCCTCTATCTTCCTCCTATTCCTCATACATCATGTCTGCTATGCAGTATCAGCTGCCTCAAGAGGATTAACATATTAATGTGCCCAAGCAGTAGACAATAATAATAGTGATCCCAGGTGAGGCAATCAGTGGAAGTAAGTGCTCATTATACCCCTAAACAGTTCAAAATACTGGCAGGATGGAGTAATCTTTGTTTAAAAGTAGAGGGAGGACCATTTAGTCACTCTTGCCAGAGCCTCTGCACAACTTTCCAACCCTGTCGAAGCTCCGTTCTCACAAGGTGTCACTGGAAGCTTGTTGTTGAAGGGGTGAGGCAAGAGATAGATCAGGCGTCTCTCCGCACGTTCAAATTGCCCCCATTTGTGAAAACAGCAAAACAAAATGGAGGAGTGCGCATGCACGCTGATTCCCCTTCTAAAACAATAGAAAGGGGACACTGTGGCCGAAAGTAGCGTCATCCCTGCTCCCTTTCTCCCACTCCACAAGGACTGAAGTGTGGGCGGCACGCCGCCCCGCCGGGAGGATCAGCGCTGCAGAGTAAAACACTGTAACAAGCCCCTTTCCGACACCCGGTGTAATCGAGCGCTTGGGAAGCGGTGTCAGCGGAATCAGCGAGTATAAAGTCTTGGTTAAAACACAATCGCTCGCACAGCCTGTCAGCGACCCAAGAAAGCACCTGCACGTCAGAAATTAAAACATCATACAATTCTACTATAGCAATGATACCTCATATACAAAAATCCTACTTATTACTAATAAAAAATGCAATGCAATTATCTTACAGAAATAATACCTTATTTGCAAAAATGATAGGAGTGGCTGGGAAGCAGCAAAGAGGGAGTGGAATTGCAGTAGGTTGGATATATAAGGCTCTATGGTTGAAAATGTGATTATGGGGTGTTCATGGGCTATGCAGTGTTTGGAAAAAAAGTTTGTTTGATTGGTTGCTAAAAAAATAAAGAGTGAAGAAAGAGAAGCATAATCAGAGCCTCTGGTCCTCACTCAGAATCACTCCAACTCCTTAGTGAAACCCCATGTCCATGGCCCTTTCTGACTCTTGACTCATCGCTCGGAGACCCGGCCAGCAAGGTGTGAGACTAGAGCTCATGCACCACCCTGCGTGTTTCAATTCAGAGTCTGTCACTGATTCTCTGTTTGACCTAAGGAAAGCCATTCACTACCCTGTGTATCCCCCTCTGACGATAGACCACTGACCTACAAGATGTGCCTGATCCAGCCTCCCTGGGGTAAGGTGAGCAGTCTTGCGTCACCGTGGCCGCTGCCACAAATCTCAAAGGGGGAACAGAAGGAAGGGGGGTGAACAATAAAATAAAAAATACAATTAAAAAAATGTACCTCTCCGCCACACTGCTATCCCGATGGTGATGATGTCCCAGCAGACTCTGGTACACCAGCACAGGCTCCTCATGCAACCCTGGTACTGCTCTCATGCTATACCCAGCATGAGAGCAGTGTCAGGATTGGTCTAAGCGGCTTAGTCTGATGCTCAGTCAGGGCACTGAAGTCTATGCTGTTTCTCCAACCTGGCTGGGCAACCGGGTTAGAGAAACCATAGTGCGCATGTCAGTTTGGCCAGCCCAAGACGGCCGGTTAAACTGACATGCGCACTTAGGTGCACTCACTCTACTCCTCCTCCGTCCCATGGCCCAGCCCCGTCCATCCCTTCACATGCTGTCTCAGTCAGAAGCTGAAAAATAAAACGATAATCGAATATTGTTTTATTTTTCAGCTGCTGGCTCTGAGCCAGTGGGGCAACGTTCCTTCGCCATTGTGGAGGAGCCGCCCCTGTCCACTCCCTACCCTGCTTGTCCGGCTCCTTTCTGAGTCACTGACTGTGTGACTGAAGAAACCCACTCATTACGACCCACAACTTTCAAAGATCACAATTCACCTCTGTTGCACTCCTTGAAAATCTGATCCCATTCAATACCCCTAACCTTGCCCTGCTCTGAGCCCCATCCAAGCCCCCCCCCATAACCCCACTCTAAACCCGCCCCATCACCCTAACCGCAAAAAAAATTTCTAGCTTTCGCGTCAAGAATTTTAGATTCTAATAAGAACATGGAGATGAGTATTATGCTTTTCTGTCTTTGCTGTTTATTATATTTACAAAACACAGAAGCCAATCAAAATAAACTTTTCTTAAAGACTACATTTCCCATAAACAATACGTCATGTCCACTGAGCCAATGATCAGATATAAAATACAGTGAGCAATCGCAATGCCATAAAAGTTAAATATATCGAGGATGCACTTGTCTTTTTCCTCGCGGAGCAGCAAAGAACGAGGAGGAATATGGCAGCGGGTTAGACATTCATAGGGCAAGGACCCTCGCTGGCGCAGTGGACATGACGTGTTGTTTATGGGAAATGTAGTGTTTAAAAAAAGTTTATTTTGATTGGCTTCTTTGTTCCAGCACCGCAGGACACTCCAGCTAGTGGAGTTGCCCGCCCCCTCCGGCCACGGCCCCACTTTTGGCGGCAAGGCCGGAGGAAATAATGAGAATAACAAGGAGGAGTCACTGGCCAGTCAGGACAGCCCCTAAGGTGTCCTGAGCTGAAGTGACTCTAACTTTTAGAAATCCTCCATCTTGCAGATGGAGGATTCCCCCAATAGGGATAGGAATGTGACCCCCTCCCCTTGGGAGGAGGCACAAAGAGGGTGTACCCACCCTCAGGGCTAGTAGCCATTGGCTACTAACCCCCAGACCTAAACACGCCCTTAAATTGAGTATTTAAGGGCTCCCCTGAACCTAAGAATTTAGATTCCTGCAACTTAAAGAAGAAGAGGCCTGCTGAGCTGAAAAACCCCTGCAGAAGAAAAAGAAGACACCAACTGCTTTGGCCCCAGTCCTACCGGCCTGTCTCCTACCTTCAGAAGAAAACTGCTCCAGCGACGCTTTCCCCAGGACCAGCAACCTCTGAATCCTCAGAGGACTGCCCTGCTTCCAAAAGACCAAGAAACTCCTGAGGACAGCGGCCCTGTTCAACAAAAACTGCAACTTTGTTTCCAGAGGAGCAGATTTAAAGACCCCTGCAATCCCCGCAAGAAGCGTGAGACTTGCAACACTGCACCCGGCGACCCCGACTCGACTGGTGAAGAAACAACGCTACCGGGAGGACCCCCAGGCGACTCCAAGACTGTGAGTAACCAAAGTTGTCCCCCCTGAGCCCCCACCGCGACGCCTGCAGAGGGAATCCCGAGGCTCCCCCTGACCGCGACTGCCTGACTCTGAAATCCCGACGCCTGGAAAAGACCCTGCACCCGCAGCCCCCAGGACCTGAAGGATCGGAACTCCAGTGCAGGAGTGACCCCCAGGAGGCCCTCTCCCTTGCCCACGTGGTGGCTACCCCGAGGAGCCCCCCCCTTGCCTGCCAGCATCGCTAAAGAGACCCCTTGGTCTCATTGAAATCCATTGAAAACCCGACGCGTGTTTGCACACTGCACCCGGCCGCCCCCGTGCTGCTGAGGGTGTACTTTCTGTGCTGACTGGTGTCCCCCCCAGTGCCCTACCAAACCCCCCTGGTCTGCCCTCCGAAGACACGGGTACTTACCTGCTGGCAGACTGGAACCGGGGCACCCCCTTCTCCATTGAAGCCTATGTGTTTTGGGCACCTCTTTGACCTCTGCACCTGACCGGCCCTGAGCTGCTGGTGTGGTGACTTTGGGGTTGCTCTGAACCCCCAACGGTGGGCTACCTTGGACCCCAATTTGAACCCCGTAGGTGGTTTACTTACCTGCAAGAACTAACAATAACTTACCTCCCCCAGGAACTGTTGAAAATTGCACTGTGTCCACTTTTAAAATAGCTATATGTGTTTTATGTGAAAAGTATATATGCTATTGTGATTATTCAAAGTTCCTAAAGTACTTACCTGCAATACCTTTCAAATGAGATATTACATGTAGAATTTGAACCTGTGGTTCCTAAAATAAACTAAGAAAATATATTTTTCTGTACAAAAACCTATTGGCTTGGAATTGTCTCTGAGTGTGTGTTCCTCATTTATTGCCTATGTGTTGGACTTTTGCTTTTGCAGGGTCATCCCCAGACTTTTTTGCCTCCTGCCTCCTATATTTTTCTGACATGTTGCTGTTGGCTTTTCAACTCTGAGCACTTTACCACTGCTAACCAGTGCTAAAGTGCATATGCTCTCCTGTTTAAATTGTATGTAAGTGGTTTATCCATGATTGGCATATTTGATTTACCAGTAAGTCCCTAGTAAGGGGCACTAGAGGTGCCAGGGCCTGTAAATCAAATGCTACTAGTGGGCCTGCAGCACTGGTTGTGCCACCCACATAAGTAGCTCTGTAATCATGTCTCAGACCTGCCACTGCAGTGTCTGTATGTGTATTTTTACACTGTAAATTCGACTTGGCAAGTGTACCCACTTGCCAGGCCTAAACCTTCCCTTTTCTTACATGTAAGGCACCCCTAAGGTAGGCCCTAGGTAGCCCCAAGGGCAGGGTGCAGTGTATGGATAAGGTAGGACATATAGTAATGTGGTTTATATGTCCTGACAGTGAAATACTGCCAATTTCGTTTTCACTGTTGCAAGGTCTGTCTCTCTCTCATAGGATAATATGGGGGCTACCTTTAAATATGATTAAAGTGTAGATTCCCCTAGAGAAGAGATGGACAGGTGGAGTTTGGGATCCCTGAACTCACAATTTAAAAATGCATCTTTTAGTAAAGTTGATTTTGAGATTGTGCGTTTGAAAATGCCACTTTTAGAAAGTGAGCATTTTCTTGCTTAAACCATTCTGTGACTCTGCCTTGTTTGTGGATTCCCTGTCTGGGTCAGTTGACAGTTGGGTTGTTTTTCACCTCACACCAGACAGTGACACAAAGGGAGCTGGGGTGTGATCTGCATTCCTGATTAGCCATCTCTGCTAGGAGGGAGGGGTGGAGTGGTCACTCTCATCTGAAAGGACTGTGCCTGCCTCTGACAATGCTGTCTCCAGCCCCCTGGTGTGTGTCTGAGGTCTTGCCTGGGCAAGGCAGGATTTCACAAGAAGGTGTGAGTCCCCTTTGAAGGAAGGTGACTTCAAAGACTAAAATGGGTATAAGAAGGGCATCCAAACTTACAAACTTTAGAAACACTTCTGGAATCAAGGGGAACCTCTGCCTGGAGAAGAGCTGATCGCTGAGGAACAAGTGCTGCCCTGCCTGTGACTGTGCTTTGTGGAGCTTTCCTGCAGTGCTGCTTCTGCCAGAGTAAGAGGGCAAAGACTGGACTTTGTGTGCCTTCCATCTTGAAGAAGAAATCTCCAAGGGCTTGATGTAGAGCTTGCCTCCTGTTATTGAAGTCTCAGGGATAGCAAAGACTTCTTCCTGCCAGCACCTGGAGTCTCTGGAGAGACCCCTACTCTGCTCTGTGGTGCCCTTCCAGTTCCTGGGACCCTGAAAGGAGAGGCTGGCAGCCTAAGGACAAAAATACACGCACCGAGCACCGTGCGGAGAAAAGATCGACGCAAATCCGATCGCGGCTGAGAAAACGACGCGACGCCGGCTCCGCAGCTGAGAAACGACGCCGCTGGAAACGCGACCGGAGAATCGACGCCCGGAGCAGGAGAAACGACGCGCAGCATCGCTGACGAAGGCTGAGAGATCGCAACCAGCGCCGCGGGACTTCGGACCGTCGCGTGGCTGGCTTTTTCGACGCGCCTCGCCGAGCCGAGCTGTTTTCGACGCATAAACCCGTGCCGGGTTATTTTCGACGCACACCGCCCGTGCGGGGTTATTTTTGCCGCAAACCAGGTACATTTTCACGCTAGCAGCGCTAGTGTGGTGTTACAACTACCTAAAGACTCTTTTTATTTTAAACCTTTAAAAAATCATAACTTGACTTGTGTATGTTGGATTTTTTGTCGTTTTGGTCTTGTTTTGTCTAGATAAATATTTCCTATTTTTCTAAACTGGTGTTGTGTCATTTTGTAGTGTTTTCATTAAGTTACTGTGTGTGTTGGTACAAATACTTTACGCCCAGCACTCTGAGGTTAAGCCTACTGCTCTGCCAAGCTACCAAGGGGGTAAGCAGGGGTTAGCTGAGGGTGATTCTCTTTTATCCTAACTAGAGTGAGGGTCCTTGCTTGAGCAGGGGGTAACCTGACTGTCAACCAAAGACCCCATTTCTAACATTGGTGACCAGCGGTCGGGATTTGGACTTGTGTTTGTACTTGACATACAGTAATTAAGTGTACACTACTGTTTTGATCTCAGACCACTACGTGACCACATACTACTTGTCTTGTGATTCTGCTTTTTGTTCTCTGATGTCCTCCTGGAAGTATTGATAATATTTTTGGACTTTGTTTTTTGGTTGTGAAGCCTTTGCAGAAATGGAAGTCAATTTCTGGCACCTATCTATGTATAAAAAGTGGCAGCTTAAAGCATTCTGCATGGAAAGGGGACTGGCTGTGAACAAGGAATCCAGAAGGGAGGATCTTGAGTCAGCCCTGTTTCAGGATGAATTGAAACGTTGTCAGGCAACACCACCAAATGAGTCTGAGGAGGATAACTACTCTGAGGAGGAGGATTACTCCAAAGAGGAGGGCAGTGGCCCTGAGGAGGGAACAGAAAGAGATGATAGGCTCCTAGCTCGAATCCGGAGTCTGGAAGAGTTTAAGAGGGCCGAGGAGAAGAGAGCCTTAGCCCTGGCAGAAAGGAGGAGGGACTTAGAGATTAAAAAAATGATTTATGCTTACGAGCTTAAATTGAAAGAGCTGGAAGTCATGAGGGCTGAGTCCAGCTGGAATGGTGGCAGCAACAATTGTATATCCAGTGATGCTGCAGAAGTACACATGCCCAGAGAGGTGGTGCCCTACTTGAAGGAGGGAGTTAACACACGCCAGGAGGTTCAGGGGTATGAGGTAGCTCCAGTGATGCACAGGGTCCCTGAGGTGGATTGGGGAACTGGCATGGGGAGTCATATTCCTACTGGTGGGAGGGACACTCTACTGACTCTAGTTGAGAGTGACAGGGAGAGGGGTTCCCCCCAGGTAGAAGTCCTGGTTATGGAGTGTGAAGACATCCCAGAAGAGTGTGGGTTGAGTGTCAGGGACAGTCAGGTACTGTCTCACCAGCCTCAGGAGGGTGATGTGGGGTGCTTTTTCAAAGCAGAGTCACTGGATGGTTGGGTGAAGGGTACTTTGGTTAATTCATGTGAGGGGCTGAGTGATGTAATTGCTGGAGAGCATATGTCTAGTCCTTATTTTCCAGAGCTATGCCAACACCAGGTGGAGTGTGAGTTCTCTGACCCCAGGGAGCTTACAATGGAGGCAGACTTCTGGGTGAGTACCAGAGAGTCTGAAGAGGCATTTGGGGGTGCTCCTGAGAGGAGTGGTCTAGGTAGTTCCCAACCAGGTGAGGTAGGGAAGGATTGTAGTGTCCCAGGTAGGTCCTAGTGTAGTGGGATGGGTGAGGGACCCCATGTCCAGTCTCAGAGGAGAGGGAATGGGGATGGGTTGAGGCCCAAGGTGCCCGAGATCCGGTCCCAGGTCCTGGAGGGTTCCCTGCGGGAACACCAGGAGGGGAGCCTAGCCTGTACCATAGGGCCATCTGTTGAGGGAGACCCCACAGTGTCAGGAGAACTTGGGGGGGCGGCTGTAGCCAGCGTCCCACCAGTTCTGGTGTCTGGCAGTACCACTCCTAGTGAGGGGGTGCAGAAGTCCAGACAGAGGGTTGAGAGGGGGTTGCGGACCCCAGTGGAGAACCTGGAGGGTCAGGGGTCAGCTCTGAGAGCAGAGCCCCCCATGAATGACCTTGGTGAGACCATTTCTGGGTTGGGGGGAATCCAGACTCTGTCAGAGGGGCAGAGGTCAGGAGACCTGCGCCAGCCAGACTCTTGTGTGGCCCTTCGGGACAGTGTGTCCCTTGAGGGGGGTAAGTGTGCCCCCCTGGAAGTCCTGGTGTGCCAGGCAATGGTTCAACCGCAGGGTGGTGACTCTGGGTTGAATAATCAGGTTCAGGGGGTAAACTCTGACCTGATGGGGGGTAAGTGTGCTCCCCAGGAAGTCCTGGTGTGCCAGGCAGTGGTTCAACCGCAGGGTGGTGACCCTGGGTTGGATGACCAGGTTCAGAGGGTAAACTCTGACCTGGTAGGGGGTAGGTATGCCCCCCAGGAAGTCCTGGGTTGCCAGGCAGTGATCCAGTCTGTGGGTACAGGCCCTGGATTGGGAGGCCAGGTTAAGGGTGTCCCCCCTGACCTGGAGGAAGGGGCTACGGCTAACAGTGCCCCTACCATGTTGTCTTCTGGGGGGGCCGCTCCTAGTTGGGTGGTTCAGGACCCCAGAAGAGAGGGCAGGGGGAGGGAAGCCTCACCCCTGGCCCTGGTCCAACCTGAAGGTACAGACCCCAGGTTGGAGGATCAGTTGCAGGTTAACATCCCTGCACTGATGGAAGAATTGTGCAGGACTGCTTCTACAAGCACCCTGACAGTTTTTGACTCTGGGGGTGCCGCTTCTGCAGGGAGGGTACAGAGCCCCAGAGGGGAGGACCAGGGTCAGGTTGTCATCCCTGACCTGGTGGAAGAGAGAGTGGTCAAAGGGTGCCAGGCACCTGGGGCTACCACCCCCCACTCTCCACAGTCACAGTGGTTAGAGAGGCCTGAGGTCGGGCTCTCATCCCTGACAGTTGTCTGGGGCCACTGTGGCTTGCTGTCCTGGTGGACAGAGTTGCCCCTGGGGGGGGAAGGACGAGAGTCACACCCCAGGGGTGGAGTGGGCAACACCATTGTGTTGGCCCTGGTGGTACTATCTGCCCATTGCAATACATCTGTGAGCAAAGTAAAGTTAGGTGTTGCACAGATGGTGTCTGTAGATGTGGAGAAGGGTTCCCCATGGGTTAGCTTAGTGGGCCCTGAGAGTATGGACAGAGGGATCCAACTGGAGTCAGGAAGGCGTAGAACTGGAGCATGCCCCTGCTGTTGTGGGCCTGGGTCCCTGTTCTATCGCCCCAATCAGGGAAGTACATCAAGGTATTGATTGTTCTCCCCTGGCTTTAGGCTGGTAGGGGGTCGTGTTGGACTTTTGCTTTTGCAGGGTCATCCCCAGACTTTTTTGCCTCCTGCCTCCTATATTTTTCTGACATGTTGCTGTTGGCTTTTCAACTCTGAGCACTTTACCACTGCTAACCAGTGCTAAAGTGCATATGCTCTCCTGTTTAAATTGTATGTAAGTGGTTTATCCATGATTGGCATATTTGATTTACCAGTAAGTCCCTAGTAAGGGGCACTAGAGGTGCCAGGGCCTGTAAATCAAATGCTACTAGTGGGCCTGCAGCACTGGTTGTGCCACCCACATAAGTAGCTCTGTAATCATGTCTCAGACCTGCCACTGCAGTGTCTGTATGTGTATTTTTACACTGTAAATTCGACTTGGCAAGTGTACCCACTTGCCAGGCCTAAACCTTCCCTTTTCTTACATGTAAGGCACCCCTAAGGTAGGCCCTAGGTAGCCCCAAGGGCAGGGTGCAGTGTATGGATAAGGTAGGACATATAGTAATGTGGTTTATATGTCCTGACAGTGAAATACTGCCAATTTCGTTTTCACTGTTGCAAGGTCTGTCTCTCTCTCATAGGATAATATGGGGGCTACCTTTAAATATGATTAAAGTGTAGATTCCCCTAGAGAAGAGATGGACAGGTGGAGTTTGGGATCCCTGAACTCACAATTTAAAAATGCATCTTTTAGTAAAGTTGATTTTGAGATTGTGCGTTTGAAAATGCCACTTTTAGAAAGTGAGCATTTTCTTGCTTAAACCATTCTGTGACTCTGCCTTGTTTGTGGATTCCCTGTCTGGGTCAGTTGACAGTTGGGTTGTTTTTCACCTCACACCAGACAGTGACACAAAGGGAGCTGGGGTGTGATCTGCATTCCTGATTAGCCATCTCTGCTAGGAGGGAGGGGTGGAGTGGTCACTCTCATCTGAAAGGACTGTGCCTGCCTCTGACAATGCTGTCTCCAGCCCCCTGGTGTGTGTCTGAGGTCTTGCCTGGGCAAGGCAGGATTTCACAAGAAGGTGTGAGTCCCCTTTGAAGGAAGGTGACTTCAAAGACTAAAATGGGTATAAGAAGGGCATCCAAACTTACAAACTTTAGAAACACTTCTGGAATCAAGGGGAACCTCTGCCTGGAGAAGAGCTGATCGCTGAGGAACAAGTGCTGCCCTGCCTGTGACTGTGCTTTGTGGAGCTTTCCTGCAGTGCTGCTTCTGCCAGAGTAAGAGGGCAAAGACTGGACTTTGTGTGCCTTCCATCTTGAAGAAGAAATCTCCAAGGGCTTGATGTAGAGCTTGCCTCCTGTTATTGAAGTCTCAGGGATAGCAAAGACTTCTTCCTGCCAGCACCTGGAGTCTCTGGAGAGACCCCTACTCTGCTCTGTGGTGCCCTTCCAGTTCCTGGGACCCTGAAAGGAGAGGCTGGCAGCCTAAGGACAAAAATACACGCACCGAGCACCGTGCGGAGAAAAGATCGACGCGAATCCGATCGCGGCTGAGAAAACGACGCGACGCCGGCTCCGCAGCTGAGAAACGACGCCGCTGGAAACGCGACCGGAGAATCGACGCCCGGAGCAGGAGAAACGACGCGCAGCATCGCTGACGAAGGCTGAGAGATCGCAACCAGCGCCGCGGGACTTCGGACCGTCGCGTGGCTGGCTTTTTCGACGCGCCTCGCCGAGCCGAGCTGTTTTCGACGCATAAACCCGTGCCGGGTTATTTTCGATGCACACCACCCGTGCGGGGTTATTTTTGCCGCAAACCAGGTACATTTTCACGCTAGCAGCGCTAGTGTGGTGTTACAACTACCTAAAGACTCTTTTTATTTTAAACCTTTAAAAAATCATAACTTGACTTGTGTATGTTGGATTTTTTGTCGTTTTGGTCTTGTTTTGTCTAGATAAATATTTCCTATTTTTCTAAACTGGTGTTGTGTCATTTTGTAGTGTTTTCATTAAGTTACTGTGTGTGTTGGTACAAATACTTTACGCCCAGCACTCTGAGGTTAAGCCTACTGCTCTGCCAAGCTACCAAGGGGGTAAGCAGGGGTTAGCTGAGGGTGATTCTCTTTTATCCTAACTAGAGTGAGGGTCCTTGCTTGAGCAGGGGGTAACCTGACTGTCAACCAAAGACCCCATTTCTAACACTATGTGTATGTACAACAAATGCTTAACACTACTCCTTTGATAAGCCTACTGCTCGACCACACTACCACAAAATAGAGCATTAGTATTATCTCTTTTTGCCACTATCTTACCTCTAAGGGGAACCCTTGGACTCTGTGCATGCTATTCCTTACTTTGAAATAGCGCATACAGAGCCAACTTCCTACTTAATTAATTCTTGTTCTTATCTCGTCATGTTTGCTGGGCATTTAAAGACCGAGGTCAAATGTGAAGCTGTGTCTTGAGGGTGCATGGTGTTTATTTTGAGAGGGCTATCTCATTCTCCAGCAGCACAAACTTACAACCATCATCATTTAATGTACCACTGGAGTACCTTTTGGAAACTCATCCATGGATAACTGCAAAGGGTGAATCAGCATTTTAATTGGCAAGGCCTGCTTTTCCTGTTGATTTGCGTACTCTGCTAAACACATGCCGCTTTAGTAATGCACATTTTCAGTGCTTTTCCAATATCTAAATATTTCAGCAGCACGCATGGGGGAGGGCTTTCGGTTGAAGTCAGTCATACAGCCATTGTCTTTCCATCTTGATTACTTTTACTTGTAATTGAACAAAAATTAATGTGTCTTGTTGCACAAACACAAAGTGATTTCTCAGCATTCTCAAGGGTTTATTAAAAATAAAAGGAACTAACTTTCTTGAGAAAAGTACAGCTCAAGAAATAAAATTGCAAAGCCATCACAAGAAGTATGTCGGCCAATGAACTCAGCTGCAATGCTGAAAGTTGTGTAGATTCTTAAACTTTGGAAAGCTTG
Source organism: Pleurodeles waltl (assembly GCF_031143425.1). Taxonomy (NCBI): domain Eukaryota; kingdom Metazoa; phylum Chordata; class Amphibia; order Caudata; family Salamandridae; genus Pleurodeles; species Pleurodeles waltl. The sequence continues at coordinate 1,012,506,797 of NC_090443.1, forward strand.
GCTCTCAGGGTAAGAATGATAGGGAGTGTGCGGTGAAGATGCAGGCATGTTGTCACCCCTGTGATTGGAGGGGGCATGAACAATGACCACATTAACACTTACCAGTTTTATATAAAAAACATTGCTCTAGTGCAAGGGGGCCCAACTTAAGTCCAGTAGAGTCGGATCCATGCCGGATTTGCAGGATATCCACAAGATATATATCAATGCCAGAAATGAACAACAGTTACATATTAAACTCGTCAGAGGTCACCTTGAAAACCTGGCATGGACGGCCCCGCCTCCCACTGCAATGGAAACCATTCTCTAACACACAGGATGGGGGAGAGTGATACTGCTTCCTACCTGGCCTCGTGCAGGAAGGAAGCCAGAGACAGTGTTTGTTAAACTCACTACAAACAGTGGCAACTTGTAACCATTTCACATTTAAGGCTACACCCAACATTGTCTGCAGCTTGCCAGGCTGTGAGCAGGCCCAGGGTTTGCACAGACATGAACAGATCCAGCTCTGCTTAAGAGGCTCAGCACTGGTTCTGTAAAGTGTCCATCCCTGGCCAGCCACAGTGCACGTGAGGAGCTACTCATCCGGTTCTGTGCTCTTGTGCAACAAAGTGGAAGTAAAGTAACCTGATTTCTAAAGTGTTTGCTAGTTCCATATTCCACGTTCATAGCACCGTAAATAACAGGTATACATATCAGCCCCTTTATATACCTTTAGACAGGGGCGTAGGAGACACTAAATTTGGGGGGGGGGACAGGGATAACCTTGAGGTGGGCCCCCTGCACAAAGTTTGCAACCAGAAGGGTTGCCGTGGTAGGGGGAGATGGGGAAGGCGGTCGCTTCCAGTCGAGTGCTGCCTGTGTGGCCTTCAATTCTCTGTCTGCTGGGCCCTTTGCCGCCTGTAAGGCAGCGACAGGCTCTGTGATGCTGTTCGCCTGTGTGAAGTCCTAAGAGGCCTGTACTGCCTGCTGGGCGCAGTGCTTCCTGTCGATTCCTGTGCTGCCTGCTATGCACTGTGCTGCCTGTTGGGAGCTTTCTTACTAGTCAGGCTGTGTCAGTCTCTGGGCCTTCGCCTGCCTAAGAAGGCCAGTAAGGCCTATGTTTGCTGCTATGTCCTTGTCTGACTGTCAAGTGGCAGTCTCTGTGCTGCCGCCTTCCTGTGAACTTCTGTGCTGTCTGATAGGGCCGGCCTTAGTGCTGGTGGCACCCTATGCGACATTGTTTGTTGGTGCCCCCCAGTGACCACCTCTGTCACGGATTCCCTCACTACCATCCATCACCACTTTCTCTCAGATGCGTTTCATTAGTTTTTTAGCACCACTCATACTGGGAAATATCCCTTACACGCAATCAATGCAATGCAATGCATTGACCACGCTGCAGTACCACAAATATGGGTCTAGCACGCATGCCTTTACCACACATATCTTTACCACACATATGCGTGGTTACAGCATAGAGAGCGGTCTAGCTGTGCGGGTGGAACAGGAAGAAGCAGAGGAGAGAGAGGTAAGTAGGGCTGTGGCCGGGCTTAGAGTGGGAGGTTGGGGTCATTTTTAGGGCAGGGTAGGGTCGGGGTAGTTTTTAGGACACAGTGGGGTAGGTTTTAGGGGTCAGGAGGAGTGCATGGAGTTCAAGTAGTTTTAGGACAGTGTGGGGTAGGTTTTAGGGTACAGGGTGGGGGTCATGTAGTATTTAGGACAGAGCGGGTATGTTTTAGGGTTCATGGTGGGGGCAGAGGCATCAAGTTAGTTTTTAGAGCAGTTCAGGGTAGGTTTTAGGGTTCAGAGTGGGGGTCGGGGTAGATTTTAGGACAGGGCAGGGCTACTTTTAGGGCTCAGGGCGGGGGGTTTACGGCTCAGGGCAGGGGCAGTTGTAAGTGCTTGGAGGGGTGGAGTATGGTATCGGGTGTAAGGGGGCAGGGTAGGGAGAATTTACCACGCATGTTCCTTTACCAAACATGCTTTTACAACGAAATTCGTTGTAAAGGCATGCGTAGTAAAGACACGGTCGATGTTAAGGCATGCATGATATACGCACGCGTTGTTCCATCATTCATCCCTCATACCAGTCTAGGGTGTCAAAGCACTTTACATCACACAGACATTACGCAGAGACAATCATCATATATGTGTAAATCAATGTATATGAAATGTTACATAAGACAAGACTACAAGGTGTAGGTGTCACAGGTCATCCATACTGGTAGCAGGTATAGATTCAGAGTGCTTTATCTGGAGAAGCGCAAACTCTGAATTTAAAACATAACACCATGGTTGGGGGCTCTCTTTAATAATAAGAACTGTTTTCCGCTCAAATCAACTTGTTTTGCAACATTAAGTTAGTCAAAAAGTGAGGGGAAATCATAACGCTCTAATCTATACCTTGATGTTTGCATGCAGCTCTTTGATGAGTTCATTGCTCACTGTTCTATATTCAGTTTTCATTTATAAATTGCAGGGACAAAAAAGGAGCTCTCTGGTGTAGGAAGCTGGCCTGGTGTGTGGTGAGTACCTATGGTATTATCACCTTATACCAGGTCCAAGTATCCCCTATTAGTGAAGTGTAGGCTGTGTCTAGAAGCCAGGCTCTCTAGAGGTAGCTGTGGATGAGCAGCCAAGACTTATCTAGGACACATGCAAAGATCATGCAATACCACTGTAGTCACACAGCACTTACACACATGAAAGAAACATGTGTTACGAAAATAAAGGTTCCTTATTACAGTAACACAAACACTAAAACACTAGATAGGCAATACTCCAATAGGATGTAAGTAACACACTATTATATGTACAGCAGCAATCACAAATTGGCATAAAAAGCAATATAAAACAGTGAAAAGCAATAGGCAATACTGAAGGCCTAGAGGGGACCAGACCATACTGTATACTAAGAAAGTGAAATGCAAAAACCGGGTCCCCACCCAAGGAAGGGGAATTGGTAGAGGGGAGCTGGAGGAACTAGGAAACCCCAAAGGTACCAGAGTGCCCCCCAGCGACCAGGAGAAAAGAGGTAAGTTACTGTTTTTTCCCTGACCCACCAAAAGAACTTCAGAGAAGGATATTGCAAAACGCAGACAAGACTGCAAGAAACTAGAGGTGGATCCTGAAAGAGTAAGACCTGGAAAAGAAGGGCACCAAGTCCAGTTTACGTAGGATGGTCCGGTCGTGGCAGGAGACACTACCCACCCATCTGTGGATGCAGGAGTTGGTCGACGGGGAGACGAAGATGGTCAGCAATGCAGCACTGGAGCAGATGAAGAGTTCCTAGGTGATGCTGACGACGCCCCACGCCAGATGAAGAATTGCAGTCAGTCTGTGGTGTGGAAAACCCACCAACAAGCCTTGGCAAAAGCAAATGTCGCAGTAGGAGAAAAGTGGAGCTGCCGGGGACCAGCAAGGTCCAGGGGGACTCAACCCATGGAGGGGAGTCCCAGGTAACCATCAGCAAGGCAGAGAGACTGGAGGAGGAGAGGCAGCCCCCACAGAAGACCTACAGACAAGGAGCCCAGGAGCTGCAGAGAGGCCCACAGCACACCTGAAGAGAGGTCCTACTTCACAGGCGAAGCACGTTGAGGGCTGTGCTTCACAGAGAAGAGTGCCGGGGGCTGAGGCTACACGGAGCCTGAAGATGCCTTGGAGGAGGTAACAACAAGCCTTGATAGCTGCAAGAGACGGAGTGCATGGGGGTACTGTCCTGCATGGGAAGGCAAGGACCTACCTACTCCAAAGTTGGGCAGCTGGTAGAGAGGACCAACGAGACCACTCCAGACTACCACCCCTGATGCAGGATCCACGCAGCTCAGGAGGAGAGGAGATCCACGCAGCCGGTTGTTGTTGCAGTTGGTGCCTGCAGATGCAGGTAAGTGACTCCTTCACTCCAAGGAATTTTCCTTCTTTCTTCTCATGCAGACTGAAGACTTGCTGCCCTCAGAGGAAGCACAGCTGGGCAAATGTTGCAGTTGCTGGAAGGAGTCGGAGAAACAATGTTGCGTGGCGAAGTCGTTGCTGGAGCTGCAGATTGTAGGTTCCTGTGAAGTCCAGTTGCGGTTCCAGTGGCCAGAAGTCAAAGTAAACATTGCAGAGGAGTCCTGCTGGAATCTTGCACGTCAAATCTGAGGACCCACCCAAGAGGGAAACCCTAAATAGCCCAGAAAGGGGGATTGGTCACCTAGCTGGGTGACCACCTAGGAGGGGGCTGTGATGTCACCTCCCTGACCTGGCCACTCAGATTCTCACAGAGGCCTCTGCCCACCTTGGATTCAAGATGGAAGAATCAAGTGGCCACCTGGAGGAGCTCTGGGCACCACCCCTGGGGTGGTGATGGACAGGGGAGTGGTTACGCCATTTCCATTGTCCAGTTTCACACCAGAGTAGAGGCTGAGGTCCCTGAACTGGTACAGACTAGTTTATGCAAGGAGGGCACCAAATGTGCCCTTCAGAGCATACTAGTAGCTTGGCAAGGCTACCCCTCCCAAGCCTTGTAACAGAGAGGGTGTTGCCTCCCTCTTCCAAAGGAAATCCTTTGTTCTGCCTTCCTGGGCATGAGCTGCTCAAGCAGCAGAAGGAGGGCAGAAATCTGTCTGAGGGGTGGCAGCAGCGTGGGCTGTCCGGAAAACCCCATAAAGCTTGTAGGAGCAATGCAGGGGATCCTCTAAGGAGCCCTTAAAGTGCATGGAATCATACAATCAATACTGACAATAGTATTGGGGTATGATTCTGACATGTTTGTTACCAAACATGCCCAGGTTCGGAGTTACCATTATGTAGCTGGACATAGGTAGTGACCTATGTCTAGTACAAGCGTAAAATGGCGTCCCCGCATTCACGAGGTCCAGGAAAATGGAGCTGGAGTTCGTGGAGGCACCTCTGCTCCTGCAGAGGTGCCCTCACACGCAGGGACCTGCACCCTGCCCTCTGGGCTAGGAGGGCCGACCAATGGGGTGACGTACAATGACCTGGTGCAGTGACCTGAAGTGAAAGTGTGCATGCACCTTTTCACGCAGGCTGCAATGGCAGGCCTGCAGACACAGTTTACATGGGCTCCTACGGGTGGCATAATTCATAATAAATGCTGCAGCCCATGGGGAACCCCTGATCCCCCAATGCCCTGGGTAACTGGGTACCATATACTAGGGACTTATAAGGGGCACCAGTATGCCAAGTGGGGGGGGGGGGTGGTCCAAGCAACCAAATTTAATGGGAGAGAGCACTGGGGTCCTGGTTAGCAGGATCCCAGTGAACACAGTCAAAACATACTGAAAACAGGCAAAAAGTGGGGTAACCATGCCAAAAAGAGGGTACTTTTCTGCATCTGACAAAAGCAGTAACCCACTGACCTATTCACATTATATACACTTTGTGATCTGCATGTAGACGGCCTTTGTAGCAGGCATAGTAACCCTGTACGTTATGATGAGTCAAAACTTCCACTATACAAAACTTCAATCTCTCTCCAGAATGACCATTAATCACCGGAATTATCTTAAGATTTTTATTGTTGCCTGAAAACTGTTGGTGGCAAGGAACATCCAGCAGGTGCTTTTAAAGTCACAATATACTTGCAAACATAGCGCCCCTATCCTAAGTCAGCACCCAGTGCGGCAGCACCGGTTGCATCACCCTAGCTGCCTTACATAGCCCTGTCCATCTGGTTCTTCCTGGGACCCGTGCTGTGTGCTAGTCTCTCCACTGCATATCCAGCAGTGCCAGGCTCTGTTCCACCACAGCCTGTGAAGTCCTGTAAAGCCTGTGAGCTGCCACAGTGCTGGCTTCGCATCCACAGGCCATTGGCAGGAAATGAGATTTACAGACACCCCTTGGCCTTTAGAGCGGCTTTCACAAATACCAGGAAGGCTGAGGGAGAGACAGGGGACCGAAATGTTGGGGGGGCAGGATGTCAACTTAGGGGACAATAATTAGCACTGGGGCAGGCAAGCTGGAGACAGAGGAGAGAAGAGAGTGAGAGAGAGGCGACAGAAACGGGGGCCCTTACAAACACTGGCGCACAGGGTGCCTCTAGCGAGCTAAAGCCTGCCCGGCTCTTATCTCACAGTAACTCAACAATGCTGTTTTTAGAAAGGGAGATACTCGGCAACACAGCACTGTATTTAAAAAGAAAGGGAGTTACTTAGCAAAACCTCCTTACCTTCTCAAATCTTGCTGCTGTCTTCAGGGATCGATCTTCAAGGGACAGGAAGGGTAGGTCTCAGGAGAGACGGGATGCAGACAGCAATCAACAAAGGGCCTCTCTCCTCTTCCTTTGTCCTCAGAAGTGCAGACTGCAGGGGCTGTGGGGCAAGGTGAGAAAGAATCCCTTGTGCGCTGCAGCACAACAAAAGGGCAGAGGGCGCATGTCCTGGGGCCAGGTCACAGGCCAAGTGCAGGGCCAGTATAGGTAGCGCTTTCATGCGTTTATGGCCCTGCGAATTACAGAAGAGAAGGGAAAAATGTTCTGTCCCCTCGTCCCCCCCACCCTTGTCCCCTGTGACCCCCCCACTCCAAAATCTGGGGGGGACAAATCCCCTGCGTCCCCCACACTTCCTATGCCCATGCCTTTTGAGGAAGAAGCGTCGAGCCCGCTCGGTTTGGATTTAAGAATGTGACCTGCAAGCAGTGGCGTAGCGTGAGGGGAGCAGGGGGGGCCGGCCGCACCGGGCGCAACATCTGGGGGGGGTGACTCGAGTTCTAAAATCCACGGGTTAGGGGGCGCAAATTACTTGCCTTGCCCCGGGTGCTGACAACCCTGCCCCGGGTGCTGACAACCCACGCTACGCCACTGCCTGCAAGTCGTGCTCAGGTACCAGCAGGGGGCACCTTACCAGTGAACCAACTAGGAGGCTGCCCATGACTGACTCTGCCCCAGCCCAACCCATCTTTTTGAGACAAGCATCTGTTGCGAAAACTCCTCGTCCCCCGGTAGGCGAGACCGCCCCTGGCTCCCAGCAAAGGCCTGGCAGCCATCATCTCACCCCTGGAAGCACCTAGAAACCCTGCTGCTAGGCGCTCTCGAGCACAGTGTCAGTCCCAGGGATGCCTGCGTGTCTTTGACGTCTTCAGGATGCCCTCGCGCTTCCACATAAAGTGTAGCTCGTGACGCTCATCACCAGAAGGGAGATTATGGTTGGGGCACAGAAGCTAGACCCCAGGCGCTACATTATATACATTGCACTGATGCTACAGCATTTGGGCCCCGTCATTTAACGCCTTTATCCTGGTTGGTCAGCGCAAATGTCTTTTTATTTAGCACGTTGATGTGCTTCAAATATCATCACAAAACTGCATCAGTACAAGTGTAACATATGCATCCCAGAAATGCAGAAGTGTTGATTCAACACTGCATTACCATTGGTGCAATGTATGTAATCCCACCCCAAGGGGGACTGAAAAATGCAGTTAAGGAGCAAACACTTTTTTTTTAGCTCAAATCACTCAGCCGTGTTTTTATAACACGTTACCTGGTTTCTTGACAGCAGTGTGAATGATGACCCGAATGGCCTGGCTATTGTTGTCAGCTCTTTCATGGCACTAGCACTGATAGCACGGCTGAACCTTAATAAGTAAACTTACAAGGAGACGCGACGAGGTCAATGAACTTTTTTGACCAACGATTGAGATGTTCCCACCGTACATGCCCAATCCCATCACAAATCAATAATCAATAGACATTTACCATCAATGATCAATAATATTAGTAATCAATAGGAGTCAGTAATTGACGCACCATGACCTTTCAGTCATGAATAACCACACCTTTGGTTAAATGTTAGAATGTTTATTTCCCTATATTAACAATGCTAGTGTCACGTAAATTAATCTCAGAATCAAATGATAAACATACAGCAACAAGACTGGCGATCCGACTGCGGAAAAACCTCAATCTAATCAAAGCTTGCACTACTACACACTCCGATATCACAGTGCAAATTAATAATAAGAATATCTGTGCAACGGTTATCTTCTACATCTAGTTTCAGCAAGGTAAAGACTTTAATTATTAATTCATGTAGCAGGTCTCATTAGTGAACTCCTCAACTAACATCAGATTAGCATCAGCATGTTGGGATCCATGCAAAACAATTTAGTCAACACAAATTTAGAAAAACATCTAGCTATGGCTCTGTCAAAATATAGCGGTTGGTACCTAGAAAGAAAAGCAAATAGACAATACAGTCGACATTCTAAGATATTACCTATCCTCAGTATGGATCAGCAAGCAGAGTCAGTCTTCGTCGTCAGGACATCAGCTCGGTCAGCAAGGCATCAGGCAAAGTTCAGAAAGGGCAAAGTCTTTAGCATTAAAGTTAAGCAAAGTCTCTTTTCAAGACGCAAAAATACAGTACTGTCCTTTCGGCTAGCGAGGAATGGGGCAAAAGAACCTGTCTCTCCTCTGTGCAGTGCGGATATATCAAAGCCTGTAAAACTATCTCCCAAAACCCTATTGGTCAAGGGATCGCATGTTAGCACTTTGTCCAATAAAGTTAAAACATTCAATTAGTGATTTCTAGTATTTCACAGTTCACATGTCAAGGATTGGTCCAGCTTGCGATGTCCTCATCATCCGGCTCGTCAGGTAACAATATTGTTGCATTTCGTACCACAGTCAGTGTCTCTATAGTTGTCTCCTGAGAAAGTCCGTCTAGCACATGATAATTCTAATATGTAGCGAAAGACAGGAACAACATTTTCTAGCAAGCAGTTCTCATGAGAAGAATGTAGTCACAAGCACATTACTTCATCCAGTGGAAAAATACAGTTTAATCCCTTCAAGCAAACAGTTTATTAAACGCGTTAAAAAATGCAGTTCAACATGAGGCCGGGCGACTAGGCCAAGACCTCCGCTAAGTTAAAGCTTTCAATTAATAAAGCTAACACTTAATATATAACTCAAAATGTGATGTATTAATACATTTGTAAAACATCTGCTCAATATTTCATTTTTAATATAGCATTAGTATTACATTTCGTGTACATTGGCAAACACTTCTCGTGGGCACATTTCAAATGCGTGCATTATTTGCCCTACGTTATTCCAATTTCTATGCAATCTCATCACTCAGTATACATGAATATTAATTAATAATTCCTGTAATATAGCACAGTGAGCTATGAAGGAAGTGACTCCTACACATTGTAACCCTCACTGTTTTATGCAGCAATCATCGTGTACATTGATTTACATACTGCATGATTTGTTGTCAAAGTACACGGCTGTGTGGAAAGGTGTCTGATGCTGAAATATTTTACACACTCCCCGAGCACCCCGTGTACGTTGTACAGCTGCCCTTTGAGTGGGTGAAATGATTTGCCCCAATCACACAAATTCTCAGTAACGAACTGAATGAAAACAAGACAAGCGTGAGGGGGGGCCCAGAACAAAACCTCCCCCTCTTCTGAGGCGGTCCACAGCTCAGATTGTGTTATAATTTACAACTGACACGTTTTGCTCCGCCCTGCAGACTTGGACAAGTTCTATTCCCAACCGTGTTCACACTCAGTTGATGATCAGTCCTGGAGACCGAGGGAGTCTCTCTTCCCACCCACAACCCAGAAGTTTTTAGTGTCGGCTCCCAGCGCACTGTGCAGAGAGATGGGCAGGTGGTGTCCTTTGTGACATGTGCAGCACCTGTGATCCTCGACAACTCAGGGGGTATCGGCCGTACACACTGCCAGACGGAAACCTGAAATCTGAAAAACATCAGGACTTTTACAAGAAGTGCACACTGCAGGATACTCTCATTTCACTACTAAATAAAACTTTTGGCATTCCACGGAAGGTTCTATGGTGTAATGGTTAGCACTCTGGACTTTGAATCCAGCGATCCGAGTTCAAATCTCGGTAGAACCTGTTACGATTTTATTTATGTAACATACCTGACTAGACATGAAAATTATTATTATATATACAAATATATATACAGTTGTAAATGAGCGTATTGCGACTTTCTGTCATTCATATCTTCGTTTTTCTATTATTTTTAATTTTTCAGTCCAGTAATAATTAAAAGCGAGCTAATATATTTTGCAAAGTTTACATCATCTTTGCGTGGCTTATCTTTTTTATTTGAATACATGAGTGATATCCATTAAAATTGTAGCGCAGAAGTATCATTCGTCACATATATTAATAATGGAGAAGAAGTTAGGATAGAGTTTTAAAAGTGTTTCCGCCCGGTTTCGAACCGGGGACCTTTCGCGTGTGAGGCGAACGTGATAACCACTACACTACGGAAACTAAACTGCACTGTCTTTTTGGGAGTTTTTCCATGATAATGGTATTGCACAGATGTACCCCTATTTTGTATTTTTTTAGGGTCTAATTAGCCTTTCTATGTCTATATTTACAAAATAAACGGACTCGATGATGATTCTCTCTCTGCCTATAGCAGCCTTTATGGAGCATCCCTGCTTAATTTTCTTACAAAAAATGAGCCTTTTTTCTGTTAAACTGTTTTTAATTCGCTGGTCTCTCCGATGCGCCACTCTTCAGTCTTTCATTACCCATTTTACAAAGAGCCACAAAACAAACAGGAGTGTAAACTTCACAGAGGTGTTTCCACCCCTCCAGAGGGCCTGTCTCAGCACTAGTGGGTGTTCATATGTCTCTTTAAAACCCCTCTTGGCCTCTCTCTTCTCCTTGCTTCAGACAGACCTTTGGCTCTTTCTGTTTTTGACACCAGAAAGCCCATAGACAGCAACTGGACAATATCATTTCAGGCTGTTGACAGGCTTTGTTCTCTGTGGAGTTAAACTTGTCACACACACTTCATGGCTCCCTAACACCTCCAGGCCGCTCTGTCCGGATCTGTTGTGTGCAGAGAGGATGGGCTGTCATTGGGGGGTCTCCAGGGGTTGCAGCTGCGACCCCTAGCTTCCCTCCTGTGCCCCCAGCACTGTGCTTGCGACCCCTGGGCTGAAAAGAAAGCAACATACTTGAAAAAACAAATATTTAGTGTTGAAAGTGGAGCAGACGACAGTGAAAAGCGTCTCTGTGACCCTAAAAACGTGAGGAGAGATGACATACAAGAAAGAGGGGGTGGGATAGAGAGGGGGTGAAGGGAAAGACCATGAGAGGAAAATAACTAAATGTTGAGCAGTAAGGAGGCGCTACAGAGAGACACGTGATATCTTGTGAGACAAGACAGCTGTGAGTGTGTGTGAGGGAGACGGGGGGATTAAAGAGAGTCAGAGACAGGTGACCGGTGTGAGAGGGATATAGACAGGTGTGAAAGGGAATGAGACAGGTGAGAGCGACAGGTGACAGACACATAGTGCCTGATTTAAGAAACGTGGCGCTGTATCCAATGCATTCAATGTAGCGCCACTTTTCTTGCGCCCCTTAGCGCCCCCTAACGCCACCATGTGTGCACCTTATTTAACATACAGCGCACCATGGCAGTAGTTAGAGAACTAGAGTCAAACATTTTGACGTTAGTTTGGCGCTTTGCAGGATTAGTGTCAAAAATGTTGACACTAAACCTGCAAAGCACATTGAGTCCCACTGAAAACAGTGGTGTGCCTCCTTTTAACGCCTGCTCTGTGCAGCCATTAAAAATGCCGTTATAAATGGAAGAAATAGATCTTTTAGATTTCATGACACCATTTTTTTGGCCCCCTAACCGGGGAACACCCCACTTGCATACATTATGCCTGGCGCAGGTATAATGTGGCACAAGGGGTTACAAAGTGGTGCAATGCATGCATTGCGCCAGTTTGTAAATATGGCGCGGGGAAAAGGCCACCTTAGCTCCGCCTTATCGTAAACAAAATGATGGTAAAGGGGGCGCTAATGTGGCGCATGCGGCTCTTAAATCTGCCCCGTAGACAGGTGACAAAGAGCCAGACGAGAGTCAGCGAGAGGGAACCCTGGTGAGAGGAGATGACGGTGTGAGACCTGCGATAAAGGAAGAGACCGATGAGAAAGAGATAGCTGAGAGAGACAGGAAGAGATGCAAATGACAGGTGTCAGAAAAGTAAAGTGCTACAGGGACAGCTTGGGATAAACAACAGAGAGGCCGAGGGAAGCAGGTGCATCTTGTCAGGAGGATGAAGCTCACAGATGGACAGTTCAGAGAAGTGGTGTGAGAAATGGGAATGTTGGCTGTGGGGGTGAAACTCAACTCAAGCAACAACCACAGTCTTTGTCAGGGTGAACCACAAACATTCACAAAATTAACCTGTGCTTAACCCTCAAGTAGCTTAGCACAAGAGCAGTCAGGCTTAGATTACAAGCAATGTGTAAAGTATTTGTGCATAAAGGGATAAGACAACACAAGGAAAATCCCACACCTACTTAGAAAAAACAGACTAGATTTCAATAAATTATTTGACACCAAAACAACAAAAATGTAATTATTAGAACTGGATATATGTAATTTCATAGATTTCAGGTGAATATAGTGCCTAAAAGCACACAGTGCCACTTATGGTTATCTCGTCATGTGAGACTAGGTGAAAGAGAGAAGTTCAGGCCAACAGCGATGGAGCGTGTTCTGGATACAGGGACCAGGTTTGTTCCAATGAAAATGTTACTTTCTAAACTCCAGAGCAAATAGTTCTATTCCTGGTGGAGTAGGTCACAAGGAGCAGGGAGAGTGTCTTTGATGGTTGTTGCTGTAGCACGAAGAGCAGCACGGGCATTTAGGACAGTAGTTGCTGTAGCACAAAACTCCTGTTGGGTGTCATGGAGGGTCGTTTCTGGATCTTGGCTCACATGGACTCGTTAGCAAAGAGCCAAAAACATTTTGATTAAGAGGAGTGCCGTGGGAGGCTGGCCTGGATTGTAGTGGGTACCAATGGTACTTACACCTTGTGCCAGGTCCAGTTATCCCTTATTAGTAGATTGTAGTCGTGTTCTAGCAGCTTAGGCTGGTAGTGGTAGCTTTAGCAGATCAGCTTAGGCTGAACTAGGAGACATGCAAAGCTCCTACTATACCACTTATATCATATAGCACTATATCATAAGAAAGACAGTACTCAGAGTTACTAAAATTAAAGGTACTTTGTTTTAGTGACAATGTGGCAATAATATCTCAGAGGATATACTCCTTCAGGAGGTAAGTAAAATACACAAAATATACACAGAAAACCAAATCAGGTAAGTAACACAGTCAGAAAGTAGTGCAAACACTGTAGAATACAGTAGGATGCAATAGGCCTAGTAGCAACACAAACCATACACTAAGAAAGTGGAATGCGAACCATGAATGGACCCCTAGGCTAGTGTAGTGTGTAGAGGGTCGCTGGGAGTGTAAGAAAACACTAAGGGTGTCCAAGGTACCGCACCCAAGACCCTGGAAAGTAGGAGTAAAGTACTACTATTTCTCCAGAAACAAACTAAAGTAGTGATAAAGGATTTTGCAAAGACCACAACAGACTGCAAAGCACTGAAGATGGATTCCTGGACCTGAGGAGCTGCAACGGAAGGGGACCAAGTCCAAGAGTCTCGAAAGTGTCCAGGGGGGGCCAGGAGCCCACTAAACCCCAGATGAAGGTGAAAAATGGCTGCCTCTGGGTGGAAGAAGCTGAAGATTCTGCAACAACAAAAGGTGGTAGGATCTTCTCCTTCATGCAGAAGATGTCGCACAGCGTGCTGGAGGATGCAGACTTGTTCCCTTGGCAAAATACCACAAACAAGCGGTGCTAGCTGAAAGAGTTGCAGTTAGAGAAAAAAGGGTGTTGCCCGGGCCCAGGAACGACCAGGATGTCGCCACTTGGGAGAGGAGACAGAGGGGGCCCTCAGCAACGTACAGAGTCCACGGACAAGAAGGTACAACCCGCAAAAGTCCTTGAACATGGGTTCAAGAAGTCTGAACGCAGCGGTCATCTAAACACTGCAAAAGGAGGTCCCACGACACCGGAGATGAACTCAGGGAGCTGAGCATCACAGGACAGAGTGCTGGGGACCTAGGCTCAGCTGTGCATGCAGGATTTCTTGTCACGACTTACTCGCTGCTTTAACCTGGAGTGCGCAGAACGAGTGGCGAGGATATTGTTCCTGAATGTTCAGCCTTGGCCCAGGTAGGGGCGACTCTTTCTGGTAGCCACGGTGCTGCAGGCAATGGAAACGTCAAGAGCAGGCCGTGTCCTTCAGAAGTAGTGCCAGAGGGAAAAAAACCCTGAAAGGGGAAAAAACCTCTAAAAAGGAAAGGTTCCTGAAAATGGAGCAAATTAATAGGTAAATACAAGAGCAAAAGTACAGGAAAAACACTGGAACAGACGTTAGCCAGTATCGAATACGAGGAAGCAGGAGCGAAGACACCATCCAAACAGAAAGTGTTGCAGCGCAAGGAGAGAAAGAATCACAGCCCTTAAATACCAACAAACAGGAAGCGACCAACAGGAAGTACAAGGACACCATCTTAGATAGGGACTAGGAGCCATAGAGAGCAGGGAACAAATGCATGCTGGGAAGAGAGGGGTAATATGGGAAAAGGGAGAAAACATGAAGGAAGGCACAATGAAAGACAGGAAAAGAAGAAGAGAAGAAGAACAGGTGAGTGGGGGAGGTCAGACCTGCCTGGAAGCGTGTCACGCTCAGAAATAACGAGGCCCCATTCCCAATTTGGGGCCTCGTAATGTACACAGCAGGCTGGGGGCGCGACGCATCTTCAGACCGCATGCCACTACCCATGTTGAATGTTCGGCTCGTGCCGCATGTGGCGGCGCGACAGTAGGTCCCCTCCCCGAAGGTCCAGTTTTGTGCGGAAACAAGCAGTGAAAATGACGAATCAGAAGAGGGGCGTGAACAGAAGATGCATCTTCCCAAGAGCATTCACTAAGAGGGTAACCCTTCCAATGAATCAGATACTGAAGACGTTTGTGAAAGATACGAGAGTCACAAATTTCTTGTACCTCATATTCTGGTACTTCATTCACTAACAAAGGAGTAGGACAAGGAAACTGTCGAGAGTAAGGATCAGGTACATAGGGTTTGAGCTGGGAAACATGAAAGACCGGATGAATCCTCCAGGTACGAGGCAAGTGAAGACGGACAGTGACAGGATTAATCAGCTGAAGAATACGGAAAGGAACTAAGTAACGAGGTGTGAACTTATTCTGAGAAAGGCGCAAAGGCAAACATTTTGAAGAAAGCCAGACTTTATCCTGGAGGTGATATACTGGAGCATCCCTACGCTTCTTATCTGCTATTCTCTTCTTGTATCTCTTAGTGTTCAGCAAGTTAGATCGAATCAATCTATGGATCTGTAAAAGTCGTCTGGAAAATGAAGTGACTACAGGAAGAGAAGAGGTAGACTGAGGAGTAGTAGGAAAAGAGGTAGGATGATAGCCATAAGAACAGAAAAAGGGGGTGACCTTGGAGGCACTATGGACAGTGTTATTGTAAGAGAATTCAGCGATAGGGAGGTAAGTGTTCCAGTTGCTCTGGGTAGAATTACAAAAGCAGCGAAGGTACTGCTCCAATCCTTGGTTGAGACGCTCGGTCTGTCCATTGGTTTGGGGATGGAAACCAGACGATAGTGCTATATTGATATTCAGTATCCTACAGAAATGTTTCCAAAACCGGGAGATGTACTGAGGTCCCCTGTCAGATACAATGCTGTGTGGGAGTCCATGGAGATGGAAAATATGATGGATAAATATCTGACTTAGTTCTTGAGAGGTAGGTAATTTTTTCAGGGCAGTGAAGTGATCCATCTTTGTAAATGAATCTATTGTGACCATGATAACCCCGTTTCCTGCTGATGGAGGTAGTGAACTCATGAAATCAGTAGAAATGGTGTGCCAGGGAGCCGGTGGAACAGGTAAGGGTTGTAGAAATCCCGCAGGTCTGGTACGGGGTATTTTTACTTGGGCACATATGGGACAAGCCTGAAAGTATCTTTCGACATCCAATTTCCAGGTAGGCCACTGTAGGAGGCTGGACTGGCTTGTAGTGAGTACCAAGGGGTACTTGCACCTTGCACCAGGCCCAGTTATCCCTTATTAGTGTATAGGGTGTCTAGCAGCTTAGGCTGATAGATAATGGTAGCTTAGCAGAGCAGCTTAGGCTGAACTAGGAGACGTGTGAAGCTACTACAGTACCACTTAGTGTCATATGCACAATATCATAAGAAAACACAATACACAGTTATACTAAAAATAAAGGTACTTTATTTTTATGACAATATGCCAAAGTATCTTAGAGTGTACCCTCAGTGAGAGGATAGGAAATATACACAAGATATATATACACAATAGCAAAAATATGCAGTATAGTCTTAGAAAACAGTGCAAACAATGTATAGTTACAATAGGATGCAATGGGGAAACATAGGGATAGGGGCAACACAAACCATATACTCCAAAAGTGGAATGTGAACCACGAATGGACCCCAAACCTATGTGACCTTGTAGAGGGTCGCTGGGACTATTAGAAAATAGTGAGAGTTAGACAAATAACCCTCCCCAAGACCCTGAAAAGTGAGTGCAAAGTGCACCAAAGTTCCCCTAAGGACAAAATAGTCGTGTTAGAGGGAGAATGCAAGGAAAACACAAATCAGCAATGCAACAACGATGGATTCCTGTCTGAAGGTACCTGTGGAACAAGGGGACCAAGTCCAAAAGTCACAAGCAGCTCGGAGATGGGCAGATGCCCAAGAAATGCCAGCGGTTGGTGCAAAGAAGCTCTTACTAGGCTGAAGAACTGTGAATACTGCAGGAACGACAAGGGCTAGAGACTTCCCCTTTGGAGGATGGATCCCCCACGCCTTGGAGAGTCGTGCAGAAGTGTTTTCCCGCCGGATGGACGCCAACAAGCCTTGCTACACGCAAATCGTGCGTTTGGCGTTTTTGGACGCTGCTGGGGCCCAGGAGGGACCAGAAGGTCGCCAATTGGACCTGCAGAGAGAGGGGACGTCGAGCAAGACAAAGAGCCCTCACTGAAGCAGGTAGCACCCGGAGAAGTGCCAGAAACAGGCACTACGAGGATGCGTGAAACGGTGCTCGCCGAAGTTGCACAAAGGAGTCCCACGTCGCCGGAGACCAACTTAGAAAGTCGTGCAATGCAGGTTAGAGTGCCGTGGACCCAGGCTTGGCTGTGCACACAGGATTTCCGCCGGAAGTGCACAGGGGCCGGAGAAGCTTGCAAAGTCGCGGTTCCCAGCAATGCAGCCCAGCGAGGTGAGGCAAGGACTTACCTCCACCAAACTTGGGCTGAAGAGTCACTGGACTGTGGGGGTCACTTGGACGGTGTCGCTGGATTCGAGGGACCTCGCTCGTCGTGCTGAGAGGAGACCCAAGGGACCGGAGATGCAGCTTTTTGGTGCCTGCGGTTGCAGGGGGAAGATTCCTTCGACCCACGGGAGATTTCTTCGGATCTTCTGGTGCAGAGAGGAGGCAGACTACCCCCACAGCATGCACAAGCAGGAAAACAGTCGAGAAGGCGGCAGGATCAGCGTTACAGAGTTGCAGTAGTCGTCTTTGCTACTATGTTGCAGGTTTGCAGGCTTCCAGCGCGGTCAGCGGTCGATTCCTTATCAGAAGGTGAAGAGGGAGATGCAGAGGAACTCGGCTGAGCTCATGCATTCGTTATCTAAAGTTTCCCCAGAGACAGAGACCCTAAATAGCCAGAAAAGAGGGTTTGGCTACCTAGGAGAGAGGAAAGGCTACTAACACCTGAAGGAGCCTATCACAAGGAGTCTCTGACGTCACCTGGTGGCACTGGCCACTCAGAGCAGTCCAGTGTGCCAGCAGCACCTCTGTTTCCAAGATGGCAGAGGTCTGGAGCACACTGGAGGAGCTCTGGACACCTCCCAGGGGAGGTGCAGGTCAGGGGAGTGGTCACTCCCCTTTCCTTTGTCCAGTTTCACGCCAGAGCAGGGGCTAAGGGGTCCCTGAACCGGTGTAGACTGGCTTATGCAGAATTGGGCACCTCTGTGCCCAACAAAGCATTTCCAGAGGCTGGGGGAGGCTACTCCTCCCCTGCCTTCACACCATTTTCCAAAGGGAGAGGGTGTCACACCCTCTCTCAGAGGAAGTTCTTTGTTCTGCCATCCTGGGCCAGGCCTGGCTGGACCCCAGGAGGGCAGCTGCCTGTCTGAGGGGTTGGCAGCAGCAGCAGCTGCAGTGAAACCCCAGGAAGGGCAGTTTGGCAGTACCAGGGTCTGTGCTACAGACCACTGGGATCATGGAATTGTACCAACAATGCCAGGATGGCATAGAGGGGGCAATTCCATGATCATAGACATGTTACATGGCCATATTCGGAGTTACCATGGTGAAGCTACATATAGGTAGTGACCTATATGTAGTGCACGCGTGTAATGGTGTCCCCGCACTCACAAAGTTCAGGGAATTGGCTCTGAACAATGTGGGGGCACCTTGGCTAGTGCCAGGGTGCCCTCACACTAAGTAACTTTGCACCTAACCTTTACCAGGTAAAGGTTAGACATATAGGTGACTTATAAGTTACTTAAGTGCAGTGTAAAATGGCTGTGAAATAACGTGGACGTTATTTCACTCAGGCTGCAGTGGCAGGCCTGTGTAAGAATTGTCAGAGCTCCCTATGGGTGGCAAAAGAAATGCTGCAGCCCATAGGGATCTCCTGGAACCCCAATACCCTGGGTACCTCAGTACCATATACTAGGGAATTATAAGGGTGTTCCAGTAAGCCAATGTAAATTGGTAAAAATGGTCACTAGCCTGTCAGTGACAATTTGAAAGTAATGAGAGAGCATAACCACTGAGGCTCTGGTTAGCAGAGCCTCAGTGAGACAGTTAGGCACCACACAGGGAACATATACATGCACACCTATGAGCACTGGGGCCCTGTGTGACAGGGTCCCAGTGACGCATACATATAGGCCACAAACTTATGAGCACTGGGGTCCTGACCAGCAGGATCCCAGTGACACATAACAAACATACTGAAAACATAGTGTTTTCACTATGAGCACTGAGGCCTGGCTATCAGGATCCCAGTGAGACAGTGAAAACAGTGACAAACACTCTGACATACACTCACAAACAGGCCAAAAGTGGGGGTAACAAGGCTAGAAAGAGGCTACCTTCTCACACAACCCCCCCCCAAACGAAGGATAATAAGGCTAACCTTGGCCAGTTGAGACTTTATTGTCTAAGTGGTGATAAGTAGAGAGTAGCTCTGCAATAGACTGGTTACTCCCTTTATCATCCACTATATGGTTACTTCCCTGTGGGGATGTAAACCACCCTGTTTGAAGTTTTTTAGCTAACCAACAATGTGAAGATGTATTTTCAGAGTTTCTATCAGTAAGTTTTAGTTTAGAGCAGTGGGAATTATCCACTGAACCTATTTGTAATGATGGAAATGCCAGACAGGGATGCTGTCTCAGTAAAGCCATAGCTGGGCAAAAACTTTGTCCATTTGGCTGGAAGAGAGAACAGGGATGCTGTTTCTCTTGAGTTGGAGCAGGGCAGGGATGCTGTCCTATGAGCTCCACACTAGGGCAGGGATGCTGTCCTAAGTGTTGTGAGGTAGTGCAGGGTTTCTGCACTAAAGTTTCTCTGGGAGGGTTGGAGGGATGCTCCATGTTAACTAAAATGGTGCTGTTTTTCTCACCAATGTTAGTTATCCCACAGAGAGGTACTTCCACCTCAGGGAGTCCAGCTTTTCCAGCTGATGATTCCCTTGGAACAGGTGCCACCCCAGGAGAGGTTTCTCCCACCACAGGAATAGTATCCTGAATGGTAGGGTGGTTAGGGGATACTGTGATACCCTTTTTACCTGTTGATGGAGAGGGATCCTGAGTTTTCAGGCCTTCTCTCCTTTGCTTTTTCATTTCATTTGAAATGAGAGGGAACAATTCCTCAGGGATGCCCAGCATGGCTGCATGGGCATAAAACTCTACATCAGCCCAACCTGAGGCCTCTAGGTCATTACCTAAGAGACAGTCTACAGGTAAGCTAGGTGATACCACCACCTGCTTAGGGCCAGTAACTCCACCCCAACTAAACTGAATTATAGCTAAGGGAAGAAACTTAGTGGAGTTATGGACATCAATAATCTTATACTGTTGTCCAATGATGTGTTGTTCAGGAGGCACTAGGTTTTCAGTCACCAAAGTGAAACTGGCACCTGTGTCCCTGTAGGCCAAGGCCTCAACACCATTTATTGAAACTGTCTGCCTGTACTTATCCATTGTAAGGGGACAAGCAGCCAGTGTGGCAAGGCCAATGCCACTAGGTGTGACAGAAACTGTCTTGGGACTGATTACATCAGTTTCCACTATGGACCCATAAGTGAACCCAACTACACCCTTTGCTTGACTGTTGCCAGCAGTCCCACCACTAGTACCACTACTGCTAGGGGCACTAGAGCTTGATGTATTAGTGGTGGTAGGCTCAGGGGGTTTACCTGGACAGGACTTATCCCCTGGCCTATGGCCTCTGTTTTTACACACAAAGCACCAAGGCTTTTTAATGTGTGCATGTTGGGAAGAAGAGGAAGAATTTGTTTTATCCCCACCCTCTGAAGAGTGTTTAAGATTTGAAGTGGGATCTTTGGTTTTACCCTTATCCCCATGCTTATCTTGAGATTTTTCACCATCTTTCTTCTTATTGCCATCTTTGTCACCCCCTGTATGAACTTTTCTGTTCACCCTTGTTCTGACCCATTTGTCTGCCTTCTTTCCCAATTCTTGGGGAGAGGTCAGATCAGAGTCTACCAGGTACTGGTGCAACAAATCAGACACACAATTATTAAGTATATGCTCTCTCAGGATTGTGTTATACAGGCTTTCATAATCAGTAACTTTACTGCCATGTAACCACCCCTCCAAGGCCTTCACTGAATGGTCAATGAAATCAACCCAGTCTTGTGAAGACTCCTTTTTGGTCTCTCTGAACTTTATCCTGTACTGTTCAGTGGTTAAGCCATAACCATCCAGGAGTGCATTCTTAAGAACTGTAAAATTATTGGCATCATTTTCTTTCACTGTAAGGAGCCTATCCCTACCTTTTCCACTAAATGATAGCCATAGGATAGCAGCCCACTGCTTTTGAGGGACATCCTGTACAGCACAGGCCCTCTCAAGTGCAGCAAACCACTTGTTAATGTCATCCCCCTCCTTATAAGGGGGAACTATCTTGTGCAGATTCCTGGAATCATGCTCTTTTGCAGGATGACTATGGGGAATACTGATGCTGCCACCATGGGTATCTAAACCCAACTTCTGTCTTTCCCTCTCTATTTCTAAAGACTGTCTATCCAAATCCAGCTGTTGCTTCTTGAGCTTCAGTCTGGTTTGTTCCACTCTCAATCTATTGAGCTCCCTTTCTAACAATCTGTCATCAGGGTGGGTGGGAGGGACATTTCTAGATACAGAGGTATGATGGGAATGAACAGAAGGAGACCTGTCCCTTACAAGGGGCACCCTAACAGCTTGGCTACCAGCATAATGTGAGAGCACATCATCAGTATGATGTGATTCAACCTCTGTACCAACTATGCTAGACTGTCTAGTAATGGGCAGGCTGAGAAGTTTCTTTCCTGAACCTTTTCCTGGGGGAGTCCCTGGATCAGATTGAGAACCATTAGCTACTTTTTCTACAGATTGGGCACTTATGGCCTTATCCTGTACTCTAAGCATATTAATTAACAGTTCTAAGGAAGGATTCTTCCCTACACTCAAACCTCTCTCTATGCAGAGACTCCTTGCTCCTTTCCAGCTAAGGTGATCATATGCAAGTTTGGACAGTTCAACATTTTTTCCTGTGCCAGACATTTTTTAGAGAGAGTTAAAGTGATAGCAAAAGAGAAAAAAGTTTTCAGAACTTTTTGGAAAGACAGAAAAAAACTTTTTAAACTTTTAAGAACTTTTTGAAAGTTTAGAAGTACTTTTCAGCACTTAGAAAAGAGTGAAAAGAGGAAATGCAAAACTTTTTGGCTATGTGTATATACACTGACCTTGTTTTGTATATTTTTCTCTTATGAAAAGTACAATGACAAGAGTGGTAAGTAGTCTCAAAGCACTTATCCCACCACTGCACAACCAATGTAGGAGGCTGGACTGGCTTGTAGTGAGTACCAAGGGGTACTTGCACCTTGCACCAGGCCCAGTTATCCCTTATTAGTGTATAGGGTGTCTAGCAGCTTAGGCTGATAGATAATGGTAGCTTAGCAGAGCAGCTTAGGCTGAACTAGGAGACGTGTGAAGCTACTACAGTACCACTTAGTGTCATATGCACAATATCATAAGAAAACACAATACACAGTTATACTAAAAATAAAGGTACTTTATTTTTATGACAATATGCCAAAGTATCTTAGAGTGTACCCTCAGTGAGAGGATAGGAAATATACACAAGATATATATACACAATAGCAAAAATATGCAGTATAGTCTTAGAAAACAGTGCAAACAATGTATAGTTACAATAGGATGCAATGGGGAAACATAGGGATAGGGGCAACACAAACCATATACTCCAAAAGTGGAATGTGAACCACGAATGGACCCCAAACCTATGTGACCTTGTAGAGGGTCGCTGGGACTATTAGAAAATAGTGAGAGTTAGACAAATAACCCTCCCCAAGACCCTGAAAAGTGAGTGCAAAGTGCACCAAAGTTCCCCTAAGGACAAAATAGTCGTGTTAGAGGGAGAATGCAAGGAAAACACAAATCAGCAATGCAACAACGATGGATTCCTGTCTGAAGGTACCTGTGGAACAAGGGGACCAAGTCCAAAAGTCACAAGCAGCTCGGAGATGGGCAGATGCCCAAGAAATGCCAGCGGTTGGTGCAAAGAAGCTCTTACTAGGCTGAAGAACTGTGAATACTGCAGGAACGACAAGGGCTAGAGACTTCCCCTTTGGAGGATGGATCCCCCACGCCTTGGAGAGTCGTGCAGAAGTGTTTTCCCGCCGGATGGACGCCAACAAGCCTTGCTACACGCAAATCGTGCGTTTGGCGTTTTTGGACGCTGCTGGGGCCCAGGAGGGACCAGAAGGTCGCCAATTGGACCTGCAGAGAGAGGGGACGTCGAGCAAGACAAAGAGCCCTCACTGAAGCAGGTAGCACCCGGAGAAGTGCCAGAAACAGGCACTACGAGGATGCGTGAAACGGTGCTCGCCGAAGTTGCACAAAGGAGTCCCACGTCGCCGGAGACCAACTTAGAAAGTCGTGCAATGCAGGTTAGAGTGCCGTGGACCCAGGCTTGGCTGTGCACACAGGATTTCCGCCGGAAGTGCACAGGGGCCGGAGAAGCTTGCAAAGTCGCGGTTCCCAGCAATGCAGCCCAGCGAGGTGAGGCAAGGACTTACCTCCACCAAACTTGGGCTGAAGAGTCACTGGACTGTGGGGGTCACTTGGACGGTGTCGCTGGATTCGAGGGACCTCGCTCGTCGTGCTGAGAGGAGACCCAAGGGACCGGAGATGCAGCTTTTTGGTGCCTGCGGTTGCAGGGGGAAGATTCCTTCGACCCACGGGAGATTTCTTCGGATCTTCTGGTGCAGAGAGGAGGCAGACTACCCCCACAGCATGCACAAGCAGGAAAACAGTCGAGAAGGCGGCAGGATCAGCGTTACAGAGTTGCAGTAGTCGTCTTTGCTACTATGTTGCAGGTTTGCAGGCTTCCAGCGCGGTCAGCGGTCGATTCCTTATCAGAAGGTGAAGAGGGAGATGCAGAGGAACTCGGCTGAGCTCATGCATTCGTTATCTAAAGTTTCCCCAGAGACAGAGACCCTAAATAGCCAGAAAAGAGGGTTTGGCTACCTAGGAGAGAGGAAAGGCTACTAACACCTGAAGGAGCCTATCACAAGGAGTCTCTGACGTCACCTGGTGGCACTGGCCACTCAGAGCAGTCCAGTGTGCCAGCAGCACCTCTGTTTCCAAGATGGCAGAGGTCTGGAGCACACTGGAGGAGCTCTGGACACCTCCCAGGGGAGGTGCAGGTCAGGGGAGTGGTCACTCCCCTTTCCTTTGTCCAGTTTCACGCCAGAGCAGGGGCTAAGGGGTCCCTGAACCGGTGTAGACTGGCTTATGCAGAATTGGGCACCTCTGTGCCCAACAAAGCATTTCCAGAGGCTGGGGGAGGCTACTCCTCCCCTGCCTTCACACCATTTTCCAAAGGGAGAGGGTGTCACACCCTCTCTCAGAGGAAGTTCTTTGTTCTGCCATCCTGGGCCAGGCCTGGCTGGACCCCAGGAGGGCAGCTGCCTGTCTGAGGGGTTGGCAGCAGCAGCAGCTGCAGTGAAACCCCAGGAAGGGCAGTTTGGCAGTACCAGGGTCTGTGCTACAGACCACTGGGATCATGGAATTGTACCAACAATGCCAGGATGGCATAGAGGGGGCAATTCCATGATCATAGACATGTTACATGGCCATATTCGGAGTTACCATGGTGAAGCTACATATAGGTAGTGACCTATATGTAGTGCACGCGTGTAATGGTGTCCCCGCACTCACAAAGTTCAGGGAATTGGCTCTGAACAATGTGGGGGCACCTTGGCTAGTGCCAGGGTGCCCTCACACTAAGTAACTTTGCACCTAACCTTTACCAGGTAAAGGTTAGACATATAGGTGACTTATAAGTTACTTAAGTGCAGTGTAAAATGGCTGTGAAATAACGTGGACGTTATTTCACTCAGGCTGCAGTGGCAGGCCTGTGTAAGAATTGTCAGAGCTCCCTATGGGTGGCAAAAGAAATGCTGCAGCCCATAGGGATCTCCTGGAACCCCAATACCCTGGGTACCTCAGTACCATATACTAGGGAATTATAAGGGTGTTCCAGTAAGCCAATGTAAATTGGTAAAAATGGTCACTAGCCTGTCAGTGACAATTTGAAAGTAATGAGAGAGCATAACCACTGAGGCTCTGGTTAGCAGAGCCTCAGTGAGACAGTTAGGCACCACACAGGGAACATATACATGCACACCTATGAGCACTGGGGCCCTGTGTGACAGGGTCCCAGTGACGCATACATATAGGCCACAAACTTATGAGCACTGGGGTCCTGACCAGCAGGATCCCAGTGACACATAACAAACATACTGAAAACATAGTGTTTTCACTATGAGCACTGAGGCCTGGCTATCAGGATCCCAGTGAGACAGTGAAAACAGTGACAAACACTCTGACATACACTCACAAACAGGCCAAAAGTGGGGGTAACAAGGCTAGAAAGAGGCTACCTTCTCACAGCCACCAGAAAGACCGCGAGAGCAGTTCCTGCGTGGCCTTGATGCCTCTATGACCAGCAACCGGAGAATCATGGCACATTTGTAGCGCCTTTTCTCTTACTCCGTTAGTAGGGAGGAACAACAGGTTCTTATAATAATAATACCCCTTCTGTTTGCGTATTAGGGGGTTTAGGTTCTTTAACACTTGATCAGGCTGGCTGGAATATTCCAGTTGTACCTCATCTAGGAAAGATTGAGCTACACCGATGATTTTACTGAGCTCAAGTAGGTATTGTGATGGGGTAGGAGTACAATCTGAATAACGGCGAGACAGAGCATCGGCCAGTATGTTTTGGGATCCAGGAATATAGGTGGCATAAAAGTCATACTGACTGAAGAAAAAGGCCCAACGAGTCTGACGACGGTTCTGGCATAGAAAATTACGTACACACTGTAGGTTACGATGGTCTGTTCTCACCTCAAAGGGCTCTTTGGAACCCATAAGAAACTGTCTCCACTCTAGGCAGGCTGTTTTCAGGGCTAATAACTCCCTTTCAAGTACTGAGTAATGTTGTTCTGACCAGAGAGTACATGGGACAAATAGAAAACAGGATGTTCAAGACCGTCATCTTCTTGTTGTTGGAGTAAGGCATCTCCGATGGCTCTTTCAGAAGCATCAGTAACAACAATAAATTGTTTGTTGGTATCGGGGTATCTCAATATCGGTGCTTGAGTGAAGGCCTTTTTTAGACTCTGAAAAGCTGTTTCAGCCGCCCTTGTCCAGACAAAGCCTTTATTTAAATTCTCCTTCTTTAATATTTGAGTTATGTGGCTGGTTTGTTCTGCAAAGTCAAAAATAAACTGTCGATAAAAATTAGCCAGTCCTAGACAAACATTGTGTTTCCTTAATGGAGAAAGGGGAAGGCCAGTCTAGGATGGCTTGTACCTTTTCCTGGTCCATAGCTATTCCAGTGGGACTAAGGTGATAACCCTAATATTTGACTTCGGTCTTGTCAAACTCATATTTTTCTGGTTTACAGGACAGTTGATGTTCCTTGAGTCTTTGGAGGACCTGTTTCATGTGAGTAGAATGAAGTTCATGACGTCTAGAGTAAATAAGGATATCGTCTAAATAGATGACGACCGTATGGTTCAAGAGATCAGAAAAGACAGAGTCCATAAATCTTGAGGGGGTAAAATTGAGGGGGCGTTAGTGAGACCAAAAGGCATAACTCTGTACTCATAATGACCAAATGGGGTTCGGAAAGCAGTCTTCCACTCGTCTCCTTCTTTAATACGCAAAAGGTGATAGGCTCCATGAAGATCTAGTTTGGTAAATCGTTGAGCCCCTCTGACTGCCTCTAGAATATCCTTGATGAGGGTCTAGGACAACGGTCTTTTATAGTTATCTTATTTAAACCTCGAAAATGCAGACAGGGACGAAGATCCTTCGTCTTCTTGGGTACAAAAAAGAGAAGAGCCCCTGCCGGAGAGGATGATGGTACAATCAGACCGCTATGCAAGTTTTCTTACAGATACTCCTTGAGAACTTCCCTTTCAGGTTCCGTGAGTGAATACATTCTCCCAAAAGTAACGATCGCCCCAGGTTCCAAGGGAATAGCACAATCGTAATCTCGATGTGGGGGTAACACAGGTATGGATGATTTTTGGAATACATCTTGAAATTCTAGATAGTGATCGGGGACTCCTTGGACTGTATTGATGGAACATCCGGTAGTAATTTCAATAGGCATCAACCTCTTGGGTGACCAGTATGTGTCTGAAGCAAAGCAGTTTCCATGACAAAACTGTGAAAATAAGAAAATAGTCCGGGTTTCCCAATTTACATAAGGGTTATGTCTTATGAACCACGGAATTCCTAAAACGATAGTATGATGGGGGGATGATATTAGGTCAAATGAGATGTGTTCTTGGTGGTTCCCAAATTGTAAACCTAGTGTCAGGGTGGTAGTATCGACTGGACCAGAGGATATTAGGGATCCATCCACTGTGTGAACTTGTTCCGGGACTTCTTTGGGTCGTGTTGGTATTTGTTGTGTTGTGGCCCAAGTCTTATCCATATATATGCCACTAGCACCACAATCAAGTAAAGCCATTGTTCTTTCTTCACGACCATCAGGTAACTGTAAAGTCACTGGTAACATAAACAAAGTTGTGGCATTGTCCTTGAATGAACTGATGGAAGGTATAGCAGATGATCCCGCCCCCTCCCTTCTTTCAGAGGACGGGAAGTGGTGTTTCCTGACGGCCTTAGAGGACGAAGGGGCAGGTACGAAGCATGTGACCAGCAGTACCACAATACAGGCACAATCCTTTCTTACATCTTTCTTCCTGCTCGCTGATGGAAAGTGGGCCTCGAGTAGTATCCACCTGCATAGTTTCACCTTCTGTGTCTCTGACGGGAGGACGAGGTTCCTCAGGACGATGCAAAAAGACACGTGAAGTGCTTGGTTGGGAGGATGCCCTACTTTTTCTCTTCTCCATACGTCGTTCTTGGAGACGGTATTCAATGGAAAGAGCTAGATTAATCAGACCACGAAGATCTTCAACTCGGTGGAGTGTACTAACTCATCTTTGATCTCCTCTTTAAGTCCTCTACGGAATAAAGTCACCAGAGTTCGTTCCACCCAGGTTGTCTCAGCCGCTAGCTGTCGAAAGCGGGTAATATATTGGAGGACATCTTGTGAGCCTTGGTGGATGTCACATAAGGCTTCTTCAGCAGAGGCCTCCAATCCTGGACAACTAAACATCTGTTTGAACCGATTCACAAAGGCTGGATAGTCAGACAATACTGGGTCATTGGATGATACCATCGGGGTAGCCCAGGCCAAGGCAGGACCGGATAGCACACTGATAAGATAGCCCACCTTTGTCTTGTCGTGGGAGAATTGGGTGGGTCGGAAGGCGAAGTATACAGTTAATGCATTGAGGAACTCTCGCAGTTTAGTTGGTTATCCAGAGAAACGAGGAGTTGAGGTGGAGACGGCCAGAACATCTGCACTGTGGAAAGCCAAAGCCTGTCGTAAAGCAGCATTCTTATTGCGTAATTGTTGCAGTTCCTGAGCCTGTTGCTGAATGGTTGCCAGAAGAGATTGATCAGGATCGGCCAGCAGCCGTGTAAGGAGGCACAGAAAGGGCATATCTTTTGAATTGGCGCGCAAAGGGTTGAAGAGCGACTGACGATGCTCTGGTTCCGGGTTGTGTGATAGTAGCGTCTAGGGCATGAACAATGTCACCTGCAAGGAGTAGGTCTCCATCTGTCTGGGGCAGATTATCAGAAAGGTATTTTTGGACCATGATTGAAGGCAAAATGAAATTCAATGTGGGGGCAGTCCACTCAAATATATCTGTATCAATATGGGGGCAATAAGCAGGTGTAACAAACACAATCCCAGCTGCAACAATTTGCAGACTTATAGGATTTATGCCCCTCAGGATCATCCTGTAATTGCCTGCACTTGCCCCGGCGTAGGGCATATGGGAGATGTTTCTAGGCTGCCTAGATTCAATCGATTTATAATGCTGGCAGATGGCGCACAATCTGCTGAGCCTCAGCGCGTAGCTCGTGTCCCGATATGTACAAGGGACCGCCTGCCGTGATGAAAACGTGCAGGGCGAGCTAAAAATAGGACTGCTCGTCCTCACGCTAGAGCGCGTCGTCACCCGCCCCCAGTCACCCACGCCGGGTGCCGGCAACGACTCGGAGAGTGTAGCGCTCGACCAGATATAAAATACAGTGAGCAATCGCAATACCATAAAAGTTAAATATATCGAGGATGCACTTGTCTCTTTCCTCGCGGAGCAGCAAAGAACGAGGAGGAATATGGCAGCGGTTTAGACATTCATAGGGCAAGGACCCTCGCTGGCGCAGTGGACATGTGTTGTTTATGGGAAATGTAGTCTTTAAAAAACGTTTATTTTGATTGGCTTCTGTGTTTTTTACATATAGTAAACAGCAAAGAAGGAAAAGCATAATAAGAAGCCTCTGGGCCTGACATAGAATCAGTTGAGTGAGTACCCGCACTTCTTTTTCTTCAGTTAAAGCGCTGTTTACAAGTATTCCTCGATCACCTTTTGTGAGTCTCATTTAATTTTAAAACAAGCGCATTTGATCTTTTTCGCGTTGTTTGCCTCGTTTTCGAATTCATCCTTGTATTTTGTTTAAAAACGAGGAGACTCAGGAGTTTTGTGTGAAAATAAGAAGTGGTCCCGAGAGTTAACAGCCCGATTGACCCAGATCAAGCATTTCCTTATTGTGTTGATTCGGATCACATATGGCATTACTGTGCGCACATTAGTAACACAAAAGAATGATGGACGGAGTGCTGACAATGCAAACACTCACCCCCAGTCACAGATCTGGGTTTAATCCATCGTTTTTTTGCTGCCCATGCCATTCCGGTTTGGACCCAGCCATATGCAAATCAGTCTTGACCCTGTTCCCTATGGGAACAGTCCAGCCCGAACTGCCAGGCCAGGTCTTCCCTGGACTGGAAACAAGCATCCTGGGACCGTTCGGGGTTTCACCCCTCATCAGCCAGGCTAGCTTGAATCCAGTGGCATGGGAAGCACGGGACCCACGTCTGGGCATACCCTTAACACAAAAGAATGATAGACGGAGTGCTGACAATGCAAACACTCACCCCCAGTCACAGATCTGGGTTTAATCCATCGTTTTTTTGCTGCCCATGCCATTCCAGTTTGGACCCAGCCATATGCAAATCAGTCTTGACCCTGTTCCCTATGGGAACAGTCCAGCCCGAACTGCCAGGCCAGGTCTTCCCTGGACTGGAAACAAGCATCCTGGGACCGGTTTCGGGGTTTCACCCCTCATCAGCCAGGCTAGCTTGAATCCAGTGGCATGGGAAGCACGGGACCCACGTCTGGGCATACCCTTCCCACGTAGGGCGACATTAGTAACACAAAAGAATGATGGACGGAGTGCTGACAATGCAAACACCCACCCCCAGTCACAGATCTGGGTTTAATCCATCGTTTTTTTTGCTGCCCATGCCATTCCAGTTTGGACCCAGCCATATGCAAATCAGTCTTGACCCTGTTCCCTATGGGAACAGTCCAGCCCGAACTGCCAGGCCAGGTCTTCCCTGGACTGGAAACAAGCATCCTGGGACCGGTTTCGGGGTTTCACCCCTCATCAGCCAGGCTAGCTTGAATCCAGTGGCATGGGAAGCACGGGACCCACGTCTGGGCATACCCTTCCCACGTAGGGCGACATTAGTAACACAAAAGAATGAGGGACGGAGTGCTGACAATGCAAACACTCACCCCCAGTCACAGATCTGGGTTTAATCCATCGTTTTTTTGCTGCCCATGCCATTCCAGTTTGGACCCAGCCATATGCAAATCAGTCTTGACCCTGTTCCCTATGGGAACAGTCCAGCCCGAACTGCCAGGCCAGGTCTTCCCTGGACTGGAAACAAGCATCCTGGGACCGGTTTCGGGGTTTCACCCCTCATCAGCCAGGCTAGCTTGAATCCAGTGGCATGGGAAGCACGGGACCCACGTCTGGGCATACCCTTCCCACGTAGGGCGACATTAGTAACACAAAAGAATGATGGACGGAGTGCTGACAATGCAAACACTTACCCCCAGTCACAGATCTGGGTTTAATCCATCGTTTTTTTGCTGCCCATGCCATTCCAGTTTGGACCCAGCCATATGCAAGTCAGTCTTGACCCTGTTCCCTATGGGAACAGTCCAGCCCGAACTGCCAGGCCAGGTGTTCCCTGGACTGGAAACAAGCATCCTGGGACCGGTTTCGGGGTTTCACCCCTCATCAGCCAGGCTAGCTTGAATCCAGTGGCATGGGAAGCACGGGACCCACGTCTGGGCATACCCTTCCCACGTAGGGCGACATTAGTAACACAGCGTTGTGTTTTGATTTGCTTTTGCCGCTCTAAGTGTGCCGGGTATGCCCAGACGTGGGTCCCGGGCTCACTGTGCCACTGGATTCAAGCTAGCCTGGCTGATGAGGGGTGAAACCCCGAAACCGGTCCCAGGATGCTTGTTTCCGGTCCAGTGAGAACCTGGCCTGGCAGTTCGGGCTGGACTGTTCCCATGAGGAACAGGGTCAAGACTGATTTGCATATGGCTTGGTTCAAACTGGGGTGGCATGGTGAGCAAAATAATGGATGGATTAAACCCAGATCTGTGACTGGGGGTGAATGTTTGATTGGTTACGCATTCCGTCCATCCAGTTACGCTATCCCACAGCGTTGTGTTTTGCATTACTGCGCGCACAAACTGTTCTTCTATTGTGAATAAAATGTGATTATTTGAACCCCCTGCAGACTGGGTCATTAGAAGGGAGTCTGGCCTGAAACATCCGCGTCTGACTCAAAGTCTCCCTTAGTTTCAGCGTAAAATAAAGTTTAAAGTGAAACAAAAGGCGTCGAGTCCGTGCAGGCCGAGCTCTGATACAGGCGACCTCAGCCCGGTTCTTAAAATCTTAAAATATCCTGTTGTTTCCGCTCTCTTCCCATTAAACTTTTCCACGCGTCAGTACAAATTAATAGGGGGGTTAAACTCGCCTATTCTTCACAGCTGTTTCTTGCTTGTTCCTGAAGTTACAATTTCATTTTTAAAGAAATGATTTTAATGTGAAAAATATATGTCATTCAAAAAGGAAAACTATTAATAAAAAATGTAATCTCCCCGTCGGGGAATTGAACCCCGGTCTCCCGCGTGACAGGCGGGGATACTGACCACTATACTAACGAGGAGCTCATGACTCTCTGGTACCTGATCTCCCACTGATTGTTCTCCGTGCCCCCTGCTGGGGGCGCTGCACCCACATAAATGCCAGTGGTGACCCCGCCCGTGCCAGGAAGGAGCCGGTCTCTGTGTATCACTGATTTACAGCTTCCTCTGCACAGACTCCTCCTTTTCTCTCTCTGACAGTCACTGGGATCAGCGGCTGCACCTCCGTCCATTTGTGCTCTGGCTAAATTCACTTCTTGGTGCCATCTGAGAAAAATGGGGGAGACAAAAACAATTGCAAAGCTCTAGCGTCCTTGCTTCAAAACATGGCGTATTTTAATTTCAGAATGTGAAATGGAATATGGAGTGAACATAAAACAAAAGTCCTTCGAGCCGGATTTGAACCAGCGACCTAAGGATATCAGCTTCACCACTACAGTCCTCCGCTCTACCAACTGAGCTATCGAAGGGACGGAAGCAGCATGTGACTGCAGCCTTCAGGTTATGTACCTGCCAGCAGTGGGTCCCATGGTGACCATGTGTATGTGTGCTGGGTATTTAAAGACCGAGGTCACATATCAAGCTGTGTCTTCAGGATGCATGCTGGTTATTTTCAGATGCCTATCTCATTCTCCAACAGCACAAACCTACAATCATCATCATTTAATCTACCACTTCAGTACTTTTTGGAAACTCATCGCACAATAACTACAAAGGGTGACTCGGCATTTTAATTGGCAAGGCGTGCTTTTCCTCTTCATTTGCGTACTCTGGAAAACACATGCCGCTTTAGCAATGCACATTTTCACTGCTTTTCTAATAGCTCAATATTTCAGCAGCAAGCACGGGGGAGGGCTTTCTGTTGAAGTCAGTCACACAGCCATTGTCTTTCCATCTTGATTACCTTTACTTATAATTCAAAAAAATAAATGTACCTTGTCGCAGACACACAAAGTGATTTCTCAGCATTCTCAATGGCTTATTAAAAATAAAAGGAACTAACTTTCTTGAGAAAAGTACAGCTCAGGAAATAAAATGGCAAACAAATCACAAGAAGTATGTCGGCCAATGAACTCAGCTGGAATGCTGAACGTTGTGTAGATTCTTAAACTTTGCAGAGCCTGGCTCTCAGTGTTAGAATGATAGGGAGTGAGTTGTGAAGATGCAGCATGTTGTCACCCCTGACCGAGATATACAAAAAGCCAGAATAAAACACCAGACATGGAAGACACACTGCATTCATGGAGACCACGAGGAAAGAAATACTGTTCAATAAATAGATTTACATTAAATAGATGGAGAATACTTGACAGAGACACAAACTATTAAAAAAACATGAATAACCAATACACTACTAGGAAACCTACGTTTCTTCGTTACTACAACTTGCGTTCAGTCCAATGTCAGAAAAGTACGTTCGTTATTAAAAAAGATACAGTTTGGTTCTAATCGTTTGTATAGATGATATATAGTTTTAGTTAAAAATCAGAGGCGCAGCTAGAAAAATTAATAGTGATGAAGCTTATAATACATTTAAAAGTAACCATGACGCGGTTACGTGGAATTGATAATCAAGCAAAACAGCAAGTACCAATTGTTCACCACATAGCACTTTGTTTTTCTGTAAATATTAAACATTCGCTATCAAAAAAGTTCTTCATAACTTAAACTTAAAATGTGTTTACAAAACTTGATTCCTTCATGTTGAAAGCTTTCTCTGTTGGATTTCCAAGCCTGCCAGGGCTCTGCTGGAGGCGCCTCAGTGTTGGTATTTATTACAATTCTATATGCTGCCACTGATCATATTATACAGTGCACTTCATATACATTAAATCGCAATACTTCTAAAATGTCGACATTGTAAACTAAAAAAATAACCAAATGTACTTCTAAAGTTAAGTAGAAAACATAGTCTCCCCGTCGGGGAATTGAACCCCGGTCTCCCGCGTGACAAGTGGGGAAACTGACTTCTATACTAAGTAGGAAGTGAAAATTTTTACAGCCGAACTTCCTACAGATTGTTCCCCACGTGCCCTGCTGGGGGCGCTGCACCCCCATAAATGTCAGGGGTGATCCCACCTGTGCAAGGAAGGAGTCGGTCTCTTTGTATCAATGATTTCCAGCTTCCTCTGCACAGACTCCTCCTTTTCTCTCTCTGACAATCACTGGGATCAGCGGCTGCACCTCCCTCCATTAGTGCACTGGCTAAATTCAGTTCTTGGTGCCATCTGATAAAAGTGTGGGGGACAAAAAGAATTGTCAAGCTCTAGCGTCCTTGCTTGAAAACATGGTGTATTTTAATTTCAGAATGTGAAATGAAATATGGAGTGCACATAAATAAAAAGTCCATCGAGACAGATTTGAACCAGTGACCTAAGGGCATCAGTTTATCCTGTTCAGTCCTCCGCTCTACCAACTGAGCTATCGAAGGGATGCACATGTTTCAGTGTTAGGACCTCCATGATAAAAATAAGACACATGGTCATGGCGCTGTGCGGTATTCTCACAATAGATGCTCCTGGAGCCCTACAGCACTAGCTGCTTCCATCGCACAGGCCAGGTTACCCCAGTAAGACCTGTCATGTTTACTCCTCTGTCTAGTGCATATTTCCCGTCAAGCACTGGGGCCCATGGGAAGCTTGTCTGCTGCTGAAGAAAGAGCCCATTTACAGAAGGCAGCCTAAAATAGGTCATCTTGCAAACCACCTGTTGAGGACAGCCTGAGCAGTGATGACCTTCAGCTATTTAATTGTAAGGCTTGCAAGCAAGAATCATATGAGCAGCAAAGACTACATGTAAAAGGAATAAAAGAGAAAAGGCAGCTTCTCTTTTTAGGTCACAGCCCACCAGACATTTGCTAAACACACTTCGGGGACATTCAGAAAGCTGACTTAGGAATGCATTCCGCCCGTTACTTACCATTAGCTTTGTAACTTACATTCTCTGTCTTTATTTGTTTTAGGCTGCTCAACTTGAGATTTGTCTCTCCTGTTGCTCAAACTTTGTTTACTGTGTTCTTCCACGATCTCGCTTTCAGTAAACAGACCTTTAAATCTTGTTCTTATCTTGTCAAGTTTCCTCACATTCAAAGACAGAGGGCAAATGTCAGGATGTGTTTTCCAAGGGAGCTTCGCGGTGTTTGCTTTCCCTAACTTCAAAGTGAGAGCTTTCATAGGAAAGAGTCCTGCAGATTCCTCTCCCGTGGTGTGTGCTCGTGCCCCCCTATGCTCCAGTGTACGAGACTGTAACATAACCCTTAAACAACATATCATATAACATGACAGATTCTTATTTTAGCTACAAAGGTAAGTGACTACTGCTTTTAACAAATTGATCATTTGAAGGTCCCAGCCTACTAGACAGCACAGCTATCTGCGTACGCTAACAGACGTCTTGGGGAGTTTCAGAAAGTTGACCTGGGAATACATTCTGCTTGTTGCTTGCTATTTGCTTTGTGGTTTGTAACTCACACTTTCTTGCTTTTGATTTGCTGACTTAGGGTGTCCAGGACCAGTTTATTCATCCCCTTGCCAAAGCTATGTTTACTGTATTCTTCCACAGACTCTTTTTCTGTCACTGGGCCTTTAATTCTTGTTCTTATCTCGTCATGTTTGCTGGGCATTTAAAGGCCGAGGTCAAATGTCAAGCTGCGTCTTGAGGGTGTATGGTGTTTATTTTCAGATGGCTATCTCATTCTACAGCAGCACAAACTTACAACCATCATCATTTAATGTACCAGGTCAGTACCTTTTGGAAACTCACTGCATGATAACTACAAAGGATGACTCGGCAATTTTATTGGCAAGGCGTGCTTTTCCTGTTTATTTGCGTACTCTGCTAAACACATGCCGCTTTAGTAATGCACATTTCCAGTGCTTTTCCAATATCTAAATATTTCAGCAGCAAGCATGGGGGACGGGTTTCTGTTTAAGTCATACAGCCATTCTCTTTCCATCTTCATTACTTTTACTTGTAATTGAACAAAAATTAATGCGTCTTGTTGCATAAACACAAAGTGATTTCTCAGCATTCTCAAGGGTTTATTAAAAATAAAAGGAACTAACTTTCTTGAGAAAAGTACAGCTTAGGAAATAAAATGGCAAAACCATCACAAGAAGTATGTTGGTCAATGAACTCAGCTGGAATGCTGAAAGTGTTGTAATATACCTGGCATGCTGTAGGCCTGGAACCTCGGTGATGTTAGTGTTCCAGGATTCTCATTCTGGAGCCTGGTGACACTGTGGTTCCAGGCAGCCATTTGTGGTGCGGCGGTTGTTGGTGTCGGTTGAGACGGTGTTCATCCCGTCTCTTGCTTTGGGTTGGTTACGAGAAATAAACCTCTTCCTTCAACCATTCATGACTACGTCTTCGTAACACTGGTGACGAACCAACCCAGAACCCACTAAACTTTCTTTGCCATCGTGACCTACCTTCTTGAGTTCAGTTTCGGCACCGCTCCCTTCAGTCTCCTCAACCTCGTTCTCCTGAAGTGATCCAGTGGCGTTTTTGGAGTCGCTGCTCCAAATACCTGTGGTTGAGAGATCCGCTGTCCGCCTGTGAGTGATCTCCGTTGCTGTGCTATTAAGAAAGTTTTTTTGCTCATTCCTAATTTGTGCCAAGAGCGAATGGACGTTTTCCGACCTGACAGTTGGCTGCAGTATACGGCATAAACCAGCATTTTTCAGGTAGAAGAATATAATTTTCTGGAAATACTTTCGTTCTCTGCTAGCATCCTGTCTCGCGTGCATCATCTTGTTTAGAGACTGAAGGTGTTTTCGTCGCGCGCTAATTGACGCTACATTTTCAAATAACGCTGTGTTCTTTTCATTTGCATTTGCATTTTCTCCATGCGCACCACATGACGCCATGATTTCTACAGTAAAGACTAGACCGCTGCCATTTTTTCCACGTTTCTCTTCCTTGTATGAGTCCGGTCACATTGTGGAAGACTAGACCGCTTCAATCGTTACCAAACATGACGCCGTGATTTCTATAATAAAGACTAAACCGCTGCCACCTTATTTATTGTATGAGAACTTTTAACTTCTCACCTTGTTTCCTACTCAACTGGAACAATAAGAGAAAACATTGATCCCAAATAACTTATTTAACTTTAATTATTCCTCTACCATTTCAAAAATCAGGAGACAAACTTGTGTGATTCACCATGGCTACACCTACTATGTCCCAACCACCTCCCTTTTTATCTGACAAAGGTGATCCTATCCTTACATGGAAACGATGGAAAAACCTTTTTGATTCGTATTTGATAGCCATAGGTGGAGAAAAGTTCTCCCCAGCTAGGAAACAAGCTGTTCTTCTTCACAATCTGGGAATTGAAGGGAGGAATATTTATAACAGCCTGGAACCCTTAACCATGGGTGGGGCAGAGGGTGAACCCATAGACGTGTATGAGATGTCTGTGGCGATGTTGGCGACACATTTCGAGTCTAAACTTAATGTAGTGTTAGAAAGGCACAAATTTTTCGCCAGATCTCAAGGCAAATTGCAAATTTCATCGCTGGTTTACGTACATTAGCACGCACTTGTGATTTCGGTGAAATCACGGACTCCCTCATTCGAGATCAACTTGTGCGTTGCACCAATAGCAAGAAAATTCAGGAGAAGTTATTGACAAAGAACGCCGACCTGAGGGTGGCGATTGCAATTGTCGAAGGAATGGAAAGTACCAGCAGCTGGATCAAAGAGATGAACCATATCGAAGGAGATGGTCTCTCCACTATACAAGCACCAAGGATTCAAGAAGAAGTTTTAAGAGTTAGCAATGATAATAAGACACAAATATCAATTCAAGAGAAGAAGAGGGACCTTAAATCATTACGTTGTTACCGCTGCGGCAACATGGGTCATGCAGCGAACAGTCCCAATTGCTTTGCACGTAATTCATTATGCAGGAAGTGTGGGAAAAGAGGTCATTATGCTAGAGTCTGTAACAATGACAAAAGTAACATAGATTCGATCACTGAAAATATTAACAAGATGGTATTATATGTAGAATAAGAAGTTAACCAAGTTGAGTTCAACACTAGTATGGTAGATCAGGGACCTGTGGTCACTCCTGAGTGTACCATTAAACTGGATGATAAAACGGTTACAGTCCTGGCAGACTCGGGTTCTCCTTACACAATGGTTGGCGATAAGAACTGGCAGGCGATTTTTGGGAGAATTCCAGATTCCTTAATTAAACCTGATATCAACCCTGTCAGTTATGGGGGCACTAAAATTTATGTTATCGGGTACAAGATCATGAAAATTCAATTCGAAGACAAGGTCACCATAGGGAAAGTCTATGTGGCCAAACGTGGCAATAATTTGTTAAGTTGGCGACACCAACGGGACATGGGTATTAAATTGGATCCCAATTCAGATAATCAAGTTATGGTAGTGAGTAAGGTGAATGACCCGATGGAGATTTGTAAAGAATTCCCAAGTGTATTTAGTGAGGATTTAGGTTGTTTTGCAAATTTTGAACACAAAATTATACTAAAGAAAAATGCAACCCCGATTGTACATAAAGTCAGAAGAGTACCTAGGTTAATGTTAGAACCTCTCAAAGCGGAACTCGATAGATTGTTAAAAGCGGGGATAATTGAGGAGATAGAATCTTCAGAATGGCTAGCCCCTGTTGTTTTGGCACCGAAGGATAACAGGAAACTAATCTGCATGTGTGTAGATCTCAGAGATCTTAATAAGTATATTTGGGTAGATCGACAACCTCTACCTAATATTACGGAAGAGTTATCATGCTTGGGTGGTTCAAAAGTGTTTCGTGTGTTGGACTTATCCTCAGCTTATCATCAGATTGCCTTGCACCCTGAGTCCAGACACCTTACCTCCTTTGTAACACCTTTGGGGGCTTATCAGTTTTTACGAATGCCCTTTGGTCTGGCCTCTGCGGCTGCATGTTTTCAACGCATCATGAAAAAAGTCTTAGGTGGAATCTCTGGCATATTATATTTCCAAGATGACATTTTGGTTCATGGCAAGACTGTGGATGAACATGACAGGATTTTAAGAGAGGTTTTGAGCAAGTTAGTGGAGGCCGGCCTTACTGTTAAGAAAGACAAATGTAAATTCAGGGTCGCCTCTGTGACATATCTAGGACATATTATTTCTGGGGAGGGAATCAGACCCAAGCTAAAGTTAGTTGACTCTATAGTCCATGCACCTGAACCTAAAGATAAAGATGGCGTGAGGTCATTCCTAGGATTGGCAGAGTATTACTCTAAATTCATTCCCAATTTTTCTAGTGTGACACAACCTTTGAGAGTCTTGTTAAAGAAGGGTTGTGAGTTTGACTGGGGAGATGAATGCGTGTCTGCCTTCTCTTTTGTAAAGAACTGTATTGGTATGATGCCCACTTTAGGGCATTTTTGATGAATGTGCCAAAACTTATTTGTACACTGACGCAAGTGTCAAGGGTTTGGGGGCTGTTCTTACCCAAAGGGTGGAACAAGAGGAGAAAGTAATTGCTTTTGCTTCTTGTTCCCTCAAAGAAGCTGAACAACATTATTCTGTCATAGAAATTGAGGCACTTGCTTGTATGTGGGCAATCAAGCACTTCAAATTCTACTTATGGGGTTTGCCTTTTGTGGTGAGAACTGATCACAGGCCTCTTGTCCAAATCTTTTCCTCCAGGAAGAATGAAGAGTTGTCCCCAAGAATAAAGAATACGTAGGTGGGCGGACGGACTA
The DNA here is from genome assembly GCF_031143425.1 of Pleurodeles waltl. NCBI lineage: Eukaryota > Metazoa > Chordata > Amphibia > Caudata > Salamandridae > Pleurodeles > Pleurodeles waltl. The sequence goes on from NC_090443.1 coordinate 1,012,546,355, forward strand.
TTAGAGTTCAACTTTGTTGTGGAATATGTGCCAGGACCGAAGAATGTGGTAGCAGATTTTTTGTCCTGTTCTTCGGTTGTTAGTAGTGAGGATTCTGATGATGAGGTTATCATTAATTGGGTGAGAGAAGCAGCCATCAATGAAGAGGAGTGGATTTCGGCTGTAGAGAAAGATTCAGACAGACTTAAACTTCGAGAATTCATTGTAAAAGGTTGGTCGTTGCACAAAGACATTCCTGACTCTTTGAAAGTTTATTGGAATGTAACAGATGAGCTCTCTCTAAATGGTAATGAGCTATTTAGGGGTAATAAATCTATACCTCCTGAAGGTGTGAGGAGTAAGATTCTTAATTTGGCTCATGAAGGACACCTGGGTAGAAGTTTAACGAAATCCAGACTTAGAACAATATACTGGTGGCCAGGGTTAGATCGTGATGCTGAGGCCGTTGTAAAAGACTGCATGAGTTGTGCACACAATGACAAAAGTAAGGTTGTAGTGAAAGCGCCACTTTCTCCCATTGAGATTCCGAACAAGCCCTGGGCCAAACTGGGTCTTGACTTTATGGGTCCCTTTCACCTCTTATCTGCGAATGAGCGATATGTCATACTCATGGTAGACTATGCGTCTAAATGGGTGGTGACCAAATGTGTCAATTCCTTTGATACTCGGACTGTGATTGAGTTTTTGAAAGAAGAGTTTTCTAAGGAGGGTATACCTAGTCATTTGATTACAGACAATGGTGTACAGTTGACCTCGCATGACATGAAGCTCTTTTTAGACTCCCTAGCTATTGTGCATTTGAGAACAGCACTGTATCTGCCCCAGGCCAATGGTCTCACTGAACGTATGAATAGAATGGTCAAGGCTTGTGTGCAAGAACCTATTGAAACCAGGGCTCCTTTGACTGATCTCCTGAGGGATTTGTGGTGGGCACATCGCAACACTGCTAACAGCATCACTAACATAGCTCCTTTTGAATATATGAGAGGAAGATTAGGTTGCACTAAGCTGTTTCCAGCATGGTTCAGGGACAGTTTGACGCAGGTTGATCTAGATCTAGGGAAATTTGACAAGGCACCAGTTCTCAGAGAGAGGTATCAACGTAATTACAAGTTGCGCTTTGATACCAAGCATTGTGTCTCTAGTGTGAAATGGAAGGTTGGTGACTTGGTGTTGGCGAGAAATCCTTGTTTCAATACCAAGGGCAAATCATCCTTCAAGGGCCCTTTTCGAATCAAAGTGGTAAAGAAGAACATTGTGATTCTTGACAATGGAGATGCGTGGAGTATGTCCAGAATTGCGAGATGGAGGGGTGTAGCAGAAGACTCTCCTACTTTGGAAGATCAAGGAAAGAATCAGCATACATCCAAGGAGCTACCACGCTATAAAATTCCATCCAGATTATGCTCCAAACCCCTCTGGATGAGAGACTACGTATCTCGACTTGCGTGTTTCTCTTTCTGGTTTATTTCATATGCATTCTTGTTACAATGTTCATTTATTCCTACCATGTTATGTTCTTCTATTCTGTTTTAATACTGGTGTGTTCTTGTTACAATTTTTGTTATCGTTTTTTTATTTTGGGATTATAATGTAAGGGAAGGGGATGTGTTGTAATATACCTGGCATGCTGTAGGCCTGGAACCTCGGTGATGTTAGTGTTCCAGGATTCTCATTCTGGAGCCTGGTGACACTGTGGTTCCAGGCAGCCATTTGTGGTGCGGCGGTTGTTGGTGTCGGTTGAGACGGTGTTCATCCCGTCTCTTGCTTTGGGTTGGTTACGAGAAATAAACCTCTTCCTTCAACCATTCATGACTACGTCTTCGTAACACTGGTGACGAACCAACCCAGAACCCACTAAACTTTCTTTGCCATCGTGACCTACCTTCTTGAGTTCAGTTTCGGCACCGCTCCCTTCAGTCTCCTCAACCTCGTTCTCCTGAAGTGATCCAGTGGCGTTTTTGGAGTCGCTGCTCCAAATACCTGTGGTTGAGAGATCCGCTGTCCGCCTGTGAGTGATCTCCGTTGCTGTGCTATTAAGAAAAATTTTTTGCTCATTCCTAATTTGTGCCAAGAGCGAATGGACGTTTTCCGACCTGACAGTTGGCTGCAGTATACGGCATAAACCAGCATTTTTCAGGTAGAAGAATATAATTTTCTGGAAATACTTTCGTTCTCTGCTAGCATCCTGTCTCGCGTGCATCATCTTGTTTAGAGACTGAAGGTGTTTTCGTCGCGCGCTAATTGACGCTACATTTTCAAATAACGCTGTGTTCTTTTCATTTGCATTTGCATTTTCTCCATGCGCACCACTTCCAGGCAGCCATTTGTGGTGCGGCGGTTGTTGGTGTCGGTTGAGACGGTGTTCATCCCGTCTCTTGCTTTGGGTTGGTTACGAGAAATAAACCTCTTCCTTCAACCATTCATGACTACGTCTTCGTAACAGAAAGTTGTGTAGATTCTTAAACTTTGGAAAGCTTGGCTCTCAGGGTAAGAATGATAGGGAGTGTGGGGTGAAGATGCAGCATGTTGTCCAAGGTCATGCCTCTGCTATTGGCGGGGGCATGAACAATGACAACATTAATACTCATTGGTTTTACATAAAAAAACATTGCTCTAGTGCAAGGGTGCCCAACTTAGGTCCAGTAGAGTCGGATCCATGCCGGATATGCAGGATATCCACAAGATATATATGAATATCAGAAATGAACAGTTACATATTAAGCTCATCAGAGGTCACCTGAAAACCTGGCATGGACGGCCCCGCCTCCCACTGCAATGGAAACCATTCTCTAACACACAGGATGGGGGGAGTGATACTGCTTCCTACCTGGCCTCGTGCAGGAAGGAAGCCAGAGACAGTGTCTGTTAAATTCACTGCAGACAGTGGCAACTTGTAACGATTTCACATTTAAGGCTACACCCAACATTGTCTGCAGCTTGCCAGGCTGTGAGCAGGCCCAGGGTTTGCACAGACTTGAACAGATCCAGCTCTGCTTAAGAGGCTCAGCACTGGTTCTGTAAAGTGTCCATCCCTGGCCAGCCACAGTGCACGCGAGGAGCTGCTCATCCGGTTCTGTGCTCTTGTGCAACAAAGGGAAAGTAAAGTAACCTGATTTCTAAAGTGTTTGCCAGTTCCATATGCCACGTTCCTAGCACCGTAAATAACAGGTATTCATATCAGCCACTTTATATACCTTGTGAGGAAAAAGCGTCGAGCCCGCTGGGTTTGGATTTAAGTATGTGACCTGTAAGTCATGCTCAGGTACCAGCAGGGGGCACTTTACTAGTGAGCCGACTTGGAGGCTGCCCATGACAGACTCAGCCCCAGCCCAACCCACCTTTCTGAGACAAGAATTTGTTACAAAAGCTCCTCATCCCCCGGTAGGCGAGACCACCCCTGGCTCTCAGCAAAGTCCTGACAGCCATCATCTCACCCCTTGAAGCACCTAGAAACTCTGCTGCTAGGCGCTCTCGAGCACAGTGTCAGTCCCAGGGATGCTTGCGTGTCTTTGACGTCTTCAGGATGCCCTCGCGCTTCCACATAAAGTGTAGCTCGTGACGCTCATCACCAGAAGGGAGATTATGGTTGGGGCACAGAAGCTAGACCCCAGGCGCTACATTATATACATTGCACTGATGCTACAGCATTTGGGCCCTGTCATTGAACGCCTTTATCTTGGTTAGTCAGCTTAAATGTCTTTTTATTTAGCAGGTTGATGTGCTTCAAATGTCATCACAAAACTGCATCAGTACAAGTGTAACATATGCATCCCAGAAATGCAGAAGTGTTGGTTCAACACTGCACTACCATTGGTGCAATGTATGTTATCCCACCCCAAGGGGGACTGAAAAATGCAGTTAAGGAGCAAACTTTTTGTAGCTCAAATCACTCAGATGTGTTTTTATAACTTGTTACCTGGTTTCTTGACAGCAGTGTGAATGATGACCCGAATTGCAGTCTGGATAGGGCCTGGCTAGTGTTGGCAGCTCTTTCATGGCACTAGCACTGACAGGGCGTCTGAACCTTAATAAGTAAACTTACAAGGAGACGCGACGAGGTTGATGAACCTTTTGACCAAAGTATGACATGTTCCCACCGTATATGCCCAATCCCATCACAAATCAATAATCAATAGACATTTACCATCAATGATGAATAATATTAGGAATCAATAGGAGTCTGTAATTGACGCACCATGACCTTTCAGCCATGAATAACCACACCTTTGGTTAAATGTTAGAATGTTTATTTTCCTATACTAACAATGCTAGTGTCACGCAAGTTAATCTCAAAATCAAATGATAAACATACAGAAACAAAACTGGCAATCCGACTGCGGAAAAACCTCAATCTAATCAAAGCTTGCACTACTACACACTCTGATATCACAGTGCAAATTAATAATAAGAATATCTGTGCAACGGTTATCTTATACATCTAGTTTCAGCAAGGTAAAGACTTTAATTATTAATTCAATAGCAGGTCTCATTAGTGAACTCCTGAACTAACATCAGATTAGCATCAGCATGTTGGGCTCCATGCAAATTTAGAAAACCATCTAGCTATGGCTCTGTCAAAATATAGCGCTTGGTACCTAGAAGGAAAAGCAAGTAGACAATACACTCGACATTCTAAGATATTACCTATCCTCAGTATGGATCAGCAAGCAGAGTCAATCGTCGTCAGGACATCAGCTCGTTCAACAAGGCATCAGGCAAAGTTCAGAAAGGGCAAAGTCTTTAGCATTAAAGTTAAGCAAAGTCTCTTTTCAAGACGCAAAAATAAAGTACTGTCCTTTCGGCTAGCGAGGAATGTGGCAAAAGAACCTGTCTCTCCTCTGTGCAGTGCAGATATACCAAAGTCTGTAAAACTATCTCCCAAAACCCTATTGGTCAAGGGATCGCATGTTAGCACTTTGTCCAATAAAGTTAAAACATTCAATTAGTGATTTCTAGTATTTCACAGTTCACATGTCAAGGATTGGTCCAGCTTGCGATGTCCTCATCATCCGGCTCGTCAGGTAACAATATTGTTGCATTTCGTACCACAGTCAGTGTCTCTATAGTTGTCTCCTGAGAAAGTCCGTCTAGCACATGATAATTCTAATATGTAGCGAAAGACAGGAACAACATTTTCTAGCAAGCAGTTCTCATGAGAAGAATGTAGTCACAAGCACATTACTTCAACCAGTGGAAAAATATAGTTTAATCCCTTCAAGCAAACAGTTTATTAAACGCGTTAAAAAATGCAGTTCAACATGAGGCCGGGCGACTAGGCCAAGACCTCCGCTAAGTTCAAGCTTTCAATTAATAAAGCTAACACTTAATATATAACTCAAAATGTGATGTATTACTACATTTGTAAAACATATGCTCAATATTTCATTTTTAATATAGCATTAGTATTACATTTCGTGTACATTGGCAAATACTTCTCGTGGGCACATTTCAAAGGCGTGCATTATTTCCCCTACGTTATTCCAATTTCTATGCAATCTCATCACTCAGTATACATGAATATTCATTAATAATTCTTGTTAAAACTCCTGCACTAGCAGCACAATGGCTCCAGGTGACAAACAAGCATTTGCCGCGGTAATAGATCTTGCCTATGTGGGATCTATTGGTTTTGTGAATTTATTTTAGTTATATAGTACAGCTGCACGGGCGTCAGTGCAGCATGGCTGAATGTAAAATAAAAGTGATATGACGTAATTAATGCTGGCTGTGTCGCACAACTTTTTTCTTTACTTTCAACCATTTTGCAACATGGCTAAAACATTGGCAAAACCAGTAGATCTCACACAGGTGAGACCTATTGGCTTTGTCAATGCTTGTGTTCCTTACAGATAATGAACTGTAATTCCTGTAATATAGCACAGTGAGCTATGAAGGAAGTGACTCCTACACCTTGTAACCCTCACTGTTTTATGCAGCAATCATCGTGTACATTGATTTACATACTGCAGGATTTATTGTCAAAGTACACGGCTGTGTGTAAAGGTGGTTGATGCTGAAATATTTTACACACTCCCCGAGCAGCCCATGTGCATTATACAGCTGCCCTTTGAGTGGGTGAAATGATTTTCCCCAATCACACAAATTCTCAGTAACGAACTGAATGTAAACAAGACAAGCGTGAGGGGGGGCCCAGAACAAACCCTCCCCCTCTTCTGAGGCGGACCCACAGCTCAGATTGTGTTATAATTTACAACTAACAGGTTTTGCCCCGCCCTGCAGACTTGGACAAGTTCTTTTCACAACCGTGTTCATACTCAGTTGATGATCAGTCCTGGAGACCGAGTGAGTCTCTCTTCCCACACACAAGACAGAAGTTTTTTGTGTCGGCTCCCAGCGCACTGTGCAGAGAGAGGGGCAGGTGGTGTCCTTTGTGACATATGCAGCACCTGTGATCCTGGACAACTCAGGGGGTATCGGCCGCACACACTGCCAGACGGAAACCTGAAATCTGAAAAACATCAGGACTTTTACCAGGAGTACTGCGCACAGCAGGACACTGTCATTTTAGTACTAACTGAAGTATCGACAGTCACTGGAAGGTTCTATGGTGTAATGGTTAGCACTCTGGACTTTGAATCCAGCGATCCGAGTTCAAATCTCGGTAGAACCTGTTATGATTTTATTTATGTAATATACCTCACTAGACATGAAAATTATATATATATATATATATATACATTTGTAAATGATCGTATTGCGACTTTCTGCCATTCATATCTTCGTCTTTCTCTTATTTTTAAAATGTCAGTCTAGTAATAATTAAAAGCGAGCTAATATATTTTGCAAAGTTTACATGATCTTTGCGTGGCTTTACATTTTTATTTGAATATATGAGTGATATCTTAAAATTGTAGCGCAGAAGTATTATTCGTCATATACATTAATAATGGAGAAGAAGTTAGGATAGAGTTTTAAAAGTGTTTCCGCCCGGTTTCGAACCGCGGACCTTTCGCGTGTGAGGCGAACGTGATAACCACTACACTACGGAAACTCACATGGGAGCTCAGTGTGGGAGTTTTTCCTACATAATGGTGTTGCTGGGATGTACTCCTGTGTTATTTTTATGTGGTCTAATTAGCCCTTCTATGTCTATATTTACAGATTAAACGGACTCTATTATGATTCTCTTTCTGCCTATAGCAGCCTTGGATGGAGCATCCCTGCTTAATTTTCTAATAAATGAGCCTTTTTTTGTTAAACAGTTTTTAATTTGCTGCTCTCTCCGATGCGCCACTCTTCAGTCTTTTTCATTACCCATTTTACAAAGAGCCACAAAACAAACACGAGTGTAAACTTCACAGAGGTGTTTCCACCCCTCCAGAGGGCCTGTCTCAGCATTAGTGTCTGTTCACCTGTCTTTAAAACCCCTCTTGGCCTCTCTCTTCTCCTTGCACCAGGCAGACCTTTGGCTCTTACTGTTTTTGACACCAGAAAGCCCATAGACAGCAACTGGACAATATCATTTCAGGCTGTTGACGGACTTTGTTCTCTGTGGAGTTAAACTTGTCACACACACTTCATGGCTCCCTAACACCTCCAGGCTGCTCTGTCCGGATCTGTTGTGTGCAGAGAGGATGGGCTGTCATTGGGGGGTCTCCAGGGGTTGCAGCTGCGACCCCTAGCTTACCTCCTGTGCCCCCAGCACTGTGCTTGCGACCCCTGGGCTGAAAAGAAAGCAACATACTTGAAAAAACAAAAATATTTAGTGTTGAAAGTGGAGCAGACCCCAGTGAAAAGCGTCTCTGTGACCCTAAAAACGTGAGGGAGATGGCATACAAGAAAGAGAGGGTGGGATAGAGGGGGGTGAAGGGAAAGACCATGAGAGGAAAATAACTAAATGTTGAGCAGTAAGGAGGCGCTACAGAGAGACACGTGATATCTTGTGAGACAAGACAGCTGTGCGTGTATGTGGGGGAGACGGGGAGATTAAAGAGAGTCAGAGACAGGTGCCCGGTGTGAGAGGGATATAGACAGGTGTGAAAGGGAAAGAGACAGGTGAGAGCGACAGGTGACAGACACATAGCGCCTGATTTAAGAAACGTGGCGCTGTATCCAATGCATTCAATGTAGCGCCACTTTTCTTGCGCCCCTTAGCGCCCTCCTAACGCCACCATGTGTGCACCTTATTTAACATACAGTGCACCATGGCAGTAGTTAGAGAACTAGAGTCAAACATTTTGACGTTAGTTTGGCGCTTTGCAGGATTAGTGTCAAAAATGTTGACGCTAATCCTGCAAAGCACATTCAGTCCCACTGAAAACAGTGGTGTGCCTCCTTTTAACGCCTGCTCTGTGCAGCCATTAAAAATGCCGTTATAAATGGAAGAAATAGATCTTTTAGATTTCATTGCACCATTTTTTTGGCCCCCTAACCGGGGAACACCCCACTTGCATACATTATGCCTAGCGCAGGTATAATGTGGCACCAGGTATTATAAAGTGTTGCAATGCGTGTATTGCGCCAGTTTCTAAATATGGCGCGGGGAAAAGGCCACCGTAGCTCCTTAGCTCTGTCTTAGCGTAAACAAAATGATGGTAAGGGGGCGCTAATGTGGCGCATGCGGCTCTTAAATCTGCCCCGTAGACAGGTGACAAAGAGCCAGACGAGAGTCAGCGAGAGGGAACCCTGGTGAGAGGAGATGACGGTGTGAGACCTGCGATAAAGGAAGAGACCGATGAGAAAGAGATAGCTGCGAGAGACAGGAAGAGATGCAAGTGACAGGTGTGAGAAAAGTAAAGTGCTACAGAGACAGCTTGGGATAAACAACAGAGAGGCGGAGGGAAGCAGGTGCATCTTGTCAGGAGGATGAAGGTCACAGATGGACAGTTCAGAGAAGTGGTGTGAGAAATGGGAATGTTGGCTGTGGGGGTGAAACACAACTCAAGCAACAACCACAGTGTTTGTCAGGGTGAACCACAAACATTCCCAAAATTAACCCGTGCTTAACCCTCAAGTAGCTTGGCGCGAGAGCAGTCAGGCTTAGATTACAAGCAATGTGTAAAGTATTTATGCATAAAGGAAAACACAACACAAGGAAAATCCCACACCTATTTAGAAAAAACAGACTAGATTTAAATCAATTATTAGACAGCAAAACAACAAAAATGTAATCATTAGAACTGGATATATGTCATTTCATAGATTTAAGGTAAAAATAGTGCCTAAAATCACACAGCGCCACTCATGGTTATCTCGTCATGTGAGACTAGGTGAAAGAGAGAAGTTCAGGCCAACAGCGATGGAGCGTGGGCTCGATACAGGGACCAGGTTAGTTCCAATGAAAAAGTTACTTTCTAAAGTCCAGAGCAAATAGTTCTATTCCTGGTGGAGTAGGGCACGAGGAGCAGGGAGAGCGTTGTGGATGGTTGTCGCTGCAGCACGAGGAGCAGCCTGGGCATTTAGGACAGTAGTTGCTGTAGCACAAAACTCCTGTTGGGTGTCATGGAGGGTCGTTTCTGGATCTTGGCACGCATGGACTCGTTAGCAAAGAGCCAAAAGAGGAGTGCTGTAGGAGGCTGGCCTGGCTTGTAGTGGGTACCAATGGTCCTTACACCTTGTGCCAGGTCCAGTTATACCTTATTCGTAGAGCAGTAGTGTTCTAGCAGCTTAGGCTGGTAGAGGTAGCTATAGCAGATCAGCTTAGGCTGAACTAGGAGACATGCAATGCTCCTACTATACCACTTATATCATATAGGTACTATATCATAAGAAAGACAGTACTCAGAGTTACTAAAAATAAAGGTACTTTATTTTAGTGACAATGTGCCAATAATATCTCAGAGGATATACTCCATCAGGAGGTAAGTAAAATACACAAAATATACACAGAAAACCAAATCAGGTAAGTAACACAGTCAGAAAGTAGCTCAAACACTGTAGAATACAGTGGGATGCAATAGGCCTAGGGGCAACACAAACCATTTACTAAGAAAGTGGAATGCGAACCATGAATGGACCCCTAGGCTAGTGTAGTGTGTAGAGGGTCGCTGGGAGTGTAAGAAAACACTAAGGGTGTCCAAGATACCGCACCCAAGACCCTGGAAAGTAGGAGTAAAGTACTACTATTTCTCCAGAAACAAACTAAAGTCGTGATAAAGGATTTTGCAAAGACCACAACAGACTGCAAAGCACTGAAGACGGATACCTGGACCTGAGGACCTGCAAAGGAAGGGGACCAAGTCCAAGAGTCGCGAAAGTGTCCGGGGGGCAGGAGCCCACTAAACCCTAGATGAAGGTGAAAAATGGCTGCCTCTGGATGCTGGAGGATGCAGAGTTGTTCCCTTGGCAAAATACCGTAAACAAGCCGTGCTAGCTGCAAGAGTCGCGTTAGAGAAAAAGGGTGCTGCCTGGGCCCAGGAAGGACCAGGATGTCGCAACTTGGGAGAGGAAACAGACGGGGCCGTCGGCAACGTACAGAGTCCATGCACAAGAAGGTAGAACCCGCAAAAGTCCTTGAACATGGGTTCAAGAAGTCTGAACACAGCGGTCATCTCAACACTGCAAAAGGAGGTCCCACGACACCGGAGATCAACTCAGGGAGCTGAGCATCACAGGACAGAGTGCTGGGGACCTAGGCTCAGCTGTGCATGCAGGATTTCTTGGAAATGTGCATAGAAGCCCTTGTAGCTGCAGTTCACGCGGTGCACAAGATTACTGTCTGGAGAGGGGAGGCAAGGACTTACCTCCTCCAAATTTGGACAGTTGGACCACTGGACAGGCTGGGTCACTTGGGTCCACCACCTGTGTTCCAGGGGCCATGCTCATCAGGATGAGAGGGGTCCCAGAGTACCGGTGACGTTGAGGTTTGGTGCCTGCTGAAGCAGGGGGAAGATTCAGTCAAACCACAGGAGATTTCTTCAAGGCTTCCAGTGCAGGATGAAATCAGGCAGCCCCCAAAGCATCCACCACCAGGAAACAGTCGAGAAAGCCAGCAGGAATAGGCGCTACAATGTCGCTGGTAGTCTTCTTGCTACTTTGTTGCAGTTTTGCAGGCGTCCTGGAGCAGTCAGCGGTCGATCCTTGGCAGAAGTCAAAGAGAGAGGTGCAGAGATACTCTGGTGAATTCTTGCAAGTCATTATCTGAGGAAAATCCCACTGGAGAGACCCTAAATAGCCCTCAGAGGAGGATTGGCCACCTAGTCAGTTAAGCACCTATCAGGAGGTGTCTTTGACGTGACCTGCAGGCACTGGCCACCCATAGGCCTCCAGAGTGCCCTCACACCTCTGGAAACAAGATGGCAGAGGTCTGAGACACAATGGAGGAGCTCTGGGTACCACCCCTGGGGTGGTGATGGACAGGGGAGTGGTCACTCCCCTTTCCTTTGTCCAGTTTCACGCCAGAGCAGGGACTAGGTGTTCCCTAAACCGGTGTAGACTGGCTTATGCAAGGAGGGCACCATCTGTGCCCTTCAAAGCATTTCCAGAGGCTGGGAGAGGCAAACCCTCCCCAGCCTTTAACACCTAATGCCAAAGGGAGAGGGTGTAACACCATCTCCAAAAGGAAATTTGTTGTTCTGCCTTCCTGGGACTGGGCTGCCCAGACTCCAGGAGGGCAGAACCCTGTCTGTGGGGTGGCAGCAGAGGTAGCTGCAAAGAAAACCCCAGAGAGCTGGTTTGGCAGTACCCGGGGTCTATAGTGGAGCCCTGGGGATGCATGGAATTGTGTTCCCAATACTAGATTTGGCATGGGGGGACAATTCCATGATCTTAGACATGTTACATAGCCATGTTCGGAGTTACCATTGTGAAGCTACACATAGGTATTGACCTATATGTAGTGCACACGTGTAATAGTGTCCCCGCACTCACAAAGTCCGGGGAATGGCCCTGAAGTATGTGGGGGCACTTTTGCTAGTGCAAGGGTGCCCTCACACTTAGTAACTTTGCACCTAATCTTCAGCAAGTGAAGGTTAGACATATAGGTGACTTATAAGTTAATTAAGTGCAGTGAAAATGGCTGTGAAATAACATGTGCGTTATTTCACTCAGGCTGCAGTGGCAGTCCTGTGTAAAGGTTTGTCTGAGCTCCCTATGGGTGGCAAAATAAATGCTGCAGCCCATAGGGATCTCCTGGAACCCCAATACCCTGGGTACCAAGGTACCATATGCTAGAGAACTATAAGGGTGTTCCGGTGTGCCAATTGAAATTGGTAAAAGTGGTCACTTGCCTATAGTGACAAATTTAAAGGCAGAGAGAGCATAAACACTGACGTTCTGGTTAGCAGGATCCCAGTGAGACAGACAAAAACAAACTGACATACATGTAAAAATGGGGTAGCAGGCCAGGCAAGATGGTACTTTCCTACACAACCCCCCGTAAACGAGGGACAATAAGGCTAACCTTGCCCTGATGAGTGTTCATTGTCTAAGTGGAAATATCTGGAGAGTCCATCTGCATTGGAGTGGGTACTCCCAGGTCTATGTTCCACCATATAGTCCATTCTCTGTAGGGAGATGGACCACCTCAACAATTTAGGATTTTCACCTTTCATTTTTTTAAGCCATAATAGAGTTTTGTGGTCTGTTTGAATACTAAAGTGAGTACCAAAGAGGTATGGTCTCAACTGTTTCAAGGCCCAGACCACAGCAAAGGTATCCCTCTCTATGGCAGACCAACGCTTTTCTCTAGGGGTCAACCTCGTGCTGTTAAAAGCAAAAGGTTGATCCTGGCCCTCAGTGTTTAGCTGTGATAGAACTGCCCCTACCCCTAATTCAATAGCATAAGTTTGAACTATGAATTTTTTGGAGTAACAGGGGCTTTTTAGGACAGGTGCAGAGCACATGGCCTGTTTGAGCTCATCAAAAGCCTTTTGACAGCTAGCTTTCCATAACACCTTTTTAGGCATCTTCTTTAACGTGAGGTCATTAAGAGGGGCAGCTATAGTGCCATAATTCTTTATGAACCTCCTGTAGTACCCAGTGAGGCCTAGGAAGGCTCTAGCTTGGGTTTGAGTTGTAGGGGGAGCCCATTCCACAATGGTCTGGATCTTCCCCTTCAGTGGTGCAATCTGTTCCCCACCTATCAGGTGGCCCAGATAAACCACTTTCCCCTGCCCTATTTGGCACTTTGAGGCCTTGATAGTGAGACCTGCCTTTTGCAGGGCCTCCAAAACTTTCCACAGGTGGACCAGGTGATCATCCCAGGTGGAGCTAAAGACAGCTATATCATCTAGATATGCTGCACTAAAGGCTTCCAATCATTGGAGGACTGTATTCACCAACCTTTGAAAAGTGGCAGGTGGATTTTTCAATCCAAATGGCATAACAGTGAACTGATAGTTCCCTCTAATGGTTGAAAATGCTGTTTTTGGTTTAGCATCTTCTGATAACTTAATCTGCCAATACCCTGCAGTTAAATCAAAAGTGCTTAGATACTTGGCAGAAACCAGTGTATCTATCAGCTCATCTGCCCTGGGTATAGGGTGAGCATCAGTTTTGGTTACTTGGTTGAGACCTCTATAGTCCACACAAAACCTCATTTCCTTTTTTCCATCTTTACTATGAAGTTTGGGGACAAGCACCACTGGGCTGGCTCAGGGGCTTTCAGAACGTTCAATCACTCCAAGATCCAACATTTTCTGTACCTCTTGTTTAATACAGTCTCTGACATGGTCAGACTGTCTATAAATTTTACTTTTGACAGGTAAACTGTCTCCAGCACCAATTGGGTGCTCACACCAGGTAGTTGTGCCTGGAACAAGTAAGAAGAGGTCAGAGAACTGATCAAGGAGATTTACGCAGTTGTCCTTCTGCTCAGCAGTAAGGCAATCTGCAAGTACAACTCCCTCCACTAAGCCATCAGCTTCAGTGGTGGAGAAGATGTCATGGAGAGGGTCACTCTTTTCCTCCTGCTCCTGATCTGTGGCCATGAGGAGGGTTAAGTCAGCCCTGTCATAGTAAGGTTTCAGGCGATTGGCATGAAGCACCCTAAGGGGGCTTCTTCTGTTCCCAGGTCCACCAAATAGGTGACCTCACCTTTCTTTCCCACAATGAGATGGGGTCCTCTCCATTTGTCCTGGAGTGCTCTTGGTGCCACAGGCTCCAATACCCACACCTTCTGTCCTGGGTGGTACTGAGTCAGGACAGCATTCTGGTCATGCCATTGCTTTTGGAGCGCTTGGCTGGCCTGAAGGATTTTACTGGCCTTTTTCATGTACTCTGCCATCCTTGATCTGAGGCCAAGTACATAGTCCACAATGTCCTGTTTGGGAGCTTTTAAAGGTTGTTCCCAACCCTCCTTCACAAGAGCAAGGGGACCTCTTACAGAGTGTCCAAAGAGGAGTTCAAAGGGGCTGAAGCCCACTCCTTTCTGGGGTACCTCCCTATAAGCAAAAAGGAGGCATGGCAAAAGGACATCCCATCTCCTCCTGAGTTTCTGCCCAGATCCCAGGAGGGCAGAACCCTGTCTGTGGGGTGACAGCAGCGGTAGCTGCAGAGAAAACACAAGAGAGCAGTACCCGGGGTCTATAGTAGAGACCCGGGGATGCATGGAATTGTGTCTCCAATACCAGATTTGGCATGGGGGGACAATTCCATGATCTTAGACATGTTACATGGTCGTGTTCAGAGTTACCATTGTGAAGCTACACATAGGTATTGACCCATATATAGTGCACACATGTAATGGTGTCCCCACACTCACAACGTCCGGGGGAATGGCCCTGAAGTATGTGGGGGCACTTTTGCTAGTGAAAGGGTGACCTCACACTTAGTAACTTTGCACCTAACCTTCAGCTAGTGAAGCTTAGACATATAGGTGACATAGAAGTTAATTAAGTGCAGTGAAAATGGCTGTGAAATAACGTGTGCGTTATTTCACCCAGGCTGCAGTGGCAGTCCTGTGTAAAGGTTTGTCTGAGCTCCCCATGGGTGGCAAAAGAAATGCTGCAGCCCATAGGGATCTCCTGGAACCCCAATACCCTGGGTACCAAGATACCATATGCTAGGGAACTATAAGGGTGTTCCAGTGTGCCAATTGAAATTGGTAAAAGTGGTCACTAGCCTATAGTGACAAATTTAAAGGCAGAGAGAGCATAAGCACTGAGGTCTTGGTTAGCAGAGCCTCAGTGACACAGTTAGTCACTACATAGGTATACACATTCAGGCTACAAACTATGAGCACTGGGGTCCTGGCTGGCAGGATCCCAGTGAGACAGGCAAAAACAAACTGACATACATGTAACAATGGGGGTAACATGCCAGGCAAGATGGTACTTTCCTACAAGTACACTGTGATGCCAGACAGGAGTCCTGGACCTGGGAGGCATCTCTTGGGGATCACTGACTCACTCTTGCAGAGGCCAGCAGTGTTCAAGCACTTCCAATTGCAGGGCCAGTTACAGGTCCAGGCAGCAGGTCAGCTGGGCAGATGCAGTAAGGCCTCTGGAGTATGGTATGTTCCAGTACCTCATAACAGGAAGTGTATTGCACTGGCTGCTGGCAACCAACCCAAGTGCTATCAATTAGTTACAAATCAATAAAGTCACTCAGTAAGGAGCAACACACACCCATAGCTGACGCAATTTTACTTTAATAAAACACTTGCATAACCACAAATATTGCCAATAATAGTCAAACAGGAGAATAACATTTCATATATATATATGCACATAGAAATGGGGTCTCTAGTTGGCAGTCGGTTTGCACCCTGTCCAAGTAGGAACCCTCACTCTAGTGAGGATAGGGGAGATACCTGCTCAGATAAGCCCTGCTCACCCTCTTGGTAGCTTGGCACAAGCAGTCAGGCTTATCTCAGAAGCAATGTGTAAATTATTTTCACAGAACACACTGTAATACAGTGAAAACACTACAAAAGGACACCACACCAGTTTTACCAAAATAGGCAATATTTATCTATATAAAACAAGACCAAATACGATAAAAATCCACCATACAATAATAAATATATGAATTCTGCAAGATTTACTCCAAAATAGACTTTTAAGTCAATAGCTCCACCTGAGGCTATCACGGCGTCGTGATCAGCAAAACTAACAGTTCAGGCCAGCCACGACGTTGCGGGCAAGCTATGGTGTCGGGAAGACCTGCAAACAGTACCTTTGGAACTGCAGGGCATTGTGATCCTCGAGGTGAGCGGCATCGCTGGCGTTGCGGTGTCGGTTCCGGAGTCGGTGCAGGAGTCGTCAGGCCATTGAAGTCACCCGCCTTGTGGATCGAACTCCAGGCTGATGAAGTCAGGAGATCTGGTGGGGATGCTGCGGTGCTACAGTACAATTTACCTAGGGAGCGCTTGCAGTTTAGCACTGGTCAGCAGTGGTGAAGTGCACAGAGACAATAAACCAGCAAAAACAGAGTCCAGTAAACCATAAAAACAGGCGATCAGAAGGCAAAAAGACAGGGGAGACACGCCAAAAAAGCTGCCAGATCTAACAATACACATACATATATATATATATATATATATATATATATATATATATATATATATATATATATATATATACATTAGCAGAAATGATTATAGGTAGTTCATGAGCTGGCTCAATTCACTCACGATGCAGTAAATTAAAGGCACAATACTGACCAAGGTCAGTCACTCAGGCTGTTGTGCCTGACAGAGCCTGTCGCTCTGTGTTCGAGGCCTGCCTCCACCCGCAGGCATCCAGCTGAGCCTCATCCCTAGTGGCCATTTGTCTGTCTGGTTTGTCTGTCTTTTCTCTTTTTCCTCTTTTTTGCTGCTTTACTCCTTTTTCTGCTCTGTCTCTTTTTTGCACTTTTTGCGCTCTTCCCTCTCCTGTGCTTTCTGCTCCCTGCCACTGATGCCCCCGGCCCTGCCCCCCACCCTCGAAGTGCTTTTCCACCCCCCGCCACCCGCCTCCCAGCTGACCAATCCCTCCCTTCCCTAATTAAGGGTGGCAGCTGCGCAGTGAGGGGCGACTTCACTGACCTTTCTGGCCAGCGTCCGTCGCTCCCTCCTGCGTGGCCACTGCTGTTGTTGCCGCTGTTGTGCCTGACAGAGCCATCCAGCTCTATGTGCGAGGCCCACCTCCACCCACAGGCACTCGCCTGCGCCTTATCACTGGTGGCCTAGTGGCCATCTGTGTCTGTCTGTTTTGTCTGTATTTTCTCTTTTTCCTCTTTTTTGCCGTTTTGCTGTTTTACTATTTTTTCTGCTGTAGGAAAGTCCTCCTTTTTGCCCTGGTCACCCCCACACTTTTTGGACAGGTACTGGTGGTTACTGACTCTTGGCTGTGCCCTGGGTAATGCTTACCAGTCCCAGGGCCAGTGCTCTGTGTAAAGTGGATATGCAAATTAGGCTAATTATAATTGGCTAAGTCAACCTAACTATAAGTCCCTAGTATTTGGTAGGGCATGTAGGTGTAGGGACCCCAGCATAGGTACTGCACCCATTGGTGCACTGCTGAGGTGCCCAGTGTCATTTTAAAGGCAGGCCTTCCTTGCTGCCTGCTTTTCAATTTAAGTTATATGCAAATTCGACTGTGGAATTAAAAGTAGTTCCAAAGTCTTAAACTACCTTGTTTTTACATATGTCACCCCTATGTGCCCCTAGGGCCGGGTGCCATGTAACTATGAGCAGGGACCTTATAAATAGTAAGCCCTGGTGAGGTAAAAACAGCCAAACTTGATTTTCCCTCATTGTAGTGAATAGCCTTCATAGGCTAGAATGGGGAGACTTTATTTTAATTTTAAAAGTCCCCTTAAGTGACAGATACAAAGAGTTTGGTATCAAATGAATTGTTATAATAAATCCCACAACAATATAACTTGTTAATGTAAAGAGTTTAAAACTTTACCTGAAAAGTTGCCAATTTCAGCCCTGCATTGTTTTTTCTGCTGTGCTCTGATTGGCCAGCCTCTGGCAGGCTGGCCAGGCTGCCTTGATGAGGTGTGAAGTGGCCTGGCTTCACACAAAGAGATGTGCCTGTGGGAGGGGATCTCCCCTCAACAGATGGTGAGGTAGGAAGGGGGAGGGCTGCCAAACTGGTCTTCAAAAGCAGAGAAGGACATTTGGAGCAACCCAGCAACACCCCCACATCCTGCAACCCCAGACAACTAGGTGCCCCCTTGATTAGATTAGGAGAGGGCAGGAGAAGGGTGTGTTTAGGATTTTTAGCCACACCAGTGGGTGGGCTCAGCCAGATGTAACCTCCAAAAATCACTTTCAGCCATGATGGATTTTTGAGGAATGTTGCCTCCTGGGATTGATTTTTGCCACACTTCCCAGGAAGTGGTCATCACAGGGGGAAGGACCCTGCACCTGATTGGAGAACCAGGACCCCCGTGTTTTTCACCCAGGAGCAGGGATAAAACAACTGCCAGACCTGCACCCACACCTCAGATCCCCACCAGATTCCAACAAGGATGAACTAAAGGAGAAGAAGGACTGCCCTGCTGGACCCCTGGCCTGCACCTGGACCCTGCTCTCTGAGGGACTGCACCAGCTGCACACTTGGGCTTCACCACAATAAGGACTTTGTTCAAGGAGAGGCTCCCTGTTTGCTACAGGTGACAAATTGCTAACCAGAGTCCCCTGCACCAACTCCTGAAGAAATCAACCAGCTGACCACTGTCCAGTGGGCAAAAAGAAGTTTGCACCAGGTGCATTCTGGGAGTTGTAGTCCACATCCCAAAGGACCATCTCAGAGCTTCTGGAACCTTGGGGTGAGCTGTGGACCCCATAAGAACCTTAAAGGAACATCTGGAAGAAGATCCAGAAGTTTGGAGAAGTTTGGAGAACTTTTGAAAAAAAGCTCCCTAGAGGGACTGACCCGTTGCGGCAACTCTAGCCGGCTTTCTTCAACCGCGACCCGGCCTGATTTGCAGGTTTGTCCCGGTGAAGAAAATCTCCAAAAAAGAGACTAAGTCAGAACGTAGAAAGTTGACCGGGACCTCCCAGCCAGCGTATCCGAGGAGGGCTCCAAGGACGTTGGATCAAGATCCAGGTTTACCCCGGTCGAAGGATTTTCACCTCGAAAAAAACAACTAAGTCCAAAGGTAAAAGTCTCCACCGAGGGCTCCCGCGACGCGTATCCAGAGAAGAGTTCCAGGAGGAACTTGGACTGGCAGGTTCGTCCCGCTGAAGAAAATCTTCAGAAAAACAACTAAGTGCGAAGGTAAACTTTTGACCGAGGCCTCCCGCGGGCTGGAGCCGAGCCGGGCTCCATCGCGGTCGACCTTCAACTTTGACTTTGTCCCGGTCGACGTGAGACCAAATGACCAGATTGGCGCTTTTTGTTTCTAGGCGCTAGAAAACAATAATTCTTTAAAAATTAATATCTCCGGATCCCTTATCCGATTTTATTTGTTTTTGTGTCATTTTAAAGATAAAAATATAATCTATTTTTATAAATTGTTTTGGGATTTTTAAACTGCTTCCTGTGTTTTATTTAATTACTATTTTGTGATATTTGAATGCTTTACACTCTGAGGGTCATTCTGACCCTGGCGGCCGGTGGCCGCCAGGGCCACCGACCACGGGAGCACCGCCAACAGGCTGGCGGTGCTCCAATGAGCATTCTGACCGCGGCGGTTCAGCCGCGGTCAGAAGCGGAAAGTCAGCGGTCTCCCGCTGACTTTCCGCTGCTCTTTGGAATCCTCCATGGCTGCGGAGCGCGCTCCGCAGCCATGAGGATTCTGACCCCCCCTACCGCCATCCAGTTCATGGCGGGAAAGCCGCCATGAACAGGATGGCGGTAGGGGGGGTCGCGGGGCCCCTGGGGGCCCCTGCCGTGCCCATGCCAAAGGCATGGGCACGGCAGGGGCCCCCGTAAGAGGGCCCCGAAAAGTATTTCAGTGTCTGCCTTGCAGACACTGAAATACGCGACGGGTGCCACTGCACCCGTCGCACCTTCCCACTCCGCCGGCTCGATTACGAGCCGGCATCCTCGTGGGAAGGTCGTTTTCCCCTGGGCTGGCGGGCGGTTTTACTGGAACCGCCCGCCAGCCCAGGGGAAAACTCGTAATACCCGCCGCGGTCTTTTGACCGCGGCGCGGTAATTTGGAGGGCGGGATCCTGGCGGGCGGCCTCCGCCGCCCGCCAGGGTCATAATGAGGCCCTCTATCTCCTAAGTTAAGCCTTGTCGCTCGCTGCCAAGCTACCAAGGGTTGGGCTGGGTTTAATTTACTGAGACCTAACTGGACCTAAGTGGAGGTTAGTGGCCTATTGCTAAGTGTAGGTACATACCTGCCCTTACCAATGACCCATTTTCCAACATCTGCTCTCTGTTTTTTTGCACTTTTTGCTCTTTCCCCTCTCCTGCTCTTCCCACTTCCTGGTGCTGCTCCCTGGTCGGCCCCGCCCTCAAGCACTTTCCCGCCCTCCCACCTCCCAGCTGACCAGTTCCTCTCTCCACCCTTCATAAGGGTTCCTGCGGGCCTGGACCCCCCTCACAATGGATGACACTCGCTCCATCATGAGCAGCATCCACTCCGGAGACCCCCCTGACTCTTGCCTCCACTACATCTTCAAGAAGGCCAGTGCCTCAATCGCACCCAAGCTCCGCAAGACCATGAACTGCTCCCTAGAGTCGGCCACCTTTCCTGAGGAGTGGAAGCACGCCGAGATCCGCCCGCTCTTGAAGAAACACACAGCCGCCCCAACGGATCTCAAGAACTAGCGCCCCGTCTCTCTGCTGCCTTTCCCAACCAATGGTGCTGAAAAAGCAATCAACCCTCAGCTCTGACAACACATTCAAGACAACAGCATCCTGGACATCTCCCAATCAGGATTCAGAACTAATCACAGCACCGAGACCGCACTGCTCACCACCAAAGATTACATCAGCTCTCTCCTCGAACCACGGCAAAACAGCAGTCCACATCGCTCAAGACCTATCGTCCACCTCCGATACAGTGTCTCACAGTGCCCTATGCACCAGACTCCACACAGCAGGAATACGTGGCAAGGCATTTTGGTGGATACACTCCTTCCTGGCAGGCAGAACGCAGAGAGTCAGAATCCCGCCACACCTGTCAGAACCTACAGAGACCAGCTGTGGAGTACCCCAAGGATTCTTGTTGAGTCTCATGCTGTTCAACATCTACATGGTTCCGCTCGCCCCATTCATCAGGAACTATGGACTAAACATTCTTTCCTATGCTGATGAGACTCAGCTGACCATCCCCCTGACTGAAAACCCCACAACGGTATAGAAGAACTTCCAAGACGGGAAGGAAACAATCGTGACCTGGATGAAGGAGAGCTGCCTTAAGCTAAACTCCTACAAGATGGAGATACTTATCCTGGCACCCTCCTCCTCAGCCTTGGATGACTCCCAGTGGCCCACAACACATGGCAGCTCCCCCTCCCCTGCAGACCATGCACAAAATCTCAGCGTCATCCTCAATTCTGTGCTTACCATGACAAGACAGGTCAACTCTGTCGCCTCCACCTGTTTTCACACCCTCGGACTCCTACGGAAGATCTTCAGGTGGATCCCAAGTGACTGCCGCAAAACCGTGACACACGTCCTGATCACAAGCAGACTTGACTATGGCAACACCCTCTATGCCGGAACGACGAAGAAGAAACTGAGCAAACTTCAACAAATCCAAAATGCTTCTGCCAGACTCGTCTTGAACATCCACCGCCGAGAACCCATCACAGGACACCTAAGAGATCTCCACTGGCTCCCTGTTGAGTGGAGGCTCAACTTCAAGCTCCTCATACACACCTACGGGGCCCTCCACAACCTTGGACCCAGCTACCTCAACCACCGCATCACCTTTTACTACCCTGCCAGACCTCTCCGCTCCTCCCAGCAGTTGTTCCCCACCGCACCCGGCGTAAAGAAGTCCTCGGCTGGAGGGAGATCATTCACCTACTTTGCAGCAAAATGTTGGAACACCTTACCTCTCCACCTCAGACAGTCGCCATTGCTACCTCTATTCAGAAAGGACCTCAAGACCTGGATCTTCGTCTGAACCCTGAGGACATACCCAAAAGCACCTTGAGACCCCACGGGTGAGTAGCACGGTCTAAAAAAGATTGATTGATTGGCAAAGGCAATTCTGTCATCTAGATTAACACAGGAGACATTAGCCTTTCACACTTGGATTTTATTGCTGAACCTAAGGGTACTATGATCACAGAATAGCATTTGAGTGCACAGTGCAATCACAATGAAATTAATCAAAATGCATGAGTCAAGAGAAAGCAGTACAGTCAGGCCCTTCACCCCACTTTGGACTTTACTTTCCACAACACGGGGAAGCCTGATCAACCTCTCTCTCCCTCTTGGTATCTATGGCGTAACCGGGGCAGCAGCCTACAGGGCGACGCAGTTCTGTATGGCTCCTTCGGTGAGCTTCAGAGAAGTCGCCGCCACTTCCCTTTTTATATCCTAGAAACTGGCTTGAACAACATTCTGTTGCCTTCTCACAGGTTCTTCTATTATCGGTGTTAATGACTCTATTCTTACTAGTAATCCTTATTTATTTTTTCAGGGCCTCCACATTTCTCCCAAGCCCTGTCGCGGTCAGTACACCCTCAACGGTATGTCTCTACCACGACTCACATGGCTGCCTGGTACAGTAAATAAGATAACAGTGTCTTAGGAACATTGAAAACAAGCATCATACACTCTGTGCAGCCTGGAACAATAAACAGAACATTGTAAGGTAGGATCTAGTGACTGCCCCCTGCAGGTGTCTCTTGCAGCTCATTTAGTCCACTGACATGTCGAATTCGCTGTCCTGTCACTTTCCAAGATATTGCTTTGGCCACCATCGTTCTGCCTCCGGTTACTGTCACGTTACAGGATGAGGCCTTTCCTTCACAATCAGTAACATTGGTTGCTTATTGTGTACAGACAGCATTGAGGTCATAGGTGGCATTTTGATGTGTATTCGATTGAACCCATATGGTCCCCACAGTCACAATCTTCAGAGGGAACAGAACCCACATCTCTGGCATGAGGTTCATCATTCACAAGCACTGAGTAAGACTCACTGCAGGTATTAATACAGGCACATTAGAATTTTCAAGAGTACTGTATAGGTATTTCCTACTTCCTGACTTAGTATATCTCCTGTTTCAGTTTTTTTCCTGGATGGTGCACTCATACCTCCTTTCCAGGGTTTCCAAACCCTCCCTCCCCTCTTTGGTTCGTATCTTGGGGTTCAGTTCTCTCCTCTATATGCAGGATTTGTGCTTTCTCACAGATCAACTGTGCAATTCTGTTATGTGTTTGTTCTGATAGAGCAATATCCCACCTGGTTCTGCAGCACCACTTTGATTTGTCCTCTGTAATCTGAATCAATAACTCCCCTTAGGAGTGATACTTCTTTAAAAGCTAGACTGGACCATGAGGCAATCCTACTACATGTTCCGTCTGGTACTTTCACTCCTATTCCCAAGGGTATCACTGCTGTCTGTCTTGCTTGACTTTCTCCCCCCACTAGGGCAAGCCGACGTAGACCTATGCTGCCAGGAGTAGCCTGCAATGGAAGTCTGGATCAGGGGTCTGTTTTCCAAGTGATTGTAGCAGGTGTCAGTTCAGTGTCTTGTCCTATCGTTCAGATAAAGGAAGTCTGCAGTCCTACTGGCCTATTTTTTTTAAACTTAAACAGTGCTCTGTTCAGACTGCTACTCCAACCTTTCAAGTTTTGGTGTTTTGACAACATATTGAACTTTGCTTTCAGCAACCCATTATATCTCTCAATCATTCCTGCTGCTTGTGGGTAGTAGCTAAGGTGTAACACCCACCGAACCCCTTGCTCCTGAGTCCAATCCTACACAGCGTTCCTTGACAAGTGTTTGCCCTGTCTCTCTGGATTTCTTTGGCACCCCTTAGTGTCTAATTAGGTAATCCATCCCTCACAAAGTAGATTTTTGACCTGCAGACTTACAAGACAGGCCAAGCATGAGGCCGGGATAAGGGTCCACCATAGTCAGCACATAGCCCTTGGCCCCTCCTTTGGCAGTAGTCCAATGTAGTCCATTTGCCACACTGTGGAAGCTGCAGTTCCTCCTTTGATGCGTCCACCTGGTCTCTTGTGTGAGGGCATCTGTCTGATCTGGTTGCTTGTAGGGCACTCCTTCAGTGCTTGCTGCGTTTACTCTTTGGTAACTGGGATTTGTCATTGTTGTGCCCATGCAGAAGTGCCATTCTCTCCAAGATGCCCTGAGTTGCGTGAGCCCAGTTTGCTAAGGATACTTCAGCTTCATCCTTAATGACCACTGATCATTCTTTGGCCATTTGATCCACCTCACTGTTGAACAGCGATGCAAAGGAAGTGTCTGATGGATAGTGGGCATCCACGTGACCCAAATAACTTTGACACTCTTGCCCTTTCTTCTGCATCTTTTCCCACAGCTGCTCACTACCCCAGATGGGGGTGCCATTGATTTTTCATCCATCTTTGTGCCAGGTCAGTGTTCATCTCACCAGTCCTTGATAAGTTGTCCTACTGTCAGTGTACACAAACGTTCTTTCTCGAGTAGGAGCTTGTTCAATTACTGCAGCCACCCCATGCAATTCACCAAACTGGCTTGAACCCTTGTCTCCTACCGTCAGTTGCAGTGTTTCTGTAGCAGGTTGGAATGCAACTGCCTGCTATTGCCTTTTCCCTGCTGGTATTGGGCGGTGCCATTGGTAAACCATGCATTTCGCTGCTCCTCCTCGCTGAGCTGCTCAAAGGGTGGGACAGTCTGGGAGGGAGAAGACTCTGTCTCAGATGTTTCTTGTGGAGGTGCTATTGTCTGCAAGTCTACTACCCTCAACATATCCTCTTGTAGCTTGGACACCTCTGTAGTTCTGGGTTTTGCTCTTTATTGCAGATACCTTTTCCACTCCACAATGGTAGACTCCTGTGCCCTGCACATATGTCAGAGAGGTTGAAATCCAGGGCAACACAATACTATAGGCAGTATTCTAATCTGCAAATAGAGCTTTAAGGAGAGTGCCATCAGGATGGAAGGCATGGTAGCATACAATACACAGATACAGGTAATAGAAGTCATACCAATGGCAAACTACCTACAAAACAGGGGCACCCAGATTGTACCTATATATCACCAGGTACAGGCTCCTCACATACCCATACCATAGCTACATGATCACATATCCCATGGAACACACAAAGTACATCACTGAGGAACACAATACGTTAACCATACACTAACAAAGGCCCCATACCTGTAGGATTGTCACTCACCTTTGTAAGTATAGAGTTACCTGGACCTTGGACACCAATGGCAGAATACAAACACAGCTAGATCCATTGGTCATCACAAAGTACCCCACACATTGTGAAGCCAGAGGCCATGATCCAACCATCACACATGGGCCACAAACTTCACCTGACACTTCAAACACCATTTCACATCCCCCAACCCCACTGGTAATAGGAAAAGACTTAGCAGTCACAACCCCACTTGTATGAAGGAAATACTAACAAGGTACCATCCCACTGTAACTATATCAATTTTACCAGCTATCTGTCAGGTACACCGCTGATGTATGTCAGCAACTACCATTGGCTACTGACAATGAATACCTCAAGCCTAGGTTGCAGAGCCAAACATGAAATAGCAATTTCAGTGAGTGGAAGGAAAAGAGGATGGGAGAAAGCAAGAAACATACATAAATACTGAGTAGTCCATTACAGAAGTGTATGTTAGGATCAGATGTAACAATACATGATATAGTAGCCATATTGTACTGCACACTTTACAATCAGTCTGCATCCACAAGTCACACATAGGCATTGGAGCTCTTGACACCCCACTGATGAACCAAGGCAAGAGGTGTAATGGCAGCCATCTACCTCAAGTTGTGCACATTCAACACATCAAAAGGTCCACTTCACATACCTGTATGTCAGAGGAAGTACTGATTGATGAGATCTGCCTTAGAGTCACCTGCTCCTTCTCCCTCTGGCTCTTCATCACTTGCCATATCAGTATTTCCAGACACTGGTCTAGCTGCTTCCCCTTCATCTGCTATTAATGGTATCTGACGTCTCAGGGCTAGATTGTGGAGCAGGCAACAGGCAACGATAATTTGGCATACCTTGTGGGGCAAGTAGAGGAGGGCTCCTCCAGATCGGTCCAGGCACCCAAATCTTGCCTTCAGGAGCCCAAATGTTCATTCAAATACACGCCTTGTCCTCCCGTGGGCCTCATTGTAATGGACTTCTCCTGGCGTGGCTGGGTACCTCACTGGTGTCAACAGCTAAGGATAGTTTGGTTATCCTGAGTCACCTGTGAACACAATGATAGAACAACTCATAAATAGTTCCTGCAACTGGCTATATTATGATGACAGGAGTCATAACACACGTTTGTGTTCAGGCCCCCTCTGTTTGTTGTCGTGCCATCAGATGTGGGACATTGCTGTTCCGCATGATGTAGGAATCATGCACAGATCCTGGAAACTTGGCTGTGACTTGTGAGATGTACTGGTCTGCCAGGCACACCACCTGTACGTTGATTGAGTGGTAGTTCTTCCTGTTCCTATAACCTGTTCATTAGCACTGGGAAGGACCAGGGCTACCTGGGTGCCATAAATGACTCCTACCATGTGAGGAATGTGTCCCATCTCATAAAAGTCTGACTTCACGTAGGCCAAATCCGCTTTTAGGGGAAACCTGATGTAGCTGTCCAGGTGTTTCAACAATGCACACATTACATCTATCAACACCAGACTGAACATGGGCTGAGAACATCCATGCTGTTAAGATGCCATTACTCTGAAAGGACCCTGTGGCCAGGAAGTGGAGCACTGACAGGACTTGAACGATAGGAGGTATGCCATAGGGATTGCGAAGGGCAGGCATCAGATCTGACTCCACCTGAGTACAAAGATCAAAGATCCATGATGGTATGACGATTCAGACGATATGTCTGGATGACATGCCTTTCCACCATGGTTTCCAGGTCTACTAGTGGACGGTACCCTGGTGGTTGTCTCACTCTACTCATGGCAGGATAACTATGTTGAGAGAAGACAATATACAATGAGTTATGCAGTGTGCACACACCATTAACACATTGTATATCACCTCACACCTAAGACCTATAGAGGATACTTCTGAAATACAGTACAGCCCATAGATATGCACCTAATTCACCCTCATTGCTGCACTTTGGCTAACATGTAAATGGGATTGTACATATAAAACTAATGTTGGTGTACATGTGTGTAAGACTTAGCTGTCCTGCACTAATCACACATATGTTTTAGATTCTACCATTATCTACCCGTGGCCTATGTACCTCAGAGTAGCTTGACTTAGTGCTCACCATATATACTTCCTCAACACATTATTTTGTTAAATTTAGCACAATATGTTGCACAATCATGATGGCACTACAAATGGATACACCGCATTTTGGGGGAGTAAGTGATTGGCACAGATAAGTATGCACATCTATTGATGACGTGCCCAAAATGGCAGGTGCCTGACCTACTGAGTGGACAGTTGGAAGTGGCCTACGTCTGCCAGCGGAAGTCGTCCTGGCAGTAGGTGGTTACAACCGTTGTGCAACTTGTCATTGGTTAACATTGCTGTCTTTAGATGACTTGGGCCAATGGCCATGACCACCGGCGGTGACAGTCCTGTGCGTATCAGACATGACCGTCATTTTCTGCAGTATTGCTCACTTGACTCCTAACACTGTTGCCTTGCCAGCAAGACCTCCATGATGTGAGCTGCTATGTACAGGCTCTGGGAGCCATCATACCACACCCTGCAAGTGATAGGGCCCCTGATTTCACCCTGGAAGAGCTTGAGACTAGTGGAGGAGGTCCTACCCCTGTGTAGACAGCTATATGGGGCACCAGAGGAGCAGGTGAGTCCAATGCCCTAGCCATGTGTGATAAGTGTTGTGTGTGACGCTGCATCGGGCATGTGAACTTGTGAGGGTGTAGATGCATGCAGATGGCATAATGTGAAGGCGTGTGAGCAGACAGGATGGGTAGTGTGTCAACGTTCTGTGACTGATGTGAACTGACCACACTTATTGGTATGGTGCATGTGTACATGACTTTGTCCTTTCATCTGTGTCATCCATTAGAAGAAGGGGATTTGGCATGCCATCGCCAAGCAAGTGTAGACCCTGGGGGTCCACAGCAGACGGAGCACCCACTGTAAAAAGTGGTGGGAGGACCTGATGTGCTGGGACCGGAAGACCACAGAGTACGAGCTGGGGATGTCCTCCCAACAAGGGAGGGGTGCCTGTTGGACCCTGACCCCCCCCCCCCAATGGCCCGCATTTTGGCGGTGGCCTACCCTGAGGTGGATGGGCCTTTGAAGGCAGCACAGCAGCCACAAGGGTGTAAGTACTGACTGTATCCTTGTACTTGGCTCTGGTAGGATTGTGTTTGCTGTGCACTTTAGCAGCTGTGACAATGTAGTAGGTGCTACATGTATGTAGACTAGTGGGAAAACATAGTATTCACATTGCTTGACTAATAGATGGAGAACTGGCATTAGGGTTGGCCATGTGTACGTTTAGATCATCTGTGTCAAGGTATATCTATGACTCCATTTGGAGATGCACATTTGACATTGCCACATGTGTAACTCCACCCATATATTTGTATGCAAGCTGCTGTATCATTCTACCCATCTAGTATTTCCAGGTCCATACATCTGAACATGTGAATATGTAGCTCTAAGGTGTCCGACTACTCCCATCTGTGTAGATCACCTGTATTTGCTACTGAGTGCCTGACAATTACCTGAACAGGGCCTAGTTATCTTTTGTCCTGGTACAGGTATTGACTCCAGGTGAGGCTGCCATCTCAATCAATCAACAGCTATGGCCAGTATAGGACTGTGCATTTGGGTTTGTGAAGGTGTCCCCATTGTCCCTTCTTATTCATACTATGGGGTATGTGAAGTTTGTAACAGAGGTTCATCCAACTGTGGCTGTTTGATTATTGATATTTGGCCTTACCATGCATTTCCATGCCATTGAACTGTAGGCAACTCACTGTTATCCCAATGCCCTTGTTTTAGAGAAGTTAAGTGATTAGGCTGTCCTACCCTCTGACAATGTGAAATGTCCATGCTATAAGTGTCAATGGCCTGCCAATATTAGTGCAACATATGGTATTAGTTGCATACATCATGTCACAATGGTTACTTGGGGACAGATGTTGTTGAGTGGGACAATCATTGCTAGCGTTAGCCTAGCTGCTGTGGACAGTTTGGAAAGGAAATGGTTTTGGGTCTCTCCTTGGTCTGAGATGTAATGGTATAGCTGAACTACTTTTTGTCATACAGGTGGTGTTGTTGTGGGATATGTTGTAAGTGTAGGACCATGTGTACATCATGTGTTCATGTCTTTTCAGTGGGATATGTTTGTTGTCTGGACCTAGGTACAGGTAATCACATGTCAGAGATGGTGTGAGTGATGTTGCTTTACTCATGTTGTCATGTCGTGGAACTGTATCTGCATGTCAGGTGGAATGTCATGTGCCCTATTATGATTTAGTTGGCTGGCCTTTGTTTAGTTACACTGCTCTCTGTGATTGTCAGTGGATGTCTCATGTATGCTATGTGGGCAACTGTAGCTGTACATGCATGTATGATGTGATGTGGTGTATCTATATATAGTGGCTGCAGATACTCCTCTGGAATTCGGTACATGTAGTGACATGGCTGTTCTCCAGACATGGATTCTAAACATCAGATGAAACCTGTATGAGACTGCCACATGTTGTGTCTTCATCAGAGATTTTATCCATTGTCACATATATGTACAGAGAGGTCAGCTAGGCATTGTGAGAAAGTAGCCTCTTTCTAGCCTTGTTACCCCCACTTTTGGCCTGAGGGTACTCACTGAGATACTTTGGCATATTGTCATAAAAATAAAGTACCTTTATTTTTAGTATAACTGTGTATTGTGTTTTCTTATGATATTGTGCAAGTGACACTTGTGGTACTGTAGTAGCTTCACACGTCTCCTAGTTCAGCCTAAGCTGCTCTGCTAAGCTACCATTATCTATCAGCCTAAGCTGCTAGACACCCTATACACTAATAAGGGATAACTGGGCCTGGTGCAAGGTGCAAGTACCCCTTGGTACTCACTACAAGCCAGTCCAGCCTCCTACATTGGTTGTGCAGCGGTGGGATAAGTGCTTTGAGACTACTTACCACTCTTGTCATTGTACTTTTCATAAGAGAAAAATATACAAAACAGGTTCAGTGTGTGTACACATTGCTAAAAAGTTTTGCATTTCCTCTTTTCACTCTTTTCTAAAGTGCTGAAAAGTACTTCTAAACTTTCAAAAAGTTCTTAAAAGTTTAAAAAGTTTTTTTTTTCTGTCTTTCTAAAAGTTCTGAAAACTTTTTTCTCTTTTTCTATCACTTTAACTCTCTCTAAAAATGTCTGGCACAGGCCAAAATGTTATCTGTCCAAACTTGCATATGACCACCTTAGCTGGAAAGGAGCAAGGAGTCTCTGTGTAGAGAGAGGTTTGAGTGTAGGGAAGAATC
Source organism: Pleurodeles waltl (assembly GCF_031143425.1). Classification (NCBI taxonomy): domain Eukaryota; kingdom Metazoa; phylum Chordata; class Amphibia; order Caudata; family Salamandridae; genus Pleurodeles; species Pleurodeles waltl. The sequence goes on from NC_090443.1 coordinate 1,012,576,808, forward strand.
CTTCCTTGGAATTGTTGCTTAATATGCTTAGAGAACAAGATAAGGCCATAGGGGCCACATCTGTTGAAAAAGTAGCAAATGGTTCCCAATCTGATCCAGGGACTCCCCCAGGAAAAGGTTCAGGAAAGAAACTTCTTAGCCTGCCCATTACAAGACAGTCTAGCATAGTTGTTACTGAGGTGGAGTCACATCATACAGATGATGTGCTCTCACATTACACTGTCAGCCAAGCTGTTAGGGTGTCCTCTGTAAGGGACAGGTCTCCTTCTGTTCATTCCCATCATACCTCTGTATCTAGGAATGTCCCTCCCACCAACCCTGATGACAGATTGTTAGAAAGGGAACTCAATAAGTTGAGGGTGGAACAAACCAGACTGAAGCTTAAAAAGCAACAGCTGGATTTGGATAGACAGTCTTTAGAATTAGAGAAGGAAAGACAGAAGTTGGGTTTTGAAACCCATGGTGGCAGCAGCAGTATTCCCCATAGTCATCCTGCAAAAGAGCATGATTCCAGGAATCTGCACAAGATAGTTCCCCCTTATAAGGAGGGGGATGACATTAACAAGTGGTTTGCTGCACTTGAGAGGGCCTGTGTTGTACAGGATGTCCCTCAAAGGCAGTGGGCTGCTATCCTATGGCTATCATTTAGTGGAAAAGGTAGGGATAGGCTCCTTACTGTGAAAGAAAGTGATGCCAATAATTTCCATGTTCTTAAGAATGCACTCCTGGATGGTTATGGCTTAACCACTGAACAATCCAGGATAAAGTTCAGAGAGACCAAAAAGGAGTCTTCACAAGACTGGGTTGATTTCATTGACCATTCAGTGAAGGCCTTGGAGGGGTGGTTACATGGCAGTAAAGTTACTGATTATGACAGCCTGTATAACTTGATCCTGAGAGAGCATATTCTTAATAATTGTGTGTCTGATTTGTTGCACCAGTACCTGGTAGACTCTGATCTGACCTCTCCCCAAGAATTGGGAAAGAAGGCAGACAAAAGGGTCAGAACAAGGGTGAACAGAAAAGTTAATACAGGGGGTGACAAAGATGGCAATAAGAAGAAAGATGGTGAAAAATCTCAAGATAAGCATGGGGATAAGGGTAAAACCAAAGATCCTTCTTCAAATCTTAAACACTCTTCAGAGGGTGGGGATAAAACAAATTCTTCATCTTCTTCTCAACCCACACACATTAAAAAGCCTTGGTGCTTTGTGTGTAAAAACAAAGGCCATAGGCCAGGGGATAAGTCCTGTCCAGGTAAACCCCCTGAGCCTACCACCACTAATACATCAGCTCTAGTGCCCCTAGCAGTAGTGGTACTAGTGGTGGGACTGCTGGCAACAGTCAAGTTAAGGGTGTAGTTGGGTTCACTTATGGGTCCATAGTAGAAACTGGGGTAGTCACTCCCAAGACAGTTTCTGTCACACCTAGTGGCATTGGCCTTGCCACACTGGCTGCTTGTCCCCTTACAATGGATAAGTACAGGCAGACAGTTTCAATAAATGGTGTTGAGGCCTTGGCCTACAGGGACACAGGTGCCAGTATCACTTTGGTGACTGAAAACCTAGTGCACCCTGATCAACACATCATTGGACAACAGAATAAAATTATTGATGTCCATAACTCCACTAAGTTTCTTCCCTTAGCTATAATTCAGTTTAGTTGGGGTGGAGTTACTGGCCCTAAGCAGGTGGTGGTATCACCTAGCTTACCTGTAGACTGTCTCTTAGGTAATGACCTAGAGGCCTCAGGTTGGGCTGATGTAGAGTTTTATGCCCATGCAGCCATGTTGGGCATCCCAGAGGAATTGTTCCCTCTCATTTCAATTGAAATGAAAAAGCAAAGGAGAGAAGGCCTGAAAACTCAGGATCCCTCTCCATCAACAGGTAAAAAGGGTATCACAGTATCCCCTAACCACCCTACCATTCAAGATACCATTCCTGTGGTGGGAGAAACCTCTCCTGGGGTGGCACCTGTTCCAAGGGAATCATCAGTTGGCAAAACTGTACTCCCTGAGGTGGAAGTACCTCTCTGTGGGATAACTAACATTGGTGAGAAAAAGAGCACCATTTTAGTTAACATGGAGCATCCCTCCAACCCTCCCAGAGAAACTTTAGTGCAGAAACCCTGCACTGCCTCACAACACTTAGGACAGCATCCCTGCCCTAGTGTGGAGCTCATAGGACAGCATCCCTGCCCTGCTCCAACTCAAGAGAAACAGCATCCCTGTTCTCTCTTCCAGCCATATGGACAAAGTTTTTGCCCAGCTATGGCTTTACTGAGACAGCATCCCTGTCTGGCATTTCCATCACTACAAATAGGTTCAGTGGACAATTCCCACTGCTCTAAACTAAAACTTACTGATAGAAACTCTGAAAATACATATTCACATTGTTGCTTAGCTAAAAAACTTCAAACAGGGTGGTTTACATCCCCACAGGGAAGTAACCATATAGTGGATGATAAAGGGAGTAACCAGTCTATTGCAGAGCTACTCTCTACTTATCACCACTTAGACAATAAAGTCTCAACTGGCCAAGGTTAGCCTTATTGTCCTTCGTTTGGGGGGGGTTGTGTGAGAAAGTAGCCTCTTTCTAGCCTTGTTACCCCCACTTTTGGCCTGTTTTTGAGTGTATGTCAGGGTGTTTTCACTGTCTCACTGGGATCCTGCTAGCCAGGGCCCAGTGCTCATAGTGAAAACCCTATGTTTTCAGTATGTTTGTTATGTGTCACTGGGACCCTGCTAGTCAGGACCCCAGTGCTCATAAGTTTGTGGCCTATATGTGTGTGTTCCCTGTGTGGTGCCTAACTGTCTCACTGAGGCTCTGCTAACCAGAACCTCAGTGGTTATGCTCTCTCTGTACAAATTGTCACTAACAGGCTAGTGACCAATTTTACCAATTTACATTGGCTTACTGGAACACCCTTATAATTCCCTAGTATATGGTACTGAGGTACCCAGGGTATTGGGGTTCCAGGAGATCCCTATGGGCTGCAGCATTTCTTTTGCCACCCATAGGGAGCTCTGACAATTCTTACACAGGCCTGCCACTGCAGCCTGAGTGAAATAACGTCCACGTTATTTCACAGCCATTTTACACTGCACTTAAGTAACTTATAAGTCACCTATATGTCTAACCTTTACCTGGTAAAGGTTAGGTGCAAAGTTACTTAGTGTGAGGGCACCCTGGCACTAGCCAAGGTGCCCCCACATTGTTCAGAGCCAATTCCCTGAACTTTGTGAGTGCGGGGACACCATTACACGTGTGCACTACATATAGGTCACTACCTATATGTAGCTTCACAATGGTAACTCCGAATATGGCCATGTAACATGTCTAAGATCATGGAATTGCCCCCTCTATGCCATCCTGGCATTGTTGGCACAATCCCATGATCCCAGTGGTCTGTAGCACAGACCCTGGTACTGCCAAACTGCCTTTCCTGGGGTTTCACTGCAGCTGCTGCTGCTGCCAACCCCTCAGACAGGTTTCTGCCCCCCTGGGGTCAAGCCAGGCTTGTCCCAGGATGGCAGAATAAAGGACTTCCTCTGAGAGAGGGTGTTACACCCTCTCCCTTTGGAAAATGGTGTGAAGGCACGGGAGGAGTAGCCTCCCCCAGCCTCTGGAAATGCTTTCTTGGGCACAGATGTGCCCAATTCTGCATAAGCCAGTCTACACCGGTTCAGGGACCCCTTAGCCCCTGCTCTGGCGCGCAACTGGACAAAGGAAAGGGGAGTGACCGCTCCCCTGACCTGCACCTCCCCTGGGAGGTGTCCAGAGCTCCTCCAGTGTGCTCCAGACCTCTGCCATCTTGGAAACAGAGGTGCTGCCAGCACACTGGACTGCTCTGAGTGGCCAGTGCCACCAGGTGACGTCAGAGACTCCTTCTGATAGGCTCCTTCAGGTGTTAGTAGCCTATCCTCTCTCCTAAGTAGCCAAACCCTCTTTTCTAGCTATTTAGGGTCTCTGTCTCTGGGGAAACTTTAGATAACGAATGCAAGAGCTCATCAGAGTTCCTCTGCATCTCTCTCTTCACCTTCTGATAAGGAATCGACTGCTGACCGCGCTGGAAGCCTGCAAAACTGCAACAAAGTAGCTAAGACGACTACTGCAACTCTGTAACGCTGATCCTGCCGCCTTCTCGACTGTTTTCCTGCTTGTGCATGCTGTGGGGGTAGTCTGCCTCCTCTCTGCACCAGAAGCTCCGAAGAAATCTCCCGTGGGTCGACGGAATCTTCCCCCTGCAACCGCAGGCACCAAAAAGCTGCATTACCGGTCCCTTGGGTCTCCTCTCAGCATGACGAGCGAGGTCCCTCGAATCCAGCAACTCTGTCCAAGTGACCCCCACAGTCCAGTGACTCTTCAGTCCAAGTTTGGTGGAGGTAAGTCCTTGCCTCACCTCGCTGGGCTGCATTGCTGGGAACCATGACTTTTGCAGCTACTCCGGCCCCTGTGCACTTCCGGCGGAAATCCTTTGTGCACAGCCAAGCCTGGGTCCACAGCACTCTAACCTGCATTGCACGACTTTCTAAGTTGGTCTCCGGCGACGTGGAACTCCTTTGTGCAACTTCGGCGAGCACCGTTTCACGCATCCTCGTAGTGCCTGTTTCTGGCACTTTTCAGGGTGCTACCTGCTTCAGAGAGGGCTCCTTGTCTTGCTCGACGTCTCCTCTCTCTCCTGGTCCAATTTGCGACCTCCTGGTACCTCCTGGGCCTCAGCAGCGTCCAAAAACGCTAACCGCACGATTTGCAGCTAGCAAGGCTTGTTGGCGTTCTTTCGGCGGGAAAACACTTCTGCACGACTCTCCACGGCGAGAGGGATCCGTCCACCAAAGGGGAGGTCTCTAGCCATTTTCGTTCCTGCAGAAACCGCAGCTTCTTCTGTCCAGTAGAAGCTTCTTTGCACCCGCAGCTGGCATTTCCTGGGCATCTGCCCATCTCCGACTTGCTTGTGACTTTTGGACTTGGTCCCCTTGTTCCACAGGTACCCTAGATTGGAAATCCACAGTTGTTGCATTGTTGGTTGGTGTCTTTCCTGCATTATTCCTCTATCACGACTTCTTGTCTTTTGGGGAACTTTAGTGCACTTTGCACTCACTTTCAGGGTCTTGGGGAGGGCTAATTTTCTAACTCTCACTATTTTCTAATAGTCCCAGCGACCCTCTACAAGGTCACATAGGTTTGGGGTCCATTCGTGGTTCACATTCCACTTTTGGAGTATATGGTTTGTGTTGCCCCTATCCCTATGTGTCCCCATTGCATCCTATTGTAACTATACATTGTTTGCACTGTTTTCTAAGACTATACTGCATATTTTTGGTATTGTGTACATATAACTTGTGTATAATTGCTATCCTCATACTGAGGGTACTCACTGAGATACTTTGGCATATTGTCATAAAAATAAAGTACCTTTATTTTTAGTATAACTGTGTGTTGTGTTTTCTTATGATATTGTGCAAGTGACACTTGTGGTACTGTAGTAGCTTCACACGTCTCCTAGTTCAGCCTAAGCTGCTCTGCTAAGCTACCATTATCTATCAGCCTAAGCTGCTAGACACCCTATACACTAATAAGGGATAACTGGGCCTGGTGCAAGGTGCAAGTACCCCTTGGTACTCACTACAAGCCAGTCCAGCCTCCTACAGGCATGTGATTGGAATAGCTGGTGCTGTGTCGTCTGTGAATAGAGTTGACTTTACTTGCATGGGACATGACTTATGGACATTGACTGGTCAGGTAGTGAATCAGAACATGCATGACATGGTGTGATCAGGCAACTGCATTTACTGAAGGTGATAGGATTATTGTAGTGAATCCTAGTTCATTTTAATTTGATAACAGGAGTTAGCTTAGCCTCTGGCTTGCAGACTCATGCCCCGTCACCTAGTGACTTTTAACCTACTTACCTTGCTCTGTCTTAGCCCATTTAATTATTTAATTCTTCTAAGATGGCTGCCTTGTTTATAGTTAGGCCACTTGTTATAATTTACATTATCAGTGTCACTGGGCTAAGGCGTCAAGATCAAGCAACAAAGACAAACAAATAGTAGGTGTTCACACTTAGGGATTTTCCCACTCTATACTTTCGAGGGATTGTTTATATTAATTGCCGTCCCAAGCATGTCTGTTATATATTGTTTGGGAACACACCTACGTCAGGGGTCCTTGTAGATCTGTATAAACACATCGCACTTTAGACAGATAATCAGAGGGATTCCGACCAGACGGCATCGCCACCATCGCTGATACCGATGCTGCAGTCGTCTTGACGCTGACCCAGTCTTCGTGTCCCTGCGGAGTCTGAGATAGAGACCTCATTCCAAGGTAACAAGGGTTGGGGGCTCCTCTCATGGACATGGCATTGGTAGATTAGGTTTAGCAAACCCAGCTCTCCTCTAGGTAGGAGGTTAGGCCTCTCACATTAGGGTATTAGGACACAGTACATCTCGTATGTCTTCTTTATGCATTGCAAGATGGTGGGGGTCTTTGTAATAATGACTCTCTCGTTCACAATTTAGTTTCTTGCATTATTCATTATCCTAATCATTGCAGCCCATGCAACTTATCGCAAATTGCAGTTATGTTAAATAAAAACCATTGAAACTTCACTGCATCTTTGTCATTGCCTGTGTTTGTATGAGAAATGATATATCTGTGAGAAAGGGGTGATCTCCATTTAACCACGACATTCCCTGAGATGTCTTATTCTCGAGTCCATGCGCAAAGGCTGCCACAAATCACCTTTTACTATTGCGTTTCTGCTGAGGTGCTGCTAGTGAGCCGGTAAGGTTGGGACAACAGTTGCGATTTGTTGTAGGATAGGCTTAGTCGCCTACAGACAAAAGTACTGTCATCCTTTAACCAGCAGTCTTGCCCAGAGCAAGAGTCCAAACTACGACAGTATGGAGTTATAGCCAGGGTTAAGGCGGAATTTCACCTTTAGCCAGGGCATGATGAGCATGCTGACATAGCTTCACAGGTGATTTGATGGAATACTCCAGTTGTGCTATCTTACACGGATTATGATGTCGGTGAGAGAGATGACATAAAGGGGTGGATGGAAATAACATGTTGTGACATTATGTAGGATATTTGGTTTTCTATATGGGATTGCCTAGCCAGGAGATGTATACCTACAGTTGTGCATTGTGCAATGTGTGTATGTGAAGACTGTGATGACAATCTCTCTCCCTCTCTATCTCTCCCTCCCTCACTCTCTATTTGTGTGCATCAGCATCGGCAGGCGAAGGAGCCGGGGCACAGGCGAGTGGGGATGCTGCTGGCCACAGGACCCAGACTACTGATACCACCAACAGCATGGGACCCAGTGGCTTGGAGGGCGAGGGGAGTGCCACAGGGGATACAGGATCAACATCATCATCCTCGGGATTCTCCTCGAGTGGACACTCCCTGGGCATGGTGGACCCATCTGGGCCCACCCAATCACCATCTTTGTCTGCCACCTCTCCTTACTACCACCGCCCTCCCTGTGCCTCCCCACCCAGTTGTTTGTGCATGCTTACCCAGGAGGGTTGGCGTCTCCTTCGCCGCAGGCACCTCTGCCCCTGCCCGTCAACCCTGCTGCCCTCAGTGAGGAGGCTATTGACCTCCTGAGGTCCATCTCTGTAGGTCTGTCGACCATTGTGAATTCCACCCAGGGACTGGCAACTGAAGTCCTGCAGGGTAATGTGTTACTGGAGGGCATTCACAGGCCACCGACTGGCCTTCAGAGATCCTTTCAGGCTTTGGCCTCCACACTGATGGCATCCACTCACTCTTTGTCTTCCATACCCCCTCTAACTTCCTCTTCCTAATCCCAAACCCCTCTTCCCTGACCCAGCCAAAGCATACAAACAGACAAGCATGCATCCACCTCAACATCCAAGGGTACCAGTGACAAACACAAACACCACAAGACCCACAACCGGCATGCACACAAACAACACCCACCTGCAGACACACTAACACCCCCAACATCACAGACGCAGCACCAGACACACCTGCAGACACCACACCAACATTCACCAATCCAGCCACAACTCCTATCCTATCCGCAGTCAGCACAATAGCAGACCCTCAGACATCCACCCCAGTTATCACATACGCAGACACTACAACAATAGACAAGCCTACATACAGCACATCCACCATGCCTGCAGTCACCACCCCAACGGACAGTCACTAATCAACCATGGCATCTCCCAGAACCTCTACCCCCCTCCTCCCAAGACACATAAACGCCCACACTGACCCACCCAACAGACACCCAGCCCCCACAAGAATACCTCGCACAAACATGCACCCAAGACATCCACCAAAACACCTCTTACAACCACTCCCTTTCCATCAACTCCCAAACCCTTTTGCCATGCCCGTCCCCATGTGTCAAAGAAAGCTTTCCTCTTGGAGTTTTGCCTTCTCCCTACTCCTCTCCCACCCCGTGATACCCAAAAAATACTCTGTGTCCCTTTCCAAGTCCAGCTCAAAGAACTCCCCTGCCCACCCTGCAGGTACCCATGCCTCTCCCCTGCCAAGCCCCCCTCCCAAGCCAAAGCCCAAAGATCCCCCTTCCAAATCTATGCCCAAAACCCTCCTCTACCCCACCCCCAATCCCTAAAGTGCCTGCCTGCCCCCTTTCTGCCCCTACCTGTGGAGGTTACATGGCAGTCAGGAGTCAAGTTGGGGCACTTGGAAGTGTCATATGTGCATGTGGTACATATGTGTTTGGACTAGCCTATGGCCTTAATCTGTGTACATAATGATGTATATATATATTTATTTACATATATCTGGGCCAACCCGTTGTTGGTTCGAAGGTTACATCTTTGTCCTGCTTTTCTTTTCTTAGGGCCGTTTTGGTCTTGGCTGATTTTGTGTGTGTGTGAATAAGTTTTGTGTGTGTGGTGGTTGTGCTACCAGTTGTGTCTGGGAAGCATGTGTGTGTGTGTGTGTGTGTGTGTGTGTGTGCATTTGTCCCGCTGTAGTGGATGTGCATTGTTTGATGGGCATGTACAAATTGGGGACATGTATTTGTGTTGGTATTGTGTGTTATGATTGTGTTGACATGTGTTATTTGCAGTGTTGTGTGCCTTTGTGTGGTTGTACTGTTAGCATGTGTTTGGTGATTGGTATGTCAGAACGGTTGTGATGTGTGTTTGCGGGGTATGACATATGCCTTGTTGTATGGATGTGTGATTGTGTGTGTTTGCTCTCTGGTGTTGGCACGTTGTTTTGTATGTATGATTTGTCCAGTGGAGGTGTGTATTGCGGATGCTTAACGGTGCTGTTGTGGTGTTGCGGTTTTGGTGTAGTTGTGTCATTTTGGGGTGTTGTTGTGTGTGACTGTGCCGGTGCTGTGTATGGAGGGGTTGATGTGTGGTTTTGGTGTGTGTGTGTGTGTGTGATATCCGTAGTGTGTGTACTATGCATGTGCGTGTGTGTAGTGTGCGTGTCAGTGTGAGGTAAAGTGTGTGTGTGTGTGTGTGTCGCCCACACCACCCATTCAGATGTGTATGTTGTGTGTGCGTAGGTACATTGGCATTTTGCCACAGTGACAGGTAAGTGTGTGTTCTCATGGTTGCTGTCGTCATTGTCGTCGTTGGTTCCGGAGTCGTTGGGTGAGCAGGAGCAGCAGAAAGACTGTAGTTCAGGTTCCATGGAGGCTACAGATGAGTATGTGTCCCTAAAGATGAGTGTCTCTTTCTATAGAGTTGGTTTCCGCCAGGGTTTCTGTGGTGGTGTGACCGCGGCGGAAACCTTGGCTGTGAGCAGCCTTGTAATCTGTAGGGCGGGAAAATGGTCTCCCCCAGCCTGGAGGTGGCTTCCGTCATCTGTGCCAGCCTGACCACACTGGAGGTCCCGGCGGTGGATTTCCTGTATTCTGTTCGGAATACCACCATGGTCATAATTTGGCTGTCTTCTTCACCAGCCAGTTGGTGGTATGACTACCACCACCAACATGGAGGTCATGAGACCGTCAAACTCGTAATGACACCATATATGTAAGATGACAGCCTATTCTTATACTTGATGTTTGTTTATAGGGCTGTGTGCTGAATAAAATCTGCATGTCTGAGTGTGTCTCGCCATGTGAGTGCCAGTGTTGTTGTTTTTGGTGTGTGTGTGTCTTGTGTAGTTTTTAACCCTGATAAAATGATGTCAAAGGTACAGATATGCAGCCCTGCCTTAGGAAATTGAAGCACATTATTCCAGGGAACACATACACATTAGGTAGTGCTGGTTGTGTATGGTCATCATGTGTGGGATTTTGCTATTGATAGCCACTATCTTCAGGACCATTGTAAAAAAGACCAGGTGTCTCAGTTCTTAAACCACAGAAGGGCGCGATATAGAGATCCAAGTAATTCAAAGAGGATTGGGAAGAGTAGCAGAAGAATAAAATTAAAAAACATTCTAGCATTCTTGACAAGAATTTTCAATTATATTAAGGACACAGAGACGAGGATTATGCTTCTTTTTCTTCACTCTTTAATTTTTTTTGGCAGCCAATCAAACAAACTTTTTTCCAAACACTACATATCCCATGAATACCCAATAATCACATGTCCAACCATAGAGCTCCAGTCCTATATATCCAACGTACTGCAATACCACTTCCTCTTTCTTTGCTCCAGAATATAGAACAGTTAAACAGTCCATGGTCCTATAAAGAGAGGCATTTCACGTTTGGGGAAAAAACAACCATAGGTTCCAACGGGAACCCTGTTTGAAAACTGGATCCATGAAACTAAGGCGGTCATTCTGACCTTGGCAGACGGCGAAGGCCGTCCGCCAAGGTACCGCCGTCAGAACACCGCACCGCGGTCGAAAGACCGCGGCGGTGATTCTGACATTTGCCCTGGGCTGGCGGGCGGCCGCCAAAAGGCCGCCCGCCAGCCCAGGGCAAATCAACCTTCCCACTAGGATGCCGGCTCAGAATTGAGCCGGCGGAGTGGGAAGGTGCGACGGGTGCAGTTGCACCCGTCGCGTATTTCAGTGTCTGCAAAGCAGACACTGAAATACTTTGCGGGGCCCTCTTACGGGGGCCCCTGCAGTGGCATGGGCACTGCAGGGGCCCCCAGGGGCCCCGCGGCACCCCCTACCGCCATCCTGTTCATGGCGGGAGAGCCGCCATGAACAGGATGGCGGTAGGGGGTGTCTGAATCCCCATGGCGGCGGAGCGCGCTCCGCCGCCATGGAGGATTCAGACGGGCAGCGGAAAGTCGGCGGTACCCCGCCGGCTTTCCGCTTCTGGCCGCGGCTGTACCGCCGCGGTCAGAATGCCCGGCGGAGCACCGCCAGCCTGTTGGCGGTGCTACCGCCAACCTCCGCCCTGGCGGTAATTACCGCCAGGGTGAGAATGAGGCCCTAAGTCTTCTTCTCAACATAGTAGAGTAGATCTTCCTCGGTGCTCTCAGGAATGTAAGAGGGCTATAGTAATAAAGCTTGTAGCAATGATTTGAACACAAATTAATTTCAAGTAGTTTCCTGCAAGGGAAGAACGTATCAAGGGCGTAAACATTGTCTACTATGAAACCCATCAGAAACATCTTCATTACAGGGCGGGAAAAACAATCCTATATCTTGTGCAAATCTAAATCAAATACCAACTGTATGCATTTATGTACATATATGGGTGGGATAATCCTCGCCTCCATGTCCTTAATATAATTGAAAATTCTTGTTGCGAGTGCTAGAAATTTTTTTATTCTATTTTAGGACCGGAGGATCCGATGTATGCTTGTTTAAATCGGTGCCAACACAACAGAAGTAATGTCTACAACGACTTTGTAATAAGAAAGCCTTAATGCAGATGACCAATCTGCTGCTTTTAAAATATCCTCTAAGCGAGACCCTAAAGAAAAGATTTTTACGTCATCACTCCTCTGGCGGAATGAGTGCCAAACACAGTAGTGTCACTACCTGCTTCTGCTAGGAGCCATCGCATCCATCTGGCTAAAGTAGCGGGGTTTACAGGACGAAATGGTTTCTGCAGGGCAATCCATAGTTGGTCTCTCATATCTGTACGAAACTCAGCGGTTGCTGGGCCTGTCCCTTTTTACAGGATCATCCCCAAACTTTTTGCCTTTCTCCTCCTATTTTTTCTGACCCTTTTTGTTGACGTTTGGACTCTGGGCATTGTACCACTGCTAATCCGTGCTAAAGTGCATGTGCTCTCCCTTCTAAACTTGGTATGATTGGCTTACACCTAATTGTCACATTTAATGTACCTGTAAGTCCCTTGTACAGTGGTATCCCTATACCCAGGGCCTGTAAATGAAATGCGACTAGAGGGCCTGCAGAGCAGCTTGCGCCACCCACAGAAGTAGACTTTCAAGCCTGTCTCAGGCCCGCTACCGCAGAGCCTGTGTGCACAGTTTACTGCCACAAAGAAAGAAAGTGAGCATTTCTCTGTGCTTATGACTCTGGTGTTTTGAAGCTTGCCTCCAATCCTCGTCCAGGGCAGAATGACAGCTGGGTTTTATGCATACTTTTCAGGCATCTTGTACACACGGAAGGTGGACGTGTCACAAGAGTGCATCTGCATATTGAATGAGCTTCCTGGTCTGGGAGAGGTAGAGGCGGGGCACACCTGCATTTGTAAAGGCTGTGCCCTGGCCTCACACACAGGGCTTGCTTACCCCCCGCTGATGTCTGGAGCCAGTGCTGGAGGAGAAAGGGGACATGCCTGGAACTGGTTGGTGCTGGTTGGAACCCCTTTGCTCCCTTTTGTGGAGGCTGCGCAAAATTGGTATAAGTACAGGGGATTGTCCCCCACATTTTCAGAGCACTTTTGGACTTGGGACCGAACCTCTGCCAGAGGGACTGCCTGCCCGCACAAAGTACTCATCTGGACTACTCTTCTTTTGTTGGCCTGCTGCTTAGTGGCTCCTGGGTGGCCTAAAGAACTCGTCTGGATTGCTTTCTTTGTATGGTGCCCTCCTGCCACTCCGCTTACTGACTCTGACTGTCAAAGGTTCTGAGGGACTGCTAGGGGGAACTGCCACTAGAACCTCATGTTGTGTGCTGGCCTGCCTGCCCATCCCCTGTGCCCCTTGTGGTGCATCCGAGGAGCCCAGTGCATGTAGAGTGCTGCGTCCCTCTCGAAGGCCTTCTTTTGCCAAAAGACTAGCATGGGAGGAGCGCTTTATGTGGTTATTCTCACACAGAGTGCGAAGAGTGCTCTGTTCTTTTTGTTACAGTACATGAAAGTGCTGGGTATTTCTGGCTGCCCCCCCCTCCCAGTACAGCGCGAGGGAAGCGCGTACCATTGGTTCTACTTATGCAACCCCTGCCGGTGAAAGGACAGAGAGCGCTCCCCTTAGCACCCCTGGGGGACTAACTGGTGCCTACGGCTAGAGACGGAGCCACAAGGTTAGCTGTGTTCCGCTTGGTGGCTGCTAGTAACCTTCTGTGCGGCTGAGGGCCAGATGTAGCGAAGGGTTTTTCCCATTCTGTGTCAATGGGAAAATGTGTTCGTACATATGGCCCCCTGTGTTCACTGCCGAGCCCAGGGGTGTTCTGCAGGATTCACGGTGAGCGGACACCAGTATCCACTTCAGGGCCCAGGGGAGGCTGACCAAAGGAGGAACCGGTGTGCAGGGACCCAGTGAGGTTTCCCCACACTCGTGAAGGCCACTGCAGCAGGCCGGAAGGCTGTAGAGGGCTCTGGATGCCCCACTGTGCAAGGCACCCCCCGGAAATGAGCTGTGGCAGAAAGAAGCCACTCCCCATGGGCGCAGGTGGCTGGCGTGTTTTGGGGCATTCACGGGGAGACCAAGAGAGATCTCCACGCCGGTGGAGAATGAGTGCCACCCCCCCACACACATAATAGGCTTTTCTTTAAGGGCCTTGTTTTCACTTACCTCTCTATCACTTGAAGGACGGATTGGAAACCTCAATGGAGGCCTCGTCCTGCTGAGGATAAAATACCACATTACCTGTAATACGCACGCAGGAGTGCCACGTCTTTGGTTGTATAAGGTGACCATTGGTGACTAATATGTCTCCGTGATTTAAGGTGATCGCACATATTATATTCATCCCTGGGGGCACAGGACAATGGAGGGATTGTACCCCCTACTTTATCAGCTGCATTTTATACCCCGACATGATAGTGTCCATTGGTTTGTATAATGTTTTCTTTTATGACATATACCAAGGAAATGTTTTCCTGACCTGGGCAATCTAATAACCTTTCTCTTTTGTACTCCCTACAATTTTGTTGCATTATGCAACTTGTTCAGAATTGGCGTTTTAGAAGATAGGCACTATAATTTTTCTTCTAAGATATTTGTGTGCCATATGGGAATGTTTCATGGTATGTGCATTCATGATGATATCATATCATGTTTATTCTGACATGTGCCTTTTTGGTGGTAATGACAACCTGACTACTGTTTGTGCTGCAGAGTACCAGTAATCTATATGTTTACCTGACTACTGCTTATTTTTTGCAAAGTACGAGTAATCCGTGTGATGTTCTGACCACTGCTCGTGTAGCAGGGTCTTACTGATGCATGTTGTGTTGGGTCTAATGATGTTTTAAACAGTAAAGTTTATATTTTATATAACTTGTTACACATTGTGTCTTGCATAAGCCTGACTGCTTCTGCCAAGCTACCAAGGGTGTGAGCAGGGGTTATCTTGGGTGTGTAAGTCCCTCGCCCTGACTAGAGTGGTGGATTCTGTCTGGCTCAGGTGCCTACCCTAGCCAACCAGAAAACCTATTTCTAACAGCGGTACTTACCTCATACGCTTTCAGGCATTGCAGTACGCAAAGCTCAGGTTTATCTTGAAAGGCTGTATAAGAAACTGACCTGGAATTCTATTTAGTTTATCTGGAAATAGTAAATGAAACTCCCTCGGGAGAGAAAATTCATCCCGCCAGGTCTAATGTTCTCACATCTAACACTCATTTACAAGAAATGAGACACAATAACATGGTCAATTTGGCCAATAACTGCTTTTTAGAAATATATCTATTGTTCGGCCAAGAATTTAGCAATCTCAAGACCATATTAACATCCCATAAACCTGAATATTTAGGTTGAGGAGGTCTTACTATCTGAATACTCTTTAATAACTTGCACACCACTGGGCGCTCTCCCACCGGTCTGCCATATATTAGGGAGTAACTCGCTTAAATGGATGATCTAAAATTATTTACTGACCGATACGCCCTGCCTGAAGCCACTAATGAGGATAAAAAATGTACAATTACACTGCAATCTGCTCCAAAGAGATCTGCATTCCTTTCACTACATGAACTACACCAGCATCTCCATCCTGATGCATATCTCTTGTGTGAACTTGAAGACCAGGAATAGCTATTGAAGTCTTGAGACTCTTACGAAAGGCCAGGGAGGCTCTATCTTTTCCTTAAATTTCGAAATCGCAAAGGACCCCGACAGGAGTTCCAGGCAAATGGTGTGGAAACTCAGTTCTGCTTTGGACCAACGGCCCCCCAATGAAGATCTGGCTACAGTGGGGCCCCCCACCCCACCCGAACGGCTGGCGTCGGATTCTATTATCATCTCCTGGGTCGAGCAAAATACAGCTCTGGCATTCCAGGCTTCCATGTGGTCTAACCACCGGGATTTTTCTGTCGTGGCTTCCTCCGAAAGAATGACCGGTTCCGAGTAAGCAAGACCCTAGCAGAGATGCTGGATTTTTAAGCGTTGAAGTGTGCGATATTGAAGGGGACCCAGATAGATCGCCTGTATTGACAAGGCCAGCAGACCCACCAGTTGAGCTATGCACCTCAAGGATGTAGCTGCTAGGCTCCAAACTGATCTCAACTCCTTCTTGATGGTCTTCACTTTGTGGGGCAGAAGGATCAATTGGGCTGAACGAGAGTCCACCTGAGAACCCAGGAATTCTAAGCATTTACATGGGCTCAGGATTGATTTCTGAACGTTGATTATGAATCTGAGGTCGTGCAGGAGAAGAATAGTCCACTCGAGGTGTTTTATGGCTAGCTGGGGATATTGGGCCATAATGATGATGTTGTCCAGGTAAATGATTAGGTGAACTCCCTGAGCTATCAAAGATTCCACCACTGGCTTCATGGTCTTCGTGAAGCACCATGGAGCGGACGAAAGGATGAAAGGCCTAATTCGTAACAAACGTTTCACCAATGGAATTGGAGGAAATGTCGGTGAGGAGGAAACATAGGAATGGTCAGATAGGCATCCTTCAGATCCAATCGAACCAGCCAGCCCCCTTCTTGTAGGATATCTCTTAAGAGGCGGATTGCCTCCATCTTGAAATGATGATAAAGTGTCCAACCATTGACATCTCTGAGGTTAAGTACCAATCTTGATCCACCACCCTTCTTTTCTACCAGAAAAATGCAACTGATGAAGAAGTTTGGGTGAGGGCACGTCACTTCTATTGTGCCTTTCTGCAAGAGCTCTTGTTTTTCTGACGAGATGAATGTCTGTTCTAGTTGGGAAAAATACATTGTGTGTGCGGGGGAGTTTTGAATGGGGGGATTCATAAAACTCTAGTCTATAACCCTGTATTGATTCTAGAATCCACGGATCTTGAGTCAACAATTGTCTGTTGTGCAAAAACAGGATTGATCTGCCCCCCCAACCCCTCCCCCCAGCGAAACCTCAGCTAAGGAAATAATTCTGACCTGTGGAGCCAGACTCTAGGAAAGCACCTTGTAGTCTTCCGAAGTATGCTTTCAGGAAACACCCTCTGTAGTTTCGGGAATGTGAGGTGTAGAAAATTGGATTGTACAAATCCTGGTTTCCTCCTCTACCTTTTTGGTAGTGTTCCATTTGTGGACCTTGAGGGAATCCATGGCCGAATGTTCGCCCCCTAAAGCGTCTAGCCCTGCCAAAAAGCGGTCAGAAAACCTTTTTAAGGGATCCTGGGAATTGTCTAAATTGGTATAGGTTGATACAAATTTTGATGGCTCTTTTAGAAATGGAGCCCCAAACAGGAGACCCTGGGCGATCGGTCCAGATCAGAAGAGGCAAGTTCTGTGAACTTTAGATCTAACTTGAGAAGTATAGATCTGCAACATTCGCTAGAGATAGTGCAGTTAGCGTTGCCCTGTTGACATACTGCTCTTTGAGCCCAACCAACCAGTACCTCAGTATTGATGGGTGACTTTGATTCTTTGGCTTGATGGCCCATCTTCAATATTTTAGTTAATGGGCCAGATACATACAAGAGCTTATCTTGTTAAGATTGCCAAGCATGACCTTGACCCTTCTTTGGGTTCTTGTCATACTTTTCTTATATAGGCACCATGTTGGGGGCACCGTCTGGTGTGTCTGTGACCTTGTCAGGTAGAGCTGGTCTAGGACATTCTGACCAACATGCGCTCATACTTCTTCATCAAAACTCTGGCGTATATGCGCCTGTGGCATCATGTGTAGGAATGTAGAATGTTAGGAACGTAGATGGTGGAATGTAGGGATTAGGTTAAGGGATTGTGGAACACTGTGGGTGGCGGTTGGAGGTCGGGACACTAACGGTGCGAGGGGTCGGTGCCGCTCTTTATGCGTATCTTCAATAAAGGAATCTCAGAAGATTAATTGCGCTACTGTTCATCTTTATATTGGTGACGAGCATGGGATCGGTACCTGCAGCGGGAACAGCTCTTGTACTGCACCGTTAATACTGGTTGAGTTACAGGATAGACCTTGGAGGAAGTTGGCAATTGATTGTAAGGGTCCATTTTCTACTTTACCAACGAGGGAAGCGTATGTCATAGTGTTGATTGATTATTTTTCTAAATGGCCAGAAGTCAAATTTCTGAGCACTATTTCCACAGAAACAGTAATTGAATTTTTGTAAAATATATTTTCCAGGGAGGGGGTCCCAGAGATTCTTGTGTCGGACAATGGTGTGCAGTTTACTTCTGCGAAAATGTCTGATTTTTTTTAAAACAAATGTTATCAAACATGCAAAGGTGGCTCTATATAACCCTTCTTTGAATGGTCAGGTCGAGAGATTCAATAGAGTTGTTAAAGAAACTATAAAATCGGCCTGCAAATCTGGTATTTCGTGGAAACAGGCCCTAAGGAATATGCTTTCATCATACAGAGTGACTCCGCATTCTGTGACGGGGAGGATGCCTTTTGAATTGTTAAGAGGAAGGAAGCTGTCTACTGGCTTGGTTCTATGGTGGATAATGGAGAGAAACCAAGTGAAATTTGGCGTAGAGTGTGATAAGGAGATGAGGAACAATGTACAGGATTATCAATTGTGCACCCAACTGTGTCATAATGTGAAATCCAGTATGAGTGGATTGAAGGTGGGGCAAAGTGTCCGTGTTAAGGTATTGTATTGTAATAGTATTTATATAGCGCTTACTACCCCTGACGAGGCGTCGAATCGCTTTTCGGCGAGTAGCACACTACTCTGGAACCCAACAAGAATTAGTGATGGATTAGTATCGGGAAATATGAGTACAGTTTTAGTATTATTATGAGTTAATTTGAGCCGCGGATATGAGAGTTTGTTAGATAGATTGACTGGAGAAATGGAGGGGTGGAGGAGGAAAGAAATCCAGAAATGTTAATTGGGAGTATATCCCTCATTTACCCAACCCAAAGGCTTGGGATGAGTAAAGGGGGATGGAGGAGGGAAGAGTCTGTGGAAGGGTTAGGGAGATCATAGTAGTAGGGTGAGATGAATGAGGGTGAATTTAGTAGGGTTGTGTGGGAGGTCACGGTAGTAGAGTGAGGTTTGGTGAGTTAGATGTGGAAGCGGAGGGAAGAGCTTAGGCAGAGTTATTTAGGAGATGAAAGTAGTAGAAAGGATTTGGGATGAGTCAGAGTGGGAATGGAGGATAGTTTGATATAGACATGGCATATGATGATGGGTAGATAATTGTGATAAGATGAGAGCAGGGATTCATAGATATCTAGTATAACAACCCACCCAGGAGCCATGCAATGATCCACGAACATGCCAAGCACAGAAACAACATATACATATATATATATATATATATATATATATATATATATATACATACACACATACACACACACATACAAACACACATGAATACACACATATGCACACATATATGTACATACAATACATAATTAGAACCATAGGTAAATATACTTAGTCAAACAGGTTTAAAGAGTGTGTGTGTATTTTATTGTTATGACATAGTAGCGATACATATTTTCTAAAGAACTATACATAACTAGAAATAGACACATAATCAGAAAAAATATTTATCAACATAGGCATATGCAGTCCATAGTTGTTTGAATATGGTGGTTATGAAGGAAAGAGCCAACTCTTGAGTAGTTTTCTGAAGACAAGAAAGTTATCTGTGGCTCCTATAGTTGGGGGTAATGAATTGCATAGTTTGGCTGCTTGAATGGAGAAGGATGTACCACCTGTAGTCTTTTTCTTGTATGGTGGTGTTCTAAGGCAGGGTGCCAATCTTGAGCGGAGGTTTCTTTGTTGGATGTATTTGGTAATTTTGATTCTGATAAAAAGCGGTCCTGTTCCATGTATAGCTTTGTGGGTGATACAAAGCAGCTTGAAAGTGCATCTTCTGTCAACGTGTAACCAGTGTAGTGCTCTCAAGGCAGGGGAGATGTGGGCTTGCGGCTTTACATGTAATAGTAACCTGGCTGCGGAGTTCTGGATACGTTGTAGTTTTTTCATAATAGATAGAGATGATCCATGGTAGAGGCCATTGGCATAATCCAGTTTGGATAGTACAAGCGAGATAGTAGCTTGCACCTTGTGTGGAAATCCGAGGTGGGGGAATATGAGTTGCAAAGTCTTCAAGGTGATGAAGCTTCTTGGTGCTAATTTGTCCACTTGGGCATTCATAGTTAACTTGGAATCCATGGTGATTCCAAGGCTTTTAACTTCCTTGGATAATTGAGGAGGTGGTCCGAGATCGTCAGGCCAGACGCACAAAGGGTCATAACTTTTCCAGTCACCACATATGAGTATTTCTGTTTTGGAGGTATTTAGTTTGAGATGGCTCCAGGTCAACCACTGATCAACGGCACTGAGGCAACTGAAAATTTGTGAGTTTTCAATGTTTTTGGGGCATTCTAATTTAAGTAGTATTTGTGTGTCATCTGCATAGTTTAGCATGTGAGATGGAAATCATTGATCAGTTCTGGTAAAGATATCATGTAGATGTTGAAAAGCAAAGGTGAGATGATTGATCCTTGGGGACCCCTGCTTTTGTGAGGTAGGGTTTGGACGAGAAGGGGGGCGAGTGGATGATATTAGATCTTTTTTGAAGATAGGAAGTAATCCAGTCGAGCGCAATCCCTTGTATGCAGGCTTCGTGGAGTCTTTGAATTAGGGTGTCATGGTCAACCGTATCAAAGGCAGCCGAGAGGTCGAAGAGAAGTAGTGCAGCAACTCCATTGCGGTCGACTGTGTTTTTAAGATCATCCCAGATTGCTGTGAGTGCCGATTCAGTGCTTCTTCCTGGGCGGAATACAGTTTGGAAGTCTGAAAGTATAGAATTGTCTTCAATGAATTGTGACATCTGGGCGAATGCTGCTCTTTCTATCAATTTGCCCAGGAAAGGTCCATTTGTGATTGGTCTGTAGTTGTTGGGGTCTTGCAGGTCTAGGTTTGTTTTCTTTAATAACGGTCGTATGTATGCCTTTTTCAGGTCTACAGGAAAAGTTCCTGTAGTTAAAGAGTTGTTGATGATTCTTCTTACAGGTGTGGCAGCAGAAGTAGATAGAAGAATGTTCTTGAAGATTTGTGGTGGGCAAGGGTCAGAAGGGCAACTGGAAGGTCTGGTTGCTTTGACCAAATCCATAAATTCACCTTGGGATATTTGAGAAGGGGAAATCAAAATGGTCTGAACCAAGGAAAATTGTGAACATTTTGAGAAATGCAGTGAAATTGGATGATGGTAGAGTGTGGAATATAAGGCGGTTGTCAATATGTAGGAGGGATGATTCATGTATCGAGAGTACGGAAGATAGGGAGTGTTTAAAGGAGTGTAATGGGTACTTGTTTGGGAGTGACTTCGATGCAGGGGATTCGACTGCCCATCATGAGAGACATCTGAATGTGGATGGAGCATTGTGACGTAGTGTGAGAGAGAGGAAGAGTCCTGTATATTTAAAAGACTATGTAACAGACCAATGAAGTTTCTATACGTCTTTATGGTGTTCGTGTACACTTAACTTTTTAACTCAAGTTGTATTTGGAGATCTATGTATGTACTACTGCAATTGTTCTTATTGTTGTTGTTCCTTTCCGCTGAACAATTGTATTTAAATGTTGTTGGGGAAGGTGTGTGGCATCGTGTGTAGGAATGTAGAATGTTAGGGACTCACATGGTGAAATCTAGGAGTTAGGTTGAGGGATTGTGGAAAGCTGTGGGCGGTGGTTGGAGGTCGGGACACGCACGGTGCGAGTGGTCGGTGCCGCTCTTTTTGCGGATCTTCAATAAAGGAATCTCAGAAGATTAATTGTGCTACTGTTCATCTTTATAGTGCCTGTACATATTCTGCCACTTCTTGTGAGGGGCCCGTGTTGTAGCCCTTGGGAGTATGATAACCCCTGGTTCACATGTAAGAACCTTTGGCTGTTTATGGTTTGCGCCATGGTGTGTTTTGCTCTTTCGTTTGCTCGGCCACGGCTGTCCCCTTGGTCAGAACTCTGGGCCGAGGAAGAATCTGCGTCCTCTGACCTGTGAGTCGGACAGGGTTCTGATGGGATGCTGTAAGCGTGCTCCTTGGTCAGGGAAGCGGCCAATTTATCAAAAGCCTCTGTGTGGGAGCCCTTAATAATGTTAGGGCTGGGCTTGTCCAGTGCGATTCCCTTGCCACCCTCAAGTATCCCTAGAGCTGAGGGTATCCAGCCTTGTTGCTGTGCAAAGCCACATAAGTGACGTTCCAGGGGCCCAATGGCCCTCACTAGGGCTTCATTAACCATATGCCTCACTTCTGTGTCCAGTGCATGCGCCAGATTTTGCTCCAAAGATCCTGTGGGATCGTCATAGACATAGCCCTCTCTGTCTTCCTCATACATCATGTCTGCTATGCAGCATCAGAGGGTTAACATATTAATGTGCCCAAGCAGTAGACAATAATATTAGTGACCCCAGGTGAGGCAATCAGGGGAAGTAAGTGCTCATTATACCCCTAAACAGTTCAAAATACTGCCAGGATGGAGTAATCTTTGTTTGAAAGTAGAGGGAGGATCAGTTCATCACTCTGGCCAGAGCCTTTGCACAAGTGTCACTAGAAGCTTGTTTTTGATGGGTTGAGGCAAGAGATTGATCAGGCGTCTCTTCTTGCGTTCAAACTGCCCGCACTTGTGAAAACAGCAAAATGGAGGAGTGCGCATGCGCGCTGATTCCCCTTCTAAAACAATAGAAAGGGGACACCGTGGCCGAAAGTAGCGTCATCCTTGCTCCCTTTCTCCCACTCCACAAGGACTGAAGTGTGGGCGGCACGCCGCCCCGCCGGGAGGATAAGCGCTGCAGAGTAAAACACTGTAACGAGCCCCTTTCTGACGCCCGGAGTAATCGTGCGCTTGGGAAGCAGTGTCGGCAGAATCAGCGAGTATAAAGTCTTGGTAAAAACACAATCGTTTGCGTAGCCTGTCGGCGACCCAAGAAAGCACCTGAAGCACCTGCACGTGTCAGAAATCAAAGCGTCACACAATTCTACTATAGCAATAATACCTGATATACAAAACATACTTATTAATAATGAAAAATGCAATACAATTCTCCTACAGAAATCAATCAATCAGAGAATTTGTAAAGTGCACTACTCACCCGTGAGGGTCTCAAGGTGCTGGGGGGGGTGCTGCTATACCTCCTATGCAAACATCGTAGGAGTGTATTTAACTGGCTGCAAAGCAGCAAAGAAAGAGGGAGTGGAATTGCAGTAGGTTGGACATATAGGGCTACGACTCTATGGTTGGACATGTGATTATGGGGTGTTCATGGGCTATGTAGTGTTTGTAAAAAAGTTTGTTTGATTGCTTGCTAAAAAATAAAGAGTGAAGAAAGAGAAGCATAATCAGAGCCTCCGGTCCTGACTCAGACTCACTCCAACTCCTTAGTGAAACCCCATAATCCATGCCCCTTTCTGGCTCTTGACTCATCGCTCGGAGACCCGACCAGCAAGGTGTGAGACTAG
Organism: Pleurodeles waltl; assembly: GCF_031143425.1. Classification (NCBI taxonomy): domain Eukaryota; kingdom Metazoa; phylum Chordata; class Amphibia; order Caudata; family Salamandridae; genus Pleurodeles; species Pleurodeles waltl. Next base: position 1,012,599,945 of record NC_090443.1, read on the forward strand.
AGCTCATGCACCACCCTACATGTTTCAATTCAGAGTCTGCCACTGATTCTCTGTTTGACCTGAGGAAAGCCATTCACTACCCTGAGTATCCCCCTCTGACGATAGCCCACTGACCTACAAGATGTGCCTGATTCAGCCTCTTTAGGGTAAGGTGAGCAGTGTCCAGTCACAGTGGTGGCTGCCACAAATCTCAAAGGGGGAACAGGGTGGGGAGGCAGAAACAATAAAATTAAAAATAAAATTTAAAAAACCCTACCTGTCCGCCACAGGCCACCTCACTGCTTACCTGATGGTGTTGATGTTCCAGCAGACTCTGGTACACCAGCACAGGCTCCTCGTGCAATCCTGGTGCTGCTCTCATGCTATATTTAGCATGAGAGCAGTGTCAGCATTGGTCTGAGCTGCTTAGTCTGCTGCTCAGTCAGGGCACTGGAGTCTGTGCTGTTTCTCCAACCTGGCTGTGCAACACAGCCGGGTTGCAGAAACCTAAGTGTGCATGTCAGTTTGGCCAGCCCAAGACTGCTGGCCAAACTTACATGCGCACTTAGGTGCACTCACGCCACTCCTCCTCCTTCCACCCATGGCCCAGCCCCGTTCCTCCCTTCACATGCTGGCTCAGCCAGCAGCTGAAAAATAAAACGATAATCAAATATTGTTTTATTTTTCAACTCTGACTCTGAGCCAGAGCTCCTGTCCACTCACTACCACTCACTCCCCTGCTTGTGCTGCTCCTTTCTGAGTCACTGACTATGTGACTGAAGAAACCCACTCATTATAACCCACAACTTTCAAAGATCCCCGGTCACCACTGTGGCACCCCTTGAAAATCTGATCCCATTTCATACCCCCATTCTGTGAGACCCACCCAAGCCCGGCCCCTAAACCGCCTCTAAACCCTCCCCATCGCGCTGACCACTCAGTTGAGTGAGTACCTGCATTTCTTTTTTCTCAGTTAAAGCGCTGTTTACAAGTATTCCTCCATCACCATTTGTGAATCTCATTACATTTTTAAAAAAGCGCATTTGATGTTTTTCACGTTGTTTACCTCGTTTTCGAATTCATCCTCGTATTTTGTTTAAAAACGAGGAAGCTCAGGAGCTTAGTGTGAAAATAAGAAGTGGTCCCGAGAGGAACAGCCCGATTGACCCAGATCAAGCATTTCCTTATTGTGTTGAATCGGATCACATATTTCATTACTGTGCGCACTAATTGTTCTTCTATTGTGAATAAAATGCGTTTATTTGACCCCCCATGCAGGCTGCGTTATTAGAAGGGAGTCTGACCTGAAACATCCGCGTCTGACTCAAAGTCTCCCTTAGTTTCAGCGTAAAATAAAGTTTAAAGTGAAACAAAAGACGTCGAGTCCGTGCAGGCCGAGCTCTGATGCAGGCGACCTCTGCCCGGGTCTTAAAATCTTAAAATATCCTGTTGTTTCCACTCTCTTCCGACTAAACTTTTCCACGCCTCAGTACAAATTAATTGGGGGTTAAAGTTCCTCGTTTGTTTTGTACATCTGTCTCTTAGTTGTTCCAGAACGTTGTAATTTCATTGTTAAAAATGCAATTTAACACTAAAACATTTGTCGTCCTAAAAGCAAAAAAAAATTCACACTCCCCGTCGACCCCGGTCTCCCGCGTGACAGGCGGGGATACTGACCACTATACTAACGAGGAACTGATGACTCCCTGGTACCTGACCTCCTACTGATTGTTCTACCTGTCCCCCTGCTGGGGGCGCTGCACCCCCATAAATGCCACTGGTGACCCCGCCTGTGCCAGGAAGGAGCCGGTCTCTGTGTATCACTGATTTACAGCTTCCTCTGCACAGACTCCTCCTTTTCTCTCTCTGACAGTCACTGGGATCAGCGGCTGCACCTCCATCCATTTTAACTCTGGCTAAATTCACTTCTTGGTGCCATCTGATAAAAATGGGGGAGACAAAAACAATTGTCAAGCTCTAGCGTCGTTGCTTCAAAACATGGCGTATTTTAATTTCAGAATGTGAAAAGAAATATGAAGAGCAAATACGAAAAAAAATCCTTCGAGACGGATTTGAACCAGCGCCCTAAGGATATCAGCTTCACCACTACAGTCCTCCGCTCTACCAACTGAGCTATCCAAGGGACGTAAATATCAGGGTACTGCAAGCCTTCAGGATACGTACCTGCAAGTACAGGGGCCCACGGTGAGCTTGTGTATGTTTGCTGGACATTTAAAGACCGAGGTCACATATCAAGCTGCGTCTTGAGGGAGCATGGTCTTTATTTTCAGATGGCTATCTTGTTCCCCAGCTGCACAAACCAACAACCATCACCACTAAACGTGCCACTTGAGTACTTTTTGGAAACTCATCGCACAATAACTACAAAGGGTGACTCGGCATTTTAATCGGCAAGGCGTGCTTTTCCTCTTCATTTGCGTACTCTGGAAAACACATGCCGCTTTAGCAATGCACATTTTCAGTGCTTTTCTAATAGCTCAATATTTCAGCAGCAAGCATGGGGGAGGGCTTTCGGTTGAAGTCAGTCATACAGCCATTGTCTTTTCATCTTGATTACCTTTACTTAGAATTCAAAAAAATAAATGTGTCTTGTCGCAGACACACAAAGTGACTTCTCAGCATTGTCAATGGTTTATTAAAAATAATGGGAACTAACTTTCTTGAGAAAAGTACAGCTCAGGAAATAAAATGGCAAAACCATCACAAGAAGTATGTCGGCCAATGAACTCAGCTGGAATGCTGAAAGTTGTGTAGATTCTTAAACTTTGGAAAGCTTGGCGCTCAGGGTAAGAATGATAGGGAGTGTGGGGTGAAGATGCAGCATGTTGTCACCCCTGTGATTGGTGAAGGCATGAACAATGACAATATTAACACTTACCAGTTTTACATAAAAAACATTGCTCTAGTGCAAGGGTGCCCAACTTAAGTCCAGTAGAGTCGGATCCATGCCGGATTTGCAGGATATCCAGAAGATATATATGAATGCCAGAAATGAACAACAGTTACATATTAAGCTCGTCAGAGGTCACCTTGAAAACCTGGCATGGACGGCCCCGCCTCCCACTGCAATGGAAACCATTCTCTAACACACAGGATGGGGGGAGTGATACTGCTTCCTACCTGGCCTCGTGCAGGAAGGAAGCCAGAGACAGTGTCTGTTAAACTCACTACAAACAGTGGCAACTTGTAACCATTTCACATTTAAGGCTGCACCCAACATTGTCTGCAGCTTGCCAGGCTGTGAGCAGGCCCAGGGTTTGCACAGACTTGAACAGATCCAGCTCTGCTTAAGAGGCTCAGCACTGGTTCTGTAAAGTGTCCATCCCTGGCCAGCCACAGTGCACGTGAGGAGCTACTCATCCGGTTCTGTGCTCTTGTGCAACAAAAGGAAAGTAAAGTGACCTGATTTCTAAAGTGTTTGCCAGTTCCATATGCCACGTTCATAGCACCGTAAATAACAAGCATACATATCAGCCCCTTTATTTACCTTGTGAGGAAAAAGCGTTGAGCCCACTCGGTTTGGATTTAAGTATGTGACCTGCAAGTCATGCTCAGGTACCAGCAGGGGGCACTTTACTAGTGAGCCATCTTGGAGGCTGCCCATGACTGACTCTGCCCCAGCCCACCCCACCTTTTTGAGACAAGCATCTGTTGCGAAAACTCCTCGTCCCCCGGTAGGCGAGACCACCCCTGGCTCCCAGCAAAGGCCTGACAGCCATCATCTCACCCCTGGAAGCACCTAGAAACTGCTGCTAGGCGCTCTCGAGCACAGTGTCAGTCCCACGGCTGCCTGCGTGTCTTTGACGTCTTCAGGAAGCCCTCGCGCTTCCACATGAAGTGTAGCTCGTGACGCGCATCACCAGAAGGGAGATTATGGTTGGGGCATAGAAGCTAGACCCCAGGCGCTACATTACATACCTTGCACTGATGCTACAGCAATTGGGCATCGTCATTTGAACGTCTTTGCCCTGGTTAGTCAGCGCAAATGTCTTTTTATTTAGCACGTTGATGTGCCACAAATGTCATCACAAAACAGGATCAGTACAAGTGTAACATATGCATCCCAGAAATGCAGAAGTGTTGGTTCAACACTGCAATGTATGTAATAACCTGACATCTGAAAAACATCAGGACTTTTACAAGGAGACGTGCACACTACAGGATACTGTCATTTCACTACTAACGCACCTCACGCTTGTCAATGGAAGGTTCCATGGTGTAATGGTTAGCACTCTGGACTTTGAGTCCAGTGATCTGAGTTTGAATCTCGGTAGAACCTGCTGTAGTTTTAATAATTTAACATTCATTTCTTTAGTTTTGTATTATTTTAAAATTTTCAGTCCCGTACTAATTACAAGCGAGCTAATATCTTTTGCACAGTTTACATCATCTATGCGTTGCTTATCTTGTTTATTTGAAATATGTTACTATATGGATGATATCAATTAAAATTGTAGCACAGAAGTATCGCTCGTCATATATATTAATAATGCAGAACAAGTTAGGTGGTCATAGATATTAATAATAATGCAGAACAAGGTAGATGGAAGTGTTAAAAGTGTTTCTGCCCAGTTTCAAACCCGTGACCTTTCACGTGGGCAGCGAACTTGATAACCACTACACTACAAAAACACGCGGGAGCTGATGTCGCCTGTACATTATACTGAGAATTATAAAGGGGTGGGGCATTGGGGGAGATGAGCAGTGAGGGGAGTGCACTGTGCACTCCCCTCAGTGCACATGTGTGTTTGGCCGGCAATCTGGGGCACACTGCTGCCGGGCTGGAGAGAGCAGGCACAGGCTCCCAGTCTGTCTGGGAGCGCCGTGGCTGGGCACTCCCAGCCAATCCTAACGCTTCTCTGAGCAGCGTCAGGATTGGCCGCAGGGCAGGCTGGGAGCCTGCTGCTGACGGAGGAGCAGCGGTGCAGCGGAGCAGGTAAGTTTTTAGTTTTTTAACTTTTTAATATGTTAATATTCTCCTTGCCTCCCCACACCCCGCTCTCCACCCCAGCTCTGGTAACCTCGTGAGTCGCGACTGCCACTTAGTCAAGGAGAGTTATCTTTCCCTTAGAGTCCACTCTAGTCAAGGGGGCAAAAAGATTCTGAATCTCTGCCTAACTAAACAACACTTTAATCACCCCAGAGCCTTCCAGTGGCTGACATCACACCCAAAGAAACAATTACTAACAAGACACCATTGTGAATTATGTCCAATTCACTTTTATCCTCTTCTGAACACATCTGCTCCACCTTGGATTACATCCATGCCCAGGAATATAGTAAGGGAGCCGTTCTTGTAGCTTCTTGTTACCAAGTTTGGTCCTTGGCAACCCAACTCTCGCTTCCTTACCTATCACCTGCAGACGAAAGAAAAATAGCGCACAAACAAAGCAAGTTTCATGTTGAAATTAAACATAGGAATTGTCAGACCTTAACTCCAGCCTGAACAATGGAATGGAAGCACATTTTAGTTATGTTTTTACAAATGCAATTCTCTTAAACACAGTAAATGAAGAGTGACTATAAAATATATCATTTGTTAAGATACCAAGGTATAAATGCATCTGGTTAACATTTCATAAAAGCAGTTTATATGTAACAAGTGTAATATCACGCACAAAGGCACCATAATGTTGTGGTATTTAATGCATCACATTTACATGGGTATAGTTTTTCACACAATATATGAAGGTAAATGCTGTCCTTCTCTTCTTCCAAAGAAAGCATAAAGGCACAGCCATGTTATGCTCTGTCACACCCATTGCTGTGAAACATCTGGTGGAGCCCTGGGGGTGCATCTGTAATGTTATGGGTATTTGTAAGGCACGCAATCACCTGCAAGGGTTTCCTGGCGCTGAGCAGGCGTGTGTGTGTGTAGCCCTGTCTAAGGTAGGTTGGTTTATTAAAAACGCAGGTCTTCAACTTCTTGCAGAATTGAAGAAGAGAAGAAAACGCTCTGATGTGAAATGGGAGTCCATTCCATGCATTAGGAGTGATGCAACAGAACACCCATCCTCCTGATCTGGTTCTCTGTATGTATGGGATGTGTGTGAGTAGGAGACCTGAGTAGATGGAGGTCTCTTGGTGGTTGTGGAAAGAGATGCAACTGGTCAAGTAGGTGGGGCCTAAGTTGTGTTGTGCCTTGAATGTGTATGTAAGGTGTTTGAAATTAGTTCATTTGTGTGTCGGGAGACAGTGGAGCTCTCTGAGGTGTGGTGTGATGTGAATTCAGAGTGGGAGGTTGAGGGTGAGTCTGGGTGCCAAGTTCCAGGTAGTTGGTAGTTTTCTAGTGAGTTATCTGATGTTTCAAGCATAGAGAGCATCCCCGTAGCCCAACTTGCTGGTAACTTGGTGTGAGAAGGTAGCCTCTTTCTAGCCTTGTTACCCCCACTTTTGGCCTGTTTGTGAGTGTATGTCAGGGTGTTTGTCACTGTTTTCACTGTCTCACTGGGATCCTGATAGCCAGGCCTCAGTGCTCATAGTGAAAACACCATGTTTTCAGTATGGTTGTTATGTGTCACTGGGATCCTGCTAGTCAGGACCCCAGTGCTCATAGGTTTGTGGCCTATATGTATGTGTCACTGGGACCCTGTCACACAGGGCCCCAGTGCTCATAGGTGTGCATGTATATGTTCCCTGTGTGGTGCCTAACTGTCTCACTGAGGCTCTGCTAACCAGAACCTCAGTGGTTATGCTCTCTCATTACTTTCAAATTGTCACTAACAGGCTAGTGACCAATTTTACCAATTTACATTGGCTTACTGGAACACCCTTATAATTCCCTAGTATATGGTACTGAGGTACCCAGGGTATTGGGGTTCCAGGAGATCCCTATGGGCTGCAGCATTTCTTTTGCCACCCATAGGGAGCTCTGACAATTCTTACACAGGCCTGCCACTGCAGCCTGAGTGAAATAACGTCCACGTTATTTCACAGCCATTTTACACTGCACTTAAGTAACTTATAAGTCACCTATATGTCTAACCTTTACCTGGTAAAGGTTAGGTGCAAAGTTACTTAGTGTGTGGGCACCCTGGCACTAGCCAAGGTGCCCCCACATTGTTCAGAGCCAATTCACTGAACTTTGTGAGTGCGGGGACACCATTACACGCGTGCACTACATATAGGTCACTACCTATATGTAGCTTCACCATGGTAACTCCGAATATGGCCATGTAACATGTCTATGATCATGGAATTGCCCCCTCTATGCCATCCTGGCATTGTTGGTACAATTCCATGATCCCAGTGGTCTGTAGCACAGACCCTGGTACTGCCAGACTGCCCTTCCTGGGGTTTCTCTGCAGCTGCTGCTGCTGCCAACCCCTCAGACAGGCATCTGCCCTCCTGGGGTCCAGCCAGGCCTGGCCCAGGATGGCAGAACAAAGAACTTCCTCTGAGAGAGGGTGTGACACCCTCTCCCTTTGGAAAATGGTGTGAAGGCAGGGGAGGAGTAGCCTCCCCCAGCCTCTGGAAATGCTTTGTTGGGCACAGAGGTGCCCAATTCTGCATAAGCCAGTCTACACCGGTTCAGGGACCCCTTAGCCCCTGCTCTGGCGCGAAACTGGACAAAGGAAAGGGGAGTGACCACTCCCCTGACCTGCACCTCCCCTGGGAGGTGTCCAGAGCTCCTCCAGTGTGCTCCAGACCTCTGCCATCTTGGAAACAGAGGTGCTGCTGGCACACTGGACTGCTCTGAGTGGCCAGTGCCACCAGGTGACGTCAGAGACTCCTTGTGATAGGCTCCTTCAGGTGTTAGTAGCCTTTCCTCTCTCCTAGGTAGCCAAACCCTCTTTTCTGGCTATTTAGGGTCTCTGTCTCTGGGGAAACTTTAGATAACGAATGCATGAGCTCAGCCGAGTTCCTCTGCATCTCCCTCTTCACCTTCTGATAAGGAATCGACCGCTGACCGCGCTGGAAGCCTGCAAACCTGCAACATAGTAGCAAAGACGACTACTGCAACTCTGTAACGCTGATCCTGCCGCCTTCTCGACTGTTTTCCTGCTTGTGCATGCTGTGGGGGTAGTCTGCCTCCTCTCTGCACCAGAAGCTCCGAAGAAATCTCCCGTGGGTCGACGGAATCTTCCCCCTGCAACCGCAGGCACCAAAAAGCTGCATCTCCGGTCCCTTGGGTCTCCTCTCAGCACGACGAGCGAGGTCCCTCGAATCCAGCGACACTGTCCAAGTGAACCCCACAGTCCAGTGACTCTTCAGCCCAAGTTTGGTGGAGGTAAGTCCTTGCCTCACCTCGCTGGGCTGCATTGCTGGGAACCGCGACTTTTGCAGCTACTCCGGCCCCTGTGCACTTCCGGCGGAAATCCTTCGTGCACAGCCAAGCCTCGGTCCACGGCACTCTAACCTGCATTGCACGACTTTCTAAGTTGGTCTCCGGCGCCGTGGGACTCCTTTGTGCAACTTCGGCGAGCACTGTTTCACGCATCCTTGTAGTGCCTGTTTCTGGCACTTCTCCGGGTGCTACCTGCTTCAGTGAGGGCTCTTTGTTTTGCTCGACGTCCCCTCTCTCTGCAGGTCCAATTTGCGACCTCCTGGTCCCTCCTGGGCCCCAGCAGCGTCCAGAAACGCCAAACGCACGATTTGCGTGTAGCAAGGCTTGTTGGCGTCCATCCGGCGGGAAAACACTTCTGCACGACTCTCCAAGGCGTGTGGGATCCATCCTCCAAAGGGGAAGTCTTTAGCCCTTGTCGTTCCTGCAGTATTCACAGTTCTTCAGCCTAGTAAGAGCTTCTTTGCACCAACCGCTGGCATTTCTTGGGCATCTGCCCATCTCCGAGCTGCTTGTGACTTTTGGACTTGGTCCCCTTGTTCCACAGGTACCCTCAGACAGGAATCCATCGTTGTTGCATTGCTGATTTGTGTTTTCCTTGCATTCTCCCTCTAACACGACTATTTTGTCCTTAGGGGAACTTTAGTGCACTTTGCACTCACTTTTCAGGGTCTTGGGGAGGGTTATTTTTCTAACTCTCACTATTTTCTAATAGTCCCAGCGACCCTCTACAAGGTCACATAGGTTTGGGGTCCATTCGTGGTTCGCATTCCACTTCTGGAGTATATGGTTTGTGTTGCCCCTATCCCTATGTTTCCCCATTGCATCCTATTGTAACTATACATTGTTTGCACTGTTTTCTAAGACTATACTGCATATTTTTGCTATTGTGTATATATATCTTGTGTATATTTCCTATCCTCTCACTGAGGGTACACTCTAAGATACTTTGGCATTTTGTCATAAAAATAAAGTACCTTTATTTTTAGTATAACTGTGTATTGTGTTTTCTTGTGATATTGTGCATATGACACTAAGTGGTACTGTAGTAGCTTCACACGTCTCCTAGTTCAGCCTGAGCTGCTTTGCTAAGCTACCATTATCTATCAGCCTAAGCTGCTAGACACCCTATACACTAATAAGGGATAACTGGGCCTGGTGCAAGGTGCAAGTACCCCTTGGTACTCACTACAAGCCAGTCCAGCCTCCTACATTGGTTGTGCAGTGGTGGGATAAGTGCTTGAGACTACTTACAACTCTTGTCATTGTACTTTTCATAAGAGAAAAATATACAAAACAAGGTCAGTGTATATACACATAGCCAAAAAGTTTTGCATTTCCTCTTTTCACTCTTTTCTAAGTGCTGAAAAGTACTTCTAAACTTTCAAAAAGTTCTTAAAAGTTTAAAAAGTTTTTTCTGTCTTTCCAAAAAGTTCTGAAAACTTTTTTTCTTTCACTTTAACTCTCTCTAAAAAAATGTCTGGCACAGGAAAAAATGTTGAACTGTCCAAACTTGCATATGATCACCTTAGCTGGAAAGGAGCAAGGAGTCTCTGCATAGAGAGAGGTTTGAGTGTAGGGAAGAATCCTTCCTTAGAACTGTTAATTAATATGCTTAGAGTACAGGATAAGGCCATAAGTGCCCAATCTGTAGAAAAAGTAGCTAATGGTTCTCAATCTGATCCAGGGACTCCCCCAGGAAAAGGTTCAGGAAAGAAACTTCTCAGCCTGCCCATTACTAGACAGTCTAGCATAGTTGGTACAGAGGTTGAATCACATCATACTGATGATGTGCTCTCACATTATGCTGGTAGCCAAGCTGTTAGGGTGCCCTTGGTAAGGGACAGGTCTCCTTCTGTTCATTCCCATCATACCTCTGTATCTAGAAATGTCCCTCCCACCCACCCTGATGACAGATTGTTAGAAAGGGAGCTCAATAGATTGAGAGTGGAGCAAACCAGACTGAAGCTCAAGAAGCAACAGCTGGATTTGGATAGACAGTCTTTAGAAGTAGAGAGGGAAAGACAGAAGTTGGGTTTAGAAACCCATGGTGGCAGCAGCAGTATTCCCCATAGTCATCCTGCAAAAGAGCATGATTCCAGGAATCTGCATAAGATAGTTCCCCCTTACAAGGAGGGGGATGACATTAACAAGTGGTTTGCTGCACTTGAGAGGGCCTGTGCTGTACAGGATGTCCCTCAAAAGCAGTGGGCTGCTATCCTATGGCTATCATTTACTGGAAAAGGTAGGGATAGGCTCCTTACTGTAAAAGAAAATGATGCTAACAATTTCCAAGTTCTTAAGAATGCACTCCTGGATGGTTATGGCTTAACCACTGAACAGTACAGGATAAAGTTCAGAGATACCAAAAAGGAGTCTTCACAAGACTGGGTTGATTTCATTGACCAGGCAGTGAAGGCCTTGGAGGGGTGGTTACATGGCAGTAAAGTTACTGATTATGACAGCCTGTATAACTTGATCCTGAGAGAGCATATTCTTAATAATTGTGTGTCTGATTTGTTACACCAGTACTTGGTGGACTCTGATCTAACCTCTCCCCAAGAATTGGGAAAGAAGGCAGACAAATGGGTCAGAACAAGAGTGAACAGAAAAGTTCATACAGGGGGTGACAAAGATGGCAATAAGAAGAAAGATGGTGAAAAATCTCAAGATAAGCATGGGGATAAGGGTAAAACCAAAGATCCCACTTCAAATCTTAAACACTCTTCAGAGGGTGGGGATAAAACAAAGTCTTCCTCTTCTTCCCAACCTGCACACATTAAAAAGCCTTGGTGCTTTGTGTGTAAAAACAGAGGCCATAGGCCAGGGGATAAGTCCTGTCCAGGTAAACCCCCTGAGCCTACCACCACTAATACATCAAGCTCTAGTGCCCCTAGCAGTAGTGGTACTAGTGGTGGGACTGCTGGCAACAGTCAAGCAAAGGGTGTAGTTGGGTTCACTTATGGGTCCATAGTGGAAACTGATGTAATCAGTCCCAAGACAGTTTCTGTCACACCTAGTGGCATTGGCCTTGCCACACTGGCTGCTTGTCCCCTTACAATGGATAAGTACAGGCAGACAGTTTCAATAAATGGTGTTGAGGCCTTGGCCTACAGGGACACAGGTGCCAGTTTCACTTTGGTGACTGAAAACCTAGTGCCTCCTGAACAACACATCATTGGACAACAGTATAAGATTATTGATGTCCATAACTCCACTAAGTTTCTTCCCTTAGCTATAATTCAGTTTAGTTGGGGTGGAGTTACTGGCCCAAAGCAGGTGGTGGTATCACCTAGCTTACCTGTAGACTGTCTCTTAGGTAATGACCTAGAGGCCTCAGGTTGGGCTGATGTAGAGTTTTATGCCCATGCAGCCATGCTGGGCATCCCTGAGGAATTGTTCCCTCTCATTTCTACTGAAATGAAAAAGCAAAGGAGAGAAGGCCTGAAAACTCAGGATCCCTCTCCATCAACAGGTAAAAAGGGTATCACAGTATCCCCTAACCACCCTACCATTCAGGATACCATTCCTGTGGTGGGAGAAACCTCTCCTGGGGTGGCACCTGTTCCAAGGGAATCATCAGCTGGCATAGCTGGACTCCCTGAGGTAGAAGTACCTCTCTGTGGGATAACTAACATTGGTGACAAAAAGAACACCATTTTAGTTAACATGGAGCATCCCTCCAACCCTCCCAGAGAAACTTTAGTGCAGAAACCCTGTACTGCCTCACAACACTTAGGACAGCATCCCTGCCCTAGTGTGGAGCTCATAGGACAGCATCCCTGCCCTGCTCCAACTCAAGAGAAACAGCATCCCTGTTCCCTCTTCCAGCCAAATGGACAAAGTTTTTGCCCAGCTATGGCTTTACTGAGACAGCATCCCTGTCTGGCATTTCCATCATTACAAATAGGTTCAGTGGATAATTCCCACTGCTCTAAACTAAAACTTACTGATAGAAACTCTGAAAATACATCTTCACATTGTTGGTTAGCTAAAAAACTTCAAACAGGGTGGTTTACATCCCCACAGGGAAGTAACCATATAGTGGATGATAAAGGGAGTAACCAGTCTATTGCAGAGCTACTCTCTACTTATCACCACTTAGACAATAAAGTCTCAACTGGCCAAGGTTAGCCTTATTGTCCTTCGTTTGGGGGGGGGTTGTGTGAGAAGGTAGCCTCTTTCTAGCCTTGTTACCCCCACTTTTGGCCTGTTTGTGAGTGTATGTCAGGGTGTTTGTCACTGTTTTCACTGTCTCACTGGGATCCTGATAGCCAGGCCTCAGTGCTCATAGTGAAAACACCATGTTTTCAGTATGGTTGTTATGTGTCACTGGGATCCTGCTAGTCAGGACCCCAGTGCTCATAGGTTTGTGGCCTATATGTATGTGTCACTGGGACCCTGTCACACAGGGCCCCAGTGCTCATAGGTGTGCATGTATATGTTCCCTGTGTGGTGCCTAACTGTCTCACTGAGGCTCTGCTAACCAGAACCTCAGTGGTTATGCTCTCTCATTACTTTCAAATTGTCACTAACAGGCTAGTGACCAATTTTACCAATTTACATTGGCTTACTGGAACACCCTTATAATTCCCTAGTATATGGTACTGAGGTACCCAGGGTATTGGGGTTCCAGGAGATCCCTATGGGCTGCAGCATTTCTTTTGCCACCCATAGGGAGCTCTGACAATTCTTACACAGGCCTGCCACTGCAGCCTGAGTGAAATAACGTCCACGTTATTTCACAGCCATTTTACACTGCACTTAAGTAACTTATAAGTCACCTATATGTCTAACCTTTACCTGGTAAAGGTTAGGTGCAAAGTTACTTAGTGTGTGGGCACCCTGGCACTAGCCAAGGTGCCCCCACATTGTTCAGAGCCAATTCACTGAACTTTGTGAGTGCGGGGACACCATTACACGCGTGCACTACATATAGGTCACTACCTATATGTAGCTTCACCATGGTAACTCCGAATATGGCCATGTAACATGTCTATGATCATGGAATTGCCCCCTCTATGCCATCCTGGCATTGTTGGTACAATTCCATGATCCCAGTGGTCTGTAGCACAGACGCTGGTACTGCCAGACTGCCCTTCCTGGGGTTTCTCTGCAGCTGCTGCTGCTGCCAACCCCTCAGACAGGCATCTGCCCTCCTGGGGTCCAGCCAGGCCTGGCCCAGGATGGCAGAACAAAGAACTTCCTCTGAGAGAGGGTGTGACACCCTCTCCCTTTGGAAAATGGTGTGAAGGCAGGGGAGGAGTAGCCTCCCCCAGCCTCTGGAAATGCTTTGTTGGGCACAGAGGTGCCCAATTCTGCATAAGCCAGTCTACACCGGTTCAGGGACCCCTTAGCCCCTGCTCTGGCGCGAAACTGGACAAAGGAAAGGGGAGTGACCACTCCCCTGACCTGCACCTCCCCTGGGAGGTGTCCAGAGCTCCTCCAGTGTGCTCCAGACCTCTGCCATCTTGGAAACAGAGGTGCTGCTGGCACACTGGACTGCTCTGAGTGGCCAGTGCCACCAGGTGACGTCAGAGACTCCTTGTGATAGGCTCCTTCAGGTGTTAGTAGCCTTTCCTCTCTCCTAGGTAGCCAAACCCTCTTTTCTGGCTATTTAGGGTCTCTGTCTCTGGGGAAACTTTAGATAACGAATGCATGAGCTCAGCCGAGTTCCTCTGCATCTCCCTCTTCACCTTCTGATAAGGAATCGACCGCTGACCGCGCTGGAAGCCTGCAAACCTGCAACATAGTAGCAAAGACGACTACTGCAACTCTGTAACGCTGATCCTGCCGCCTTCTCGACTGTTTTCCTGCTTGTGCATGCTGTGGGGGTAGTCTGCCTCCTCTCTGCACCAGAAGCTCCGAAGAAATCTCCCGTGGGTCGACGGAATCTTCCCCCTGCAACCGCAGGCACCAAAAAGCTGCATCTCCGGTCCCTTGGGTCTCCTCTCAGCACGACGAGCGAGGTCCCTCGAATCCAGCGACACTGTCCAAGTGAACCCCACAGTCCAGTGACTCTTCAGCCCAAGTTTGGTGGAGGTAAGTCCTTGCCTCACCTCGCTGGGCTGCATTGCTGGGAACCGCGACTTTTGCAGCTACTCCGGCCCCTGTGCACTTCCGGCGGAAATCCTTCGTGCACAGCCAAGCCTCGGTCCACGGCACTCTAACCTGCATTGCACGACTTTCTAAGTTGGTCTCCGGCGCCGTGGGACTCCTTTGTGCAACTTCGGCGAGCACTGTTTCACGCATCCTTGTAGTGCCTGTTTCTGGCACTTCTCCGGGTGCTACCTGCTTCAGTGAGGGCTCTTTGTTTTGCTCGACGTCCCCTCTCTCTGCAGGTCCAATTTGCGACCTCCTGGTCCCTCCTGGGCCCCAGCAGCGTCCAAAAACGCCAAACGCACGATTTGCGTGTAGCAAGGCTTGTTGGCGTCCATCCGGCGGGAAAACACTTCTGCACGACTCTCCAAGGCGTGTGGGATCCATCCTCCAAAGGGGAAGTCTTTAGCCCTTGTCGTTCCTGCAGTATTCACAGTTCTTCAGCCTAGTAAGAGCTTCTTTGCACCAACCGCTGGCATTTCTTGGGCATCTGCCCATCTCCGAGCTGCTTGTGACTTTTGGACTTGGTCCCCTTGTTCCACAGGTACCCTCAGACAGGAATCCATCGTTGTTGCATTGCTGATTTGTGTTTTCCTTGCATTCTCCCTCTAACACGACTATTTTGTCCTTAGGGGAACTTTAGTGCACTTTGCACTCACTTTTCAGGGTCTTGGGGAGGGTTATTTTTCTAACTCTCACTATTTTCTAATAGTCCCAGCGACCCTCTACAAGGTCACATAGGTTTGGGGTCCATTCGTGGTTCGCATTCCACTTCTGGAGTATATGGTTTGTGTTGCCCCTATCCCTATGTTTCCCCATTGCATCCTATTGTAACTATACATTGTTTGCACTGTTTTCTAAGACTATACTGCATATTTTTGCTATTGTGTATATATATCTTGTGTATATTTCCTATCCTCTCACTGAGGGTACACTCTAAGATACTTTGGCATTTTGTCATAAAAATAAAGTACCTTTATTTTTAGTATAACTGTGTATTGTGTTTTCTTGTGATATTGTGCATATGACACTAAGTGGTACTGTAGTAGCTTCACACGTCTCCTAGTTCAGCCTGAGCTGCTTTGCTAAGCTACCATTATCTATCAGCCTAAGCTGCTAGACACCCTATACACTAATAAGGGATAACTGGGCCTGGTGCAAGGTGCAAGTACCCCTTGGTACTCACTACAAGCCAGTCCAGCCTCCTACATTGGTTGTGCAGTGGTGGGATAAGTGCTTGAGACTACTTACAACTCTTGTCATTGTACTTTTCATAAGAGAAAAATATACAAAACAAGGTCAGTGTATATACACATAGCCAAAAAGTTTTGCATTTCCTCTTTTCACTCTTTTCTAAGTGCTGAAAAGTACTTCTAAACTTTCAAAAAGTTCTTAAAAGTTTAAAAAGTTTTTTCTGTCTTTCCAAAAAGTTCTGAAAACTTTTTTTCTTTCACTTTAACTCTCTCTAAAAAAATGTCTGGCACAGGAAAAAATGTTGAACTGTCCAAACTTGCATATGATCACCTTAGCTGGAAAGGAGCAAGGAGTCTCTGCATAGAGAGAGGTTTGAGTGTAGGGAAGAATCCTTCCTTAGAACTGTTAATTAATATGCTTAGAGTACAGGATAAGGCCATAAGTGCCCAATCTGTAGAAAAAGTAGCTAATGGTTCTCAATCTGATCCAGGGACTCCCCCAGGAAAAGGTTCAGGAAAGAAACTTCTCAGCCTGCCCATTACTAGACAGTCTAGCATAGTTGGTACAGAGGTTGAATCACATCATACTGATGATGTGCTCTCACATTATGCTGGTAGCCAAGCTGTTAGGGTGCCCTTGGTAAGGGACAGGTCTCCTTCTGTTCATTCCCATCATACCTCTGTATCTAGAAATGTCCCTCCCACCCACCCTGATGACAGATTGTTAGAAAGGGAGCTCAATAGATTGAGAGTGGAGCAAACCAGACTGAAGCTCAAGAAGCAACAGCTGGATTTGGATAGACAGTCTTTAGAAGTAGAGAGGGAAAGACAGAAGTTGGGTTTAGAAACCCATGGTGGCAGCAGCAGTATTCCCCATAGTCATCCTGCAAAAGAGCATGATTCCAGGAATCTGCATAAGATAGTTCCCCCTTACAAGGAGGGGGATGACATTAACAAGTGGTTTGCTGCACTTGAGAGGGCCTGTGCTGTACAGGATGTCCCTCAAAAGCAGTGGGCTGCTATCCTATGGCTATCATTTACTGGAAAAGGTAGGGATAGGCTCCTTACTGTAAAAGAAAATGATGCTAACAATTTCCAAGTTCTTAAGAATGCACTCCTGGATGGTTATGGCTTAACCACTGAACAGTACAGGATAAAGTTCAGAGATACCAAAAAGGAGTCTTCACAAGACTGGGTTGATTTCATTGACCAGGCAGTGAAGGCCTTGGAGGGGTGGTTACATGGCAGTAAAGTTACTGATTATGACAGCCTGTATAACTTGATCCTGAGAGAGCATATTCTTAATAATTGTGTGTCTGATTTGTTACACCAGTACTTGGTGGACTCTGATCTAACCTCTCCCCAAGAATTGGGAAAGAAGGCAGACAAATGGGTCAGAACAAGAGTGAACAGAAAAGTTCATACAGGGGGTGACAAAGATGGCAATAAGAAGAAAGATGGTGAAAAATCTCAAGATAAGCATGGGGATAAGGGTAAAACCAAAGATCCCACTTCAAATCTTAAACACTCTTCAGAGGGTGGGGATAAAACAAAGTCTTCCTCTTCTTCCCAACCTGCACACATTAAAAAGCCTTGGTGCTTTGTGTGTAAAAACAGAGGCCATAGGCCAGGGGATAAGTCCTGTCCAGGTAAACCCCCTGAGCCTACCACCACTAATACATCAAGCTCTAGTGCCCCTAGCAGTAGTGGTACTAGTGGTGGGACTGCTGGCAACAGTCAAGCAAAGGGTGTAGTTGGGTTCACTTATGGGTCCATAGTGGAAACTGATGTAATCAGTCCCAAGACAGTTTCTGTCACACCTAGTGGCATTGGCCTTGCCACACTGGCTGCTTGTCCCCTTACAATGGATAAGTACAGGCAGACAGTTTCAATAAATGGTGTTGAGGCCTTGGCCTACAGGGACACAGGTGCCAGTTTCACTTTGGTGACTGAAAACCTAGTGCCTCCTGAACAACACATCATTGGACAACAGTATAAGATTATTGATGTCCATAACTCCACTAAGTTTCTTCCCTTAGCTATAATTCAGTTTAGTTGGGGTGGAGTTACTGGCCCAAAGCAGGTGGTGGTATCACCTAGCTTACCTGTAGACTGTCTCTTAGGTAATGACCTAGAGGCCTCAGGTTGGGCTGATGTAGAGTTTTATGCCCATGCAGCCATGCTGGGCATCCCTGAGGAATTGTTCCCTCTCATTTCTACTGAAATGAAAAAGCAAAGGAGAGAAGGCCTGAAAACTCAGGATCCCTCTCCATCAACAGGTAAAAAGGGTATCACAGTATCCCCTAACCACCCTACCATTCAGGATACCATTCCTGTGGTGGGAGAAACCTCTCCTGGGGTGGCACCTGTTCCAAGGGAATCATCAGCTGGCATAGCTGGACTCCCTGAGGTAGAAGTACCTCTCTGTGGGATAACTAACATTGGTGACAAAAAGAACACCATTTTAGTTAACATGGAGCATCCCTCCAACCCTCCCAGAGAAACTTTAGTGCAGAAACCCTGTACTGCCTCACAACACTTAGGACAGCATCCCTGCCCTAGTGTGGAGCTCATAGGACAGCATCCCTGCCCTGCTCCAACTCAAGAGAAACAGCATCCCTGTTCCCTCTTCCAGCCAAATGGACAAAGTTTTTGCCCAGCTATGGCTTTACTGAGACAGCATCCCTGTCTGGCATTTCCATCATTACAAATAGGTTCAGTGGATAATTCCCACTGCTCTAAACTAAAACTTACTGATAGAAACTCTGAAAATACATCTTCACATTGTTGGTTAGCTAAAAAACTTCAAACAGGGTGGTTTACATCCCCACAGGGAAGTAACCATATAGTGGATGATAAAGGGAGTAACCAGTCTATTGCAGAGCTACTCTCTACTTATCACCACTTAGACAATAAAGTCTCAACTGGCCAAGGTTAGCCTTATTGTCCTTCGTTTGGGGGGGGGTTGTGTGAGAAGGTAGCCTCTTTCTAGCCTTGTTACCCCCACTTTTGGCCTGTTTCCGAGTGTATGTCAGGGTGTTTGTCACTGTTTTCACTGTCTCACTGGGATCCTGATAGCCAGGCCTCAGTGCTCATAGTGAAAACACCATGTTTTCAGTATGGTTGTTATGTGTCACTGGGATCCTGCTAGTCAGGACCCCAGTGCTCATAGGTTTGTGGCCTATATGTATGTGTCACTGGGACCCTGTCACACAGGGCCCCAGTGCTCATAGGTGTGCATGTATATGTTCCCTGTGTGGTGCCTAACTGTCTCACTGAGGCTCTGCTAACCAGAACCTCAGTGGTTATGCTCTCTCATTACTTTCAAATTGTCACTAACAGGCTAGTGACCAATTTTACCAATTTACATTGGCTTACTGGAACACCCTTATAATTCCCTAGTATATGGTACTGAGGTACCCAGGGTATTGGGGTTCCAGGAGATCCCTATGGGCTGCAGCATTTCTTTTGCCACCCATAGGGAGCTCTGACAATTCTTACACAGGCCTGCCACTGCAGCCTGAGTGAAATAACGTCCACGTTATTTCACAGCCATTTTACACTGCACTTAAGTAACTTATAAGTCACCTATATGTCTAACCTTTACCTGGTAAAGGTTAGGTGCAAAGTTACTTAGTGTGTGGGCACCCTGGCACTAGCCAAGGTGCCCCCACATTGTTCAGAGCCAATTCACTGAACTTTGTGAGTGCGGGGACACCATTACACGCGTGCACTACATATAGGTCACTACCTATATGTAGCTTCACCATGGTAACTCCGAATATGGCCATGTAACATGTCTATGATCATGGAATTGCCCCCTCTATGCCATCCTGGCATTGTTGGTACAATTCCATGATCCCAGTGGTCTGTAGCACAGACCCTGGTACTGCCAGACTGCCCTTCCTGGGGTTTCTCTGCAGCTGCTGCTGCTGCCAACCCCTCAGACAGGCATCTGCCCTCCTGGGGTCCAGCCAGGCCTGGCCCAGGATGGCAGAACAAAGAACTTCCTCTGAGAGAGGGTGTGACACCCTCTCCCTTTGGAAAATGGTGTGAAGGCAGGGGAGGAGTAGCCTCCCCCAGCCTCTGGAAATGCTTTGTTGGGCACAGAGGTGCCCAATTCTGCATAAGCCAGTCTACACCGGTTCAGGGACCCCTTAGCCCCTGCTCTGGCGCGAAACTGGACAAAGGAAAGGGGAGTGACCACTCCCCTGACCTGCACCTCCCCTGGGAGGTGTCCAGAGCTCCTCCAGTGTGCTCCAGACCTCTGCCATCTTGGAAACAGAGGTGCTGCTGGCACACTGGACTGCTCTGAGTGGCCAGTGCCACCAGGTGACGTCAGAGACTCCTTGTGATAGGCTCCTTCAGGTGTTAGTAGCCTTTCCTCTCTCCTAGGTAGCCAAACCCTCTTTTCTGGCTATTTAGGGTCTCTGTCTCTGGGGAAACTTTAGATAACGAATGCATGAGCTCAGCCGAGTTCCTCTGCATCTCCCTCTTCACCTTCTGATAAGGAATCGACCGCTGACCGCGCTGGAAGCCTGCAAACCTGCAACATAGTAGCAAAGACGACTACTGCAACTCTGTAACGCTGATCCTGCCGCCTTCTCGACTGTTTTCCTGCTTGTGCATGCTGTGGGGGTAGTCTGCCTCCTCTCTGCACCAGAAGCTCCGAAGAAATCTCCCGTGGGTCGACGGAATCTTCCCCCTGCAACCGCAGGCACCAAAAAGCTGCATCTCCGGTCCCTTGGGTCTCCTCTCAGCACGACGAGCGAGGTCCCTCGAATCCAGCGACACTGTCCAAGTGAACCCCACAGTCCAGTGACTCTTCAGCCCAAGTTTGGTGGAGGTAAGTCCTTGCCTCACCTCGCTGGGCTGCATTGCTGGGAACCGCGACTTTTGCAGCTACTCCGGCCCCTGTGCACTTCCGGCGGAAATCCTTCGTGCACAGCCAAGCCTCGGTCCACGGCACTCTAACCTGCATTGCACGACTTTCTAAGTTGGTCTCCGGCGCCGTGGGACTCCTTTGTGCAACTTCGGCGAGCACTGTTTCACGCATCCTTGTAGTGCCTGTTTCTGGCACTTCTCCGGGTGCTACCTGCTTCAGTGAGGGCTCTTTGTTTTGCTCGACGTCCCCTCTCTCTGCAGGTCCAATTTGCGACCTCCTGGTCCCTCCTGGGCCCCAGCAGCGTCCAAAAACGCCAAACGCACGATTTGCGTGTAGCAAGGCTTGTTGGCGTCCATCCGGCGGGAAAACACTTCTGCACGACTCTCCAAGGCGTGTGGGATCCATCCTCCAAAGGGGAAGTCTTTAGCCCTTGTCGTTCCTGCAGTATTCACAGTTCTTCAGCCTAGTAAGAGCTTCTTTGCACCAACCGCTGGCATTTCTTGGGCATCTGCCCATCTCCGAGCTGCTTGTGACTTTTGGACTTGGTCCCCTTGTTCCACAGGTACCCTCAGACAGGAATCCATCGTTGTTGCATTGCTGATTTGTGTTTTCCTTGCATTCTCCCTCTAACACGACTATTTTGTCCTTAGGGGAACTTTAGTGCACTTTGCACTCACTTTTCAGGGTCTTGGGGAGGGTTATTTTTCTAACTCTCACTATTTTCTAATAGTCCCAGCGACCCTCTACAAGGTCACATAGGTTTGGGGTCCATTCGTGGTTCGCATTCCACTTCTGGAGTATATGGTTTGTGTTGCCCCTATCCCTATGTTTCCCCATTGCATCCTATTGTAACTATACATTGTTTGCACTGTTTTCTAAGACTATACTGCATATTTTTGCTATTGTGTATATATATCTTGTGTATATTTCCTATCCTCTCACTGAGGGTACACTCTAAGATACTTTGGCATTTTGTCATAAAAATAAAGTACCTTTATTTTTAGTATAACTGTGTATTGTGTTTTCTTGTGATATTGTGCATATGACACTAAGTGGTACTGTAGTAGCTTCACACGTCTCCTAGTTCAGCCTGAGCTGCTTTGCTAAGCTACCATTATCTATCAGCCTAAGCTGCTAGACACCCTATACACTAATAAGGGATAACTGGGCCTGGTGCAAGGTGCAAGTACCCCTTGGTACTCACTACAAGCCAGTCCAGCCTCCTACACTTGGTCATGAGTGGCAGTTTTCTAGTGTTGCTGGCTGTGGATTCTAATGATGAGTATTGTCTGCTTTCAAGCCCTGCGGGAGGGTTGCCACTTTTCAGAGAAGAATTCTAAATATTTCTGTCTAGACTCAGGTTACGGAAGGTCCGGGAGATTGTATTTAAATAGTAGTTTGTGTAAAGTTGCACTCCACCCTTGCAGACCTTCATACAAGGAGTAAACCTTTACTCCTAGCAGTGAACTTACAGCCTGTGAGAGTATTCTCTCAGTTCTGAGACTCACACTGAGTAGGACTGTGAGAAACTTGTGCCAATAAAGAAAATAAAGACGGACTGAAGGGGGCTCAGAAAGAAATGAGGGGTGAAGGAAGAAAGAAGGTGGAATGTGGAAGGAAAAAGATTGATGTTGTTAAAGTAATATTTTATTTTACCAAGTTTGAGAGGGTTTAAAGTTTGACTATTCAGCACTGAAGGTAATGGATCTCAAACAAAAAGTCACTGTGGAAACCTGGGATCTTTAGCGCTTCAGTCTAACGTCCTAGCCACGAGCCCATGGAGGGGCTCTGTTGTTTTGGAGAGCTCACAGGTATCTTTACAGGTGTCCAGGTCTCTCATCACCTCCCCCCTTAGTCTGAAAGAAGCCTCGCCGGGGGTCGCTGCTCTCTTTCCAGCAGTGTGGACCAGACATCACCACACAGGCTTAAACCTACGCTTTCGCCGACTGACCAAGATATACAAAAAGCCAGAATAAAACACCAGACATGGAAGACACACTGCATTAATGGATGCCACGAAGAAAGAAATACTGCACAGTAAATAGATTTACATTAAATAGATGGAGAATACTTGATAGGGAATCAAACTATTTTAAAAAAATGAATAACCAATACACTACTAGGAAGCCTACTTTTCTTCGTTACTACAACTTGCGTTCAGTCCAATTTCAGAAAAGTACGTTCGTTAATAAAAAATATACAGTTTGGTTCTAATTGTTTGCATAGATGATGTATAGTTTTAGTTGAAAATTTACAAATGTGTTCCCAAAACTTGATTCCTTCATGTTGAAAGCTTTCTCTGTTGGATTTCCAAGCCTGCCAGCGCTCTGCTGGAGGCGCCTCAGTGCTGGTATTTATTAGAATTCTATATGCTGCCACTGATCATATTATACAGTGCACTTCATATACATTAAATCGCAGTACTTCTAAAATGTCAAGATTATAAAGTAAAAAAATAACAAAATGTATATCTGAAGTCTAAACGGTAGACATTGTTAAGTCATAAACATAGTTTCCCCGTCGGGGAATTGAACCCCGGTCACCCGCTAACAGTCGCGGATACTGTCAACTATACCAAAGTGGAACTCATCACTCTCAGTTACCTGACCTCCTACTCATTGTTCTCCGTGTCCCCCTGCTGGGGGCGCTGCACCCCCAGAAATGCCAGTGGTGACCCCGCCTGTGCCAGGAAGGAGCCGGTCTCTTTGTATCACTGATTTACAGCTTCCACTGCACAGACTCCTCCTTTTCTCTCTCTGACAGTCACTGGGATCAGCGGCTGCACCTCCGTCCATTTTTACTCTGGCTAAATTCACTTCTTGGTGCCATCTGAGAAAAATGGGGGAGACAAAAACAATTGTCAATCGCTAGCGTCGTTGCTTGAAAACATGGCGTATTTTAATTTCAGAATGTGAAAAGAAATATGAAGAGCAAATACGAAAAAAAATCCTTCGAGACGGATTTGAACCAGCGACCTAAGGATATCAGCTTCACCACTACAGTCCTCCGCTCTACCAACTGAGCTATCGAAGGGACGGAAGCAGCATGTGACTGCAGCCTTCAGGTTATGTACCTGCCAGCAGTGGGGCCCATGGTGATCATGTGTATGTGTGCTGGGCATTTAAAGACCGAGGTCACATATCAAGCTGTGTCTTCAGGATGCATGCTGTTTATTTTCAGATGCCTATCTCATTCTCCAGCAGCACAAACCTACAATCAGCATCATTTCATCTACCACCTGAGTACTTTTTGGAAACTCATCGCACAATAACTACAAAGGGTGACTCGGCATTTTAATTGGCAAGGCGTGCTTTTCCTCTTCATTTGCGTACTCTGGAAAACACATGCCGCTTTAGCAATGCACATTTTCAGTGCTTTTCTAATATCTGAATATTTCAGCAGCAAGCATGGGGGTGGGCTTTCGGTTGAAGTCAGTCATACATCCATTGTCTTTCCATCTTGATTACCTTTACTTAGAATTCAAAAAAATAAATGTGTCTTGTCGCAGACACACAAAGTGATTTCTCAGCATTCACAGTGGTTTATTAAAAATAATGGGAACTAACTTTCTTGAGAAAAGTACAGCTCAGGAAATAAAATGACAAAACCATCACAAGAAGTATGTCGGCCAATGAACTCAGCTGCAATGCTGAAAGTTGTGTAGATTCTTAAACTTTGGAAAGCTTGGCGCTCAGGGTAAGAATGATAGGGAGTGTGGGGTGAAGATGCAGACATGTTGTCTCCCCTGTGATTGGTGAAGGCATGAACAACGACAATATTAACACTTACCAGTTTTACATAAAAAACATTGATCTAGTGCAAGGGTGCCCAACTTAAGTCCAGTAGAGTCGTATCCATGCCGGATTTGCAGGATATCCACAAGATATATATATGATTGCCAGAAATGAACAACAGTTACATATTAAGCTCGTCCGAGGTCACCTTGAAAACCTGGCATGGACGGCCCCGCCTCCCACTGCAAAGGAAACCATTCTCTAACACACAGGATGGGGGGCGTGATACTGCTTCCTACCTGGCCTCGTGCAGGAAGGAAGCCAGAGACAGTGTCTGTTAAACTCACTACAAACAGTGGCAACTTGGAACGATTTCACATTGGAGGCTACACCCAACATTGTCTGCAGCTTGCCAGGCTGTGAGCAGGCCCAGGGTTTGCACAGACATGAACAGATCCAGCTCTGCTTAAGAGGCCCAGCACTGGTTCTGTAAAGTGTCCACCCCTGGCCAGCCACACTGCACGTGAGGAGCTGCTCATCCGGTTCTGTGCTCTTGTGTAACAAAAGGAAAGTAAAGTGACCTGATTTCTAAAGTGTTTGCTACTTCCATATGCCACGTTCATAGCACCGTAAATAACAAGCATACATATCAGCCCCTTTATATACCTTGTGAGGAAAAAGCGTTGAGCCCACTCGGTTTGGATTTAAGAATGTGACCTGTAAGTCATGCTCAGGTACCAGCAGGGGGCACTTTACTAGTGAGCCAACTTGGAGGCTGCCCATTACTGACTCTGCCCTAGCCCACCCCACCTTTTTGAGACAAGCATCTGTTGCGAAAACTCCTCGTCCCCCGGTAGGCGAGACCACCCCTGGCTCCCAGCAAAGGCCTGACAGCCATCATCTCACCCCTGGAAGCACCTAGAAACCCTGCTGCTAGGCGCTCTCGAGCACAGTGTCAGTCCCAGGGAGGCTTGCGTGTCTTTGACGTCTTCAGGATGCCCTCGCGCTTCCACATAAAGGCCCATATTTA
Organism: Pleurodeles waltl; assembly: GCF_031143425.1. Lineage (NCBI taxonomy): Eukaryota > Metazoa > Chordata > Amphibia > Caudata > Salamandridae > Pleurodeles > Pleurodeles waltl. The sequence goes on from NC_090443.1 coordinate 1,012,625,170, forward strand.
TACTTTTTGACGCTAAACTGCGCTAACGCAGTTTAGCGTCAAAAAGTTTTGCGCCGGCTAACGCCATTCTGAAGCGCCATGCGGGCGCCGTATTTATTGAATGGCGTTAGCCGGCGCAAGCAGACCGGCGCTGCCTGGTGTGCGCGAGAAAAACCACGTACACCAGGCAGCGCCGGCGTAGGGGGAAAATGGCGCATGGGCGTCTTAAAATGGGGCAAGTCAGGTTACGTCGAAAAAATCGTCTTAACCCGACTTGCGCCATTTTTTAACGACGCCCATCCCCCATCAACATGACTCCTATCATTGTAAAGATAGGAGTCATGCCCCCTTGCCCAATGGCCATGCCCAGGGGACTTCTGTCCCCTGGGCATGGTCATTGGGCATAGTGGCATGTAGGGGGGCACAAATCAGGCCCCCCTATGCCAAAAAAAATTATTAAAAAAAAATAAAAAAATACTTACCTGAACTTACCTGAATGTCCCTGGGGTGGGTCCCTCCAGCCTTGGGTGTCCTCCTGGGGTGGGCAAGGGTGGCAGGGGGGGTCCCTGGGGCCAGGGGAGGGCACTCTGGGCTCATTTTGAGCCCACTTGTCCCTTAACGCCATGCCTGACCCAGGCGTTAAAAAGCGGCGCAAATGCGCCGTTTTTAGCCACGCCCACTCCCGGGCGTCTCTTTTGCCCGGGAGTATAAATACCACGTAAAGGCCTGGGAGTCATTTTTTAGACGGGAACGCCTCCCTTGCATATCATTAACGCAAGGAAGGGGTTCACGCTAAAAAATTACGCACATTCCGGGAACTTTGGCGCTATACGCCTCTAACGCCATAGTATAAATATGGCGTTAGTTGGCGTTAGTTTAGCGTCGAATTTGCGTCGAAAAAAACGACGCAAATTTGGCGCAAACGGAGTATAAATACGGCCCAAAGTGTAGCTTGTGACGCTCATCACCAGAAGGGAGATTATGGTTGGGGCATAGAAGCTAGACCCCAGGCGCTACATTACATACCTTGCACTGATGCTACAGCAATTGGGCATCGTCATTTGAACGTCTTTGCCCTGGTTAGTCAGCGCAAATGTCTTTTTATTTTGCACGTTGATGTGCCGCAAATGTCATCACAAAACTGCATCATTACAAGTGTAACATATGCATCCCAGAAATGCAGAAGTGTTGGTTCAACACTGCAATGTATGTAACCCCCCTCCCCCCCCCAAGGACTGAAAAATGCACTTAAGGAGCAAACACTTTTTTTTAGCTCAAATCACTCAGCTGTGCTTTTATAAAAACATTACTGGCTTCTTGACAGCAGTGTGAATGATGACCCGAATTGCAGTCTGAACAGGGCCTGGCTATTGTTGGCAGCTCTTTCCTGGCAGTACCACAATGGCTCCAGATGACAAACAAGCATTGGTAAAGCTAATAGATCTTGCATATGTGGGATCTATTGGTTTTGTGAATGTTTTTTTAGCCACATTGTACAGCAGCACTGGCTTCAGTGCAGCATGGATGAATGTAAAAAAAGCGCTATGAAGTGATCAATGCTGGCTGTGTCATATACAGCTTTTTTTCTTTACTTTCAGCCACGTTGCAGCATGGCTAAATCACTGGCAAAACCAGTAGCTATCACATAGGCGATACCTATTGGCTTTGCCAATGCTTGTGTTCCTTGCAATTAATAACCTGACATCTGAAAAACATCAGGACTTTTACAAGGAGACGTGCACACTACAGGATACTGTCATTTCACTACTAACTAACCTCATGCTTGTCAATGGAAGGTTCCATGGTGTAATGGTTAGCACGCTGGACTTTGAGTCCAGCGATCTGAGTTCGAATCTCGGTAGAACCTGCTGTAGTTTTAATAATTTAACATTCATTTCTTTAGTTTTGTATTATTTTTAAATTTTCAGTCCCGTACTAATTACAAGCGAGCTAATATCTTTTGCACAGTTTACATCATCTATGCGTCGCTTATCTTGTTTATTTGAAATATGTTACTATATGGATGATATCAATTAAAATTGTAGCACAGAAGTATCGCTCATCATATATATTAATAATGCAGAACAAGTTAGGTGGTCATATATATTAATAATAATGCAGAACAAGGTAGATGGAAGTTTTAAAAGTGTTTCCGCCCAGTTTCAAACCTGTGACCTTTCACGTGGGCAGCGAACCTGATAACCACTACACTACAGAAACACGCGGGAGCTGATGTCGCCTGTACATTATACTGAGAATTATAAAGGGGTGGGGCATTGGGGGTGAGGGGAGTGCACTGTGCACTCCCCTCAGTGCACATGTGTGTTTGGCCGGCCATCTGGGGCACACTGCTGCCGGGCTGGAGAGAGCAGGCACAGGCTCCCAGTCTGTCTGGGAGCGACGTGGCTGGGCACTCCCAGCCAATCCTAACGCTTCTCTGAGCAGCGACAGGATTGGCCGCAGGGCAGGCTGGGAGCCTGCTGCTGACGGAGGAGCAGCGGTGCGGCGGAGCAGGTGAGTTTTTAGTTTTTTAACTTTTTAATATTGTTAATATTCTCCTTGCCTCCTGTCCTGCTATTTGATAAGTTTTGTTTTGACCAATGACTTTGTGTTTCACCACTGCGCATATTAGTTGCTCAATGTTCACCAGTAGCACATGGTATGTTTTGTTCAGTTGAGCCGCCTATTGGCTTTGACATGGCATTAGCCATTACTTTCTGTATTCAGTTTAGCCGCCTATGGGCTTTGACATTGCATTAGTCATTACATTCTGTATTCTGCCTATTGGCTTTGACATGCTGTATCCAGTCTAGCCGCCTATTGGCTTTGACATTGCATTCCTATTGGCTTTGACATGATGTATTCAGTTTAGCTGCCTATTGACTTTGACATGCTATTAGATATTCTGCCTATTGGCTTTGACATGATATTATATATTGCATTTTATATTTAGCTCAGCTGCCTATGGGCTTTGACATGATATTATATATTGCATTTTATATTCAGCTCCGCTGCCTATTGGCTTTGACATGATATTATACATTACATGTTGTATTCAGCTCAGCTGCCTATTGGCTTTGACATGATATTATACATTGCATTTTGTATTCAGCTCAGCTGCCTATGGGCTTTGACATGATATAAGACATTGCATTTTGTATTCAGCTTAGATGCCTATTGGCTTTGACATGACACTAGACATTGCATTTGATATTTAGGTTAGCTGCCTATTGCCTTTAACATGACATTGCATTTGATATTTAGGTTAGCTGCCTTTAACGTGGAGTTAGACATTGCAGTTGAGAATCCAAGCTGTATTTTTCCAAGCTGTGTTTTTGCACCAGATGAACCAAGATGTTTTGCTCTCACAGTAGACTAGACCTGATAAGAGAGGGTACATGGGCGTTGTTTTTCCTCGCTTGAGCTTGGGAACAGGAGTAGTCTTGGAGACCTGGCCAGTCTCCAAAAGGCTTGCTCAGTTTCCCAGGTCTGAGAGGAGGGGGCACACCTTTGTAACGAATGTAACAGGCTGCAGAGAGTCAGATTCGAATCTGCCGGACCTCGTGCTGGAACTTGGCGCCAGCTGCCAGCATCCCGTGTGGGTAGATGAAACTCTTTCTCGCGGCTGACAGGGGTCATCAGCTTGCAGACCTTAGAAAGATGTAGCTGTAAATAGTTCCTACACGGTGAAGTATTTGTTTTGCTTTGCATTCAATATCTTATAAATATAACCTGCTGTGTATATTGCAAACTGATATATTTTGTTTGATTAACGCGGACTTGAAAGCTACTAATTCGTCATTCATTCATAAACATTGTGGTTGGGGAAGAATTAACAACAATAAAAATCTTCTTTGACCTCAGAAGTGCATTTCTGTTGTGTTATGTTAGTGCTTAGAAACTAAATAAGAGGAAAGCACTACAATTGGTACCTTGAGTCGTGGGGTCGGTCATTAAGAGGTGATTAAGAAGGGGTTTGACGAGTTAGTAGATTTCTAAGTGCACACTTTAAAAGTGTAATTGTTTTTTGTTGTTTGGAGAATTACAGAAATTGTTTTCTGTTTGGAGAATCACAGTAGCACGGCAGACCATGTCTGAGAATACATGTGTTGATGAACTGCCTGATGGTGCTAAGAAAAACTGTGAATTGTTTTCTGTTTGGGGAATTACAGAAGAAAATGCATGTGTAGCTAAAAGGCCTGATAATGTTTTGAGAAATAATTCCTGTTGTATATATGTAGAAAACGTGTCTTTTGGAAGTAATGATGACAGAAAGGTCTGGATACCTTTATCTGCTTACAGAGAAATGCAGGAGAAATGTAGGAAGTTGGAACATGAAAATAGGAATTTACGTGAGCAAATTAGCCCGACTGAAAGTTATAAAAGGGCTGTTTTTGAAGAATCTTTCTTGTCCCATTCCAGTAATGAGGGGGTTAAGACAGCTCCGAGCTGCACTGAGTTTTCGTGTGAGCCAGGGTTTTTGGCAGCCAAAATGCATTCCTTAACTGATAACAGGGACGAGAGAGACCAGAATGTGATTTACGAGTTACCGTTGCAAAATGCACAAGTAAAACGAAGGATTTTAGAGCAAGACACCCCGAGTTTCATTAGCTTGTTTGATTTTTGGAAAAAGAATAGCCCTCATTTGAGAGAAATCCTAACACTTTTGTATATGGTCACTGTGAAAAATAATATGCAGCTGCGCGCTTGTGATTTGGCAAATGAAATAATGCAGACTTTAGGTTTCTGCGCAGTGCAAGAAAGAAATACTTATGTACATGTAACTCAAGAACAAGGAAAGAAAATAGTGCCCCTAGCTAGAATCATACAATGGATCTGGTACTTGCAAGACAGAGCTAGAGTACCACAGGTAAAAGAATTACCGGTGAAATTGTGTGCACCATTTGAATTCGTGTCCACTGAAGATAAAAAGCATGTTTGTTTTACTAATGATTCATTGACTGAAATGTTGCTTTCTGGCACAGTAGAAGGAACAGCGTTGTACAATGTGTGTCAGATTTTAAAGCAAGAGCTACGTGAGATGTGTCATTTTTACACTAATTTTTGGTTCATTGCTAATGTTTTAGCTGTTTGTTTTTACATATGGCTTGTACCTAACTGGTTCAATTACCTTGCAGATGTTAATGAGAAAAATTCAGAGAGAGAAGTGTACACCCAGAATTCTGCCTTAGTGGGGATGGCTAAGTGGGTGCCCCAGAAATGTGAACAGCTGAGAGAAAAAGCCACTTACAGGTGGGCAGAGATGAGAGAGATGCACATTCCCCTAGATTTGATAAAAACTGTGCAGCACGCACAAAAGCAATCTGTCATGCAAGCAGTCACAGAGCAGTTGGGGAGAGGAACGTTACCAGGACAGAAATGGCAAATTGATCATGTTTTAGGGAAAGTGATTGCTGCAAATTACCAAGGAAAAATCGAAATTATGCTGATACCTAGAAAAGAATCTGATTTATTCATACAAATTGGAGACAGAATGGCCCAAATTGGCAAAAGTGCAGTGAATGGAGGTTTGGTAAAGAATGAGTCTGCCCCAGCCCTTCTGACAGTGCAAGAAAAGGGAAGCTGTGGCGCAGCAGATAAAAACCTCAGTACTGATGTGTGGGCTGAAGCCCCAAGTGATCCTCCAGAACCTGCAGAAAATATAACAAAGGGCCTCAAAAACGTCCTGCTGATTATAAAACAGGGAAAGAAAGAGGAAGGGTGCAGTTTAAATGAAAAATTTTATTTGCAAGAAAAGTCATACTTGTTTCTTTTGCAGATCCTACCACGTTTCGCCACTGTCCCTGAGTGTGCTGTGTGGTCCCCCTTCCGGTGTGTGCGTGTGGGGTCGGGGAAGGGACCGAATCCCCAACCTGAACCTGGCTGAGTAAAGTGCCAGCACCATGGATCCATTTTGCGCAAACTGCGCCTTCAGTTCAAGTTCAACTTGTTTGCTGTGTTTTTTTTTTTTTTTTTTCTTCCCTCTCGTATGGAACTCTGACTTTTGCTTATCTTCCAGCAAACCTTTCAGGTGGACTGTGCACCTTTACATGAGCAGAACTCATGCCACATCAAATTGCTAACACTGTTGAATTAGAGACTCATTCAGAGTATAAAAATTGCCCAGTCTTTTCTATGTAGATGTATCTGATGTGAAAGGTTATGAAATCAATGTGTTAATTCACTTCTATTGCTTTACAGGGATTGCTTTGATCATAATGTTTTTTTTGTGCTGATGTTTTTTTTTTTTTTTGTTTGAAATATGAGATATGTGAAACAAAAATTCATTGGTCAAAGGGCGGAATGTCCTGCTATTTGATAAGTTTTGTTTTGACCAATGACTTTGTGTTTCACCACTGCGCATATTAGTTGCTCAATGTTCACCAGTAGCACATGGTATGTTTTGTTCAGTTGAGCCGCCTATTGGCTTTGACATGGCATTAGCCATTACTTTCTGTATTCAGTTTAGCCGCCTATGGGCTTTGACATTGCATTAGTCATTACATTCTGTATTCTGCCTATTGGCTTTGACATGCTGTATCCAGTCTAGCCGCCTATTGGCTTTGACATTGCATTCCTATTGGCTTTGACATGACACTAGACATTGCATTTGATATTTAGGTTAGCTGCCTATTGCCTTTAACATGACATTGCATTTGATATTTAGGTTAGCTGCCCATTGCCTTTAACGTGGAGTTAGACATTGCAGTTGAGAATCCAAGCTGTATTTTTCCAAGCTGTGTTTTTGCACCAGATGAACCAAGATCTTTTGCTCTCACAGTAGACTAGACCTGATAAGAGAGGGTACATGGGCGTTGTTTTTCCTCGCTTGAGCTTGGGAACAGGAGTAGTCTTGGAGACCTGGCCAGTCTCCAAAAGGCTTGCTCAGTTTCCCAGGTCTGAGAGGAGGGGGCACACCTTTGTAACGAATGTAACAGGCTGCAGAGAGTCAGATTCGAATCTGCCGGACCTCGTGCTGGAACTTGGCGCCAGCTGCCAGCATCCCGTGTGGGTAGATGAAACTCTTTCTCGCGGCTGACAGGGGTCATCAGCTTGCAGACCTTAGAAAGATGTAGCTGTAAATAGTTCCTACACGGTGAAGTATTTGTTTTGCTTTGCATTCAATATCTTATAAATATAACCTGCTGTGTATATTGCAAACTGATATATTTTGTTTGATTAACGCGGACTTGAAAGCTACTAATTCGTCATTCATTCATAAACATTGTGGTTGGGGAAGAATTAACAACAATAAAAATCTTCTTTGACCTCAGAAGTGCATTTCTGTTGTGTTATGTTAGTGCTTAGAAACTAAATAAGAGGAAAGCACTACACCTCCCCACACCCCGCTCTCCACCCCACCTCTGGTAACCTCGTGAGTCGCGACCGCCACTTAGTCAAGGAGAGTTATCTTTCCCTTAGAGTACACTCTAGTCAAGGGGGCAAAAAGATTCTGAATCTCTGCCTAACTAAACAACACTTTAATCACCCCAGAGCCTTCCAGTAGCTGACATCACACCCAAAGAAACAATTACTAACAAGACACCATTGTGAATGATGTCCAATTCACTTTTATCCTCTTCTGAACACATCTGCTCCACCTTGGATTACATCCATGCCCAGGAATATAGTAAGGGAGCCGTTCTTGTAGCTCCTTGTTACCAAGTTTCGTCCTTGGCAACCCAACTCTCGCTTCCTTACCTATCACCTACAGACGAAAGAAAAATAGCGCACAAACAAAGCAAGTTTCATGTTGAAATTAAACATAGGAATTGGCAGAACCTAACTCCAGCCTCAACAATGGAATGGAAGCACATTTTAGTTATGTTTTTACAAATGCAATTCTCTTAAACACAGTAAATGAAGAGTGACTATAAAATATATCATTTGTTAAGATACCAAGGTATAAATGCATCTGGTTAACATTTCATAAAAGCAGTTTATATCTAGCAAGTTTAATATCACTCACAAAGGCACCATAATGTTGTGGTCTTTTAATGTATCACATTTACATGGGTATAGTTTTTCACACAATATATGAAGGTAAATGCTGTCCTTCTCTTCTTCCAAAGAAAGCATAATGGCACAGCCATGTTATGCTCTGTCACACCCATTGCTGTGAAACATCTGGTGGAGCCATGGGGGTGCATCTGTAATGTTATGGGTACTTGTAAGGCACGCAATCACCTGCAAGGGTTTCCTGGCGCTGAGCAGGCGTGTGTGTGTGTGTAGCCCTGTCTAAGGTAGGTTGGTTTATTAAAAACGCAGGCCTTCAACTTCTTGCAGAATTGAAGAAGAGAAGAAAATGCTCTGATGTGAAATGGGAGTCCATTCCATGCTTTAGGAGTGATGCAACAGAACACCCATCCTCCTGATCTGGTTCTCTGTATGTATGGGATGTGTGTGAGTAGGAGACCTGAGTAGATGGAGGTCTCTTGGTGGTTGTGGAAAGAGATGCAACTGGTCAAGTAGGTGGGGCCTACGTTGTGTTGTGCCTTGATTGTGTATGTAAGGTGTTTGAAATTAGTTCATTTATGTGTCGGGAGACAGTGGAGCTCTCTGAGGTATGGTGAGATGTGAATTCAGAGTGGGAGGTTGAGGATGAGTCTGGGTGCCAACTTCCAGGTAGTTTTCTAGTGAGTTATCTGATGTTTTAAGCATAGAGAGCATCCCCGTAGCTCAACTTGCTGGTAACTTGGTCATGAGTGGCAGTTTTCTAGTGTTGCTGGCTGTGGATTCTAACTATGAGTATTGTCTGCTTTCAAGCCCTGCAGGAGGGTTGCCACTTTTTCAGAGAAGAATTCTAAATATTTCTGTCTAGACTCAGGTTACGGAAGGTCGGGGAGATTGTATTTAAATAGTAGTTTGTGTAAAGTTGCACTCCACTCTTTCGGACCTTCATACAAGGAGTAAAACTTTCCTCTTAGCAGTGAACTTACAGCATGTGAGAGTATTCTCTCAGTTCTGAGACTCACACTGAGTAGGGCTTTGAGAAACTTGTTCGAGTAAAGAAAACAAAGACGGACTGAAGGGGGCTCAGAAAGAAATGAGGGGTGAAGGAAGAAAGAAGCTGGAATGTGGAGGGAAATAGATTGATGTTGTCAAAGTAATGTTTTATTTTACCAAGTTTGAGAGGGTTTAAAGTTTGACTACTCAGCACTGAAGGTAATGGATATCAAACAAAAAGTCACTGTGGAAACCTGGGATCTTTAGAGCTTCAGTCTAACGTCCTAGCCAAGAGCCCATGGAGGGGCTCTGTTGTTTTGGAGAGCTCACAGGTATCCTTACAGGTGTCCAGGTCTCTCATCACCTCCCCCCTTAGTCTGAAAGAAGCCTCGCCGGGGGTCGCTGCTCTCTTTACAGCAGTGTGGACCAGACATCACCACACAGGATTAAACCTACGCTTTCGCCGACTGACCAAGATATACAAAAAGCCAGAATAAAACACCAGACATGGAAGACACACTGCATTCATGGAGACCACGAAGAAAGAGATACTGCACATTAAATAGTTTTACATTAAATAGATGGAGAATACTTGACGGAGACACAAACTATTAAAACAAGCATTTGCAATGCAACGGGTCTCGCGTTTGCTCATGATAGAGCTGATCGCGTTGTAAACTCCTAACCCGACTTTTCACCTATCGGGCAAAAGTGCATTTATGTACATAACCCGAAAAAGTGAAGTTAATTATGTAAAGTGCTCGACTTCTGCCAAGCGAGATCGCGCTCGTAAATGAGAGAAAAAGAAGTCCACGAGCCCGATGGAAAACAGCGAGCCTCGCATGTTTCCTGTACTTGGTCGCTGCGCTGGAGGAGGGCTAGCCACCGGAAAAGGCATGACCTATGCGTGCCTTCGACTAATGAAAGCAAGCAGATTTTATTAGGCAAGCCCACGTACCAATAAAAAACACTGACGTGACGTTGACAGGGCTCCGAGCCCTTTTCTAAACACTAAAGCGTCTCGCTGCGATACGCATGCGCGAGCGCATGCAACGCAGGCTCGACCCTAAAAACATGAATAACCAATACACTACCCGGAAGCCTACGTTTCTTCGTTACTACAACTTGCGTTCACTCCAATTTCAGAAAAGTACGTTCGTTATTAAAAAAGATACAGTTTGGTTCTGATTGTTTGTATAGATGATATATAGTTTTAGTTGAAAATCAGAGGCGCAGCTAAAAAAAGTAATAGTGATGAAGCTTATAATACATTTAAAATTAACCATGACGCGATTACGTGGAATTGATAATCAAGCAAAACAGCCAGTACCAATTGTTCACCACATAGTACTTTGTTTTTCTGTAAATATTAAACATTCGCTGTCGACAAAGTGGTCCATAACTTAAAATCAAAATGTACAAATGTGTTCCCAAAACTTGATTCCTTCATGTTGAAAGCTTTCTCTGTTGGATTTCCAAGCCTGCCAGCGCTCTGCTAGAGGCGCCTCGGTGTTGGTATTTATTACAATTCTATATGCTGCCACTGATCATATTATACAGTGCACTTCATATCCATTAAATCGCAATACTTCTAAAATGTCGAGATTGTAAACGAAACAAATAACAAAATGTATTTCTAAAGTGTAAACATGGTTAAGTCATAAACATAGTCTCCCCGTCGGGGAATTGAACCCCGGTCTCACGCGTGACAGGCGGGGATACTGACCACTATACTAACGAGGAACTGATGACTCCCTGGTACCTGACCTCCTACTGATTGTTCTACCTGTCCCCCTGCTGGGGGCGCTGCACCCACATAAATGTCAGTGTTGACCCCATCTGTGCCAGGAAAGAGCCGGTCTCTGTGTATCACTGATTTACAGCTTCCTCTGCACAGACTCCTCCTTTTCTCTCTCTGACAGTCACTGGGATCAGCGGCTGCACCTCCGTCCATTTGTGCTCTGGCTAAATTCACTTCTTGGTGCCATCTGAGAAAAATGGGGGAGACAAAAACAATTGTCAAGCTCTAGCGTCGTTGCTTCAAAACATGGCGTATTTTAATTTCAGAATGTGAAAAGAAATATGAAGAGCAAATACGAAAAAAAATCCTTCGAGCCGGATTTGAACCAGCGACCTAAGGATATCAGCTTAAACACTACAGTCCTCCGCTCTACCAACTGAGCTATCGAAGGGACAGAAGCATCATGTGACTGCAGCCTTCAGGTTATGTACCTGCCAGCAGTGGGGCACATGGTGACCATGTGTATGTTTGCTGGGCATTTAAAGACCGAGGTCACATATCAAGCTGTGTCTTCAGGATGCATGCTGTTTATTTTCAGATGCCTATCTCATTCTCCAACAGCACAAACCTACAATCAGCATCATTTCATCTACCACCTCAGTACTTTTTGGAAACTCATCGCACAATAACTACAAAGGGTGACTCTGCATTTTAATCGGCAAGGCGTGCTTTTCCTCTTCATTTGCGTACTCTGGAAAACACATGCCGCTTTAGCAATGCACATTTTCAGTGCTTTTCTAATAGCTCAATATTTCAGCAGCAAGCATGGGGGAGGGCTTTCGGTTGAAGTCAGTCATACAGCCATTGTCTTTCCATCTTGATTACCTTTACTTAGAATTCAAAAAAATAAATGTGTCTTGTCGCAGACACACAAAGTGACTTCTCAGCATTGTCAATGGTTTATTAAAAATGAAAGGAACTAACTTTCTTGAGAAAAGTACAGCTCGGGAAATAAAATGACAAAACCATCACAAGAAGTATGTCGGCCAATGAACTCAGCTGGAATGCTGAAAGTTGTGTAGATTCTTAAACTTTGGAAAGCTTGGCGCTCAGGGTAAGAATGATAGGGAGTGTGCGGTGAAGATGCAGGCATGTTGTCACCCCTGTGATTGGTGAAGGCATGAACAATGACAATATTAACACTTACCAGTTTTACATAAAAAACATTGCTCTAGTGCAAGGGGGCCCAACTTAAGTCCAGTAGAGTCGTATCCATGTCGGATTTGCAGGATATCCACAAGACATATATCAATGCCAGAAATGAACAACAGTTACCTATTAGGCTCGTCAGAGGTCACCTTGAAAACCTGGCATGGACGGCCCCGCCTCCCACTGCAATGGAAACCATTCTCTAACACACAGGATGGGGGAGAGTGACACTGCTTCCTACCTGGCCTCATGCATCAGTCCAAGTGTAACATATGCATCCCAGAAATGCAGAAGTGTTGGTTCAACACTGCACTGCCATTGGTGCAATGTATGTAATCCCACCCCAAGGGGGACTGAAAAATGCAGTTAAGGAGACAACTTTTTTTAGCTCAAATCACACAGCCGTGTTTTTATAACTTGTTACCTGGTTTCTTGACAGCAGTGTGAATGATGACCCGAATTGCAGTCTGAGCAGGGCCTGGAGATTGTTGGCAGCTCTTTCATGGCACTAGCACTGACAGCGCGTCTGAACCTTAATAAGTAAACTTACAAGGAGACGCGACGAGGTCGATGAACCTTTTGACCAACGTTTGGGATGTTACCACCGTATATGCCCAATCCCATCTCAAATCAATAATCAATAGACTTTTACCATCAATGATGAATAATATTAGTAATCAATAGAAGTCAGTAATTGACGCACCATGCCCTTTCAGTCATGAATAACTGCACCTTTGGTTAAATGTTAGAATGTTTATTTCCCTATGTTAACAATGCTAGCGTCACGTACGTCAATCTCAGAATCAAATGATAAACATACAGCAACAAGACTGGCGATCCGACTGCGGAAAACCTCAATCTAATCAAAGCTTGCACTACTACACACTCTGATATCACAGTGCAAATTAATAATAAGAATATCTGTGCAACGGTTATCTTATACATCTAGTTTCAGCAAGGTAAAGACTTTAATTATTAATTCAAATAGAAGGTCTCATTAGTGAACTCCTCAACTAACATCAGATTAGCATCAGCATGTTGGGCTCCATGCAAAACAATTTATTCAACACAAATTTAGAAAACCATCCAGCTATTGCTCTGTCAAAATATAGCGCTTGGTACCTAGAAAGAAAAGCAAATAGACAATACAGTCGACATTCTAAGATATTACCTATCCTCAGTATGGATCAGCAAGCAGAGTCAGTCTTCGTCGTCAGGACATCAGCTCGGTCAACAAAGCATCAGGCAAAGTTCAGAAAGGGCAAAGTCTTTAGCATTAAAGTTAAGCAAAGTCTCTTTTCAAGACGCAAAAATAAAGTACTGTCCTTTCGGCTAGCGAGGAATGGGTCAAAAGAACCTGTCTCTCCTCTGTGCAGTGCGGATATATCAAAGTCTGTAAAACTATCTCCCAAAACCCTATTGGTCAAGGGATCGCATGTTAGCACTTTGTCCAATAAAGTTAAAACATTCAGTTAGTGATTTCTAGTATTTCACAGTTCACATGTCAAGGATTGGTCCAGCTTGCGATGTCCTCATCATCCGGCTCGTCAGGTAACAATATTGTTGCATTTCGTACCACAGTCAGTGTCTCTATTGTTGTCTCCTGAGAAAGTCGGTCTAGCACATGATCATTCTAATATGTAGCGAAAGACAGGAACAACATTTTCTAGCAAGCAGTTCTCATGGGAAGAATGTAGTCACAAGCACATTACTTCATCCAGTGGAAAAATACAGTTTAATCCCTTCAAGCAAACAGTTTATTAAACGCGTTAAAAAATGCAGTTCAACATGAGGCCGGGCGACTAGGCCAAGACCTCCGCTAAGTTAAAGCTTTCAATTAATAAAGCTAACACTTAATATATAACTCAAAATGTGATGTATTACTACATTTGTAAAACATATGCTCAATATTTCATTTTTAATATAGCATTAGTATTACATTTTGTGTGCATTGGCAAACACTTCACTTGGGCACATTTCAAATGCGTGCATTATTTTCCCTACGTTATTCCAATTTCTATGCAATCTCATCACTCAGTATACATGAATATTCATTAATAATTCTTGTTAAAACTCCTGCACTAGCAGCACAATGGCTCCAGGTGACAAACAAGCATTTGCCGCGGTAATAGATCTTGCCTATGTGGGATCTATTGGTTTTGTGAATTTATTTTAGTTATATAGTGCAGCTGCACGGGCGTCAGTGCAGCATGGCTGAATGTAAAAAAAAAGTGATATGACGTAATTAATGCTGGCTGTGTCGCACAACTTTTTTCTTTACTTTCAAACATTTTGCAACATGGCTAAAACCTTGGCAAAATCAGTAGATCTCACACAGGTGAGACCTATGGGCTTTGTCAATGCTTGTGTTCCTTGCAATTAATAGACTGTAATTCCTGTAATATAGCACAGTGAGCTATGAAGGACAAGTGACTCCTACACCTTGTAGCCCTCACTGCATTATGCAACAATCATCGTGTACATTGATTTACATACTGCATGATTTATTGTCCAAGTACACGGCTGTGTGTAAAGGTGGTTGATGCTGAAATATTTTACACACTCCCCGAGCAGCCCGTGTACATTGTACAGCTGCCCTTTGAGTGGGTGAAATGATTTCCCCAATCACACAAATTCTATGTCAGGACCGGAGGCTCTGATTATGCTTCTCTTTCCATGCTTTTAATATTCAGCAGCCAATAGGAAAGGTTATACAAACAAAACTACAAATCCCATGAACCCCAAGGGACACAACTACAACCATAGAGACCAACCCTATAAAACCCTCATGACTCAGTGTCTCTTCCTCTTTCTTTGCTGCTACGCAGCCAGTTAAGTCGCTTTTTGCCTTAGCGCGATTTGTTACATATAATATTATTGATTGAAGTTGTTTATACATAATTTACTAACGCGCACTAACGCGCACCTTACTGCCGAAGGGCGACTTGCCGCCCGCAGTTGCTGTGGAGTGGGAGCCGGTATCGGGGAGCGGGACTGCGCGACCTCGTCGCGCAGTCCTATTTCTATTTCTAATTTGAACGAAGGGCGCGCGAGCCGACCGGCATTTCTCCTTCTATTTCAAGGACTTGCCGATCGACTCGCACGCTTGCTGTTGGGCTGTGAGTGCCCCAAAACCCTCTTCTGGGCACTGAAAACTTCGTTTTTTAGAAGTTTGGACATTTCTATGTCATAGCCCTGTGCTCCCCCTGAACGCCCTGTCAGAAAGTGTCTGCAGGGTTGTAAAATTATAATTCAGGTGTTTTCATCTAGAGCTTGGTGCAGGTGCTCCCTCCACATTTAAAATCTCTTTTTGTTCTCACCTGCATTGGGGTCAGATTAGTGTATGTGTATACTCTTTTATATATTTATATTTACATACACTGATAAGCTCCCCCTCTTCACCAGTGCTTTGGTGGGTCCTTTACCTTGAAGGTATTATGTATGAAGAAGAGCTTGAGGGTGATGAAAATTACTTCTATGAGGAAGTCCATCCAGGCTCCTTCGAACAAGATCTGGCCCAAGCTCTGGACGCAGGCGTGCGCCAGACAGTGAATGATGCCCTAGCCAAGGCAATCACCCCTCTGAAACACCACCTTTTCGGGTTTGCACAACAGCAGGGATGGCTTCCCCCCAAAGGAAGCATGTTTGAAGGACAACCCAATCCTCCCGCAAAATCCATTCACGCCGAGGCATTCGAGAAATTAACGTCATCTTTAATGACGGAGCACCCTTATAGCATGTCAACTGATCCTCCCTCAGACCCTTCGGAGGACTCGGAGGGTAGCTCATCTCACAGCCCTCCTATGGAGGATTCACAACCTCGTAAGCGCAAAGCTAAATCCCACCATACCTCCGGGGCTAAACAACCTAAACTCTTAACATTTGAACCGGGGGAGATCATTCACCCCAAATCCTCTGCTTGGATTCCTCCCCCGGAGGTCTCAGATTACGTAAAAAATCACCTGCGCCAAGAATTTGATAAGGAGGTAAGAGCTCGCCTTCGCTCTGAGTGCCCAAGACCTGACCTCCCAGACAAAATATCAGAAACTCCAGAAATAGACCCCTCCATGATTACTTACCTCAAAAGGTACACTAAAGACCCTAAGAAGGGAATCGACAGGGCCTGGAAATCCTGTCAGGATAAACTTTTGGATTTAACAGGCCCCTTGACCAAGATCCTGGAACTCGCTTACCAAGCGAAAGAATCCAATGTCCCGATAGACTCGGATACTCTCATTGGATGGTCTCAAAGAGCAATCTGCATTCTGGGCAATACCAATTGTGCCATTTCCAATGAACGCCGCAGATCCATTCTGATGAAAATGGATCCCAAGTTAGCCGACCTGGCATCTTCGGAAGCGGGCCCAGCGGCCCAAGGTCTTTTATTTGGAGCCCCCTTCTTAAAAGAACTCTCCAAATTCGTTGCTACCTTTTCCAGCCTGGATAAAGCACAGGGCTCTATTAGGAAAGCTCTTCGCCCTCTTTTTTCCCGGGCCGGACGCTTCAGAGGGCGATCGTTCGGCCGGAGATTTCACAACCCCACTGGAGATGGCTTCCAGGGCCATCAAGGCAGAGGTGGTTACCAAGATCAGCCCTCCACCTTCTATCCCTCAAGAAGGTCCTTCCGCGGCCGCTTCCGCAGAGGAAGATTCAGAGGGGCAGCTGCCGCCATTCAAGACTCCTCCTCTACAGGTGAGAATCATTCCTTGGGAGGAAATTTCTTTGGGGGGGCGCACTCGACTCTTCTATCACAATTGGCTAAAGATATCAAACGATCCGTGGATACTCGAGACCATTCTTGGTTTCAAGATAGAATTTTTTCAATCCCCCATCCAGAATCTTCCCACAAACACAATGTATTTTTCCCTCTCAGATCGGTCTTTTATACACAAAGAAATTATTGCTCTCCTGTCAAAAGAGGCGATAGAAGAAGCCACTTTACATCCCAGGGGTTTTGTAAGCCCCATCTTTTTGGTAGACAAAAAGGGAGGCGGCTCAAGATTGGTCCTCAACTTGAAAGAATTCAACCAATGGATCCTCTACCGACATTTCAAAATGGAGGGGATCCATTTACTTCGAGACATCCTTCGAACAGGAGATTGGATGGTCCGCTTGGACCTCAAAGATGCTTACTTGTCCATCCCCATCTTTCCCCCTCACAGACGTTTCCTACAATTCCGCTGGGAGGGGAGGATATTCGAATTCAAAGTTCTCCCTTTCGGCCTATCGTCGGCTCAGTGGTGCTTCACGAAGTTGATGAGACCGGTGGTGGAATATCTGAGAGCCAGAGGTGTTCGTCTCATCATCTACCTGGACGACATCATAATCATGTCCCAATGCCATCAGACGCTCATGTTACATCTCGAATGGGCGATTTCTCTCCTTCAAGATCTGGGTTTTGTGATCAATGTCCAGAAATCCATACTGGTCCCGTCTCAATCAATAGAATTCCTAGGATTCCTGGTGGACTCTCCCTCTGCTCAACTGATTCTCCCACAAGTGAAAGTGAAGAGGATCAAGAAAGAATTGAGACTTGCATTGTCCAAAACGACTGTATCATTGAGATTCCTAGCCCATATAGTGGGTCTGCTAGCGTCCTCTATCCAGGCGATCTTTCCGGGTCCTCTGCATTACAGAGCCCTCCAGCGTCTGAAGAGCCTTCACTTGAACAAAGGTCTGGCCTACTCCCAATTAGTTCCTCTATCAGAAGAAGCGAGACTCGAGATCTCTTGGTGGTTAAACCACATGGAGGCATGGAACGGCTGAGCCATTTTTCCATGTTCTCCAGACCTGACCATAGAGGCGGATGCCAGCCGTTGGGGTTGGGGTGCTCGCTGCGGTCCCCTCTCCACCGGGGGTCGTTGGTCCCAGGAGGAACTTTCAATGCATATCAACTGCCTGGAGCTCTTAGCGGGTTCCTTTGCCATCCGCAGTTTTTCTGCAGGCAGAGCGAAATGTTGCATCCTTCTTCGGATGGACAATGTATCAGCAGTGCGATATGTGAACAAACTAGGGGGAACCCGGTCTCAGATCCTGACGGAGATCGCCAAGGATTTTTGGCACTTCTGTCTCCAGAACCAAATTTCGGTGACAGCAGAGTACCTTCCGGGTCAACGGAATGTTATAGCGGATTGGCATTCCCGTCATCTGAGGGATGCCAGCGATTGGAGATTACATCCTCGAGTCTTCAAGACGATTATGCGGATGTGGGGCCCTTGTTCAATAGACCTATTTGCCTCCCGACTGAACACACAACTTCCGTCTTATTTCAGTTGGCGTCCGGACCCGGGAGCGAGAGCGTCAGACGCTTTTCTCCAGGATTGGTCTCCCTCTCTGAATTATGCGTTTCCTCCCTTTGTAATGATCCCCAGGGTCCTAGCACATCTTCGGAGACAAGAGGCGGAATTAGTGTTGATTGCTCCTTTTTGGAGAGCGCAACCTTGGTTTCCCATCATCATGGAGCTGACTTGTGCTCCCCCCTTCCTCTTACCTTGGTCTTGGGACCTCCTTCTAGACCCAGGGAGATCGCCCCATCCCTTGATCTTATCGGGCCAACTCTCTCTCCTGGCCTGGCGTCTTTCAGGCAAAATTGGAACCTCCCAGGCCTTTCGAGCGAAGCTCAGGAATTCATCAACCAGGCCTGGGCCCCCAACACTCATAAACGCTATACCTCAGCCTGGCGACGTTGGTGTAGTTGGTGTTCTTCACGGGGTTCAGATCCCCTTACTGCCGATTGCACCATGATTTTGAATTTTCTAGCTTCATTAGCCGCCTCAGGTATGGCTTATAACTCCATCAACAATTTTCGTTCGGCCATTTCGGCTGGTCATGTGTTTGTCGAAGGTAGACCTATCGGTCAGTTGCCTATGGTTTGTAAACTGCTTCGAGGTATCAGAATGTTGAATCCTCCTCGCCCCAAGTATTCTCATCTTTGGGATGTTAACGGTGTTCTACAATTTCTAGATTCCTGGCCTTCCAATAAGTATCTTTCCAGAAAACAGCTGTCGGCAAAACTTACCTTTTTACTCTGTCTTGTATCATGTAAACGAGTGTCTGATGTTAGAGCCTTAGATTTGGCAGGGAGAAGTTTTTCTCCGGAGGGTGTCTCCTTTATTATTTCCAGAAGAACTAAATGCAATACAAGGGTAGTATCTTACCCAGCCTTCCCCGATAATCAGAAACTCTGCGTTGTGCAATGTCTGAAGGACTACGAGGTGAGTACGGCAGAATTTCGTACTGATATGACAGGTCAATTGCTTATTTCCCTTCAAAAGCCTTTTCGACCAGTTGCATCTGCAACCTTGGCTCGGTGGGTAAAATGGATTTTAGCAGAGTCAGGTATTGATGTCTCCAAATTTGGTGCTCACTCAGTGAGAGGTGCTATGGCATCAAAATCTTTCTCTTTAGGTTCTCGTCTTGAGGACATCTTAAACGCTGCAGACTGGTCTTCGGATTCCACATTTAAGAGGTTTTATTACAAACCCATTTTGGATGTAGCTTCTGTGGTAATGTCTAAACTTTAAACTAGCATAATCAGAGCCTCCGGTCCTGACATAGAATATAAAATTTTCTAGCTGTCGCGTCTAGAATTTTCAATTCTATTAAGGACACGGAGGCGAGGATTATCCCACCCTGGCAGAAAAGTTCAATTATACAAAGTATATTATACAATGTGCTGTTTGAATTGACTATTTGTTTCTACCCTCCCTGAATTTCAAGTTGGTTTTAAAAATGCATTAAAAAAAATAAATAAAAAAAATGTAATATTTCTTTTAGATGATAATGTTTTTATAACGATAAGACAGTTTTTATGGCTATGTGTTCTGTGCTTGTCTTAGGTCAAGAAGAAAAATGATGCTGTGAGCTTCGTCAGGATTTCTCCCAGGATTTTCTCCTTGGAACCCGTGTTTCCTCCTTCCTCTGTGATCTTCTGCTTCGTTCCGGTTGGATGTTTTGTTCATGATTCTGGACTTGAGGTTTTTCGTTTGTATAACTTTGAGCATCAGTGAATTAACTGTATCTATATTTGCAAAGAAAGAGGAAGAGACACTGAGTCATGAGGGTTTTATAGGGTTGGTCTCTATGGTTGTAGTTGTGTCCCTTGGGGTTCATGGGATTTGTAGTTTTGTTTGTATAACCTTTCCTATTGGCTGCTGAATATTAAAAGCATGGAAAGAGAAGCATAATCCTCGCCTCCGTGTCCTTAATAGAATTGAAAATTCTAGACGCGACAGCTAGAAAATTTTATATTCTCAGTAACGAACTGAATGAAAACAAGACAAGCGTGAGGGGGGGGGGCAGAACAAACCCTACCCCTCTTCTGAGGCGGACCCACAGCTCAGATTGTGTTATAATTTACAACTAACAGGTTTTGCTCCGCCCTGCAAACTTGGGCAAGTTATTTTCACAACCGTGTTCACACTCAGTTGACGATCAGTCCTGGAGACCGAGGGAGTCTCTCTTCCCACACACAAGACAGAAGTTTTTTGTGTCGGCTCCCAGCGCACTGTGCAGAGAGAGGGGCAGGTCGTGTACTTTGTGACATGTGCAGCACCTGTGATCCTGGACAACTCAGGGGGTATCGGCCGCACACACTGCCAGACGGAAACCTGAAATCTGAAAAACATCAGGACTTTTACCAGGAGTGCCCGCTGGGGGACACCGTCATTTCATTACTAACTAAACTGTCGTCAGCCCACGGATGGTTCTATGGTGTAATGGTTCATACTCTGGACTTTGAATCCAGCGACCCGAGTTCAAATCTTGGTAGAACCTGATGCGATTTTATTTATGTAACATACTTTACTAGACATGAAAATTATGAATATATATATACATTTGTCAATGGTCGTATTGCGATTTTCTGCCATTCATATCTTCGTCTTTCTATTATTTTTAAATGTTCAGTCCAGTAATAATTAAAAGCGAGCTAATATATTTTGCAAAGTTTACATCATCTTTGCGTGGCTTATCTTTTTTATTTGAATATATGAGTGATATCCATTAAAATTGTAGCGCAGAAGTATCATTCGTCACATATATTACTAATGGAGAAGAAGTTAGGATAGAGTTTTAAAAGTGTTTCCGCCCGGTTTCGAACCGGGGACCTTTCGCGTGTGAGGCGAACGTGATAACCACTACACTACGGAAACTACCATGGGAGCGAAGTGTGGGAGTTTTTCATACATAATGGTATTGCTGGGATGTACTCTTGTGTTATTTTTATGTGGTCTAATTAGTCCTTCTATGTCTATATTTACAGATTAAACGGACTCTATGATGATTCTCTTTCTGCCTAAAGCAGCCTTGGATGGAGCATCCCTGCTTAATTTTCTTACAATAAATGAGCCTTTTTTTGTTAAACAGTTTTTAATTTGCTGCGCTCTCCGATGCGCCGCTCTTCAGTCTTTCATTACCCATTTTACAAACAGCCACAAAACAAACACGAGTGTAAACTTCACAGAGGTGTTTCCACCCCTCCAGGGGGCCTGTCTCAGCATTAGTGGCTGTTCACGTGTCTCTTTAAAACCCCTCTTGGCCTCTCTCTTCTCCTTGCTTCAGGCAGACCTTTGGCTCTTTCTGTTTTTGACACCAGAAAGCCCATAGACAGCAACTGGACAATATCATTTCCGGCTGTTGACGGGCTTTGTTCTCTGTGGAGTTAAACTTGTCACACACACTTCATGGCTTCTTAACACCTCCAGGCCGCTCTGTCCGGATCTGTTGTGTGCAGAGAGGATGGGCTGTCATTGGGGGGTCTCCAGGGGTTGCAGCTGCGACCCCTAGCTTACCTCCTGTGCCCCCAGCACTGTGCTTGCGACCCCTGGGCTGAAAACAAAGCAACATACTTGAAAAAACAAATATTTAGTGTTGAAAGTGGAGCAGACCCCAGTGAAAAGCGTCTCTGTGACCCTAAAAACGTGAGGGAGATGACATACAAGAAAGAGAGGGTGGGATAGAGAGGGGGTGAAGGGAAAGACCATGAGAGGAAAATAACTAACTGTTGAGCAGTAAGGAGGCGCTACAGAGAGACACGTGATATCTTGTGAGACAAGACAGCTGTGTGAGTGTGTGTGAGGGAGACGGGGGGATTAAAGAGAGTCAGAGACAGGTACCGGTGTGAGAGGGATATAGACAGGTGTGAAAGGGAATGAGACAGGTGAGAGCGACAGGTGACAGACACATAGGGCCTGATTTAAGAAACGTGGCGCTGTATCCAATGCATTCAATGTAGCGCCACTTTTCTTGCGCCCCTTAGCGCCCCCTAACGCCACCATGTGTGCACCTTATTTAACATACAGCGCACCACGGCAGTAGTTAGAGAACTAGAGTCAAACATTTTGACGTCAGTTTGGCGCTTTGCAGGATTAGTGTCAAAAATGTTGACGCTAATCCTGCAAAGCACATTCAGTCCCACTGAAAACAGTGGTGTGCCTCCTTTTAACGCCTGCTCTGTGCAGCCATTAAAAATGCCGTTATAAATGGAAGAAATAGATCTTTTAGATTTCATTGCACCATTTTTTTGGCCCCCTAACCGGGGAACACCCCACTTGCATACATTATGCCTGGCGCAGGTATAATGTGGCACCAGGTATTATAAAGTGTTGCAATGCGTGTATTGCGCCAGTTTGTAAATATGGCGCGGGGAAAAGTCCACCGTAGCTCCTTAGCTCTGTCTTAGCGTAAACAAAATGATGGTAAGGGGGCGCTAATGTGGCGCATGCGGCTCTTAAATCTGCCCCGTAGACAGGTGACAAAGAGCCAGATGAGAGTCAGCGAGAGGGAACCCTGGTGAGAGGAGATGACGGTGTGAGACCTGCGATAAAGGAAGAGACCGATGAGAAAGAGATAGCTGCGAGAGACAGGAAGAGATGCAAGTGACAGGTGTGAGAAAAGTAAAGTGCTACAGAGACAGCTTGGGATAAACAACAGAGAGGCGGAGGGAAGCAGGTGCATCTTGTCAGGAGGATGAAGGTCACAGATGGACAGTTCAGAGAAGTGGTGTGAGAAATGGGAATGTTGGCTGTGGGGGTGAAACACAACTCAAGCAACAACCACAGTGTTTGTCAGGGTGAACCACAAACATTCCCAAAATTAACCCGTGCTTAACCCTCAAGTAGCTTGGCGCGAGAGCAGTCAGGCTTAGATTACAAGCAATGTGTAAAGTATTTATGCATAAAGGAAAACACAACACAAGGAAAATCCCACACCTATTTAGAAAAAAACAGACTAGATTTAAATCAATTATTAGACAGCAAAACAACAAAAATGTAATCATTAGAACTGGATATATGTCATTTCATAGATTTAAGGTAAAAATAGTGCCTAAAATCACACAGCGCCACTCATGGTTATCTCGTCATGTGAGACTAGGTGAAAGAGAGAAGTTCAGGCCAACAGCGATGGAGCGTGGGCTCGATACAGGGACCAGGTTAGTTGCAGTGAAAAAGTTACTTTCTAAAGTCCAGAGCAAATAGTTCTATTCCTGGTGGAGTAGGGCACGAGTAGCAGGGAGAGTGTTGTGGATGGTTGTCGCTGCAGCACGAGGAGCAGCCTGGGCATTTAGGACAGTAGTTGCTGTAGCACAAAACTCCTGTTGGGTGTCATGGAGGGTCGTTTCTGGATCTTAGCTCACATGGACTCGTTAGCAAAGAGCCAAAAACATTTTGATTAAGAGGAGTGCTGTAGGAGGCTGGCCTGGCTTGTAGTGGGTACCAATGGTACTTACACCTTGTGCCAGGTCCAGTTATCCCTTATTCGTAGAGTAATAGTGTTCTAGCAGCTTAGGCTGGTAGAGGTAGCTATAGCAGATCAGCTTAGGCTGAACTAGGAGACATGCAATGCTCCTACTATACCACTTATATCATATAGGTACTATATCATAAGAAAGACAGTACTCAGAGTTACTAAAAATAAAGGTACTTTATTTTAGTGACAATGTGCCAATAATATCTCAGAGGATATACTCCATCAGGAGGTAAGTAAAATACACAAAATATACACAGAAAACCAAATCAGGTAAGTAACACAGTCAGAAAGTAGCTCAAACACTGTAGAATACAGTGGGATGCAATAGGCCTAGGGGCAACACAAACCATTTACTAAGAAAGTGGAATGCGAACCATGAATGGACCCCTAGGCTAGTGTAGTGTGTAGAGGGTCGCTGGGAGTGTAAGAAAACACTAAGGGTGTCCAAGATACCGCACCCAAGACCCTGGAAAGTAGGAGTAAAGTACTACTATTTCTCCAGAAACAAACTAAAGTCGTGATAAAGGATTTTGCAAAGACCACAACAGACTGCAAAGCACTGAAGACGGATACCTGGACCTGAGGACCTGCAAAGGAAGGGGACCAAGTCCAAGAGTCGCAAAAGTGTCCGGGGGGCAGGAGCCCACTAAACCCTAGATGAAGGTGAAAAATGGCTGCCTCTGGATGCTGGAGGATGCAGAGTTGTTCCCTTGGCAAAATACCGTAAACAAGCCGTGCTAGCTGCAAGAGTCGCGTTAGAGAAAAAGGGTGCTGCCTGGGCCCAGGAAGGACCAGGATGTCGCAACTTGGGAGAGGAAACAGACGGGGCCCTCGGCAACGTAGAGAGTCCATGCACAAGAAGGTAGAACCCGCAAAAGTCCTTGAACATGGGTTCAAGAAGTCTGAACACAGCGGTCATCTCAACACTGCAAAAGGAGGTCCCACGACACCGGAGATCAACTCAGGGAGCTGAGCATCACAGGACAGAGTGCTGGGGACCTAGGCTCAGCTGTGCATGCAGGATTTCTTGGAAATGTGCATAGAAGCCCTTGTAGCTGCAGTTCACGCGGTGCACAGGATTACTGTCTGGAGAGGGGAGGCAAGGACTTACCTCCTCCAAATTTGGACAGTTGGACCACTGGACAGGCTGGGTCACTTGGGTCCACCACCTGTGTTCCAGGGGCCATGCTCATCAGGATGAGAGGGGTCCCAGAGTACCGGTGACGTTGAGGTTTGGTGCCTGCTGAAGCAGGGGGAAGATTCAGTCAAACCACAGGAGATTTCTTCAAGGCTTCCAGTGCAGGATGAAATCAGGCAGCCCCCAAAGCATCCACCACCAGGAAACAGTCGAGAAAGCCAGCAGGAATAGGCGCTACAATGTCGCTGGTAGTCTTCTTGCTACTTTGTTGCAGTTTTGCAGGCGTCCTGGAGCAGTCAGCGGTCGATCCTAGGCAGAAGTCAAAGAGAGAG